>NC_139040.1:86652313-87355748 GCF_964662115.1 Mustela nivalis
ATGTTCGATAAAAGGTAAGAAAATAATAGCAGCTTCTTTCAAAGCACATTTCTCTATTTTTTGTTTTTAAAATGTAGTTTCTGTAGAATGGGACAGCTTCTCACCTCCCCTTTCCAGCAAGAACCCATCTCATGTACACACAGGCCCAGGCCCATGCACACGCACACACACCCACCCACACACATTTGGGAACTTGTCTCAGTTAGCATTCTGTTCTACCACCAGCACAGCAATGAACAGAGGTACGATACTTGGTGGAAAACTATGGAAAGATTGCCACCCCCTGTCCCAGGGTAATGGATCCCCAGAGACAGAAGATCCCTTAGGCGCAGGTTCCTAAAGAGTACAAGATTCCCTTGTTATATTGCTGTTGCATTGCAGATGGTGTTGACTTCGGTTAAGAGATGTGTCCTTGGTTCTAACCCCTAAAAACCTCTCTGTACCTCAGTTATTTTCTCTACCAAGCTTACATATAAGAGAGTTAATAATTCCTGTCACCTGGTCTCTTTTAGGTAAGAAAATTTCAAGCATACCAACCACCCTCAGTATTCTTACCAGCTGTGCATATTACTGAATACGAAATTTCTTTACATGTCCTTCAACAAGAATAGAAAAAAAGCTATTTCTCTAAAATAAAATGTGTTTAAGAAATCAAGAGGACACCCCCTCCTTTCAGAGTTCTTTCTCTGGGCAAATAAACATTGTTTAAAGTTGTAGAGCTATTCCTAGCTCTCCCAGCTGGGAATACTCCCAGCACCATTTGTTTAAGGATGGCGTACATCTGCCAGAATCTGCAATTGCCACAATGTCTATAAATATGTGACTGGTATTTCATGGGCATTTCTCATATTTCATTTCCCACAAATGTGACTATTTCTTATTTTTTTGTCCCTCATCTCTTACCCCTCCACGTTACCCTCAGCAATCCAAGCGTTTCATTTTCTTATTTTTAACCTTTTATTATGGAAAATTGCAAACACATAAAAGCAGAAAGAATAGTACAATGCACTCTCTGTACTCATTAAGTTCAAGAGTCATCAACTTCAAAAATCATTAACTTTCTTCAATTCTGGTTTCATCTATCCCCCATCATACTTAAAAAAAAAAAAAAAAGGTTGTTTTGTTTTGCTTCTCTGGAGTACTGTTAAGAAAAATGTGGACATCAATTCATTTTATCCAGAAATATACTTTAAATAGATAAGGACCAGTTTCAGCAGAACCACAGCACAACACCATACCCAAGAAAATTACCAAGCCTAACTTAGCATCATCTCTTACCCAATAACTTTTGCATTTCCCCAATTGTCTCATCAGACTTGTATTTATACATGATTTATGCATTTATACACTTTGTTTGCTCAAATTAGGGTCTGAAAAGTCCCACATTTGCATATGGTTTATATGTGGCCTAGTCTTTTAATGTTTTACATTTCCCCCTCATCTTGTTCATGCCATTTATTTGTTGAAGAACATATAAGCTGCTCACTTTCTTGCCAGGACTGGAGAAACAAAGGGGTCCTGGCTTAGAAGCCCAGCTGGGGCATAATGGCAGTCATAGTATTCCTGGTCCTTGGGCCAGAGGGTCGGGCATAGGCATGTTTAGGGTCATTCCTTCCTTCTTTTTTTCTACTAGAAAACAAAAGTGCTTCATTAAACTGCTTAATATGTGTTACTTTCATAGTGGAAAAATAGAGATGTAAATAAAAACAAAGGACCCTTAGTCAGACCATGTGCTCTGGTTTTTATTGTCATTGTGGAATGGGTACATATTCCACATTCCATTTATAGGAATTAGGGGCTCATCTTTCCCCATCAATTTTGGACCCACAGACATACACGTCAGTTCTGGGAACTGTCTCAGTCAGTTACTTCCCATCCTTACAACTAGCACACTGGAAAAAGAGTGGTAAATCTTGGCAGGATCCTTGGAAAGGTTGCTCTCTTCTGCCCAAAAGGGAAGATTCTTAAACATGGCCATGCATATCTCCAGGAAATAAAAGCCCCTTGGACCCACTCCGTTCAGATATTACTAGGTTCTCCAAGGAACAACAGTAGAAATTGGAGACTAGTGTATCAGCTATCATGTTCACGTCTGCGTGAACTGCCATTACCTCTTGTTTTTTTTTTTTAAAGATTTTATTTATTTATTTGACAGAGATAGATCACAAGTAGGCAGAGAGGCAGGCAGAGAGAAAGAGGAGGAAGCAGGCTCCTGCCAAGCAGAGAGCCCGATGCGGGACTCGAACCCAGGACCCTGAGATCATGACCTGAGCTGAAGGCAGCGGCCTAACCCACTGAGCCACCCAGGTGCCCCAACCTCTTGTTTTATATGCAAGAAAGGAGCAGTCCCACCCTGACACTTCTTATCTAAGTAGGATCAGTAGAGGTAAGAGAGGCCAGGGGTAGTGTGCATGATGGTCTCATCATCTTCTGCTCACAGGACTGAATAAGCTCCAGAAGCAAAGTTGTATAATGGCAATACTAGTTTGAAACAATAAATGTAAATATTTGCCATTGTTCTTGCAAAAATAATTCACTTTCCAGTAGCCATAATGGTCCTGGTGTGGGGGAAAAGCGTACATATCCCCTTGAGGAAAAGGATGGTATGATACAGGAGAATTAGGTCTTTGGCTCTTAGAAAGAAGAAGCAAATGGAAGTGTTTCTTTCTCTGAAGAGGTGAGGGAAGAAGAGGTGAGTGAAGGAGAGAGGGAAGTAAGGATGGAGGGAAGGAGAGAGGGAGTGAGTGAGAGAGAGAGAGAGAGAGAGAGAGAACAATAATATTAGTTAGATATGTGTGTCCTATCTTCTTCTGAAAAATCCCATAAGTGGTGGTATTAGATGGGCGGGAGAGCTGGATATAGATGCAGCATGTGCCAGCAACACTGGAGCCAGCATGAGTGTTGGAAGACAAAAGCTTTATTGTAGTCTGTGAAGACACTTCACTCAGAGTGGATATGGAGAGATCAGACCCATGCGTATACCTCCAAAACTTCTTCAGCTCCCATTTGCTTTGGAAGAGATGAAGACTATTTCACCAGCCTTCATGAAGGGGACAGAAGACAGCTGAATGTTGTTGAACACATCAGAATGACTCTAACTGAGGTGAGGGGATCTTGGAGCACATTGGTTTACAGAGTGGGGTGTGTACACGTATGAAGTGGGTAAGAAGAGCATGGAGGTATGGAAAGGAAACACTAGAAATTCTAGGCATATTTATTATTATCACATCTTTTAAAATTTCTAATTTTAAAGTATATTTTAGGGCGCCTGGGTGGCTCAGTGGGTTAAGCCGCTGGCTTCGGCTCAGGTCATGATCTCAGGGTCCTGGGATAGAGTCCCGCATGGGGCTCTCTGCTCAGCAGGGAGCCTGCTTCCTCCTCTCTCTCTCTCTGCCTGCCTCTCCAACTACTTGTGATTTCTCTCTGTCAAATAAATATATAAAATCTTAAAAATAAATAAATAAATAAAGTATATTTTATGATGAGCATTGCATACTAATATAGTGTTGCCAGTATATAATCTGTAAATTAATAAATAACACACGTGTTGGAGGTATGTGCTGAAAATCTCATCACAGGTGCATGTATTACATTCTCGGGGCTGCAGTAACAAATCACCACAGACTGTGTAGTTGAGAGCAACAGAAATGTATTCTCTCACAGTCATGGAGATACAAGTCTCAGGTGAAGTGTCAGCAGGGCCATGTTCCCTCTGAAACCTCTAGGGAAAGATCCCTCCTTGCCTCTCCCTAGCCTCTGAAAGGTTGCAGCAATCCTGGCTCTTCCTTGGCTTGTAGACACATCACTCCAATCAGTGCCGCCATCCTTTGTTTGTTTGTTTGCTTGCTTTTATTTTATTTTAATTTTCTCAGTGTTCCAAGATTCATTGCTTATGTACCACACCCAGTGCCCTCCTTAATACCCCCACCAGTCTCACCCATCCCCCCATCCCCCTCCCTTCCAAAACCCTCAGTTTGTTTCTCAGAGTCCACAGTCTCTCATAGTTCATCTCCCCCTCTGATTTCCCCCAATTCCCTTTTCTTTTCCTTCTCCTGATGTCCTCCATGTTATCCCTTACGTTCCACAAATAAGTGAAACCATATGATAATTGACTTATTTCACTCAGCATAATCTCCTCCAGTCCTGTTCATGTTAATACAAAAGTTGGGTATTCATCATTTCTGATGGAGGCGTAGTGTTCCGTTCTATAGAGGAACCATATCTTTTTCATCCATTCGTCTGTTGAAGGTCATCTTGGCTCTTTCCACAGTTTGGTGATTGTGGCCATTGCTGCTATGAACATCGGGGTACATATGTCTGCCTCCATCCTTGCATGGTGTGCTCCTCTATGTGAGTCTGTGTCTCTGTGTATTCCTTATTGTTATTATTATTTTTTTTTAATGAAAACAGCAGTCATACTGGGTTTAAGGTCCACCCTAAACTAGTATGGCCTTATCTTAACTAATTACATCCGCAAAGACCCTGTTTCCAAATAAAGTCACAATCTAAGGTAGACATGCATCTTGGGGGCATGCTATTCAACGTAGTACACAGTGTGTAATGAGAAATGACGAGAGACCATTGTGGTAGTGAATGTCATACTGGGCACCCACATGGGAGTCAACTTTGGTTTGCAACCAAATCTCAAGGAGATCCATAAGTTTGGCAAGAGGAAAGTCCAGTAAGGAAGCAGTATTCGAGTTACATCACCACATAATCAGAATCCAAAGGATAGCACTCAGAGTGAGGGCACCTCTGTACGGCCACCACCATGACATCACTTAAGCCACACTCTGTCCTTCAATCCACGACATCATTGAATGGAGGAGAAGAAGTAAGTAGAAGTTATAATTGACTCAATAACTACCTGAAACGAAGAAGCCAAACTGGAAGAGCCGGAAGAGTCTTTAATCATGAAATGTAAGAGGTCTACCCATCCACCTTTAGTATCCATTGGAGTGTGTACTGCAAAAGCAGGATTAGTTATGGAAAACAAGTAAGTCATTTTGTCTTTGCACAGCAGAGCATACTGTATTAAATTTTGAGATTCTGTTCACAGTCTGTGTAAATGTGCTTCCCTGTCAATTTATGGTGCCTATATCCCTCTAGTGGTTTCAAACTTCACATAAAAACTGGCATATCCCATATTAATAATGATGGAGGGCAGCACCACATAATATTTGAGAGCAAAGTACATATTTTGGACTTGGAGGGACCTGGTTTTAAATCTTCATTCTGCCACTTAGTAGAAACCTTCTGTGGCCCCTTATAAGCTACCTAACCTCTCTGAATCCCAGATATCTCATTTGGAAAATGGATTATAAACCCTATCATATAGTGTTGTGGTGAGGGTGAAGTTACATGATATAGGTAATTTAAATACATGCCTAATATGTAATAGATGCTCAACTAGCATGAGCTGTTACTATGAATTACATTCCCTCCCCAATCAGAAGTTTGCCCCAGGATCAGGGGGAGAATCCTACACCATCTTCAGAGCTTCCTAACAACTCTTAGGGTTTTGCTATCGCACAATTTACCTTTAACTTAATGATTCATTGCATGTACCTCCCAAGCTTCCGTGGTCTTCATATTTTTTCCCTTTGTTTATTTTTTAATTTTTAAAAAAATTTTCTTATGAACATATAATGTATTATTAGCCCCAGGGGTACAGGTCTGTGAATCGTCAGGTTTACACTTCACAGCACTCACCATAGCACATACCTTCCCCAATGTCCATAACACTACCACGCTCTCCCTAACCCCCTCTCCCCGGCAATCCTCAGTTTGTTTTGTGAGACTAAGAGTTTCTTTTTTAAAAAAATATTTTATTTATTTATTTGACAGACAGAGATCACAAGTAGGCAGAGAGAGTCAGGCAGAGAGAGAGAGAGAGGCGTGGTGGGCGGGGAAGGAAGAAGCAGGCTTCCCATTGAGCAGAGAGCCCGATGCCGGGCTCGATCCCAGGACCCAGGGAGCATGACCTGAGCCAAAGGCAGAGGCTTTAACACACTGAGCCACCCATGCACCCCTGATTAAGAGTTTCTTATGGTTTTGTCTCCCTCCCGATCCCATCTTGTTACAGTCACTCCTTTCCTGCCCCCCAAACCCCCATGTTGCCTCTCAACTTCCTCATATCAGGGAGATGATATGATAATTGTCTTTCTCTGATTGACTTATTTCGCTAAGCATAATACCCTCTAGTTCCATCCATGTTGTCGCAAATGGCAAGATTTCATTTCTTTTGATGGCTGCATAGTATTCCATTGTGTGTGTGTATATATATACATGTATATGTATATATATACACATGTATGTATACATACATGTATGTATATTGTGTGTATATACATACATGTATGTATACATACATATATGTATGTGTGTACGTATGTATATATACATTTGTGTATATATACATGTATGTATATATATACACAAACACAATGGAATACTATGTGTGTGTGTGTGTGTGTGTGTATATATATAGTATATAAGTAAGAATATGTAGTATATATATATATATATATATATATATATATATATATATATATTCTTTATCCACTCATCTGTTGATGAACATCTAGCTTCTTTCCATAGTTTGGCTATTGTGGACATTGCTGCTATAAACATTCAGGTGCACATGCCCCTTTGGATCACTACATTTGTATCTTTAGGGTAAATACCCAGTCATGCGATTGCTGGGTCATTGGGTAGCTCTATTTTCAACTTCTTGAGGAACCTCCATGCTGTTTTCCAGAGTGGTTATACCAGCTTGCATTCCCACGTGGTCTTCCTATGTTAAAGTAATTCTGTATCTTTTATTTAAAGGTGAGTGAAGTAATATTCTGCTGTCAGCTGATTTCTTTGTGAGAGTACCTCACTGACTTGAAAGCGTTCATCACACTATTATTGACATTATTTTCCACTAGACTCTCAAAAATGTTACTTCACTCATAGACCCAATATTTTTTGAATGCTTAGTATGCACGAGGCACCATTCCAGGGACCGGGGATATACCAGCCAATGGAGCTAACACACAATCAAAATCCTGATCCCAGGAAGCTTGCATTCCAGTAAAAAGACAGTGGGAAATTGGACTAAACCTCTGGCCACAGACACTGCTGCAATTTCCAGAGAAATCAGACAGGACAGAGGAGTTTTGTTTTGTTTTTCACCTCAGTGGGAATGTGACCAGCTCCGTAAGTACACTTTGCTATGTGTTATTATGTTTAGCAATGATAAGAATCATAATATCTGCTCAGTCCCTCCTTGCACTATACAAATAAGTTGCATACTCTGTACCTCATTTAATTTTCCTAACCATCCTGTTGAGTAGGTATTATCATTGTAATAGCCACTTTACTATTGAGGATGAAGAGACTCAAAGAAATGAAAGTCTTTGTCCACTGTCACATAACCCAGTGAAAGTGAGGAAGTCAAACCTTCTGATTCCAAATCCCATTCTTTCCCCAGGGGTGTATGTAGTGCACAAGCAGCACCAACCCTGAAGACTGAGAAAATGAATGATCATGTACCGGGATGTGCAGGGCAGGGTGTGTGGGGGGGGGTGTGAGTTGATGGGGGCTGGGTGAGAGTGTTTAACAAAGGATGAAAAGCAGTTGCCTCAGTGCAATGAGTCGTGTTTTCACAGCCCTGGGGGTTCCCACCCATAACCAAGGAGTTAGTACCATGCTTGATGACCTGCTGGTTGACTCCACCAGTCCAAGGATGAATGACCCACATCCTCCCTTCCCAAGCATCACAACGTCTGACCCACCCAAGTCTTACTTTTGCTGTGCGTGAGACCTCACTGGCAGCAAGGTCCACTCTCTTGATCATCTGAGACAGGGACAGATAGTCATTTCCTATCCATATCCTTATTAAAAGATAAGTATTCTCTATAGACTGCCAGAACTGGGGTGGGGTTGGGAGGTAAATATGAGGAAAGAGCTCACGGAAACCAGTCCACTCCTGACTTCTCCGCTTTAGTAGAGAGACAAAGAGCCCCTGGGTTTGCTACCACTTTTGATGTCCAAAAGCCATGAGCATGACTTTTGGCTGGGAATTCCTCCCTGCAACAAAGCAGGACAGAGTAAGGTGCGGTGGATGAGGAAGGCTACTGCAGACCGTGAGTTCTTGGAGTGATAAATACGGCGCACATCCCACTGGTTCCTGCATTGATTTCCTAGCCCCACTTTGGCACCAACTGTACTCATGGAATTGTTTTCAGTATACATGTGGGAACATGGATGCTGATGTAGACAGACTGTGGGCTACTTCGAGGGAGACCCTAGCATAGTGGTCTAACTGGGTTCCTGTTCTAGGTACATAGCTTCTTCTACTCTCCTGGCATGCCCACTTCTGACAATTTTCTTAAAACTGATAATTCAGAGGTTTGTTTTGTTTGTTTGTCTGTTTTTTTCTCTTCAGAATCTAATTGCTAATTTTATTCTCACATAATCTCATCACTGATCCACACACTTCTTGTCAGGACTGGAGAGGCACATGGTTCCTGATTACAAGCCTGGCTGGAGAACATTGGGAGTCACAGTTTTCCTGGTCCTTGGAAATCAGGGGCTGGCCAGGGCAGCCCAACTCCTGGCTGCTGGAGCTCTTGTGCCCTGCCTTGTGGGAGTCTACTGACTGAGGGTGGAAGGTTTTGGGGCCATCAGCCACATAGTGCAGAGGAATGAGGGGCAGCATGAGCTCAGTGACCAGGGCCCTGAGTTGAGGCCCTCTGCTGCGGATGTTCTTCAAGAGTTTTCAGTCTACGTATCTGTTAGCTAAGTGTCCCAAGCCTCATATCAAAGGTCATCATGCCATGGGCTGAGGTTTTCTCAGGGAATTAGTCTGATTTTAACAGAGCTGGAGGGTAAAAGGGGGTGCTGGGAGACCCCTTGGGAGTTCTGAGGTAATCTCTGCTGTGTTGGCAGCTCTGGGTCACAGGGTAGGATTCCACTGCCATGCCTCCCTCACTCTTCTTTTTCCTCCCAGATAGCTGTCTACACTTTGCCTGCTGATCTCCTATTCCCTGACCTGGCATGCAGGTTGTTTGTACCCCTTCATCACCCTCTGCACCCCCGTGTACTCTGTCTTCTTCTTTCTGAGGCAAGATTCTTGAGACTAGTGGTTGGAGGGAACAGCGGGTATATCTTCTTTCTCTTCACAGCTACATCCCAAGAGGATCATGCCAGCAGGGAGGGAGGCCTCACATCAGGGAGAAAAAGCAGGGAACAGTGAACTGAAGGAGCTGAGAAGCAGGCTGCCATGTCTGTCCTTTGAAGCTGTCCAGGCTGGGTGCTAAGAACTGGGTTCTTCTGTGACCCAGGGCTCCAGGGAGGATGTAGGTGCCACCCACCTACAGTAACCATTGCTCAGGACCTGAAGCCATACTGCCCACCCTCAACTTTCCCCCCCACCATTTCTGTGGAAGATGTGTGAGTGGGCGTGTGTGTGTGTGTGTGTGTGTGTGTGTGAAAGAGAGAGAATATAGTGAGAGGGCATGTTGTGTGCGTGTTTATGTATGTGAGAGAGAGCATGCTTGTGTGTCTCTGTGTGTGCTTGTGTGTGTGTGAGAGTGAGAGACAGGCAGATAGAGAGAGAGATCAGACAGAGACTGTCAGATCACTAGCTTCACATCTATGCATTGCACGCCTCGGATGAGGGAAGAACCAGAGGCTTGGAAATACATCTTTAACTTTCTTTCTTTCTTGGAATTTGGACAGTTTTAGTAGACATAACTTGTTTCTTCTCATGTGTATGTATGTGTGCATGCATGTTTGTCTTAGTGAGTATACTTGCTTTTGTAATGTGTGTTTGTTTCCCCGTATATGTGTGTGTGTGTGTGTGTGTGCGCGTGTGTGCGCACGCGCACGCCGGCGTGCAGTTATGTGTGTTTCTGGGATGATCATATCCCACTCTGAGATTTCTTTTCTCCGTGTATATGCACATTTATATGCTTGTGTATGTGCATGTGGCATGTGTGACTGTAAGGTGCCTGTGAATTTTTAGATATGTTTGTCGGTGTGGAAGTATATGTGGGTTGTGCATATGGCAAGAATGTACATATGGCACCTGATTGTGTTTACCTAGGTGTGTGTCTGCCCGCCTGGGAATGTAAGTAAGCCTATGAGCACACACTCAGAAGTGAAGATTGGGGTGATGCCCCATCTAGGAGAGTCTGAACATGTGTGAGTCAGCTGTCTGTGGGTATGGGAGTATGTGAGCGTACCTTTAGGGAGAGGTGGTTGCGCTTCTGTATGACGTGGGAGGGAAGGTGGGAGTTGTCACCTGCTGGGGGGAAGGGTGGCTTACTTTATCAGTTTTGGGACCCAGGACACGTCTGTCAGAACTCCTCAGTCAATGAGCTGAGAATGAGAGCTGAGGCTGCTGAATACAGGAAGGGACATCGGAGAGGTCAGGAGGGTCAGAGGAGCATACAGAAAGAAGAGTAGTCAGACAGACTTCAAGGACTGGGAGCACAGAGCAACCATGTCAAGAGCAAACTTGAGGGTGGCAGAAGAGCCCATGGTATCCTGGCTTCTGAGAGCTGTCTCAGGGACAGGGGTGAGGTATGCAGCCCCGATGAAAGATCCGACATGGACAGTAAATAGCAGGAAGATGTGCTGTATGTAGCCAAGATAGAGCATGGGGGGCAGGGTGGGCCCTGCCAGACAGCAGAAAAGGAAACAGGTTCTCAGAGAAAGGAGACCCCATGGCAGGCTGGGCTGTGGTGACCCTTTTCCACTTACCTCAGCCTGAGAGTCACACTGGCATGGACTTGCACCAAGACAAAGCCCCAGATCTGTGTGGCTGAGATGACACAGATGATGGCTGATGACAGGCTAAGGTGATACATGGGCTGAGTTTGATGATCAGCCATGGGACAAAGAGCAGTTCTATCCTGATGTTTGGGGGTATTATTTCACTTATTGTTTGGTCTTAGTATAATTCCTCAAGGAAAAGTCTAAATTTGTCCTGTATGACCTGGGGAGCAAGGAGATTCATTCCTACACAACAAGGGTGGGGAGACCAGAGTTCTGGAACAGCCAGCTCCTCTGAACTGTCTCGATTGCACAAAGACAGGGGCAGCTGTGATAACTGTTCATTCCCCAGTGGGCAGTTATGTATGTGTGGGAACACATGCACATGCCTGCGTGTGCGTGTGCGTGTGCGTGTGCATGCTATAGATTGTCCAGATCAGGGTTTTAGATTCCAACTGCTAAGTGCATTGTGTTGGAGACTGGGGACTTGTTTCAGATAACCTTGATTGGAGGGTAGGAGGTGAGGGGGACTGGTATTTGGAGAAAGGCAGTGTGGGTTTGGCAGAGCTGCTTCAGAGTTCACATTTGATACAGAGGTAGGAACAGGACCACATCATGCACCTCCACAGAGAATGCAGCTCAGCCCTGGCACCCGGGCCCTGGCAGCTGCGTGAGTTCCCTGGGAGCAATGTCAACATCATGAGGGGCATCATCTTACCTGGAGACTATACTGAAGTTCTCTCAGAGGACTTTAAGATTGCTTGTTGGAGACTATAGTGAACAGATAGGTCTTGATAGCAATTTGTGTCACTCTTCTGGGACTCCCAGGCACAATAACTGGGGGATTCTTTGCCAAGAGGGCGGATGGGGTCAACAGTGATAATAGAAGGGGCTCTGAGTCATGTTACTTGTTTGTATTGATATGCAGAAAACTGGTATAAATGTTAATAAGTATGTGTGTATAGCCTGATGTTTATATAATTATATATACATGCATATATATATATATATATATATATATATATATATATGTATATAATGTCTCTAGTTGCAAGAATTTTTATCCTGTTCTTTATTATTATCATCAGTATCATCTTCCCGACTATGCATTGAAAGTACACCCACAAATGTTAGCACAGGTAACTTCTGGGTGGTGGGGTTAAGGCTAAATATTTCCCAAACTCTTGATACCTCCAGGACTGGCAGAAATGTGTGCAATGAGCATGAAGCTTTCCTACAATGATAAAATGCAAAAAGCTACAAAGTAAGTTCCATCCTTCCTTGACTGTCAAGGCCCAGCAGAAGTCTTGACTACTGAGATATCTTCTTTTTGAACTCCTATACTCCTTCTTGGGCAAACAACTCTCTTGACACTCTGTCAGCAAGCGAATCACTTGGTATTTCTTCTTCTTTTTACTTGTGATTTCTTGTTATTTAATCTCCTTCATGATAAGGACCATATTTTGTAATAATTCCCTTGCCATAGCAACCACTGATTGGATGTCTCTGATGGGCCAGGCACTGTGCCAGAACTGAAGGGATGAACGTGCAGTCCGTGGACACTTGCTGCTTTGCAAAAGTGTGTTACCGATCTGTGGTAAGTACATAATTTGAGAGTACATGTTTAGAAAGTTCTTATAGCATCATTGTATTTATGATGGCAAGAGTCTCTATGATGTTAACAAAATCAGGGCTTGTATTTTGTGTGTCTTTGCTATTTTTCTTATTTCTATTAACTTACTTTCCTTGTGTTATACAAATGTATTGATCCATGAGTGACTGACTTGGGGTAAAAGAAAATACTCATCCTTCACCACAGACAGTTTGAGAAGCAGCAGTCTAGGAGCTTTGTGGAGATCATCAGGTGATTTATTTTCCACAGCATGTCTATAAAGCAAGAGGCATTGTTTGTGTTTTTGGTGATGTACAAGATAGGTAACTTCAACTAGGTCCCCAAGTAGAAACCTTGGGTTTGGGGCCAGCATGTTTCCACTGGCCTTGCATAGTTTACCTCAGCTGTTGATCCATTGGTGTCCAGCACTTGTTTATCTTACTAGGACTTCAGAAATGTTGATTACGTAACTCTGGTGGCTGCTGCCCCCCACTCCACCCCAACATGGGCCAGTGATGCCTGAGGACCAGCTCAATGGCAGTCTTTACTGTAGTCCCTGCAGCAGGGATGGGAGACATCTTGGAGAAGCTTGTCTCTGAAAAGAAGGATACAGTTTCAAGCATGTTAACTGAAGCAGCCTTTGTCTGTCGGGAAAACAGAGTAAAACAATACAAAATGTCCATTTGCAGAGAACTGGGTGCCTTCAAGGCCTTGATTGCCATTTCTGGGTCAGGGCTCTCGGAGCGTGTGTGTGTGTGTGTGTGTGTGTGTGTGTGTGTGTGTGTGTGTGCCTTGAAGGAACTCATCTATAAAATTAACCGCCCTCCAAATCTGGGTCTCTGATGGCCCCAGTACCCTCTCTTTTTCCTCTGTTCTTTTTTTCTCGTGGAGTTTGAATTCATTCTCAATGGCTTAGATTAGCCATATGATTATTCTTTTCCTGGGATAGGCTCAGACCCTGTGACCCGAGACCCAATCCTGTGAAAGTTTTATCTAGTCTCAGGCTTACTTTACAGATAAGGTTTCGCCTCACTGTGAAGCTCATTCCTTGGGGTCATATCAGATGGGATTGTTTACTAGACAAGTTTAGTAGGGAATAGGAAGACTTCAGAATGAAACCAACTGAAGGAAGCCCAACCAAGAACAAACAGATGGTGTGTGTGTACGTGTGTGTGTGTGTGTGTGACCAAAGGATAGTGTTCTGAATGACACAGTGGCCTTTTAGTTTGATCAGAGTTGTCAAGGTCCCCAGAGAACTGCTATCCTGGCTTGGTCATAAAACAGATCTTCAGGTGGTAAGGATGTTCTCAAATCAAGGAGAGGTGAGTTCTGTGGTTCTGGGGTGTCTGTTCCACTTGGAGCTGGGCCAGCCTTCAGAGGAGGGGTCTGGTTTAAGCAAGTCAAGATCACAGGGGCTCTGCTACTCAGCCCCATGCTTAGGATGTACCTCCAGCACTGAATAGAGCTCCAGCTGTGTCATATAGGAAACTGAGGCAAGTGCTCACACATAGAGACTGTGGCTCTCAGGTGGTCATTCCAAGTAGCTGTGATTTGTTCAGTGGGGAGGCTTCATAACAATGTAAGAGGAAGCAAGAGTACTTCCACACTCTGACTTGCCAGCAGGTTTGGACCTGTGTTTATAAGACTGCCTTGAGAGTCAGACTGTTTGGGGTCAAAACTTTACTCCCCCAGTTGTTTGCTGAGTACCCTCGACCAACCCATCTGAACAGCTTCTGCAGCACATCTCTAGCTTATAAAATGGGGATCACAATATAACCCACATTATTGAGTTGTTTGGAGTATTAAGTGTTACCAAGGTGCTCTGAAGTATGCCTGGTACATAATAGATGCTCAGCAGACATGGAGGCTCAACAAATAGGCAGGTGCCTGACTTCAGCTAGAGGAGTTCAGTGGGGGCAGCAAGTGTAGCTGACCTATACCCAATCTGGTAACTACATGATTTGCAACTCCTTGTGCATGTTCTAGTCCTGCTCTTTTTCCAAGGTCCAAGTGCCCTCCTGCCTACTCAAAGTTACTGCTCCAGCAATTCTGTCTGGTCCCTGTGCTGTTGATTTCCCCTCCTCTCTGCTGCATACTTCCCTCCAGCACAATACTATTTCTCCCATCTGAAGTAATTCTTTTCTTAACTCTCTCTTCCCCCACCAGATGCTGGCCAATTTCTTTGCTCCCCTTTGCAGCACCTCCCATTGTCTCTTAAACCTGTCCAAAGCAGGCCCTATCACCCAAACCTTCCAATGAAGCTGCTCTCATCAAGGTCACCAGAGGCCTATGCATTGCTAAATCCAACGGTCAATTCTCACTTCTCTTATCTCATCTGGTGTCAGCACTTTGAGCATAGTGGACCACTGACTCTCCCTTCATATACTTTGCTTCACGTGGCTCCTGGGACACTACATTCTTGGTCTACAGTGCTGGTGGAACTTCTTAGCCTTCTCAGTCAGCGTCTCCTCTTCCCCCTGATCCCTTTATGCTACAGGTCTCTGTCCATGATCTTCTGCTTTTCCTTATGTGCACTCACTCCCTAACTGATCTCATATAGTGTAATGGCTTTTAAATGCCTTCTGTACATCTTAGGCACAACTTTTCAGCCAAATTCCTGACTTCTATACAACCAAATTCTATACAACTGCCTATTCAATTCATATTGAATGTCCAAGAGACATCTTAATTCAACATGTCCAGATCTGAATACCTGATTCTCTCTTCCAACTATAAAACCTGTTCCAGCCACAGCCAGTTATCAGTTGACAGACATTCCATCCTACTCCTTGCTCAGGAAAAACAAACAAACAAACAAACAAACAAACAAAAACAACCCCTCCCCCCCAAAAACAAAGCAAAACAACCCCACCCCAAACCCTGGAGTCAGCGTTGACTCCTTCCTCTCTGACACTCCACATCCAAACCATCAGGAATTCTGTTATATCAACCTCAAACTGTATCCAGAAACTGAGCAGCTGTCACCATATCTACTGTTACCTGTAGATGATCCAAACCACCATCATCTCTAGCCTGACTTTCAGCAATAGCTTCTTACCAGGTGTTCCTGCTCCCACCCTTGCCTGTTTTCACTCTATTCTTAACATAGTAAGTAGTCAAAAGATAAGTGAGATTGTGCCACTCCTCTGCTCAGTCCCCCCTCACTATCCCCATCCTCTGCACCACCCCCCCACATTCTACTGCAAACAAGAGCCAAGTTCCTTAAAATGGCCTACTAGCCCCCACATAATGTGGGATTTAATCTCTGACCTCATATCCGACTTGTCTTTTTTGCTCATTCCACAGCAGCCACACTGGGCTGTCCACCCTTCCTCAAATGTGCTTAAACACTCCTGGGCTTTGGAGCCTTTGCACTAACTGGTCCTTCTGCTAGGAACAAAACTTCCTTTATATATCAGCAAGGTGGACACCCTCAACTTTTTCATTTCTTTCCATCCTGCCATCCACACTGCCTACCCTTTAGGAGAACTTAATGATTCCTTTCTTTCCTGACATTTCTAATCCACCTTTACCTTGTTCTGTGTGAGCTTACAACTACCCCCCGCCCTGCACCCCTGCAAACAAGAGTTAAGCATCACCTTCTTAGGTACTGCCTAATTTGTTATTTAAAAGGTTTACCTTTTATTTTCTGGGTTGTTGTTTTTTGTTTGTTTTTTTTATCCCCCTCAAAAGAGCTTGTGATTTGTTCATATATGTATCCCAGGTGACTGGAACTGTGACTAGCACAAATAGACCTTTGTAAATGTGTGTCAAATGAGCAAATGGATGAATTGTTAGACAATCACAACATCCAAAATAACACAGGCCTGGTTATTTTTGAAACTTTAAAGGCCGAGAATGAATCCAAGGGCCTCCTTGGTCATAGTTATAGGAGGGGTTTCAGGCACTTCTCATAGGTTGCCCACTTTGAGATAATATCTGCAAGGGTGTCATTTGTCACAAGGAACTGAGGCAGAGGTTGACCAGTCAAGAACTGGGCCTGATTTTCACCAGCAGCTTATGGGCTCTACCCTCCCCTTCAAACCACCCTGTATGAGTTTTATGTCTGTTAAGTGATGAGCAGTACAAACCTAGAGTCTACTTTCCTTCCCAAAATCTGTTCTGCAAGCCCTGGATTGTTCCAGAGCTATTCTTCTATATAGCTTTGACTGAGTTGAGACCTTCCTTTGTGCAAGCTCCTCACACAGATTTTCAAAGAAATTCCATTAGCTCTTTGATGTTTAATGGTTTCATGGCTCACAATCCCTGGAGTAACCTGTATATAGGTCTCAGTACATCTTCATAGCAATCACCCTTCTCCACCACCACCACTGCTTTCAAAATAATTCCCTTCAGAAGACTGGAATTCTTTGCTTCTGCCAAAAGAAGGAGACAGAGGGATCCTGGCCCCTACCCACCTCACGAGGTGAATGAGAACCCAGGCAGAATCCATATCTTTCATGTCTTTCACCATGTCCGTGGTCTGCTCGTCACCTGACTGCTGGGGCCATGGCCACAACACGGGTCTCAAGGAAGACTCACCCTCCAGCCTGTCTTCTTGCATGGGCAGATAGCCAACTGCTTGCTGCTTGTATCTTATCCCAGGCACTCTAATCTGCTCAAGGTAGAGTTCCGGTGACCCATCGTACCTTCTGGATTGGAAACAGCATCAGCCAGCAATATTGCAGGCCCAGAAAGGTTGCAGTTTGGTTGGTTCACTGGGTGACAACCAGGACCTGGGAATCTGAGGATTGATGGCATGCTCAGGGTGGGATGTTTCTGAGCAATGTATTGTGATGGAGAAGGATACATTTGTCTTGGAAGGAAATATTCATTCTACACACAGCAGCTCTTGAAAGATGCCTAGCAATTGGGGCCACATTAATTCAGAGTAAAGGAATATCCACAGGTAATCCCCAAATGGCTTATTAACCTTATTTTCCCATGCCTCCTCACCCCACCCCAGCATGCTCCTTCTCACTTTTACCCTGGGTTGTGGTGGAGGTAGAAGACAGAGGACTTCCCCAAGGCTGGGTGGAGCCCCAGGTGCCCTGGTGATGCATTCTGTTGTTTTACTATAGTAGTGTGGGCTTCAGACTTGCTTGGCCCTGGCCCTGGCTTCATGTCCAAGGCTGTCACTGGCCAACCAGGTGATCCTAGCAACTTGCTTCTGATATCTGACCCTGAGTTTCCTCCTCCATAAACTTGGCCTGGTGGTGCCTACCTTGCCGGTCTGTTGCAAACATTAGAGACAATGTACGAAAACAAACATCAAAGTTCCTGGCATGATTTAGGCACTCAGGAAATGGCAGCTGCCACTCTTGCTATGCACTGGGGACTTTTGAGCTCTCTATTCCTGAGTCCCCTAAACAACTGGAGTATTCTAGGACCCAGAAACTCAATCTACTTCAGAGGCATTCTGGCAACTGAAACTGCAGCTTTTCCACTCACTGTGTGGAACCTCTTCAGGGATAGGGCCAGCTTAGGTTGCTGACTTACACAGCAAGAGGTTCCCAGCTTGTGTCCCCTCTAGGTACTGCTCAAAGCTCAAAGAATTTATGTAAATGAAACAATGAATATTCTCTTTTTCTCACCACCTTCCAGAAGCTCCTTTCCCTCCCTCTCCCTTAGCCCTGTCATTCTTCTCACAGCCACCGGAAATCCCACCCTTGCTCATCTTTTGCTTAATCAAATGAAGATTAACTCTTTGCAGCACCAATGTAGTGTGTTGTTGGGGGGTGCAAAGGAGTGGGAGATACACTAAACCTCCAGGCCCAGGGAGGAATGAGTCTGGGTCATTAATTGCTTCCTTGCTGGGCTAAGGCAGGTCACCCAAGCCTCTGTGTCTCCCTGTGGAGCCTCCTGCCTGAGGCCTTCAGGATTCCAGCAGTCATCTCTTCTACAGTGCAGATTGCAGTATACTCCCACTCTATACTGGGTACTACTGGTTCTCTGACTGAATTGAGCTTCTTGGCCCACACGTGCAAATAACCAGTTTAGACAATGGGATGATTATTCCCCACCAGAGCCAAAGAAACCATAGACTCAGGCAGGTGTTAGAAGGACATTATTTCTTCCCCTGAGCTAGCTGGAGCTTCCTGTGAAACAGGGGTAATCTTACTGACCTGGCAGAGGCAATATGTGGCAAGCCCCTGGTATGGAGGAGATTCTCAATAATCTTTGCTCTGCAATCTCTCCCACTTACTAGCTGACTGACTTGTATGAGCCCCTTTTCTATAAAAGGGAGAGAGTTGAAAGTCAGCCTTATTCCCCAAAGGATTCAAGGCTGCAGTTGGGGTTACTGAGACCTGTCCCATGGACTTTACGTGTTTCCTTTGAAGACAGAGACCTTGTGAGTGCAGTGGCAAGCAGACATGGACAGCAGGGTGGTCTATGGAAAAGCACTCTGGATTTGCAGGGGCCAGATGTGGGGTCTTGGTCTTGTCCAGGATCTGTCACTTGCCACCCTTGTGGCTCTAGACAGGAAAGTCACTTAGTAATCTGAACCTCAGATTTATACCTTATCTACCTCTGGATGTGGCATTGACAAACAGGGCTCCTCTGGGGCCAGAATCATGCCTTTTCATTCTCTGCAGCTCCAGTTTCTGTCACACCGCCTGAATCATGGAATGTTCTCACTCTTTTCTTATTTGCTGAGTGAATTTGGAGCTGCTGAGGTGTCATAGTTCCCACTTTCGTTTGAAGCCTCTCGTGTCTGCAGGCTGATGTCTATGGGTCCCTGGGCCCAGGGATGTCTATTGGTCCCTGTGGGTCCCAGGTCCTATGGGACCCGGGCTCCAGTGACTTTACCTTGTACACAGCTGGAAACAGGATAAGACTGACTGGAGGCAAAAGAAAGAGGGTACCCTGGCCACTCTTCTCTGTGTGATAGCTGCTCCCTCTGAGCCCCACAAAGCTAGATGAGGCACCTCTCCTTGAGGTTCCCTATTAGAGGACTTAGTTCACAACAGTGTTTAGCTCTAAGGGTAGATGTGGTAGGTTTTGGGGGTGGCCAGAACATCTTATCCATGTTCTTTGCCTGTAGCTGAAAAGAATGTGAAGGATGACTCCTACAATCTCCAGACTTGCTGCAGGGTGAGGTAGAGGATTCAGAACTCCCTGGTGATAGAATAGATTGGAAGAGCATTGAGCTCCTTGGTACAATGAAGTGAGAAAGTGTGAAAGCTCCTGGAGGTGGGCGGAAACTTGATACCACATGCTTACTGCACCATGGGCCACCATGCCAGGTAGCCCTCTGGACTCTCTACTCTGGCTGAAGGAGAGAATCAAAGTGCTAACTCTGCTCCCCTCTCCCCCCGAAATGCATACAACTCCCCCTCCACACACACACATTTTTTAAAAAAACGATTTTATTTATTTGTTTTTGACAGACAGAAATCACAAGTAGGCAGAGAGAGAGGGGGAAGCAGGCTCCCCGCTGAGCAGAGAGCCTGATGCGATGCGGGGCTCCATCCCAGGACCCTGGGATCATGACCTGAGCGGAAGGCAGAGGCTTTAACCCACTGAGCCACCCAGGCGCCCCCCCCCCCAACACACACACTTTTAAAACAACTGGCACACCTTAACAAACTGTAGTGTCTGAGATAAATGCCCCGAATTGCCACAGGTCGAGTCTTCTGACTTACCCAAGAGTCTCTGCTTGTTTGCCTTTTAAAATTATTATTCCAGGATTCTCATTATTATTAACCATCTTTGTTCTCTTTAAAATCAGCCATAGCTCCCACCCTTTGAGGCTCCAGCTCTGCTCACCTCTTCCCCACGTTCTTTCTTTTTCTTGACTTTCCCCTTGACATAACCTTAATCGTTCAGTGGAGAATTTGTTTTTGCCCTAATGTCCACACTGCCTTTAGTGCCTCCACAGCTACTCCCTTCTCCATCTTCAAGAGTATTTTCAGAACTCAGGTTGTCATCTCACCAAGAATTTTCTGAAAGTCCCATCTCTTTAATTTCTGTAGTACTCCACAATGTCCTTTTTCCTGCAACCACCCCTGTCAACCCTGCCGTCCTCTCAAGCTGATTTAAGTGTATTTTCTATTTCTACAGTACCCCGTGATATACCTTCCCTTTGCCAATGCCCCCTCCCTCCAAGCTGGGTTAGGTATTCAAAAATACCCGATACACAGTATTTTCACAGAATGCTTTGCTGCCCCTTTCCAAATTCCCCCAAACTTGTTTAAGCATCTCTTGGGTTCTCATAGAATCCTGTGATGTCCCCTCTTTCTCATCCCACCCTCAAGACAGGTCACATAAGTGTTTCTGCATTTTCATGGCATGCCATACTCACTCCCTGTTACAGTGTTTACCACACTGCCAGTTTACATATTTGTTTCTCCTGTGTAATCTAGAACATTCTTTAGAACTGAGGACTGTGTGCCACGGAGTATCCCTGGAACCTAGACTGATGCTTCACATATAACTGGTGGTCAAAAAATGAACAAGGTGTCCTTGTCATTATGCTTTTATTTTTTTCTTTCTTATATGGCAGAGTAAGTAAAATCACAGTAGTTGGCAGTTTTCTTTACACAACAGGAGAAACAAAGGTTTCAGAAATGTCAGACAAAAGAACTCCCCATCCTTCTCTCACATTACTGGTTTTTTCCAACTTTCAAGAATAGCCTATTTCAATTATATAAAATATGCATCAGATCACAGACTATGATGGACTCATTTTACAACGTTAGCAAAACTGTTACACTAAATCTCACCGACAGAAAAAAGAAAAAATATCTTTTCTGCACTCATACTTTAATCAGAATTTGACCTTAATCAGCACTATATTAAAATGTATACAGTCATACAATATCCAGAGCAAACCCTCTATATTGCAGTTAAACAGCACTGATCACAACTACCAAATGCCCCCTTTTCCCATCATATTCAACTCAAAACCCGGCTAATTTACTTCTTGGGGTACATTTGATGTTTCCAACCCTCTTCAAGGGTCTGCCCCAGATTTCCCTAAGGTGCGCTGTAACCCCTAGCACCTGAATTGAGGATAGCCTCAACTTCTGCATCATCCTCGGAATCCCAATCATAATTACATGGCCAGTCCTTGGAGCATCGGTTACGCACCCTTGCCACAAAATGCATGACTTTCAGCTTGCTGGATTCCACGTGTGCTCTAGGTCCCCAGAAGAACTCATACTCCACGGGACTGCTCCGCGGCACCGGCTTATAAATCAAGTACCCTCTGCGCACAAACTCCTCTGTGACGACCTTCTTTGGATCTCCAAAGATGCTGTGCTGCTGGCCAGGCTGCATCCCCAACTTCCCAAGCACTTTCCAGACCAGGGCCTCCTTGGCGCTGTTGCCCATGATGAAGATGAGGGCTAATATGGACATCAGGAGACTTTTCTTGGTGCCTTGAAATTTGCTCCGGGCTACAGAGGGCTTTTGCACTTGAGCAGTGCTGGAGGCTTCCTCAGGGGTGGTGGAGGCCTCCTCCGGAGTGCTAGGATCTTCCTCAGGGTCACTCAGGTCGTCCTCCGGGGTACTCGGGGCCAGAGAAGAGGCCATCGGCATCTCAGAAGGCTCTGAGGCTAGGATCTTACGGTTATTGCGGTTCTCTTCTGCGGCCCTTGCGTTACGGCGGCGCCGACTCTTCCGACCCCGAGGCATATCTCCTACTGTGGGCGCGTGAGCCTATTGCGATTCTAGGGAAAGAAGCCTGCAACTTCTGCAGAAAGCAACTACCTCTATCCTAAGAAGCGGCTGCCGCTGAATTCAGCAATGTCAGTAGTTTCTGTAGCAACAAACCAGACGTTCTCAGCGAGAGAGCTCACTCCCAGTGAAGCTGAAATGCATAAACCACCGCCATCTGCACTCGCTCCCGCCGCAAGCGCGCGCAAATCCTCTGCAGGGCTGACTCCGCCTTTTCTGCCACGCACTGGGAACTCCAAAGAGGAAGTGGGCGTCTCCTCAACCCAAATTTCCGCTGTCAGATAGGAAAAAAAAAAAAAAAAAAAACAACTCTACAAAGCAGGGGTGGGATTAGGGCAGAGAGGAAAGCTAGAGATTGGCAAGGGCAGGTGAATACACGGGAAAAATGAATAGCATAGGATTTCTGTGTTTTTCAGTTTGATACAATATTTGCTTGCCGGTATTAGGAAGGAATGTGTCTCTAATACATTCTCACAGAATGCTGGATGTAAATGTACGTGTGTCAAGGGATTGTGGGGGAAGGTGTGGGGGAATGGAGTTGAGGAGTGTGTTTCTGGAGGTACCAGTGGTCTCAGTTATCCTTTCCTGTCTTGGTTTATAAGGCACATTAATTCACCATCCTTGTTCTCAGAAACATTTTATGTGTATACTAATTGATTCGTGGACTCATCTAGCACCCAGATAAGCTGCTGAGGGCTGAATTGCTGGGTGATGAGGGGAGGTGGGACTGCAAAAGCAGTGAACAGTGTGCAAGAGGTGCAGAGCATTTAAAATGTTCTATTCACAGGATTTTTAAGCAGGGCACTGACTGGATCAGGCTTGCATTTGCAGAGGTTCACAGAGGCTGAACAGACCGTTCTCTGGCAGGTCACTTAGGAAGCAACTGGAGTAAGAAGCGAGAGGAAAAGAAAGTGAGCCTTAAGGCAGTTGCCATGGGGATGGGGCGGCAGAAAGGCATTTTAAGTGTGATCATGGACAAGCTTTAGGGACTGATTGGGTAGAAGAGGGGTATGAGGAGAGGGTGGTGGAAGTCCAGGTTGGTTCTGAGGTTCTAGGCTCCAGTCTACCTGAATGCTCCCGATTTATTTTTGGTTCTTTCATTCATCTGGTAATCCAGATGTAATTTGGAACATACTCTGAACTTTATCCACTCTGGGTCTTTGCTCACTAGTTCCTCTGTCTGAACTGCTTTTCCTCTCATCCCCAACTATCTAAATTCCATCTGCCTACTCACAGGCCTCTTCCTCCCTGAAGCTTGTCTTGCTGGATGAATAGTGAGTCCATGCTCATTCTCCTGAGGGAGGAGTTTCTATAGCAAGCACTCTGTATCTTTCTTATGTCATTCCAAAGATACTATTTTGCATAAGGCACTTCACCTCTCTGAGCCTTTGTTTCCTCATCTATAATGTGTGGTTAAGTGCTATCCTTATAGGGTTGTGAGAATTAAATGAGATAACAAATAAAAAGCACTTATCACAAAGGAAGCACAGCCTTTGCCTCTCAGGTGTTTGAAGCAGTGTGTGAGAGTGGCATTTAATAAATGCATGTTGAAGGAATATATGATGGAAAAGATTCTGCACATGTGTTTAGCCAAGCACGTTAAAAGCAAGCAAATACTTTCTACCTTTTTGTCTGGAAGAGATTATATGCTTGCTTGACAGAACCTCATATTGTAATCCCATTGAGGGAAGGGGCCCTGTCTAGCCTCTTGATGTACCCCAGACCTCGATGGAGTTTATGGAACAGGATATGGCTACACCTAGTGAGTAAGTGCTGGGGTGGGGCAGTGCGTCCCATTTAGAAAACAGAATTGCCAGCTGAATTGCACCCAACGAGGCCCAGTCCTCTGGACATGTGTAGAAAGGGGATGCCTGGTATAGAGTAACAAGCATTGAACTCAAACCTAGGAACATGACTTCTGGCCCAGCCTGTGTTGCTTATAAGCTCTTTGACTTTGATGAGTTCACCTACCATGTTTGTCCCGTGATTTGTTCTCTGTACAAACAGGAAAAGGCTAATCTCTCCAGCCTTGTCTGCCAGGCTGTTGTCAGGCTCTCTGGATATCCAACAGTACATGCCAGTGACCCTAGATGAAAGCAGGTTCCTCTGAGTTCAGGGTTTTTTTTCTTTTCTCTTTTGTTTGTTTTATGTTTGCTGTTTATAAATCTGCCTAGAGGATTGCAAAAATCACCTGTATTTTTTCAAATAGTGTCTCCATTCTGATGGGATTTTATGGGAATATAACCAGCAAATTAATTATCTTCCCAACAGTCACTTTCTCTCTGAAACTTTCTTTATACCCAGAGCCTACCAAGGCTTCCTGTTGGGTAGGCCTGGCCATAAACTAATTTGGGGCGGTGTATGTTTACTGCTGCATTGCCTTCTGCCTACCAACCAGAGGAGGAGGGGCATCTCTCTGTCTTGGGCTTCATCTGAGTGAACCTTTGCTCCACTCCACAACAAGGACAGGACAGCTCCCCATAGCACCCTGGTAGATCAGACCCTACCTGAAGCAATATATAAGCTAGGGCTGTGGCTTCCAACCAGTTTCCTCAAAAGAGTATTCAAGAACAGGTTTTAGTCTATGAGGTGCACTCAGTATTCACAAGAGCTTAACAGAAATCACATTTATGTAAGACAGGCCACAGGATTTGTTAGTCAATAAACAGATTGTGTTACATAGCCAGTATATCACCAGGCATGGTTTTAACAGAAGGAAATAATTAAACCATGTCTTGGGATATTGTGGACTACAGATTTGTTTGGAGTAAATAGCATATAACAAAGGAAGGGCAACTCACTTGTGAGGCACTACAAGTACAAAGAAAGGAGGGAAGCTAACCACGTTGTGGTAGGCTATGTGCCTAAACCACCTCCAAACTGAAATCTTTACAAGAACCTCAATTACCAGTAAAGCTAGAGAAAGGTTAGGTCTCTTGACCATGACCATAGCATTGCTGGTGAATGTCAGTATTTGGGCCTGCATCTTCAGATTTCCAAGCCTTGGCTTATGCCATCACGGAACTTGCTGCTGCTTCAGTTGAGTGTATTTTAGTAGTTCAAGAGGGCTTAGGATAGAAGGGAGTATTTTTGCTATCTTAGAATAGGAGCAGAAAGAAAAGAGATAAGAAAAGGGACAGATGTGGGGAAGAGCAAAGCAGAGATCCTTAGTCACATTACCAGGTTTTCCATGCCTGGCCCTGCCCCTTCCAAGCTGTGTCAACTCCAGCATGTTACTTAACCTTTCTAAGCCTCAGTTTCTCCATCTGTAAATGGGTATGTCACAGTGGTATTGTAAATATTAGAGGGAAATAACTCATGCAAGATGGGGTAAGCTGAAAAATTCTCCCCAGAAACCAAAGATGTCCACATCCCTATCCCTAAAACCTGTGAATATGTTACCTTATATGGCAAAAGGTAACTCTGCAGATGTGATTAAGTTAAGGATCTTTGAGTCAACAAAACCAAGAAGCAACCCATGGAATGGAAGAAGATATTCACAAATGACACTACAGACAAAGGGCTAATATCCAAGATTTATAAAGAACACCTCAAACTCAACACACACAAAACAGTTAATCATATCAAAAAATGGGCAGAAGGCATGAACAAACACTTCTCCAAAGGAGACATACAAATGGCTAACAGACACATGAAGAAATGGTCAGCATCATTAGCCATCAGGGAGATTCAAATCAAAACCACATTGAGATACCACCTTACACCAGTTAGAATGGCCAAAATTAACAAGACAGTAAACAACATGTGTTGGAGAGGATGTGGAGAAAGGGGAAATCTCTTACACTGTTGGTGGGAATGCAAACTGGTACAGCCACTTAGGAAACCTGTGTGGAGATTTCTTAAAAAAAAAAAATAGAACTTCCCTATGACCCTGCAATTGCACTATTGGTATTTACCTTAAAGATACAGATGTAGTGAAAAGAAGGGCCATCTGTACCCCAATGTTCATAGTAGCAATGGCCACAGTCGCCAAACTGTGGAATCAAGATGCCCTTCAACGGACAAATGGATAAGGATGATGTGATCCATATATACTATGGAGTATTATGCCTCCATCAGGAAGTATGAATACCCAACTTTTGTATCAACATGGGTTGGATTGGAATAGATTATGCTAAGTGAAATAAGTCAAGCAGAAAGAGTTAATTATCATATGGTTTTGTTTATTTGTGGAGCTTAAGGACTAACATGGAGGATATAGGAGATGGAGAGGAGAAGGGAGTTGGGGGAAATTGGAGGGGAGACAAACCATGAGAGACTGTGTAATCTGAGAAACAAACTGTGGGTTTGGGAAGGGAGTGGGGGTGGGGCGTTCAGTGAGCTTGGTGGTGGTTATTATGGAGGGCATGTATTGCATGCAGCACTGGGTGTGGTGCATAAACAATGAATTCTGGAACACTGAAAAGAAATTTTTTAAAATGTTAAGGGTCTTTGGGTGGGGAGACAAGATGGTGAGGAAGTAGGAGGAGGCGCTGTTTCAACCTGTACCCTAAAGTGAGCTGATTACCTACCAAAGAACTCCGATGACCCATGAAATCAGCCTGAGATCAGAACTATACACGTCTGGATCTCTACAGGGGCAGAAGATGCCAGTGGGCAGGTAAAGCGGAGTGGGAACGTTGGACTGATATTGGAAGATAAACAAAAGGGGGAGGGAGCCTCCAGAGGTGACCGGTTGGAAACTAATTCCCCTAATATGAGAGTGCCCTGCATCTGGGGACCAGCATTAACTTGGACACCGGTTGAAAGCATTCAGAAAGAGCAAAGGATCACGGGGGGGGGGGGGATTGTGGGAATCGGGGTGGCTAGGGACAGGAGCTTTAGTCCCTGGACCCAGGATAGCTTCCCCTGGTGCTGAGCCAGAGAGAGTGCGGTGGAGAAACCAGGTCTTGGTCCCTGAGCTGCCAGCGCATCCGAGAACACATGGGGTCCAACTCCAGGGTGAGGGGCTGAGTGCCTCACCAGATGGCAGAACGCCCAGCAGTGCTACAGAGCCTGAGACGTGCCCGCCCCTCACGCTCCCCTGAGAGAGGTGCGCAAAGGCCCAGCCCAGCGCTCTTAGACCCATGCCAGTGTTTCACAACCTGAGATGCACATGCGTCTCAAACCCTCTTCTGAGAGAGGTGCGGGAAGGTCTAGCCTGGTACTCTCGGACATGCGCCCTGCTCTCAGAGCCTGAGACGCGCGGGGGACCCAAAGCTGCCCCTGAGAGAGGTGCGTGCAAGCCGGGTGCTCTTAGACACAGAAAGACCAGGCACTCCCATCCCGGGCCAGTGGGAAAATCTCAGTGTGCGAACGCTGCTTGGAACCTCTCTGGCAGTCTGGAGCTGCCCAGACAGCCGCGGCTGCCCTGGTTTTGGGTACAAGCAGAAGATCCTGCGTCCCCAGAAACCGTGACTTTGAACCTGCTCTGCCAGCGGCCAAGGGGGAATTTATATGGGCTCTGCAGCACCCACAAGGGACCAGGCTGAGGCTTCTCTCTGAGAGGGAGGTCAGGGTGCAGTTTGCTTTCCTCTAACCCTACAAAAACCATCAAAAGCGGCCAAGGCAAGAGAAAAAGAAAAAAAAAAAAAAACTCAACAAACATAAAAACCTCCAGAGAACAAAACCTGAAAAAAACCCGTTTCCTCAAAGCCCACCCTCTTGGGGGGGTGGGAGAACTTAACTCAGGGAACATCATTGACTGAAAATCCATGTGGAAGGCCCCTCCCCCAGGAAACCAACCAGGAAAGAAAAAGTTTAAAAAAAAAAGGAAAAGAAAAAGACTACAAGAGAACAACCACCACTACTTCATAGGACAACTTTTATTTTTAACTCGCTCCCACTATTCTGGCTCATATTTTTATATAGATAATTTTTTAACCTATTTACCATCACATGAGATGTCCAGTACATCAAATTCCATAATAATCTTCTAACCTGAACTTTTTGATACATACACCTGTGTTTTTCTTTTCCATTTCTATATTTTTAATTTTTTTCTAAATTTTAGTATAGTTTATTTCTTTTTTATTTTTATTTTCTAATATTCATAAAGAGTTAAACTTCAAGGTAATCCACTTCCACCAATCAATACTACCCCTATAGGTAAACCAATTTTTAATCCCCCTTTATCTTAAGAAAGTTGAGTCCTTTAACAACGATATCAAGATACATCCAGGAAAAATCAAAGCAAACTTCCTCACCCACACTAAGAATTTATAACCACTCTCCCATCTTTTTCTTCTGCCACTGTTTCCATGTTTTTGTGTTTGTCCTGATAATATATAAATCTTATACTTGGAGTTCTTTTTGATGAGGTTCTTCCTTTATTTGCATATATATACTTTTTCTCTTGTCATATACTTTTATCAGTCTTATTGTTTGTCTGTTTTTGTTTGTATACTTCATCAATCTTACCTTGGGGCCCATTTGGGCTGAACCGTCTCTTTTATCTTCCTTCCCCCCCCCCGTCTCTCTCTCTTTTTCTTTTCTTTTTCTTTTCTTTTTTCTCTCATTTGGGTGGGGAAACCTGATTGCTCAGAAATGTTCCAGGGTGCACCTTGACTGCACCATGGTCGATACATCCAGCTACATCCGTTCAGTCATCTCTCACCAAAATGACTAGGAGGAGGAATGCCCAACAGAAGAAAAATACAGAGGATGGGCCTTCTGCAACAGAGCTAATGGCTATCAACATAGAAATTATGTTGGAAAGAGAATTCAGGCTAACAATTATACAGGCAATAGCTAGGTTGGAGAAAGACATGGATGACCAAACAAAATTGATTAGGGCAGAACTGAAAGCCACCAGAGATGATGTTCACAATGTTAGGGCAGAACTGAAAGCTACCAGGGATGAGGTTCACAATACTCTCAATGAGTTCCAATCTAATCTAAATTCTCTCAAAGCTAGGGAAAGTGAGACAGAAGATAGAATTAGTGATCTGGAGGACAAACAGACAGAGAGAAAGGATCAGGAGGAAGCCTGGAACAAACAGCTTAGAAGCCCCGAAAACAGAGTCAGGGAAGTAAATGATGCCATGAAATGTTCCAACGTCAGAATTATTGGAATCCCTGAAGTGGAGGAGAAAGAAAGAAGTCTAGAAGATATAGTGGAACAAGTTCTTCATGAAAAATTTTCCCAATCTCGCGAATGGAACCAGCGTTCTTGTACTAGAGGCTGAACGGTCTCCACCCAAGATTATAGATTCCAAAAAAAAACATCAAGGCACCTGATAGTCAAATTGAGGAATCATAATTGTAGATACAATCTCTAGAAAGCCGCTAGGACAAAGAGGATCCTTACTTACAGAGGAAAGCCCATCAGAATATCAGACCTGTCCACAGAGACCTGGCAAGCCACAAAGGGCTGGCAAGATATATTTAGGGCACTAAATGAGTGCTTTATCCAGCAAGACTGACATTCAAAATGAAGGGAGAGATAAAGAGTTTTCAAGACCTGCAAGGCTTAAAAGACTATGCAACCACCAAGCCAACACTGCAGGAAATATTAAGGGGGGTTCTATAAAAGATGAAAAATCCTAAGAATAGCATTGAACAGAAATATAGAGACAATCTACAGAAAGAAAGATTTCAAAGGTAACATGATGTCAATAAAAACGTATCTATCAATAATCACACTCAATGTGAATGGCCTAAATGCGCCCATAAAATGAAAGAATAAAATGACAGGACCCATCCATATGTTGTCTACAAGAGACCCATTTTGAACCTAAAGATACACCCAGACTGAAAGTGAAGGGATGGAGAAGCATCTTTCATGCCAATGGACCTCAAAAGAAGGCTCGGGTAGTGATTCTCATATCAGATAAATTAGATTTTAAACTAAAGACTGTAGTCAGAGATACAGAAGGACACTACATAATTCTTAAAGGGACTATCCACCAAGATGATTTAACAATTGTAAATATCTATGCCCCCAATATGGGAGCAGCCAATTACATAAAAATACTGTTAATCAAGATAAAGAGTCATATTGATATGAATACACTAATAGTAGGACATCTTAACACACCTCTCTCAGAAATAGATCGTCGAAGCAGAAAATCAATAAAGAAACAAGAGCATGGAATGACACATTGGACCAGATGGACCTCATAGATATATACAGAACATTCCACCCTAAAACAACAGAATACTCATTCTTCTCAAGTGTACATGGAACCTTCTCAATAATAGACCCCATACTGGGTCACAAATCAGGACTCAACAAATACCTAAAGACTGAGATTATTCCCTGCATATTCTCAGATCACAATGCTTTGAAACTGGAGCTCAATCACGAGGAAAAGTTCAGAAGGAACTCAAACACCTGGAAGCTAAAGACAACCTTCTTTAAGAATGCTTGGATCAAGATCAAAGAAGAACTTAAACAATTCATGGAAACCAATAAGAATGAAGATGCTTCGGTCCAAAAACCTATGGGATACAGCAAAGGCGGTCCTAAGGGGGAAATACATCTCATCCAAGCCTCCCTCAAAAAAATAGAAAAATCCAGAATACACCAGCTGTCTCTACACCTTAAAGAACTGGAGAATCAACAACAAATCAAACCAACTCCACATATAAGAAGGGAAATAATCAAGAGTAGAGCTGAGATCAATGAGGTAAAACCAGAGATACAATAGAATGTATCAATGAAACTAGACGCTGGTTTTTTGAAAGAATCAATAAGATCGATAAACCATTGGCCACACTAATACAAAAGAAAAGAGAAAAAGCCCAAATTCATAAAATTATGAATGAAAAGGGAGAGATCACAACTAACACCAAGGAAGTAGAAACAATAATCAGAAGTTATGATCAACAGTTATATGCCAATAAGCTAAGCAACCTAGATGAAATGGATGCATTCCTGGAAAACTATATACTCCCAAAATTGATCCAGGAAGAAATTGACAACCTGAATATACCGATATCTAGTAAGATTGACGCAGTGATCAAAAACGTCCCAAAAAACAAGAGCCCAGGACGTGATGGATTCCCTGGGAAATTCTACCAAACTTTCAAAGAAGAAATAACACCTATTCTCCTGAAGCTGTTTCAAAAAAAATTGAAGCAGAAGGAAAACTTCCAGACTCTTTCTATGAAGCCAGCATTACCCTGATCCCCAAACCAGGCAAAGACCCTACCAAAAAGGAGAATTTCAGACCAATATCACTGATGAATATGGATGCTAAGATTCTCAACAAGATCCTAGCAAACAGGATCCAACAGCACATGAAAAAGATTATCCACCATGACCAGGTGGGATTCATCCCTGGGCTACAAGGATGGTTCAACATTCACAAATCAATCAATGTGATAGAACAAATGAATAAGAGAAGAGAGAAGAACCACATGGTCCTCTCAATTGATGCAGAAAAAGCATTTGACAAAATCCAGCATCCGTTCCTGATTAAAACGCTTCAAAAGATAGGGATAGAGGGAACATTCCTGAACGTCATCAAATCTATGAAAGACCCACAGCAAATATCATCCTCAATGGGAAAAAGCTTGCAACCTTCCCGCTGAGATCAGGAACACGACAAGGATGCCCACTCTCACCACTCTTGTTCAACATAGTATTAGATGTCCTAGCAATAGCAATCAGACAACAAAGAGAAAGAAAAGGTATCCAAATTGGCAATGAAGAAGTCAAACTCTCTCTCTTTGAAGATGACATGATTCTTTATATGGAAAACCCAAAAGACTCTGGCCCCAAAATACTAGAACTCATACAGCAATTCAGCAACGTGGCAGGATACAAAGTCAATGTGCAGAAATCAGTGGCTTTCTTATACACTAAGAATGAAAATACACAAAGGGAAATTAGAGAATCTATTCCATTTACTATAGCACCAAGAACCATAAGATACCTGGGAATAAACCTAACCAAAGAGGTAAAGGATCTGTACCCTATTTTTGCCTGTCCTTTACATTACAGATAATGAAAACCCTCTGTTTACCTCTTCCCAGACCCACATGGCTCTTTCTTCCTCAGTGGGGCCCCACTATCATGAATTCAGTAGTTTTTTCCTTCAAATTTTTATTTAAATTCTAGTTAGTTAGCACATAGTGTAATATTGGAGTTTCAGGAATAGAAATTAGTGATTCATGACTTACATATAATGCCCAGTGCTAATCATCCCAAGTGACCTCCTTAATACACCTCACTCATTTAGCGCATTCCCCATCCACCTAGATCCATCAACCCTCAGTTTCTTCTCTATCCTTAAGAGTCTCTTATGATTTGTATCCCTCTCTCTCTTTTGTCTTCCTTCCCACATGTTCATCTTGTTTCTTAAGTTCCACATGTTCATCTAAGTTCATCTCTAAGTTCCACATATGAGTGAAATTATGTGGTATTTGTCTCTCCAACTGACTTATTTCACATGGCATAATACACTGTAGCTCCATCCACATCTTGCAAATGGCAACATTTCATTCTTTTTGGTGGCTGAATAATATTCCATTGTATATACCGCCTCTTCTTTTTCCATTCGTCAGTCAGTAGACATATGGGCTGTTTCCAGAGTTTGGCTATTATTCCATAATTTGGCTATTGTTCCATAATAATGTCTATTGTTGATAGTGCTGCTGTAAATATTGTGGTGCATGTATCCCTTTGAATATTTATTTTTGTATCCTCTGGGTAAATACCTTAGTACTGCAATTGCTAGGTCATAGGCTAGTTCTGTTTTTTAACTTGTTGAGGAATCTCCATCCTGTTTTCCATAGTCTCTGCACCACTTTGCATCCCCAACAATAGTGGAAGAGGGTTCCTCTTTCCCAGCATCTAGCCAATATCTGTTTTTCCTTTTGTTCATTTTAGCCATTTGGACAGGTATGAGGTGGCATCTCAGTGTGATTTTTAATTTTTTTATTTAAATTCAATTTAGGTAACATATAGTGTATTATTAGTTTCAGGGATAGAATTTAGTGATCCATTAGTTGTATATTACAGCCAGTGCTCATTACATCAAGTACCCTCCTTAATGAGCATCGCCCAGTTACCTCATCCCCCCACACACCTCCCCTCCAGTAACCCTCAGTTTGTTTACTAGAGTTAAGAGTCTCTAATGTTTGGCTCCCTCTCAATTTTCATCTTATTTTCTTTTCCCTTCCCTTCCTATATGTTCATTTGTTTAGTTTCTTAAATTACATATATAACTGAAATCATGTGGTATTTGTCTTTCTCTGTCTGACTTGTTTTGCATGGCATAATACACTCTAGCTCCATCCATGTTGTCACAGATGGCAGCATTTCACTCTTTTTGATGTCTGAGTGATGTTCAATCATGTATGTGTGTGTGTGTGTACGTGCGTGTGTGTGTGTGTCTTTTAGTCTTGTTGATTGTTTCCTTTGCTATGCAAAGCTTTTTATCTTTATGAGGTCCCAACAGTTCATTTTTGCTTTTTTTTTTCCCCCTTGCCATTGGAAACATGTCTAGCAAGAAGTTGCTCTGGCAGAAGTCAAAGCCGTTGTTGCCTACTTTCTCTTCTAGGATTTTGATGGTGTCATGTCTTACATTTAGGTCTTTCATATCTTTTAAAAAAGATTTTATTAATTTATTTGTCAGAGAAAGAGAGACAGAATGAGCACAAGCAAAGTGAGTGGCAGCTAGGGGGAGAAGCAGTCTCCCCACTAAGCAAGGAGCCACACATGGGGCTGAGTCAAAGGCAAATGCTTAACTAACTGAGCCACCTAGGCACCCATGTTTTGAGTTTATTATTGTGATTTTTATATTCATATATAAATATGAAAATAAATAAATATATATTATATAAAATATTTTTATATTTGTATGGCGTAAGAAACTGTTCCAAGTTCACTTTTCTGCATGTTGCTGTCCAGTTTTCTGAATGCTCTTTGTGGAAGAGACTGTCTTTTTTCCACGGGATGTTCTTCCTGCTTTGTCAGAGATTCGTTCACCATAGAGTTGTGGTCTAATTTCTGGATTTTCTATTCTCCTCAAGTGATCAATGTGTGTGTGTGTCTTTGTGCTAGTACCATACTGTCTTGATGACTACAGCTTAGTAATATTGCTTGAAGTCCAGAATCATGATGCGTCCAGTTTTCCTCTTCTTTTTTAGTATTTCTTTAGCTATTTGAGGTCTTTTCTGGTTTCATACAAATTTTAAGGATTGTTTGTTCTATCTCTGTGAAAAATGCTGCTGTTATTTTGATAGGGATTGCATTAAACCTGTAGATTGCTTGGGGGTAATATAGACATTTTGGCAATGGTTTTTTCTTACAATCCATGAGCATGGAATATTTTTCCTTTTTTTTTGTCTGCATGAAACATTTTTATTTATTTGTCTGTCAAATACAGTAACTGATTTCCATCTACAATGACTTAAGGTAAGAAACCGAGGGTCGAGTGAAGGAGGCACGCGGCCTTACAGGAGAGCCTGCGGGGCCCAGCGGGGCACCGAGAGAGCACTGGTAAGGCCTTAGTGGGCCTTCTCCAGGAAGGCCTTGCAGCACCTCACACACTGCTGTTAGACAATCTTGAAGTCGGAATAATAGGGGCCTTTAACAATGGAGTTGGTTTTGTGGATCATAGCTCCCAAGTAGCTCAATTTTAGCTTTGCAGTTTTTAATTTGATTACTATTTGTATTCAAGTCTCTCAGATTGATTTCATCCATACACAGTATATAACTGAATGTGGCAAAGTCTTTCTTGGTAAACTGCCAGGCAGTGTGGACTCATGGGGATGCCATGCTTCTTCATGCAACTCTGCTCTCGGTAATCAGGAGGGTTTCCTATTTTATACGTGCATATCTCTGCACTGTTTATCCTCCAATGATCTGAAAGCTTTTGGTCAGTTACAAGTTTTCTGAACACTGCTTCTGCAATGGGTTGACAGACAGATGTTACCCAGACACACGAACAGCAGCGACTTGGGCACTGGCTCAGCCATCTTCCTGCGTGCCTTATTATAATTATTTTTTAATGTCCTTTTCAATTTCTTTCATGTATATTCTATAGTTTTCAGAGTACAGATGTTTGACCTCTTTGGTTAGATTTATTCCTAAGTATCTTATCATTTTTGGTGCAATTGCAAGTGGAATAGATTTCTTTTTCTTCTGCTTCATTATTATTGTATAGAAATGCAAAAGATTTCTATACATTGATTTTTAAATCTTGCAACTTTGCTGAATTCATATATTAGTTCTACGTATTTTTTTGTAGAATCCTTTGAGTTTTCTACATAGAGTATCATGTCCTCTGCAAATATTGAAAGCCTGAATTCTTCCTTGCCATTTTGGGTGCCTTTTTAATTCTTTTTGCTGTCTAATCACTGAGGCTAAGACTTTCAGTATTATATTAAAGAGGAATCATGGGAATAGACATCCTTGTCTTTTCCTGACCATAGAGAAAAAGCTCTCAGTTTTTTCTTAATGAGGATGGTATTAGCAGTTGCTGTTATGTATATGGTTTTTATGATGTTGAAATAAGTTCCATTTAACCCTACTTTGTAGAGGGTTTATCAAGAATGGTACTGCATTTTGTCAAATACTTTTTCTCTAACTATTGAGATGATTATATGGTACTAATTCTTTCTTTTTTTTAATATGGTGCATAATGTTGATTGATTTGCAAATATTGAACTAACTCTGTAGCTCAGGAATAAATACCCCTTGATTGTGAATATTTCTTTTACTGTACTGTTGGATTTGCTTAGCTAGTATTTTGTTGAGAATTTTTGTATCCATGTTCATCAGGGATATTGGCGTGCAATTCTCCTTTCAGTGGGGCCTTGTCTGGTTTTAGGATCAAGGTAACACTAGCCTCAAAGAAGGATTTTGGAAGTTTGCCTTCCATTTCTATTTTTTGGAACAGTTTGGGAAAAGTAGTTATTAAGTCTTCTGTAAATTTTTGGTAGAATTCCCCTGGGAAGCCATGTGGCCCTGGACTTTTGTTTGTTGGGAGACTTTTGATTATTGATTCAATTTCTTTGGTGGTTATGGATTTATTCAAATTTTCTATTTCCTCCTGTTTCAGTTTTGGTAGTTTGTATGTTTCTAGGAATCTATGCATTTCTTCCAGATGGCCCAGTTTGTTGGCATGTAATTTTTCATAGTGTTCTCATGATTGTTTGTATTTCTGTGGTGTTGGTTTTGATCTCTCCTCTTTCTTTTTTATTTTATTTTATTTATTTCAGCCCTTTCTCTTTTATTTTTGATAAGTCTGGCTAGGTGTTTATCAATTTTATTAATTCTTTCAAAAAAACATCTCTTAGTTTCATTAATCTGTTCTACTGGTTTTTTGTTTGTTTGTTTGTTTTGTTTTGTTTTGTTACTATAACATTTATTTCTGTTCTAAACCTTATTATTTACCTCTTCTGGTGCCTCTAGGTTTCATTTGCTGTTCTTTTTCTGGTTCCTTTACATGTAAGGTTAGGTTGTATATTTGATGCTTTTCTTACTTCTTGAGGTAGGCCTATATTGCAATATACTTCATTTTCATTTGCTTCTTTGTACTTTTATTTTTTTTCTTTAATTTCCTGGCTGACCCATTCATTTTTCAGTAGGATATTCTTTAACCTCCATGTATTCGTTTCCTTTCAATTTTTTTCTTGTGGTTAACTTCATGTTTCCAACATTGTGGTGTGAAAATATGCATGATATAATCTCAATATTTTTGTTTGTTGAGGCCTGATTCATGACCCACTATGAGATCTAATCTGGAGAATGCCCTATGGGCAGTATTTTGGTGCTTTACAATGAAATGTTTTGAAGAGAACTATTAAGTCCATCTCGTCCCATGTGTCATTCAAAGCCATTGTTTTCTTTGTTGATTTTCTGCTTAGATGATCTGTTCATTTCTGTAAATTGGGTGTTAAAGTGTTCTACTATTATTGTATTATTATCCATGAATTTCTTTTTGTTTGCTATTAATCATTTTATATATGTGGATGCTCCTAATTTGAGGATGTAAATATTTATAATTGTTATATCTTTATGAGGGATAGACCCCTTAATTATGATACAGTGACCTTCTTAATCTCTTGTTACAAACTTTGGTTTAAAATCTTGTTTGTCTGATAGAAGTATGGATACTCTGTCTTTCTTGTGATGTCCATTAGCATGATATATTGTTCTCCATTCCCTCACTTTCAGTCTGCAGGAGTCTTTAGGTCTAAAATGAGTCTCTTGTAAGCAGCATTTTAGATAGGTCTTGCTTTTTTATCCATGCTGGCAACCTATGTGTTTTGTTTGGAGCACTTAGCCCATTTACATTCAGAATGATTATTGAAAGATATTAATTTTGTTCTATTGTGTTACCTGTAGAGTTATTTTTTATGGTGATATTCTCTGTTCCTTTCCTGTTCCTGTTTTCATTGCTTTTGGTCTTTCTGTCCCACTGGAAGAGTCCCCATTAATATTTCTTCCAGGGCTGATTTAATGGTCATGATATCCTTTAGTTTTTGTTTGGGAATCTCTTTATATCTTTTATTCCAGCAGTAAGGGCCTCCATTATTTATTGCACCTTATTAATAGCTTTTTTAATTTCAACTTGGTTAGGTTTTAGTTCTTTTATTTCTCCAGAAAGGACTTTAATATCTCTGGAGAGGGTTTCTCTAATATCTTCTATGCCTTTATTGAGCCTGGCTAGAACCTTGAGAATTGTCATTCTGAATGCTAAGGAAATGTTGAAAAACAAAAATAAAACTGGGGGGGCATCATGTTACCTGATTTCAAGCTTTATTACAGAGCTGTGGTCACAAAGACAGCATGTACTGGCATAAAAACAGACACATAGACCAGTGGAACAGAGTAGAGAGCCCGGATATGGACCCTCAACTCTATGGTTAATTAATCTTTAACAAAAGAGGAAAAAATATACAGTGGAAAAAAGACAGTCTCTTCAATAAATGGTGCTGGGAAAACTGGACAGCTGTATGTAAAAGAATGAAACTCGACCATTCTCTTACACCATACACAAAGATAAACTCAAAATGGATAAAAGACCTCAATGTGAGACAGGAATCCATCAGAATCCTAGAGGAGAACATAGGCAGTAATCTATTCAATATCAGCCACAGCAACTTCTTCCAAGATATGTCTCCAAAGGCAAAGGAAACAAAAGCAAAAATAAACTTTTGGGACTTCATCAAAATCAAAAGCTTCTGCACAGCAAAGGAAACAGTCAAGAAAACAAAGAGGCAACCCACGGAATGGGAGAAGATATTTGCAAATGACAGTACAGACAAAAGGTTGATATCCAGGATCTATAATGAACTCCTCAAACTCAACACCCACAAAACAGGCAATCATTTAAAAAAATGGGCAGAAAATATGAACAGAGACTTCTCCAATGAAGACATACAAATGGCTATCAGACAAATGAAAAAATGTTCATCATCACTAGCCCTCAGGGAGATTCAAATTAAAACCACATTGAGATATCACCTTACACCAGTTAGAATTGCCAAAATTAACAAGATAGGAAACAACATGTGTTGGAGGGGATGTGGAGAAAGGGGAACCCTCTTACACTGTTGGTGGGAATGCAGGTTGGTGCAGCCTCTTTGGAGAACAGTGTGGATATTCCTCAAGAAATTAAAAATAGAACTTCCTTATGACCCTGCAATTGCCCTACTGGGTATTTACCCCAAAGATACAGATGTAGTAAAAAGAAAGGCCATCTGTACCCCAATGTTTATAGCAGCAATGGCCACAGTCGCCAAACTATGGAAAGAAACAAGATGCCCTTCAGGGACGAAAGGATAAGGAAAATGTGGTCCATATACACTATGGAGTATTATGCCTCCATCAGAAAGGACGAATACCCAACTTTTGTGGCAACATGGACGGGACTGGAAGAGATTATGTTCAGTGAAATAAGTCAAGCAGAGAGAGTCAATTATCATATAGTTTGACTTATTTGTGGAGCATAACAAATAGCATGGAGGACATGGGGAGTTAGGAGAAGGGAGTTGGGGTAAATTGGAAGTGGAGGTGAATCATGAAAGACTATGGACTCTGAAAAACAATCTGAGGGGTTTGAAGTGACAGGGGGGTGGGAGGTTGGGGTCCCAGGTGGTGGGTATTATAGAGGTCACAGATTGCATGGAGCATTGGGTGTGGTGAAAACATTAATGAATACTGTTATGCTGAAAATAAATAAATTTAATTAAAAAAAATTTCTCAATAGACTACTAGGAAACCAAATTCAACATACATTAAAAAAATTATTCACCATGGGAGAAATAACAAGAAAGAAACCCTAAGCCCAGCAGGAGAAGAGAAATCATAAAGATAAGAGCAGAAATGAATGAAATAGAAACCATAAAAACAATAGAATGAATCAACAAAACTAGGAGCTGGTTCTTTGAAAGAATTAATAAAATTGATAAACCCCTGGCCCGACTTCTCAAAAAAAAAAGAGAAAGGACGCAAATAAATAAAATCATGAGTGAAAGAGGAGAGATCACAACTAACACCAAAGAAATACCAACTATTATAAGAACATACTATGAGCAGCTCTACGCCAACAAATTTGACAATCTGGAAGAAATGGATGCATTCCTAGAAACATATAAACTACCACTACTGAACCAGGAAGAAATAGAAAGCATGAACAGACCCATAACCAGTAAGGAGATTGAAACAGTCATTAAAAATCTCCAAAAGGGGCGCCTGGGTGGCTCAGTGGATTAAGCCGCTGCCTTCGGCTCAGGTCATGATCTCAGGGTCCTGGGATCGAGTTCCTCATCGGGCTCTCTGCTCGGCAGGGAGCCTGCTTCTCTCTATCTCTGCCTGCCTCTCTGTCTACTTGCGATCTCTCTCTGCCAAATAAACAAATAAAATCTTTAAAAAAAAAAATCTCCAAACATGCAAAAGCCCAGGGCCAGTCGGCTTCCCAGGGGAATTCTACCAAACATTTAAAGAAGAACTAATTCCTATTCTCCTGAAACTGTTCCAAAAAATAGAAATGGAAGGAAAACTTCCAAACTCATTTTCTGAGGCCAGCATCACCTTGATCCCAAAATCAGACAAAGATCCCATCAAAAAAGAGAGCTATAGACCAATATCCTTGATGAACACAGATGCGAAAATTCTCAACAAAATACTAGCCAATAGGATTCAACAGTACAATAAAAGGATTATTCACCACGACCAAGTGGGATTTATTCCAGGACTGCAAGGTTGGTTCAACATCCGCAAATCAGGCAATGTGATACAACACATCAATAAAGGAAAGAACAAGAACCATATGATACTCTCAATAGATGCTGAAAAAGCATTTGACAAAGTACAGCATCACTTCCTGATCAAAACTCTTCAAAGTGTAGGGATAGAGGGCCCATACCTCAATATCATCAAAGTCATATATGAAAAACCCACCGCAAATATCATTCTCAATGGAGAAAAACTGAAAGCTTTTCCGCTAAGGTCAGGAACACGGCAGGGATGTCCATTATCACCACTGCTATTCAACATAGTACTAGAGGTCCTAGCCTCAGCAATCAGACAACAAAAGGAAATTAAAGGCTTCCAAATCGGCAAAGAAGAAGTCAAATTATCACTCTTCGCAGATGATATGATACTATATGTGGAAAACCCAAAAGACTCCACTCCAAAACTGCTAGAACTTGTACAGGAATTCAGTAAAGTGTCAGGATATAAAATCAATGCACAGAAATCAGTTGCATTTCTCTACACCAACAACAAGACAGAAGAAAGAGAAATAAAGGAGTCAATCCCATTTACAATTGCACCCCAAACCATAAGATACCTAGGAATAAACCTAACCAAAGAGGCACAGAATCTATACTCAGAAAACTATAAACTACTCATGAAAGAAATTGAGGAAGACACAAAGAAATGGAAAAATGTTCCATGCTCCTGGAGTGAAAGAATAAATATGGTGAAAATGTCTATGCTTCCTAAAACAATCTACACATTTAATGCAATTCCTATCAAAGTACCATCCATCTTTTTCAAAGAAATGGAACAAATAATTCTAAAATTTATATGGAACCAGAAAAGACCTCGAATAGCCAAAGGGATATTGAAAAAGAAAGCCAACCTTGGTGGCATCACAATTCCGGACTTCATTATCTATTACAAAGCTGTCATCATCAAGACAGCATGGTACTGGCACAAAAACAGACACATGGATCAATGGAACAGAATGGAGAGTCCAGAAATGACCCTCAACTCTATGGTCAACTCATCTTCAACAAAGCAGGAAAGAATGTCCAATGGAAAAAAAGACAGCCTCTTCAATAAATGGTGCTGGGAAAATTGGACAGCCACATGCAGAAAAATGAAATTGGACCATTTCCTTAAACCACACACGAAAATAGACTCAAAATGGATGAAGGACCTCAATGTGCGAAAGGAATCCATCAAAATCCTTGAGGAGAACACAGGTAGCAACCTCTTCGACCTCAGCCACAGCAACATCTTCCTAGGAACGTCGCCAAAGGCAAGGGAAGCAAGGGCAAAAATGAACTATTGGGATTTTATCAAGATCAAAAGCTTTTGCACAGCAAAGTAAACAGTTAATAAAATCGAAAGACAACTGACACAATGGGAGAAGATATTTGCAAACGACATATCAGATAAAGGACTAGTGTCCAAAATCTATAAAGAACTTAGCAAACACAACACCCAAAGAACAAATAATCCAATCAAGAAATGGGCAGAGGACATGAATAGACATTTCTGCAAAGAAGACATCCAGATGTCCAACAGACACATGAAAAAGTGTTCCATATCACTGGGCATCAGGGAAATACAAATCAAAACCACAATGAGATATCACCTCACACCATCAGAATGGCTAAAAATCAACAAGTCTGGAAATGACAGATGCTGGCGAGGATGCGGAGAAAGGGGAACCCTCCTACACTGTTGGTAGGAATGCAAGCTGGTGCAGCCACTCTGGAAAACAGCATGGAGGTTCCTCAAAATGTTGAAAATAGAACTGCCCTATGACCCAGCAATAGCACTACTGGGTATTTACCCTAAAGATACAAATGTAGTGATCCAAAGGGGCACATGCACCCGAATGTTTATAGCAGCAATGTCCACAATTGCCAAACTATGGAAAGAACCTAGATGTCCATCAACAGATGAATGGAATAAGAAGATGTGGTATATATACACAAAGGAATACTATGCAGCCATCAAAAGAAATGAAATCTTGCCATTTGCGACAACATGGATGGAACTAGAGCGTATCATGCTTAGCGAAATAAGTCAAGCAGAGAAAGACAACTATCATATGATCTCCCTGATATGAGGAAGTGGTGATGCAACATGGAGGCTTAAGTGGGTAGGAGAAGAATAAATGAAACAAGATGGGATTGGGAGGAAGACAAACCATAAGTGACTCTTAATCTCACAAAACAAACTGAGGGTTGCTGGGGGGAGGGGGTTTGGGAGAAGGGGGTAGGATTATGGACATTGGGGAGGGTATGTGCTTTGGTGAGTGCTGTGAAGTGTGTAAACCTGGTGATTCACAGACCTGTACCCCTGGGGATAAAAATATATGTTTATTAAAAAAAAAAAAGAAGGATTCTTTCTGCCCTTCAACAGATGAATGGATAAGGAAAATGTGGTCCCTATACACGATGGAGTATTATGCCTCCATCAGAAAGGATGAATATCCAACTTTTGTAGCAACATGGATGGGACTGGAAAAGATTATGCTGAGTGAAATAAGTCAAGCAGAGAGAGTCAATTATCATATGGTTTCACTTACTGGTGGAGCATAACAAATATCATGGAGGACATGGGGAGTTGGAGAGGAGAAGGGAGTTGGGGGGAAATTGGAAGGGGAGGTGAACCATGAGAGACTATGGACTCTGAAAAACAATCTGAGGGGAATGAAGTGGTGGGGGGGGTGGGAGGTTGGGGTACCAGGTGGTGGGTATTATAGAGGGCACAGATTGCATGGAGCACTGGGTGTGGTGCAAAAATAATGAATACTGTTATGCTGAAAATAAATAAATTTAATTGAAAAAAATAAATAAAATAAAAAATATATACTCTTCACTTCGAAGTCTTTTAGAAATCTAAAATATGACTTTCTATAGTTTGTGTTTCCATATTCCTTTATTGCCAGTTTGAACAAATCCACATGCTTTGATTCAAAGGTAATAAATTCCTCTTATTTGGAAAAATGATGTTTATTTTTGTTCTCTCACCCTTAGCAGGTGCTTTCATTTAGCACACTTCAGAGTTATAATTTCATGCTTATTAAAAACATTTATTATGATCTACATAGATGAATGAAACTTTTATTTTTTTAAATTATTTGCCAAAAAATTCGTTATTTTTAGAAATGTATTTCCTTTGAAGGATTATTTTAGAGGAAATATTGAAAGGGGTCCTCTAAAAAGAGAGAGCCTACAAGTGGTAGATCAGAAAGGAACAGAGACCATATACAGTAACAGTCACCTTACAGACAATACAATGGCACTAAGTTCACATCTCTCAATAGTTACCCTGAATGTTAATGGGCTAAATGCCCCTGTCAAAAGACACAGGGTATCAGAATGGATAAAAAAACAAAAGCCATCTATATGTTGCCTCCAAGAAACTCATTTTAAGCCTGTAGACACCTACAGATTTAAAGTAGGGGGGTGGAAAAGAATTTACCATGCCAATGGACATCAGAAGAAAGCAGGAGTGGCAATCCTTATATCTGATCAATTAGATTTTAAGCCAAAGACTATAATAAGAGATGAGGAAGGACACTATATCATACTCAAAGGGTCTGTCCAACAAGAAGATCTAACAATTTTAAATATCTATGCCCCCAACGTGGGAGCAGCCAACTATATAAACCAATTAATAACAAAATCAAAGAAACACATCACAATAATACAATAATAGTAGGGGACTTTAACACTCCCCTCACTGAAATGGACAGATCATCCAAGCAAAAGATCAACAAGGAAATAAAGGCCTTAAATGACACATTGGACCAGATGGACATCACAGATATATTCAGAACATTCCATCCCAAAGCAACAGAATACACATTTCTTCTTTAGTGCACATGGAACATTCTCCAGAATAGATCACATACTCGGTCCTAAATCAGGCCTCAACCGGTATCAAAAAATTGGGATCATTCCCTTCCTGCATATTTTTAGACCACAATGCTCTGAAGCTAGAACTCAACCACAAGAGGAAGTTTGGAAAGAACCCAAATACATGGAGACTAAACAGCATCCTTCTAAAGAATGAATGGGTCAACCGGGAAATTAAAGAAGAATTGAAAAATATCATGGAAACAAATGATAATGAAAATACGGTTCAAAATCTGTGTGACACAACAAAGGCAGTCCTGAGAGGAAAATATATAGCGGTACAAGCCTTTCTCAAGAAACAAGAAAGGTCTCAGGTACACAACCTAACCCTACACCTAAAGGAGCTGGAGAAAGAACAAGAAAGAAACCCTAAGCCCAGCAGGAGAAGAGAAATCATAAAGATCAGAGCAGAAATCAATGAAATAGAAACCAAAAAATCAATAGAGCAAATCAACGAAACTAGGAGATGGTTCTTTGAAAGAATTAATAAAATTGATAAACCCCTGGCCAGACTTATCAAAAAGAAAAGAGAAAGGACCCAAATAAATAAAATCATGAATGAAAGAGGAGAGATCACAACTAACACCAAAGAAATACAAACTATTATAAGAACATACTTTGAGCAACTCTACGCCAACAAATTTGACAATCTGGAAGAAATGGATGCATTCCTAGAAACATATAAACTACCACAACTGAACCAGGAAGAAATAGAAAGCATGAACAGACCCATAACCAGTAAGGAGATTGAAACAGTCACTGGGTGTGGTGAAAAAAATAATGAATACTATTTTCTGAAAAAAAGTAAACTGAAAAAATAAATAAATAAAAGCTACAAAAGTAAAAAAAATTAAAATCCCCAAACAAACAAAATCCCAGGGCCAGACGGCTTCCCGGGGGAATGCTACCAAACAAAAAGAAGAACTAATTCCTATTCTCCTGAAACTGTTCCAAAAAATAGAAATGGAAGGAAAACTTCCAAACTCATATTCTGAGGCCAGCATCACCTTGATCCCAAAATCAGACAAGGATCCCATCAAAAAAGAGAGCTATAGACCAATATCCTTGATGAACACAGATGCGAAAATTCTCAACAAAATACTAGCCAATATGATTCAACAGTACATTAAAAGGATTATTTACCACGACCAAGTGGGATTTATTCCAGGGCTCCAAGGTTGGTTCAACATCTGCAAATCAGTCAATTTGGTACAACACATCAATAAAAGAAAGAACAAGAACCATATGATACTCTCAATAGATGCTGAAAAAGCATTTGACAAAGTACAGCATCCCTTCCTGTCAAAACTCTTCAAAGTGTAGGGAGAGAGGGCACACAAAACCATAAGATACTTAGGAATAAACCTAACCAAAGAGGCACAGAATCTATACTCAGAAAACTATAAACTACTCATGAAAGAAATTGAGGAAGACACAAAGAAATGGAAAAATGTTCCATGCTCCTGGATTGGAAGAATAAATATTGTGAAAATGTCTATGCTTCCTAAAGCAATATACACATTTAATGTAATTCCTATCAAAGTACTATCTATCTTTTTCAAAGAAATGGAACAAATAATTCTAAAATTTATATGGAACCAGAAAAGACCTCAAATAGCCAAAGGGATATTGAAAAAGAAAGCCAACCTTGGTGGCCTCACAATTCCGGACTTCAAGCTCTATTACAAAGCTGTCATCATCAACACAGCACGGTACTGGCACAAAAACAGACACATGGATCAATGGAACAGAATGGAGAGTCCAGAAATGACCCTCAACTCTATGGTCAACTCATCTTCAACAAAGCAGGAAAGAATGTCCAATGGAAAAAAAGACAGCCTCTTCAATAAATGGTGCTGGGAAAATTGGACAGCCACATGCAGAAAAATGAAATTGGACCATTTCCTTACACCACACATAAAAATAGATTCAAAATGGATAAAGGACCTCAATGTGCGAAAGGAATCCATCAAAATCCTTGAGGAGAACACAGGCAGCAACCTCTTCGACCTCAGCCGCAGCAACATCTTCCTAGGAACGTCGCCAAAGGCAAGAGAAGCAAGGGCAAAAATGAACTATTGGGATTTCATCAAGATCAAAAGCTTTTGGACAGCAAAGGAAACAGTTAACAAAATCAAAAGACAACTGACAGAATGGGAGAAGATATTTGCAAACGACATATCAGATAAAGGACTAGTGTCCAAAATCTAGAAAGAACTTAGCAAACTCAACACCCAAAGAACAAATAATCCAATCAAGAAATGGGCAGAGGACATGAATAGACATTTCTGCAAAGAAGACATCCAGATGGCCAACAGACACATGAAAAAGTGCTCCATATCACTCGGCATCAGGGAAATACAAATCAAAACCGCAATGAGATATCACCTCACACCAGTCAGTATGGCTAACATCAACAAGACAGGAAATGACAGATTCTGGCGAGGATGCGGAGAAAGGGGAACCCTCCTATACTGTTGGTGGGAATGCAAGCTGGTGCAGCCACTCTGGAAAACAGCATGGAGGTTCCTCAAAATGTTGAAAATAGAACTGCCCTATGACCCAGCAATTGCAGGGTCATACCAGGATGGCTCATATATTAAACAGTAAAACAACTCAATATACTTAAAATAATTGAAGTTATTCAAAATATGAAATCTAATCACGATGGAATTAAGTTAGAAATCAATAACAAATAATTTTGGGAAATTCAGAAATACGTCAAAATTAAAAAACAAACTCTTTTTTTAATTTATTTTACTTTTTGTAAACATATAATGTATTTTTATCCCCAGGGGTACAGGTCTGTGAATCTCCAGGTTTACACACTTCACAGCACTCACCATAGCACATACCCTACCCAATGTCCATAACCCCACCCCCCTCACCCAAACACCCTCCCCCAGCGACCCTCAGTTTGTTTTGTGAGATTAAGAGCCACTTATGGTTTGTCTCCCTCCCAATCCCATCTTGTTTTATTTATTCTTCTCCTACACCCTTACCCCACCATGTTTCATTTCCACTTCCTCATATCAGGGAGACCATATGATAGTTGTTTATCTCCAACTGACTTATTTCGCTAAGCATGATACCCTCTAGTTCCATCCACGTCATCGCAAATGGCAAGATTTCATTTCTTTTGATGGCTGCATAGTATTCCATTGTGTATATGTACCACTTCTTCTTTTTCCATTTATCTGTTGATGGACATCTAGGTTCTTTACATAGTTTGGCTATTGTGGACATTGCTGCTATAAACACTCGGGTGCACGTGCTCCTTCGGAACACTACGTTTGTATCTTTAGAGTAAATACCCAGTAGTACAATTGCTGGGCCATAGGGTAGTTCTATTTTCAACATTTTGAGCAACCTCCACGCTGTTCTCCAGAGTGGCTGTACCACCTTGCATTCCCACCAACAGTGTAGGAGGGTTCCCCTTTCTCGGCATCCTAGCCAGCATCTGTCATTTCCTGACTTGTTAATTTTAGACATTCTTACTGGTGTGTGGTGATATCTCATTGTGGTTTTGATTTGTATTTCCCTGATGCTGAGTGATATGGAGCACTTTTTCCTGTGTCTGTTGGCCATCTGGATATCTTCATTGCAGAAATGTCTGTTCATGTCCTCTGCCCATTTCTTGGTTGGATTATTTGTTCTTTGGGTGTTAAGTTTGCTAAGTACTTTCTAGATTTTGGACACTAGTCCTTTATCTGATATGTCGTTTGCAAATATCTTCTCCCATTCTGTCAGTTGTCTTTTGGTTTTGTTAACTGTTTCCTTTGCTGTGCAAAAGCTTTTGATCTTGATGAAATCCCAATAGTTCATTTTTGCCCTTGCTTCCCTTGTCTTTGGAAATGTTCCTAGGAAGATGTTGCTGTGGCTGAGGTCAAAGAGGTTGCTGCCTGTGTTCTCCTCAAGGATTTTGATGGATTCCTTTCGTACATTGAGGTCCTTCATCCATTTTTTTTCTGTCTTCCACATGTTTTCATCCCCCACTTTATTTAAAAATTTTTGGTGCCCTCTATAATACCCACCACCTGGTACCCCAACCTCCCACTCCCCTGTCACTTCAAACCCCTCAGATTGTTTTTCAGAGTCCATAGTCTCTCATGATTCACCTCCCCTTCCAATTTCCCCCAACTCCCTTCTCCTAACTCCCCATGTCCTCCATGCTATTAGTTATGCTCCACAAATAAGTGAAATCATATGATAACTGACTCTCTCTGCTTGACTTATTTCACTCAGCAAAATCTCTTCGAGTCCCATCCATGTTGCTACAAAAGCATAATACTCCATACTGTATATGGACCACATCTTCCATATCCATTCGTCCATTGAAGGGCATCATGGTTCTTTCCACAGTTTGGCGACCAAGGCCATTGCTGCTATAAACATTGGGGTACAGATGGCCCTTCTTTTCACGACATCTGTATCTTTGGGGTAAATGCCCAGGAGTGCAATTGCAGGGTCATAGGGAAGTTCTATTTTTAATTTCTTGAGAAATCTCCACACTGTTCTCCAAAGAGGCTGCACCAACTAGCATTCCCACCAACAGTGGAAGAGGGTTCCCTTTTCTCCACATGCTCTCCAACACATGTTGTTTCCTGTCTTGTTAATTTTAGCAATTCTAACTGGTGTAAGGTGATATCTCAATGTGGTTTTAATTTGAATCTCCCTGAGGGCTAGTGATGATGAACATTTTTTCATGTGTCTGATAGCCATTTGTATGTCTTCCTTGGAGAAGTCTCTGTTCATATCTTCTGCCCATTTTTTTATATGATTGTCTGTTTTGTGTGTGTTGAGTTTGAGGAGTTCTTTATAGATCCTGGATATCAACCTTTTGTCTGTACTGTTATTCGCAAATATCTTCTCCCATTCCGTGGGTTGCCTCTCAGTTTTCTTGACTGTTTTCTTTGATGTGCAGAAGCTTTTGATTTTGATGAAGTCCTAAAAGTTTATTTTCGCTTTTGTTTCCTTTGCCTTTGGAGACATATCTTGAAAGAAGTTGCTGTGGCTGATATCGAAGAGATTACTGCCTGTGTTCTCCTCTAGGATTCTGATGGATTCCTGTCTCACGTTGAGGTCTTTTATCCATTTTGAGTTTATCTTTGTGTACGGTGTAAGAGAATGGTCGAGTTTCATTCTTCTACATATAGCTATCCAGTTTTCCCAGCACCTTTTATTGAAGAGACTCTCTTTTTTCCACTGTATATTTTTTCCTGTTTTGTCAAAGATTAATTAACCATAGAGTTGAGGGTCCATATCTGGGCTCTCTACTCTGTTCCACTCGTCTATGTGTCTGTTTTTAATCCAGTACCATGCTGTCTTGGTGATCACAGCTTTGTAATAAAGCTGGAAATCAGGTAACGTGATGCCCCCAGTTTTATTTTTGTTTTTCAACATTTCCTTAGCGATTCAGGGTCTCTTCTGATTCCATACAAATTTCTGGATTATTTGCTCCAGCTCTTTGAAGAATATTGGTGGAGTTTTGATCGGAATGGCATTAAAAGTATAGACTGCTCTAGGCAGTTAGACATTTTAACAATGTTTATTCTTCCGACAAGAGCATGGAATGGTCTTCCATCTTTTTGTGTCTTCTTCAATTTATTTCATGAGTGTTCTGTAGTTTCTCAAGTACAGATCCTTTACCTCTTTGGTTAGGTTTATTCCCAGTTATCTTATGGTTCTTGGTGCTATAGTAAATTGAATTGATTTTCTAATTTCCCTTTCTGTATTTTCATTGTTAGTGTATAAGAAAGCCACTGATTTCTGCACATTGACTTTGTATCCTGCCACGTTGCTGAATAGTTGTATGAGTTCTAGTAGTTTGGGGTTGGAGTCATTTGGGCTTTTCATATAAAGAATCATGTCATCTGCAAAGAGGGAGAATTTGACTTCTTCATTGCCAATTTGGATACCTTTTCTTTCTCTTTGTTGTCTGATTGCTGTTGCTAGGACATCTAATACTATGTTGAACAAGAGTGATGAAAGTGGGCATCCTTGTCTTGTTCCTGATCTCAATGGGAAGGCTGCAAGCTTTTTCCTTTTGGGGATGTTATTTGCTGTGTGTCTTTCATAGATAGATTTGATGAAGTTCATGAATGTTCCCTCTACCCCTATCCTTTGAAGCGTTTTAAACAGGAACGGATCCTGGATTTTGTCAAATGCCTTTTCTCCATCAATTGAGAGGACCATGTGGTTCTTCTCTCTTCTCTTATTCATTTGTTTTATCACATTGATTGATTTGTGAATGTTAAACCATCCTTGTAGCCCAGGGATGAATGCCATCTGGTCATTGGTGGATAATCTTTTTAATGTGCTGTTTGATCCTGTTAGGATCTTGTTGAGAATCTTAGCATCCATATTCATCAGTGATATTGGTCTGAAATTCTCCTTTTTGGTAGGGTCTTTGCCTGGTTTGGGGATCAGGGTAATGCTGGCTTCATAGAAAGAGTCTGGAAGTTTTTCCTTCTGCTTCAGTTTTTTGAAACAGCTTCAGGAGATTACGTGTTATTTCTTCTTTGAAAGTTTGGTAGAATTCCCCAGGGAATCTGTCAGGTCCTGAGCTCTTGTTTTTTGGGAGGTTTTTGATCACTGTTTCAATCTCATTACGAGATATCGGTCTATTCAGGTTGTCAGTTTCTTCCTGGTTCAGTTTTGGGAGTTTATAGTTTCCCAGGAATGCATCCATTTCATCTAGGTTGCTTAACATATTCCATATAACTGTTGATCATAACTTCTGATGATTGTTTCTACTTCTTTGGTGTTAGTTGTGATCTCTCCCTTTTCATTCATAATTTTATGAATTTGGGCTTTCTCTCTTTTCTTTTGGATTAGTGTTGCCAATGGTTTATCGATCTTATTGATTCTTTCAAAAAACCAGCTTCTAGTTTCATTGATATGTTCTACTGTATCTCTGGTTTCTACCTCATTGATCTCAGCTCTAATTTTGATTGTTTCCCTCCTCATGTGTGGAGTTGCTTAATTTGTTGTTGATTCTCCAGTTCTTTAAGGTGTAGAGACAGCTGCTGTGTTTTGGATTTTTCAATTTTTTTGAGGGAGGCTTGGATGGCTATGTATTTCCCCTTAGGACCGCCTTTGCTGTATCCCATAGGTTTTAGACCGAAGTGTCTTCATTCTCATTGGTTTCCAGGAATTGTTTCAGTTCTTCTTTGATCTCCTGGTTGAGCCAAGCATTCTTAAGCAAGGTGGTCTTTAGCTTCCGGGTGTTTGAGTTCCTTCAGAACTTTTCTCTGTGATTGAGTTCTAGTTTCAAAGCACTGTGATCTGAGAATATGCAGGGAATAATCTCAGTCTTTTGGTATCAGTTGAGTCCTGATTTGTGACCCAGTATGTGGTCTATTCTGGAGAAGGTTCCATGTGCACTTGAGAAGAATGAGTATTCTGTTGTTTTAGGGTGGAATGTTCTGTATATATCTATGAGGTCCATCAGGTCCAATGTGTCATTCCATGCTCTTGTTTCTTTATTGATTTTCTGCTTCAATGATCTGTCTATTTCTGAGAGAGGCGTGTTAAGATCTCCTACAATTAGTGTATTCATATCAATATGACACTTTATCTTGATTAACAGTTTTCTTAAGTAATTGGCTGCTCCCATATTGGGACCATAGATATTTACAATTGTTAGATCATTTTGGTGGATAGTCCCTTTCAGGATTATGTAGTGTCCTTCTGTATCACTACAGTCTTTAGTTTAAAATCTAATTTATCTGATATGAGAATCGCTACCCCAGCCTTCTTTTGAGGTCCATTGGCATGAAAGATGCTTCTCCATCCCTTCACTTTAAGTCTGGGTGTATATTTAGGTTCAAAATGGGTCTCTTGTAGACAACATATGGATGGGTCCTGTCATTTTATCCAATCTGCAACCCTGTGCCATTTAATGGGTGCATTTAGGCCATTCACATTGAGAGTGTTTATTGATAGATACGTTTTTATTGACATCATGTTACCTTTGAAGTCTTTCTTTCTGTAGATTGTCTCTATATTTCTGTTCAATGCTATTCTTAGGATTTTTCCTCTTTTATAGAACCCCCCCCCCCCTTAATGTTTCCTGCAGTGTCGGCTTGGTGGTTGCATAATCTTTTAAGCCTTGCCGGTCTTGGAAACTCTTTATCTCTCTATCCATTTTGAATGTCAGTCTTGCTGGATAAAGTGTTCTTGGCTGGCTGCATGTTCTTCTCATTTAGTGCCCTGAATATATCTTGCCAGCCATTTCTGGCTTGCCAGGTCTCTGTGGACAGGTCTGACATTATTCTGATGGGCTTTCCTCTATAAGTAAGGAGCCTCTTTGTCCTAGCGGCTTTCAAGAGATTATACCTTCAATTATGATTCCTCAATTTGACTATCAGGTGTCTTGATGTTTTTTTGAAATGTATAATCTTGGGTGGATACCGTTCAGCCTCTAGTACATGAACTCTGGTTCCATTCACGAGATTGGGAAAATTTTTCATGAAGTACTTGTTCCACTATATCTTCTAGACTTTTTTCTTTCTCTTCCCCTTCAGGGATTCCAATAATTCTAACGTTGGAACATTTCATGGCATCATTTATTCCCCTGATTCTGTTTTTGTGGTTTCTAAGATGTTTGTTCCAGGCTTCCTCCTGATCCTTTCTCTCTGTTGTTTGTCCTCCAGATCACTAATTCTATCTTCTGTCTCAGTTACCCTAGCTTTGAGAGAATTTAGATTAGATTGGAACTCATTGAGAGCATTGTGAAGCTCATCCCTGGTAGCTTTCAGCTCTTCCCTAACATTGAAAACATGACCTCTGGTGGTTTTCTGTTTGGCCCTAAACAATTCCTTTTGGTCATCCATGGTTTTCTCCAACCTAGATATTGCCTGGATAATTGTTAGCCTGAATTCTCTTTTTGACATATTATCTATGTTGATAGCCATTAGCTCTGTTGCAGAAGGTCCATCTTCTGTATTTTTCTTCTGTTGGGCATTCCTCCTCCTAGTCATTTTGGGGAGAGATGACTGAACAGATGTAGCTGGGTGTATCAACTGTGGTGCAGACAAGGTGCACCCTGGAACACTTCTGAGCAATCAGGATTCCCCACCCAAACAAGAGACAAAAGAAAAGAAAAAGAAAAAAAGAGAGAGAGAGGAAAGAAAGGGACAATGAAAGAGACGGTTCAGCCCAAATGGGCCCCAAGGTAAGATTTATGAAGTAGACAAACAAAAAAAGACAAACAAAAGGACTGATAAAAGTATATGACAAGAGAAAAAAATATATATATGCAAATAAAGGAAGAACCTCTTCAAAAAGATCCCCAAGTGTAAGATTTATATACTATCAGGACAAACGCAAAAACACAGAAACAGTGGTGGAAAAAAATGATGGGAGAGTGGTTTTAAATTCTCAGTGTGGGTGAGGAAGTTTGTTTTGATTCTTCCTGGATGAATCTTGGTTTCTTTGTTAAAGGACTCAACTTTCCTAAGATAAGGGGGATTAAAAATTGGTTTACCTATAGGGGTAGCATTGATTGGGGAAAGGGGATTACTTTGAAGTTTAACTCTATATGAATATTAGAAAATAAAAATAAAAAATAATAAACTAGACTAAACTAAACTAAAATTTAAAAAAAGGAATTCAAAATTAGAAATGCAAAAGAAAAACATAGGTGTATGTATCAAAAAGTTCAGGTTAGAAGGTTATTATGGAATTTGATGTACTGGTCAGCTCATTGTGATGGTAAATAGGTTAAAAAAATTATCTATATAAAAAATAATGAACCCGAATAGTGGGAACGAGTAAAAAATAAAAGTTTTCCTATGAAGTAGTGGTGGTTGTTCTCTTGTTGTCCTTTTTTTTTTTTTTTTTTTCCCTTTCTTGGTTTGTTTTCTAGGGGAGGGGCCTGCCACGTGGGTTTTCAGTCAGTGATGTTCCCTAAGTTGTCCCGCCCCACTCAAGGGGGTGGGCTCCGAGGAAACTGTTTTTGTTTTTTTTTTCAGGCTTTTGTTTTCTGGCGATTTTTTATGTTTGTTCACTTTTTATTTCTCTCACCTTGACCGCTTTTGATGTTTTTTTTTGTAATTTTTGAGGAAAACAAACTGCACCCTGACCTCTCTCTCAGAGAGAAGCCTCAGTCTGGATGCAGAGCCCAAATAAGTTCCCCCTTGGCTGCTGGCAGAGCAGGTTCTGAGTCGCGGTCCCTGGGGACGCAGGATCTTTTACCTGTACCCAAAGCCATGGCAGTGGCGGCTGTCTGAGCAGCTCCAGACCGCCAGAGAGGTTCCAAGCAGCAATCACACCCCCGGGGCTGAGGGTGCCTGGTCTTTCTGGGTCTAAGAGCACCCGGCTTGCGCGCACGTCTTTCAGGGGAGGCTGTGGGTCGCTGCGCGGTCTCAGGCTCTGAGAACAGGCCACAAGTCCAAAAGCACCAGACTGGGCCTTCGCATACCTCTCTGTGGGGAGAGTTTGGTGCATGCGTCTTAGGCTCTGAAACAATGATCAAAGGGCGCCGGCTGGGCCTTTGTACCTCTCTCAGGGGAGGATGAGGGGCATGTGCATCTTAGGCTCTATAACAGGACTCTGTTGGGGAGCCTCTGGCATGGCTCCCATACCCTCACAGGAGCCAGACCCCACGCCATGCTGGTGGCTTAGGGACCAAGACCTGGTTTCTCCGCCGTACTCTCTCTGGCTCAGTGCCAGGGGAGGCTGTCCTGGGACCAGGGACTTAGCCCCTGTCCCTAGCTGCCCCAATTCCCAGTCCCCCCCCCCCCCCCCCGCCACCCTGCTCCGTGATCTTTTGCTTTTTTGGAGTGCTTTCAACCAGTCTCCAAGTTAATGCTGGTCCCCAGACGCAGGGCACTCTCGCTCATATTGGGGGTATTACTTTCCAACCGGTCACCTCTGGTGGCTCCCTCCCCCTTTGTTTATCTTCCAATATCAGTCTGCCATTCCCACTCTGCTTTACCTGCCCACTGGCGTCTTCTGCCCCTGTAGAGATCCAGACATGTATAATTCTGATCTCAGGCTGATTTCATGGGTGATTGGAGTTCTTTGGTAGGTAATCAGCTCACTTTAGGATACAGGTTGAAAAGGCGCCTCCTCCTACTTCCCCGCCATCTTGTCCCCCAAGAATACACATTCTTTTCAAGTGATAATGGAGTGGTCTCCAGATTAGATCACGTTAGTACACAAAACAGGCCTCGACAAATATAAAAAGACTGAAGTCATCCCATGTACCTTTTCTAACCACAACACTATGAAACTAGAAGTGAAACACTGGGAAAAAAGACTAAAATGACAACAAATACATGGAGGTTAAACAACATTCTACTGAACAAGGAATGGGTCAAGCAGAAAATCAAAGAAGAATTTTTAAAAATACATCAATATCAAAAGCTTCTGCATTGCTAAGGAAACAGTCAACAAAACAAAGAGGCAATCCACTGAATGGGAGAAGATATTTGCAAATGACAGTACAGACAAAGGCTGATATCCAGGATCTATAAAGAACTCCTCAAAATCAACACACACAAAACATATAATCATGTCCAAAAAGGGCAGAAGACATGAACAGACACTTCTCCAAAGAAGACATACAAATGGCTAACAGGGTCATGAAAAATGTTCATCATCATTATCCATCACGGAGTTTAAAATCAAAACCACATTGAGATACCACCTTACACCTGTTAGAATGGCCAAAATTAACAATACAGGAAACAACATGTGTTGGAGAGGATGTGGAGAAAGGAGAACCCTCTTACACCGTTGGTGGAAATGCAAGTTGGTACAGCCACTTTGGAAAACAGTGTGGAGATTCCTTAAGAAATTAAAAATAGAACTTCCTTATGACTCTGCAATTGCACTACTGGGTATTTGTCCCAAAGATACGGATGTAGTAAAAAGAAGGGCCATCTGTACCCCAATGTTTATAGCAGCAATGGCCTTGGTCGCCAAACTGTGGAAAGAACCAACATGCCTGTCAACGGATGAATGGATAAGGAAGATGTGGTCCATATAACTATAGAGTATTATGCCTCCATCAGAAAGGATGAATACCCAACTTTTGCATCAACATGGATGGGGCTGGAAGAGATTATGCTGAGTGAAATAAATCAAGCAGAGAAAGTCAATTAGCATATGGTTTCACTTATTTGTGGAGCATAAGAAATAACACGGAGGACATGGGGAGGTGGAGAGGAGAAGTGAGCTGGGGGAAATTGGAGGGGGAGGTAAACCATGAGAGACTGTGGACTCTGAGAAATAATCTGAGGGTTTTGGAGGGGAGGGGGTTGGGAGGTTGGTTGAGCCTGGTGGTGGGTATTATGGAAGGCACATATTGCATGGAGCACTGGGTGTGGTGCATTGTTTAATGAACTCTGGAACACTGAAAAGAAATTAAAAAAAATTTTTTTTAGAAAATAAAGAATTAATGCCTAAACTTCTCAAACTACTCACAAAAATAGAAATGGAATGAAAACTTCCATATTAATTCTATGAGGCCAGCATTACCCTGACACCAAAACCAGATAAAGACTCCACTAAAAAAGAGAACAACAGGCCAATATCTCTGATGAAAGCAGATGAAAAGATTCTTAATAAAATACTAGCAAATTGAATCCAAGAATATATTTTAGAAAATCATTTCCCATGATTAAGTGAGATTAACTGGATTGCAAGAAATGGTGGTTCAATATTCTCAAACCAATGTGATACATCACATTAATAAAATAAAGGGTAAGAACCATATGGTCATTTTAATAAATGTAGAAAAGCATATGATAAAGTAAAAACATCCATTCATGATAAATCCATCAACAAAGGTTTATTTTTTATATTTATTTTTTTAAGTAGGCTCTACTCCCAGCACAGAGCTAAATGAAGGGCTTAAATTCATGATGGTGAGATAGAGATATGAGTCATGATCAAGAGTTGGATGCTTGACTAACTGAGCCTCTCAAGCACACCAAAAAAGTAGGTTTAGAGGGAATAAACCTCAACATAATAAAAGCCATATATGAATAACCCATAGCAAATGGTATCCTCGGTGGGAAAAAACTGAGAGCTTGTCCTCTAAGGTCAGAAACAAGAGAACTATGTCCACTCTTACCACTGTTATTTAACATAGCCCTGGAAGACCTTTCCAAAACTCTCAGACAACCAAAAGAAATAAAGGGTATCCAAATGTCAAGGAAGAAGTTAAACTTTGAATTTGCAGATGCCATGATACCCTATATAGAAAAACTGAATGACTCCTCCAAAAAACTGCTAGAACTGATAAACAAATTCATTAAAGTCTCAGGATACAAATGAATATACAGAAATCTGCTGCATTTCCATACTCTAAAAATGAAGCAGTAGAAAGAGAAATTGAGGAATCTATCTCATTTACAAGTTCATCTGTAACAATAAGATACCAGGGAATAAACCTAACCAAAGAGGTGAAAGACCTGTACTCTGAAAACTATAAAACACTGATGAAAGAAATTGAAGGTGACACAAAGAAACGGAAAGACACTCCATGCACAATAACAAATATTGTTAAAATGTCTACACTACCCAAAACAATCTACACATTCAGTGAAATCCCTATCAAAATATCAACAGCATTTTTCACAGAGCTAGAACAAGCAATCCTAAAATTTGTATGGAACCACCAAAGAAACTGAATACCAAAGCAACATTGAAATAGAAATCAAAATTGGCAGAGACTGGGTGTCTCAGTTAGTTGAGCATTTGAAAATTTTAAATTCAATTAGCCTAAATACAGTCATTGGTTTTTGATATAATGTTCAATGATTCATCAGTTCAGTATAACACCCATGCTCATCACATCATGTGACCTCCTTAATGCCCAACAACCAATTACCCTATCCCCATCCCCACCTTCCTTTCCACAACTCTTGATTTCAGTTTCAGCTCAGTTCATGATCTCAGGGTCACGAGATTGAGCCCTGTGTCTGACTCCATGATCAGCAGTGGTCTCCTTTGTATTCTCTGTCTCCCTCTGCCTCCACTCCCTCTCTTTAAAAATAAATAAATAAGTCTTTAAATTTTTAAAAAAAAATTAAAAAAGCAAAGCTGGAGTCCTCACAATTCCGGACATCAAGTTCTATTACAATGCTGTAGTGACCAAAACAGTATGGTACTAGCACAAAAATAGACATATAGATCAATAGAACAGAATAGAAATCCCACAAATGAACCCACAACTATATGGTCAATTTTTAAAATTATTTTTATTAACATATAATGTATTATTTGCCCCAGGGGACAGGTCTGTGAATCATCAGGCTTACACACTTCACAGCACTCACCATATCACATACCCTACCCAATGTCCATAACACAACCACCCTCTCCATACCCCCACTCCCCCCAGCAACCCTCAGTTTGTTTTATGAGATTAAGAGTCTCTTACAGTTTGTCTTTGACAAAGCAGAAAGGATATCCAAAGGGTTAAAGAGACATTCTCTTCACCAAATGGTGTTGGGCAAACAGGACAGCAACATGCTGAAGAATGAACTGGACCACCTTCTTACACCATACCCACAAACAAATTCACAATGGATTAAAGACCTACATTTGAGGCAGGAAACCACCTAAATCCTAGAGGAGAATACAGGCAGTGACCTCTTTGACATTGGGTGTAGCAACATCTTTCTAGATATATCTCCTGAGGCAAGGGGGAAAAAAAAGCAAAAATGAACTATTGGGACTTCATCAAGATAAAAACTTCAACACAGTGATGAAAGCAATTTAAAAAAATCTAAAAGGCAACCTTCAGAATGGGAGAAGATATTTGCAAATGATATATCTAATAGAAGGTTATATCCAAAATATATAAGGAACTTACAAAACTCCACACCCAGAAACCAAATATTCCAATTTAAAAATGGGCAGAATACATGAACAAAGATGAGATCAGGTCCATTCAGGGTGGTATGACTGTAGACATTATCATATATGTTTCAGTCATATGTGAAACATAAGGAATAGCATGGAGGACATTGGGGGAAGGAAGGGAAAACTGAAGGGGGAAATCAGAGGAGGAGATGAACCATGAGAGACTATGGACTCTGGGAAACAATCTGAGGGTTTCAGAGGGGAGGGTAGTGGGGGAATGGCTTAGCCCAGTGATGGATATTAAGGAGGGCACACGGTGCAATGAGCACTGGGTGTTATATGAAAATAATGAATCATGGAACACGACATCAAAAACTAATAAAGTACTGTATGGAGACTAACATAACTTTAAAAATTTGAACAGAAAAATAATGCAATAATTATTTTAAAAAGAATACATGAACAGATTTTTTTCCAAAGAAAACATACAGATAGCTAACAGATACATGAAACTATGCTCAACATCACTGATCATCAGGGAAATGCATATCAAAACTACAATGAGATATTACCTCAAACCTGTCAGAATGGCTAAAATCAACAGTGCCAAGAAACAACAGGTGTTGTTGAGGATTTGGAGAAAGAGGAACCCTCCTGCGCTGCTGCTGGGAATGCAAACTGGTGCAATCACTGTGGAAAACCATATGGAGGTTCCTCAAAAAGTTAAAAAGGAAAAAAAAAAAAAGAAAAGAAAAAACTACCCTATGACTCAGCAATTGCACTATTAGGTATTTACTCAAAGGATACAAAAATATTACATCAAAGGGATACATGCTCCTCGATATTTGTAGCAGCATTATCTCCAACAGCTAAATTTTGGAAATAGCACAAGTGTCCAATGGACTGATGGAGGGATAAAGAGGATTATAGACACACACACACACACACACACACACACACACAAGGGAATATTATTCAGCCATAAAACTGAATGAAATATTACCATTTGCAATGACATTGATGGAAGTAGATATTATTTTACTAAGCAAAATAAGTCAGAAAAATATACCATATGATTTCACTCATATGTGGAATTTAAGTAATAAATGAAATGATCAAAGGAGAAAAAGAGAGAGAGGGAGAGAGAAACAAACAAAGAAACCGACTCCTTTTCTTATTTTATTCATTTATTAAACAAATATGTATTAAGCATATAGTCTGCCTTAGTCACATATATCTGTTAATGGACAGCAGTTTACACAGATGTTAACAATTCAGGGAGAAGACTACTAACCGAGAAAAAAATAAGAAAGCATCACAGGTGTTGGTAGAACTAGAGGATGTGATGGGAATACATTGCTGTAACTTTTTTTTTCTTGTTCAAAACCAATTTAATAGCAATGGAAAATAAAGCCATCTGTGGGAACTTGTAGAGAAGTAATTCTCTGCCAGATGAGCAATATACAAAAAACACCAAATGAACCCCAGCACACCACGCTCACAGAAGAGTAACAACAGCAACTTAAATGAACTATCCAAGGACATCAGACCTCAGAGAGTATCTTGCTTACATGTCATTCAGATGAGCATTCTGGTTACATTGCGATGTGAGCAGAGTCCCTCATGATGGCTCTGTACACAGCGGTGCTGACTGAAGGCAAGTCACTCAACAGGGAAGAAAGTTCGCTTAGTGGAGGGGTCAGCAATATGAGTTTGGGGCCAAAGAGTTAAGGTTTACATCTGGGTTCTGTCACTTATTAGCTGTGTGACATCAGGCACGTCACTGTTTGTCACTGTCCTAATGCATAAAAATGGGATAATACATGTCTGTGCTCTTCTTTCAAAACCCAGCTAACAGCATTGGTTTCCTGTTCTTTCTTTTTTGTTGTTGTTGTTTCATAGCTTAATCTCTTATTATTTTTTTTCAGCGTTCCAAGATTTGTTGTTTATGTACCACACTCAGTGCTCCATGCAATACATGCCCTCCTTAATACTCTTAACTATAGAGAACAAGTTAATGGTTACCAGAATGGAGATGGGATGGTGATGGGGATTAAGGAGTGCACTTGTGATGAGCACCAGGTTTGTATGGTAGTGTTGAAGCACTGTATTATATAACTGAATCTAATACTGCACTGTATGTTAACTAACTGGAAATTAAATAAAAACTTTAAAGTAAATATATTAAAAGAGCATACAATCTAGTTGTTCCACTACCAGGCATTTACTGAAAGAAAACAAAGACACAAATTTAAAATGATATATACAGCCCTACATTTATTGTAGCATTCACCCAATGTCCACCAATAGATTAATGCATAAACAAAATGTGGTACATATATACAATGGAATATGGTGCAGCCATAAAGAAAAGAGTGGAATCTTGTCATTTGTTACAAGGATGAATTTAGACAGTATTATGCTAAGTAAAATAAGCCAAACAATGAATAAAAATACCATATGATTTCACTAATATGTGGACTCTTAAAAACAAAACAAATGAACAAACAAACAAAAAGACAGACCCTTTTTTTTTTTTTTTCTAATTTATTTTTTTATTTTCAGCATAACAGTATTCATTATTTTTCACCACACCCAGTGCTCCATGCAATCCGTGCCCTTTATAATACCCACCACCTAGTACCCCAACCTCCCACCCCCCACCCCTTCAAAACCCTCAGATTGTTTTTCAGAGTCCATAGTCTCTCATGGTTCACCTCCCCTTCCAATTTCCCCCAACTCCCTTCTCCTCTCTAACTCCCCATGTCCTCCATGCTATTTGTTATGCTCCACAAATAAGTGAAACCATATGATAATTGACTCTCTCTGCTTGACTTATTTCACTCAGCATAATAATCTCTTCCAGTCCCGTCCATGTTGCTACAAAAGTTGGGTATTTGTCCTTTCTTTTTTTTTTTTTTTTTTTTTTTTATAAACATATATTTTTATCCCCAGGGGTACAGGTCTGACCCTTTTATTGCTTGTTTTTTTTTTGTTTTGTTTTTATTTAATTTCTTTTCAGTGTAACCGAATTTATTGTTTATGCACCACACCCAGTGCTCCATGCAATACGTGCCCTCCATTATACTCACCAACAGGCTTCCCCACCCTCCCATTCCCCGCCCCTTCAAAACCCTCAGACTGTTTTTCAGAGTCCATAGTCTGTCATGATTAATCTCCCCCTCCAATTTCCCTCAACTCCCTTCTCCTCTCCATCTCAGCAGAGAGAGTCAATTATCATATGGTTTCGCTTATTTGTGGAGCATAATAAATAACACGGAGGACATGGGGAGATGGAGAGGAGAAGACCGACCCTTTAACCAAAGAACCAAATGGTGGTTGCCAGAGGCAATGTGGGTGGGATGATAGGTGAAATAAGTAAAGGGTATTAAGAGGTACAAACTTCCAGTTATAAAATATATAAGTCATGGAGATAAAAAATACAGCATAAGGAATACAGTCAAGAATATTTTAATAATATTGTATGGTACAGATGGTAACTATATTTATCATATTGAGCACCAAATAATTTATAGAATTGTTGCACCACTATGTCAAGCACCTGAAATGAATATAACATTCTATGTCATCTATGCTTTAATAATAAATTAAAATAAATAAATAACTTCTGGTGACTTTCAGATTCTGGAATACCAATAAACAGAAATAATGCATATGGAAAGTTCTACATGCCGTATTGGTGTATGATCAAATGGCAAAAAATTGCAGATTAATATGTAGAGTATGATATCATTTATTGAAATATAGTATTAATGATGATATACTGAGCCACAGATTAAAATGCTTAATAACATAGTTCAACTGCCCTAGAATTGAGAAGAAAAGGAGAAGATAGTGAGAAGAGAAGAAGAAAAACTAAAAATGGATAAGGAAGGAGTAATAATAAAGGGAAGACAGAGAAATTTTTAAAATCTAACTGCATATTATGAAGGGAGCAGAGTTCTTAAAGAGTATGAGTTCCAACTATTCTAAAATCTGTATGGAACCAGAAAGACCCTGAATAACCAAAGGAATCTTGTAAAACGAAACAATAGCAGGAGGCATCATTATTCTGGACTTCAAGCTGTATTACAAAGACAGGATGGTATGGGCACAAAACTGGACTCATAGATCAATGGAGCAGAATAGAGAAACCAGAAATGGACCCTCAACTCTATGGTCAACTAATGTTTGATAAACCAAGAAGGAATATCCAGTGGGAAAAAAGATAGTCTCTTCAACAAATGGTGTTGGAAGAATTGGACAGCCACACACAGAAGAATGAAACTGGACCACTTTCTATACCACATACAAAAATAAATTTTAAAAGGATGAGAGACCTAAATGTAAGACAGGAATCCATCAAAATCCTAGGGAAGAACACAGGCAGCAACCTCTTTGACCTCAGCAGCTGCAAATTCTTGCTAGACACATCTCCAGAGGCAAGGAAAACAAAAGCAAAAATGAGCTATTGGGACTTCATCAGGATAAAAAACTTTTGCACAGTGAAGGAAACAGTCAATAAAACTAAAAGACAAACTAGGTTTGAGTTTTAGAAATTTGGGGGTAGAGTCTTTTGGGTTTTTCACATAGAGTATCATGTCATTTGCAAAGAGTGAGTGTTTGACTTCTTCTTTGCCAATTCAGATGCCTTTTGTTTCTTTTTGTGGTCTGATTGCAACGCTAGGACTTCAAGTAATATTTTGAACCACAGTAGTGATGTGGACATCCCTGCCATGTTCCTGACCTTAGGAGAAATGCTCTCAGTTTTTCCCCATTGAGAATAGTATTTGCTGTGTGCTTTTTGTGGCTGGTTTTTATGATATTCAGATATGTTCCCTCTATCCCTACACTGTGAAGAGTTTCAATCAACAAAGGATAAAGAGGGCACATATTGCATAGAGCACTGGCTGTTATACATAAACATTCTCTTGGAAAACTACATAAAAATCTAATGATGTATTGTATGGTGACTAACATAACACAATAAAAAATAACAATGAAAAAAATTGTACCACAAAAATTGAAAAAATAAAGAAATGAGGCTGTACTTTGTCAAATGCTTTTTTTTTTCATCTATTGAGATGATCATGTGGTTCTTGTAGTTTCTTTTATTTATGCAATGTATGACATTGACTGATTTTCAGATGTTGAACCACCCTTGCATCCCAAGAATGTATCTCACCTGCTTGTGGAGAATAATTCTTTTAATGTACTGTTGGATCCTATTGGCTATTATTTTGGTGAGAATTTTTGCATCCATGTGTGTCAGGGATATTAGTCTATAATTCTCCTTTTTGGTGGGGTCGGAGCTCACACAGGAATTCACCAAAGTGTCAGGATATAAAATCAATGCACAGAAATCAGTTGTACTTCCATACACTAACAGTAAGACAGAAGAAGAGAAATTAAGGAGTCAATCCCGTTTATAATCCCCCCTCAAACCATAAGATACCTAGGAATAAACCTAACCAAAGAGACAAAAATTCTGTACTCTGAAAACTATAGAACCCTCATGAAAGAAATTGAGGAAGAGACAAAGAAATGGAAAAACTTTCCATGCTCATGAAAAAAGCAAATATTGTGAAAAAGTCTATACTACCTAGAGCAACCTACAATTTAATGCAATCCCTATCAAAATACCATTAATTTTTTCAAACAAATCAAGCAAATAATCTAAAATTTATATGGAACCAGAAAAGACCCGAAATAGCCAGAGGAATGTTGAAAAATAAAACCAAAGCTGGCGGCATCACAACTCCAGACTTCAAGCTCTATTACAAAGCTGTCTTCATCAAGACAGTATGGTACTGGTCCAAAAACAGACACATAGATCAATGGAACAGAATAGAGAGCCCAGACATGAACCCTCAACTCTATGGTCAACTAATCTTCAACAAAGCAGGAAAGAATGTCCAATGGAAAAACAACAGTCTCTTCAACAAATGGTGTTGGGAAAATTGGACAGCCACAAGCAGAAGAATGAAACTGGAACATTTCCTTACACCATATACAAAAATAAACTCAAGGGGCACCCACCAGTGTCTCATTCGGTTAAGTGTCTGCCTTTGGCTCAGGACATGATCTAAGAGTCCTGGGATGGAGCTCTGTGTTGGGCTCTCTGCTCAGTGGGGAACCTGCTTCTTCTTCCTCTGGTTCTCCTCCTGCTTGTGCTCTTGCTCTTGCGCGCGCTCTCTCTCTCTCAAATAAATAAATAAATAAAATCTAAAAAAACAAAACCTCAAAATAGATAAAAGACCTAAATGCGAGACAGGAATCCACCAAAATCCTAAAGGAGAATGCAGGCAGCAACCTTTGACCCTGGCTGCAGCAACTTCATCCTAGAAATGTCTCCAAAGGATAGGGAAACAAAGGCAAAAGTGAACTCTTGGGACTTCATCAGATAAGATGCTTTTGTACAGCAAAGGAAATAGGTGGCAAAACCAAAAGATGACTGACAGAATGGGAGAAGATATTTGCAAATGATATATTAGATAAAGGGCTACTATTCAAAATCTAAAACAAAGTTATCAAACCCAACACCCAAAGAACAAATAATCTGATCAAGAAATGGACAGAAGGGGGGCGCCTGGGTGGCTCAGTGGTTTAGGCCTCTGCCTTCGGCTCGGGTCATGATCTCAGGGTCCTGGGATCGAGGCCCACATCGGGCTCTCTGCTCAGCGGGGAGCCTGCTTCGCCCTCTCTCTCTGTCTGCCTTCTGCCTACTTGTGATCTCTCTGTGTCTATCAAAAAAATAAATAAATAAAAATCTTAAAAAAAAAAAGAAATGGGCAGAAGACATGAATTTCTGCAAAGAAGACATCCAAATGGCCAACAGACACATGAAAAATTGCTCCACATCACTTGCCATCTGGGAAATACAAATCAAAGCCACAGTGAGATACCACCTCACACTGGTCAGAATGGCTAAAACAACTCAGAAAACAGCAGATGTTGGCAAGGATGCTGAGAAAGGAGAATTCTCTTACACTCTTGGTGAGAATGCAAACTGGTGCAGCCACTCTGGAAAACAGTATGGGAGTTCCTCAAAGAGTTAAAAATAGAACTACCCTATGACCCAACAATTGCACTACTAGGTATTTATCCAAAGGATACAAACATAGTGATTTGAAGATGAACAGGCCTTCCAATGTTTACAGCAGCAATATCCACAATAGCCAAAATAAGGAAAGAGCTCAGATGTCCATTGACAAACGAATGGGTAAAGAAGAGGTGAGATACACTCACACACACACACACACAATGGAATATTACTCAGAAAAAAAATGAAATCAAAAAGACTGAAATCTTGCCATATGCAATGACACAGTTGGAACTAGAGTGTATTATGCTAAGCAAAATAAGTCAGAGAAAAACAAATACCATATGATTTCACTGATATGTGGAATTTAAGAAACAAAATAGATGAATGCAAGAGAAAGAAAGGAAAAATATTGGACATTCTTTCCTGCTTTGTCGAAGATTAGTTGACTGTAGAGTTGAGGGTCTATTTCTGGGCTCTCTATTCTGTTCCATTGATCTATGTGTCTGTTTTTTTGCCAGTACCATGCTGTCTTGATGATGACAGCTTTGTAATAGAGCTTAAGTCCGGAATTGTGATGCCACCAAGGTTGGCTTTCTTTTTCAATATCCCTTTGGCTATTCGAGGTCTTTTCTGGTTTCATATAAATTTTAGAATTATTTGTTCCATTTCTTTGAAAAAGATGGATGGTACTTTGATAGGAATTGCATTAAATGTGTAGATTGCTTTAGGTAGCATAGACATTTTCACAATATTTATTCTTCCAATCCAGGAGCATGGAACATTTTTCCATTTCTTTGTGTCTTCCTCAATTTCTTTCATGAGTACTTTATAGTTTTCTTCAATAAATGGTGCTGGGAAAATTGGACAGCCACATGCAGAAAAATGAAATTGGACCATTTCCTTACACCACACATAAATATAGACTCAAAATGGATGAAGGACCTCAATGTGCAAAAGGAATCCATCAAAATCCTTGAGGAGAACACAGGCAGCAACCTCTTCGACCTCAGCCACAGTAACATCTTCCTAGGAAAAACGCCAAAGGCAAGGGAAGCAAGGGCAAAAATGAACTATTGGGATTTCATCGAGATCAAAAGCTTTTGCACAGCAAAGGAAACAGTTAACAAAATCAAAAGACAACTGACAGAATGGGAGAAGATATTTGCAAACGACATATCAGATAAAGGACTAGTGTCCAGAATCTATAAAGAACTTAGCAAACTCAACACCCAAAGAACAAATAATCCAATCAAGAAATGGGCAGAGGACATGAACAGACATTTCTGCAAAGAAGACATCCAGATGGCCAACAGACACATGAAAAAGTGCTCCATATCACTCGGCATCAGGGAAATACAAATCAAAACCACAATGAGATAGCACCTCACACCAGTCAGAATGGCCAAAATCAACAAGTCAGGAAATGACAGATGCTGGCGAGGATGCGGAGAAAGGGGAACCCTCCTATACTGTTGGTGGGAATGCAAGCTGGTGCAGCCACTCTGGAAAACAGCATGGAGGTTCCTCAAAATGTTGAAAATAGAACTGCCCTATGACCCAGCAATTGCACTATTGGGTATTTACCCTAAAGATACAAACGTAGTGATCCAATGGGGCACGTGCACCCGAATGTTTATAGCAGCAATGTCCACAATAGCCAAACTATGGAAAGAACCTAGATGTCCATCAACAGATGAATGGATCAAGAAGATGTGGTATATATACACAATGGAATACTATGCAGCCATCAAAAGAAATGAAATCTTGCCATTTGCGACAACATGGATGGAACTAGAGCGTATCGTGCTTAGTGAAATAAGTCAAGCAGAGAAAGACAACTATCATATGATCTCCCTGATATGAGGAAGTGGTGATGCAACATGGGGGCTTAAGTGGGTAGGAGAAGAATAAATGAAACAAGATGGGATTGGGAGGGAGACAAACCATAAATGACTCTTAATCTCACAAAACAAGCTGAGGGTTGCTGGGGGAAGGGGGTTTGGGAGAAGGGGGTGGGATTATGGACATTGGGGAGGGTATGTGCTTTGGTGAGTGCTGTGAAGTGTGTAAACCTGGTGATTCACACACCTGTACCCCTGGGGATAAAAATATATGTTTATAAAAAATAAAATATTTAAAAAAAATAAATTAAAAAAAAAAGATAGGAAAAATAAAATTTTAAAAAGAGAGGGGAAAAACAACAGAGGGAGGCAAACCATAAGAGACTCTTAACTCTAGGAAACAAACTGACGGTTGTTGGAGGGAAGGTAGGTGGGGAATTGGGTAATTGGGTGATGAGCGTTACGGAGGGCACTTGTAATAAGCGGTGTTATATGCAACTGATGTTATATGCAGGTGTTATATGCAACTGATGAATCACTAAATTCTACCCTGAAGCTAATAATGCCCTCTATGTTAGTTAAATTGAATTTAAATTTTAAAAAAAATCTTTTGGGCGCCTGGGTGGCTCAATGGGTCAAACCTCTGCCTTCGGCTCAGGTCATGATTTCAGGGTCCTGGGATCGAGTCCCCACATTGGGCTCTCTGCTCAGCAGAGAGCCTGCTTCCTCCTCTCTTTCTCTCTCTGCCTGCCTCTCTGCCTGCTTGTGATCTCTCTCTGTCAAATAAATAAAATCTTTTTTAAAAAATCTATTTAAAAAACATCTTTTAAAAGAGTGTGAGTTCTAGAGTATAACTTCACCAGACTGCTTGGGTTCACAGTAGGTCTCTGTACTTACTAGCTGGGTAATTATCAGTTACTTACTTCACATCCCTGAGCCTCAGTTTCTTCATCTGTAACATGGGTATAATAGCACCTATCTCCTAACGTCCTTATTGGGGTGGGCGAAATTAATCTCTGTAAAATACTTAGTGAGAGGTCTGGTGCACAGTAATCACTCAGTCGATACTGGCTATTATTTCTTTGAACCAGGCGCTGTGCAAATTTTGTTCTGTAGATGATGTTTTTAAATTGTTACAATGGCCTGAATGTTGTCTAAAAAATCTGCCTGTTTGAGGCCATTCCCACTTGTGCTACAGTTGTTTCTGAGTTTTATTGTCCACATTTTATATTGAGGAAACCAAGAGTCAAAGAGGTGGTTTTGCTCAAAGTGCCCTAGCTATATTTGGATTATCTGATTCCAAAACCCAGCCAGCAGAAGAAGAGAAAGTAAACAGGGGAAAGGCAGTGCTAAATGAGGGTGTTGGGTGACAGTGGACTACACTAGGTTTTATCTCTAGCAAAAGCCTGAGATACCTTTAGGGCCAATGCAGAGCCTAGCCAGCAGGAGAGAAGGGTGGAGCTGAGCCATGGGAGAAGGGATAAATGCCAGGTCCTGACCCACAGTACCCACCCGTCGTTCGTTCGTCCTCAGTGCAGGGCAACAGGTAAGAGTTGCTTTCAGCCTGGGTGTGCTCTTTCTGGTTTGCTGCCCACCTCAAGGCTGCACATTCTGACTCTCTGGCCTGACTAGATCTGACTTTGTTCCTCAGAATCTGTCTGTCTGTCATTTTCTCTCCTTCCCCCCCTTATATCTTTTTTGGCTTTCCCTGTTTTTGACTTTCCTTTGTCTTGCCCCCCCACTTGTTTTCTCTCTCTTGTTAGTTTTCAGGATATTTCACTTTACTTCATCTCTCTCTGACCTCTAACTTTCTCTTATTTTTCCTTTGCCTGAGCTCTGTCTGTATATTGTTCTCTCTTTTTTTTTTCTCTCTTTCTTCTACACTGCATCTCTCAGTCTCTGTCTTTCTGTCTCTCTATGCCTTTCCTTCTCCATCTTCCAGAAAGGTGGTTTGGTATTTCATCCAGTAATTCTCCATTCCTCCCTCATTTTGAATCTTTCTCTCTGCTCAGCTGATGGTAGAGCTCAGTAGGTCAGTGCCTACTGAGGACCAGAGGTAGGAAGAGAAAATTGAGGGAATATGGGGATTATGGAAATGATAAATTGGGTAGAGAGAGATTTGAAGGATTTGAGAGTTGATTACCATAAATAAGGAGAGAAGGTTAAAGAGGAATTTTGCATCATTAAAAAGGCCCTATGCTAAAAGTCCATAAATTTTTATTCTCACCCTAATTCATTCTGAGACCCTAGGCAAGTCATTCACTTTCTGAAAAAAAAAGGGGGGGGGCAGTCTTGTCCTATAATCTCCACAATGTCTTCTAATTTTGATTTTGTGGTCTTCTAAAATCTTGTTTCTAAAAATTTCTGGTTCTATGATTGAAGTATGTAAAATTCTCTGACTCTTCCATGATGGTGAGAGGATGCTAGGAGGGGAACTAAGTCTTGATATATCCAGTTCCTGAAGAAAAGTGATCACATCCCCTCCAGACCTAATGGATTCTTGCAAAGCAGGCCACAAAGGGGAGAGAGGGAGCAAGGAATATGGCAGTGAGTGGTTTCCGGATCTTTGTTGGGATAGTGTTGTGGTTGGCCCTTCTGATCTCTGGGACTATGGTTTGGCTGCTGACATGAAAGAGAACACCTTTAAGTAATGATCTGTCACTTGACCTGAAATTTCACCATTCTAGCTTTGGGTAAAAATATTGTTTTATGAAAATCCTTGGCAAAGATTGCCACACACTCTTTGATGCATAAGTTGTTAAATGGAATGAATGAATGAATGAATGAATGAGAATGTTCACCAGTGCCTGAAACTCCATTTCAGTTAGAAATTTGTTCCTTTGGTAAAGGCATTTGTCACAGTCCAAAATCAAATGTCCCAGAAAGGGTCCTGTTAGTGCAGCAGAGAGATTAATGTCTGGAGTCAGGCTCTCAGTCAAGAAAATATGTAGCAATATTTGAATCACAGATCCATAGTGGTTAAATTAGTAGGCTCTGAAGCCAGATTGCTTAGGTTTGAATCTGGCTTCTCTTACTCACTAGCTCTGTGACCTGGACAGGTTGCAAACCTTTGGGGGGCTCAATTTCCTCAGGTTTGAAATAAAGTTAATAATAGTGTCTACTTCACAGGGTTGTTGTGAGAATTGAATAAGTCAATGCATGTGAAGCATTTACAACAATGTTTGAAACAGTGAGTACTCTGTGAGTGTTTGACTATTAGAACCAAATGAAATCTATGAAGTTTTCTAGTCCAATGCCTGTGGAGAAACTGAGGCACAGAGAGGGAAAGTATAGAGCCCAAGTTCACATAGTAAGTTGTAATAGGGTAAGGACAAAAATCAGGATTAAAATTAGCATCAATTTTTAAGAACTAGTCTGGTGTACAGACTAGTGAAGATGCATTTCTTGAATGTACCTTCACTTTCTCTACATAGAAAATGTAGAAAATAGAAATAATAGCTAACATTGTTTTCAGTATTTAAGATAGGCACTCTTATACACTTTGTATAGATTATTATACTGAATTTTCATACCATCCCTGTAAAGTAGTTTGTCTTTTTCATTATTCACTTTTTACAGATATAAAGTATAGAGAAGAGATATGACTTTTCTAAGGTCCCAGAGCTAGTGAGATGTTGAGCCAGGATTCAAAAGTGTCTGGCTTCAGAAGCTGTGCTCTTAATGCCCTAAATTGCCTAAAATACTTTCTTGATTCAATATTACTCACTCCAATCCCACTATTATAAGTAGTGAGATGGAATGGAAACAGAGGTGAAGGCAACTGGACTGCAAGATTATGGATCATAAAGCTGGGCAGGCAGAGTGGGTGGGGCTGGGCAAATCTGAGGAAAGGAGTATCTGAACAGAGAAATTGAAATTGAAGTTTGAAAGAACTTGATAATTTAACAAAAAGTAGTCTATATTTTTCTGAGTCCCTGAGAATATCATGGCTGAAAGTCCCTTAGAGATGATGAGTGTATTGAGCTATATACATGGGGTGGGAATAGGCCTTAATCTACCACTATCCCAAGGTAGGACTGGACTCTGCTTTCATTCTTGCGGGCTTTCTTTCCCCTGACATATCCCACTGTTGTCATTATTGTTGTCAGTGTTGATGTTGGGGAAGGGAGTTTGCAGGAGCCTGGAACCTGGCCATCTCCTTTGTCTGTCTTCCACTGGGTAATCCATCCATCCTTACCACATATTGCCAGAGTCAGCCCCGGCCAGATGCTTAGACATGATTCTAGAAAGGAGCTCTCTTTCTCTCCCACACCCTGGTCTCAGCTAAGGGAGTGGTCAGACGCCAACGGTGATAAATACTGGGAGCTTTATCTGTGGTTTGCAGACTCAGCCCTAAGCCCTTTGGCCTTTGCATACAGGCAGGGGAAGGGAAACTGGTATCTCCACATGTGGTGTAGGCATTGGATGAAATTAATTACTTACCATTTGAAGTAGGCATAAGTAGCCTACATCTGACAGCTGATGAAAGCCAAGACCCAGAGAGGAGAAGTGGCTTTCCAAGAACATCCAACAGGGAAGCTGAAATTGAAGTATGGAAATCTAACATTTATTGAAAAATTACTATGTGCCAGGCATTGTCCTAAAGGCTTAATATGAGTTTCATTTAGTTTTTTCAATACCCCTTGGCCTTTCCTAAATTCAGGGCCCGCACACCCTGCCCCACACACTCACTTACGCTCCTCTGACAGCCTGTTAATGTTGGGGGGAGAATCTCTTGGATGAACCAGGGGAAAGTATAGCTTTGTGCATTGGGGGAGGGGTGTTGCTCTATAAGAAATGAAGGAGGTTGCCATATGAGGACAGTGCCATGAGCTCCTCCTGTTTACTTTTCCCTTATAATATAATGTCTTGTATACTAGAGGTGCTGCTAGATTCTACTCAGTAGCTCTCCTGATGGTGCGAGGGCCTTAGTCTTCCCACATTCTCTCATATCTCTCTTATTGTCCTATTCTATATTTTGTCTCACCCTCTGACATTGGATCTCCAGTTTTCCCTTTAATTTATTTCTCCTTCTTGTTCTTTGTCTTTCTCTTTGTATCTCTTAGCCCTCCCTCATTCCAACCCTTAACCCACCTTAACCACTTCTCCATTCCTATACTTTGATTTTGTCTCTCTCATCTCCCTCAGTAGGGTCGATCTCCTCTTACCCTAACTCTTCCGTATTGCTCTCCCCCACCCCCACTATCTCTGGCAGCATTTATCCTTTATCTTTGTGCCTGACTGACTTTCTGCTCCTGCTGGATTTCCTCCTCTCTGTTGTTTTAGTTTTCTGAGTCTTTGTATTTTCCTGTATGTTCTTTGATTTCTCCGCATGTCTGTTTTGTGTCCCTCTGCCTGTCTCTGCCTCTACCTCTGGTCTGTCACTCACTCTCTTTCTCATCTAAGTCTCTTTCCTTATCCTTTTGTATTTCCCATAATCCCTTTTTCCTCTGGTTTTCCGTATCAGTCTTCCTCTCCCTATTTATATCACGAACCTATCCCCTTTCCCTATGTTATTGATCTGTTTCTTTCCCACAATTTCTGTTCCTCTAACTTCACCACTACCACTATGCCTTTGTTCTCTCTCAATTTCCTCCTTTTATCTTTCACAATTTCTCTTTTCTCCTGACTCTTTACCTACCCTTCCTTTCTTTCCTTTACTTCAGTCCCTATTCATGCATTAACTTACTCCCAAATTCAACACATATTTATTGAATGCCTACTGTGGGTATTTGTTATCTTTTTTTCTGATCTCCTCTCTGTCCGTTCTCCTTTCAGTCTTATCCTCTGCCTCTTCCATTGGTGTCTAGACTTGTTTCCTAGACCCTTTGGGTCTTGTTTTCATCCCCGCTAACTGTCCTTTTAAAAAATCCAGGAGCAAGTTCAAAAGCAACAAAATACCAGTCCGGTGGCATATGGCCTGTATGGCTTAGGGCCTGCCCTTTTGTCCTATTTGCTGAATCTACTTAAACTGGTACCTGTGGCCTCAAGCTCCTTTTCCCTCTCTGGTTGGGCCTGCTCAGTAAACACTTTAAGTCAAGTCTCAGGAGCCCTGGCCAATGGCATCCATCTGCATTTGCAGGCTGAATATTAACTTGACTGAGGCTAACATTCTTAGAAAGACTTTTTAGCCTTGTTAACAAGAGTTAGTGGGTTATCAGTTCTAATCCTGCTGCATACAATCACACTTAAGTAATCCTCATCATCACAGAAGGGGTCAGCGGCAGAGTCTGAATGAGAATTTAGGCTTTCTGACCTTCAGTTGTAACTCTTTCCTTTACCCCATTGTCCAATGGTCATTGTCTCATTTCTTCCTCCCTGATGCCCTATCAGTACATTTTGATATTGGGAAAAGTTCTTACCATGGAAGGACAATAAGGGCATCTCTGGAGAGAGAGTTTGCATTGGGTGGAAAGCTAAAGGCAAAGGATCAAACACAGGAATGACCCTTGGCTTTTGGCCAGGCCTTCATGATGGATTCTTATCTCTTCCAAATCTTGTTCAGGACTTCGGGCTCAAGATGGTAGCAGCAGCCATGTTGCTACAGTGCTGTCCAGTCCTTGCCCGGGGCCACACAGGCCCCCTGGGCAAGATGCTTAAGAGTCACCAGTTCCTGTTTGGTATTGGGCGCTGTCCTATCCTGGCCCCCCAAGGACCAACCTGTTCTCAAATCCACCTTAAGGCAACCAAGGCTGGAGGAGGTAAGAAGTTTCTGGCAAATGGGGGAGAATATCTGGGTCCTGGAAAAAAAGTTCCAAGTCATACTGGCCATCATTGCCTTATAAATGAGAAGGTCCATGTGAAAAGTGTCAAGGTTAAATGAGATGGTCCCAAAACACACCAGGGTTCCAACTTCTGCCAGTATCTCTCAAGAGTCTCACTCTCATGCTCCTCACACTCTATATACTCCAGTCATGCTGATACTACTTAAAATTGCCTGATCAACTCTATAATCTCAAGCTTTTGTGTCTTTGCTCCTGTCAAATGACCCTCACAATTACCCTTTACCAGAGTATCTCATACTTCTCATATGACACTTAACTAGGGCATCATCTCCTCTGTGAAGCTTGTCTAAACCTCTGTCCAGCCTGTTCAATTCCAATTCTGGGTCATGTCCCCTCCCTCTTTTAGACTTCCATAGCCCATGTCCTCCCTCTCATCCCAACATTGTTCATAATGTATCTTCAGTGTATGCCATTTCTGCCAGCCTAGAAGCCCCCCTAGCACAGGGACCAGACTCATCCATTCCATTTCTATATCTCTATCATAGCCTGAGAAAGAGCTTTGGGATACAGTAGGTCTTAGTAATCATTGTTAAACTAAACTTATGGCTAGAAATGCACTGCCACTTACTCTCTTACCTTTGCATAGACTCTCCATCTTGTGCCAAGAGCCACTGTCCCTTTATGCTGTCAGAACTCCAAGATGGGAAGAGCAAGATTGTGCAGAAGGCAGCTCCAGAGGTCCAGGAAGATGTGAAGATTTTCAAGACAGGTTGGAGTCAAGTGCCACCTTACCCAGGCTCTACTCCTAATGCTTGAATTCACTTCATTACAGTCCTGAGCTAGGCTAATTAATCCTAGGTCAGCTAGTATACATCCCATGACGGGAAGTCCAGTCATTCCCAAGGGGACCATGGTAGGCAATAGCTTAGCCAGTGCACTGAAATGTACCCTCCCCAACACACATACATGTATAGGCTCTTGCATCTTTACACCATTAGTTTAAAATGATCCCTCTAGAGTTCTACCTCCTCTCTCCCAAGTGGCTAAATTGATCCCAAAAGTCTGGGCTCTCACATTTAAGCAATACCACTATACAACAATCTAGATTTGCATGAAAGAGTAAGTGTTGGAAGCAGGTACATCTTTTAGAAGGGTAAGAAGTCCCAGGTCAACTCAATTGGTGAAGACTATTCAAGATTATCACACTTGAAATAGGGCGACACTGTTGACATTTTTCATAGGCCCTTTTGGGATATCCTTAAAGGTGAAAATTTCAAATTTGAATTTTAATGACATTCAGAAAAGAAGAACAAGGTACACTGCCCTGCATATATCTCCCAAGTACAAGATTCAGAGTGGCTGCCCCAGTTGCTTTACCCAAGGGAAAATTCTAATGGGGAAAATGTAGCATCTTATGGAAAGTGTCCTGACACAGAGGTTTCCACTTTGGGAGATGAGTAGGGGCTCACTTGACGGAATATTTCTGCTCTCTGTAGTCTTCTATACTTCATTAACTTGAATTTTCATGTTGTATTGAGTTTAAAGAAGACAGAACATGCTTTCTTTTTTTTCTCCCTTCTCTTCATGGCCAATGAATCTCACTCTCTGTCAGACCTTCCCAGACCCCTGGCCTCAACCAGCTTGAGAAAGCCACTCTCCAATCCCCAGGAGCCAGACCTAATTTCAGAGGTCACACACCAGGTTCAGAACAACATGGTTGGTGAGTTTGTTGAAGTGGAAATAAAGTGGGGTTGCAATGTGGAAGGAGTCCTCAAGGAGCTTCTGAAACAGTTGGGTAAATGCAAAGAAGTGCTTTAGAACCAAAGGGAATCTGGGTTTAAATTTTAATGCTGGCACTTGCTGGATCAATGTGTTTTGGCAAGTAAGTCACTTCCCTTTAGTGAAATTTTAATGCTTGCCCCAGCTGGTGAACATGAGGAAGAAATAAAATTAGATTTATGGAAGTGTTTCTAGCTATTATGAGCCCTCATTAAATACTAGGTTTATTCCTATTATTTCTTCTCCATGCTTCCCTCAAAAACTCATCCTTTACAGACAGCCTTTTCCCCTTTCTTGTATGTGTTTATATTCAGTTTTCATAATGGAATTTGGCTTTTTTCTAATATAAAAGAAAAATGATTCATTGTAAAGTATTTTTCAACAGATATAGGAACATATAAAGAAGGAAATTTAAATCACTCAGAGTTCTACCATCCACCATTAACTATTTATATTTTCTTCTGGATATTTTTCCATAACTAACCACACACACATACACACACCTCCTATGCTTCCCTCCACACACATGTTTTTATGAGAAATGTGATTTTATTCTGCTGGGTTTTTTTTTACCTTCCTTTGTTTACCTAACAATATATCATGGGCATCTTTCCATGTCCCTGGGCATAGAGATGCATAATAATTATTAATGTTGAAGTTTGTTCTGTAGCATGGATGCAGCATCATTCAGTTAATCAAGCATCTATAATTCAGGTTATTTTTTTCTTGTGCTTTATTCTGGTTTACAGTGTATGTTGGTTTTACATACATCAAAGATAACATATAGTATTATAGTATTATAGACCCAGTATGAATATACTAGAGATTATTTAGCTATTCCCCTATTAAGTTGCTTCCAACTTTTCCTATTACAAACAGTGGTGCAACAAACAGTACTCAATGTGCATTTTCATGCACATAGGTCGTTTTTTTTTTCTATGGGAAAGCATTAATAGGTGCAAATTCTTAGGGTGTAAGGTTGTGTACACTTTCAATATTAATAAATATTGCTAATTAGCCCTCCAAAGTCGTGTACCAGTTATCAAAGACAGTATCCATATTCTCACACCCTCTCTAGGACTTGATATTATCAAACTTCTAAATATTTATTGGTATCAGTGAAAATTTTATTTTGCAGTTTGGTTTTCCTTGATTAAACATCTTCCACATTTATTGACTTTTCTGTTTATATTCTTTGTCCATTTTTCTACTGGGTCGACAAATTTTCATAATAAGTTTTTAGAAGTTTTTGTTGTTGTTCTTAGTTTTTTTGTGTTTTGTTTTGTTTTGTTTTTTAGAGAGAGAACTGGGGTGGGGTCAGCAGGAGAGGGAGAATCTTAAGCAGGAGCCTGATTTGGGGCTCAATCTCACAACCCTGAGATCATGACCTGAACCAAAATCAAGAGTCAGACACTGAGGAGCTGGGTGGCTCAGTGTGCTAAGCCACTGCCTTTGGTTCAGGTCATGATCTCAGGGTCCTGGGATTGAGCCCTGCATCAGGCTCTCTGCTCAGCAGGGAGCCTGCTTCCCCCTTTCTCTCTGCCTGCCTCTCTGCCTACTTGCCATCTCTTTCTCTGTCAAATAAATAAATAAAATCTTTAAAAAAAAAAAAGAGGCAGACACTTAACCAACTGAGCCACCCAGGCACATCAATTGTTCAGAGGTTTTTAAAAAAATTAGTTCTCTAGGTATGCCAGTATTTGCATTTAAAAACTCTTGATACATATTTCCAAACATCCCTGCAGCAAAGATACTACCAGTTTATATCCCTACCACATAACTTGTCATCTGCAACAATCATGATTTCTGTCTCATGTATAGAGTTCTAGAGTTTAACAAGTCCTTTGGCATACATTATTTCAATTTATCCCCCAAAACAATGTTGCTCCATTTTGCAGTAAATAGCAGTTTTAAAAGTAAACACTAGGTCACTTGCTTGTAGCTCACTTACTTGCTGTATAACCTTGGTTAAGTTACCTAACCTATCTATGTCTCCGTTTCCTCATCTGTAAAATGGAGATGCTAATGATACTTTCCACATAGGGTTATTGTGAGGGCTACAAGAAATAATATTTATAAAGTTCCCAAGATAAGGTATTACATATAATAGGTGCTTATTAAATATTGGTTATAATAATAGAATTAAATATTATCTACTACTACTACTATAATTATAATAATACTACTATGCACCAAACATTAATTAGTTCAGCTACATGACGTTCTGTTTGTCATCAAATGCTCACAATTCTTCAAGAAGGTATTATTAGCCCCATTCTACATATGAGGAAATTAAAACTAAGAGAAAGACATTGACTTACTCAATGTCACATAACTAGGAAGTGACAGAGCAATACCTAGAAACCAGATCTGTTGATACTCTTTCCACTGAAACTAGAAGTAGTGATTTCAACAAGAATGATACCACGGTAACCTTAGAAAAAGAGAGGAGGCCTTACCAGGGGTAGGAAGCCAGAGTGAATGTATGAATAATTTACTGAGTAAATGAGCAAATGAGAAAGCAAAGGGATGATTGAGTGAAGCAGTGGAGAGTTACTGTGGCTCGGTAAGTTAATGACTGATCAAATAAATGAATAAATGAAAAGAGAACTGGAGAACTCAAATCAACAGCACGGATAAAATATGGACTACTCAGGAAGTGATTTAAAAATAAATTATTTTCATCTTCATCTCTACTTCTGCAGGAAACCATGTTTTTGGTTATGACCAGTTTTTCAGGCATAAGATCATGGAGAAGAAACAGGACCACACCTACCGTGTGTTCAAGACCGTAAACCGCTGGGCTGATGCATACCCCTTTGCCCAACACTTCTCTGAGGCATCTATGGCCTCAAAGGATGTGTCTGTCTGGTGTAGTAATGACTACCTAGGCATGAGCCGGCACCCTCAGGTTTTGCAAGCTACACAGTGAGTAGTAAGATCTGGGGCATGAGCTGTGGGGACACAAACAGAGAAGAATCAAAGCCACACACGGAAGGGAAAGGCAGAGCTGGCAGTGGAAACCTACCACCTACCACCCCTTTTGTACATGGTCTTCCAGCATATCTAATCCTCATATATGAACCATGTCAGTCAACAAACCATGATTTCCAAACTCTTGACTGTCCTTTTCTGTGGAAAAGATGGAAGACCAAGCAATTTCCATGAGCTCTTACTCTGGGGACAGAATGAGTATTGCCAGAGATACTGTGTGACCTCCTCTAGAACGTCTTAGAGCTGTTCAAATTCAACCCAGCTTCTAACCCCATCCCTGCGTGCCATCAGCCTGAGAAGGAGGACCCATGTATCCTCATTGTCTCCATCCTGCCCTCTACTTGATTATATAGAACACAACTCATATAGGATCACTAAGTAAACACTGACCTCCATCATTGAAGAGAAACCTGCCCAGTTCCTCAGTGCCTGAAAAGGGTTTTTCCATCTCCATGTTTTTCTTCTGTTTTCTCCTGGCCAGGGAGACTCTACAGCGTCATGGAGCTGGAGCTGGTGGTACCCGCAACATTTCAGGTACCAGTAAGTTTCATGTGGAGCTGGAGCAGGAGCTGGCTGAGCTGCACCAAAAAGATGCAGCCCTGCTCTTCTCTTCGTGTTTTGTGGCCAATGACTCTACTCTCTTCACCCTGGCAAAGATCCTGCCAGGTAAGTTCTGTTCAGGGTTGGTATCTTGAACTACAGCATGCAGTCTCACTGCCTTCATCATCTTTTCCTTCTATTCTGAGTTCACTCAATCTCATTGCTCTTCCTTCTTACCCACTTTATATATCCTTACATCTCTCTCATTTCTCCCCTTCTTCAGTTAGGCTGAAGAATACTACTGAGGACATTGCCCAAACTCACAGAAGGGTAACACCATAAATTTATCACCTCCCCCCCACAACTCACCTGGGCTCCAAACACCCATAAATAGTTCTTTTATGTCCATATGTTAGCTTTTTTCCAAATATTCTTTTCTTTTAAAACCTGTGACTATCTGCTTCTTCACTATTAGCAAATAACCTCACATCTCATATCACAAAGAAAACAGAAGCCATCAGACAGAAACTCTTTTAACTTAAAGACATCAAACCTACAAACTTATCTGATTTTTCACCTACACTTATTTCATTCTTTCCTTTTACAATTTGAAGGCACATCTCTTCTGCCTGAAGTCAATCCCTTCCTTGTATAGTGGATCCCATCTGGACCTGATCTTCCCAATATCCCACTCCTTAGCTAATAATGTCTTTAATTCATACGCCTGTTATCATTCTATCACATCCCCAACCACGGATGAATATAACTCTCCACCTTCTCCATGTCAATCCTAGGTGCATATCCCAGGTGGGAGCCACTAAAACTTCATGGTCCCCAACTTTACCAGGTCCTCTATGCTGTCTAGCAATCCTGTTTCCAAAGTTAGCCTTCCAAATCTCCAGGGCAGTTTTGCAAACCCCCATTCTTCCCAGCCTTCTCACCCTTTCACCTTACCCTCAACCACAGCAGATAACTCCACTTCCTTCCTCACTGAAAATAAAAGTCCTCAAGTAGCAATGTCCTCAAATCCTTGATGCAAACTACCTACAGACTCACAAACATCCCCACACGTCCTCTCTTCACCTTTTCTCTCCTGTCACAACAAAAGAAGTGCCTTTCTTTTTGTTGACTAATACTTTTCCTGGTGCTCTGTGTCTCAGTCCCCTCTGCCTCCTCAGGAACCTTGATCTATCACTTCCTTCTCTCCTTGTGTCTTCAGCCTCTCCTCTTCAGACATGTTAAAAAGTCTCTGTTATCTTTTTTTTTTTTTTTTTTTTTTATTTTATTTTTTTTTAATTTATTTTTTATTTTCAGCATAACAGTATTCATTATTTTTCACCACACCCAGTGCTCCATGCAATTCGTGCCCTTTATAATACCCACCACCTAGTACCCCAACCTCCCACCCCCCACCCCTTCAAAACCCTCAGATTGTTTTTCAGAGTCCATAGTCTCTCATGGTTCACCTCCCCTTCCAATTTCCCCCAACTCCCTTCTCCTCTCTAACTCCCCATGTCCTCCATGCTATTTGTGGAGCATAACAAAAAGTCTCTGTTATCTTAAAGAAAAAAAAGGTCCTCTCATCACTCTCTAACTACTGCCCTATCTCTCTCCTTCCTATAATAAAAAAACTGTTTGAGAGAAGTCTCCACACTTGCTATTTACTTCCTTACTTCCTATTGATTCTTCAGCACACTGTAAACATTCCCACTGCCTCCAGAAACTTCTTCTGGGAGCACACATAACCCCAATTAAATCCAACCTCTTTGGGAATTTTTCAGTGAAGATCCTCCTCAACCATTAGAATTAAACTTCTTTTCGTTTCTACTGCCATCATTCTAGCCTAGACAAATATCATTTTCTTTTTTTAAGACTTTATTTATTTATTTGAGAAAGTGAGAAAGAGAGAAAGAACTGATGTTCAGGGAGCCTGATACGGGGCTAATCCTGAGACTCCAAGATCACGATCTGAGCCGAAGGCAGACAACCAACTGAGCCACCCAGGCACACCCAACATCATTTTCTTGATTTCACTCTTGCCCTCCTATATTCTGTTCTTCACAGCAGTAATAATAATGTTTTTTAAGGCAAACTTATCTTTGTTACCCCCTGCCAAAAACTTAATATATCCCCATTGCCCTTAGGAACAAACCCAAACTTTTTATCATGGATTCCAAAGCCCTCAATAATCTAGCTTCTAGCCTCATCTTTGATACCCCTTCTCTCACTCTTTCATTCAGTAATATATTTATTTGCTCACTTATATATCAGTAATTTGCGTACCCATCCATTCAAACAGTGAATGTTTACTTAGCATCTACTGGGTACTTAGACCTGTACTGGGTACCAGAGATAGAAAGATAAAACATGTGATTCCTTTCAGTTTTGTTGATTATTCCCTTCACTGTGCAGAAGCTTTTTTATTTTGATGAAGTACCAATGGTTTGTTTTTGCTTTTGTTTCTCTTGCCTCAGGAGACAAATCTAGTAAGAAGTTGCTATACCCTATGTCAAAGAAGTTACTGCCTATGTTCTCCTCTAGGACTTTTATGGCTTCAGGTCTCACATTTAGGTCTTTAATCCATTTTGAATTTATTTTTGTGTATGGTGTAAGAAAACGGTTCAGTTCATTCTTTTGCATGTCGTCCAGTTTTCCTAACACCATTGTTGAAAGTCTGGTTCCCCCCACCCCCATTGGATATCCTATCCTACTTTTTTGAAGATTAATTGACCAATTGACAGTGGTGGGATCATTTTGGGGTTTTCTATTCTATTCCATCAATCTGTGTGTCTATTTTTCTGCCTGTGCCATACTGCTTTGATCACTACAGCTTTGTAATCTAACTTGAAGTCCAGAATTGTGATGCCTCCAGCTCTGCTTTTCTTTTTTCAAGGTTGCTTTGGCTATTCAAGGTCTTTTGTGGTTCCATACACATTTGAGGATTGTTTGTTCTTGCTCTGTGAAAAGTGCTGTTGATATTTTGATAGGGATTGCATTGCATGTGTAGGTTGCTTTAGGTAGTACAGACATCTTAACAATATTTTTTCTTCCAATATTTGGGCATAGAATGTCTTTCCATATTTTTGTGTCATCTTCAATTTCTTCCATCAGTGTTTTATAGTATTCAGAGTACAGGTCTTTCACCTCTTTGGTTAGGTTTATTTCTGGGATTCTTTTTTTTTTTTTTTTTTTTTTTTTTTTTTTTTTTTGGTGCAAAATGGTGGTTTATTAAAGCACGGGGACAGGACCCGTGGGCAGGAAGAGCTGCTGCCCCGGGTTGTGAGGGATGGCAGGTTATGTACCCTGCTGTTGGGGGAAGGTGAGGGGAAGGGAGGTTTCAGTGGAGTTTTCATATGCTAAAGAGGGCCTACAAGGTGCCAGGATGTTCCAGGCCTGCCGGAGGCCTTGCCCTTGCTGCTGGATCAATGTTGTCTTTAGACCAGCCATTAACATTAAGATCTTTGGGAGACTTTTTGGTGGGGTGTCACAATCCTGCTATCAATCGTCTTTGTTAGTGAGATTTAGAACATTTGTAAGCCAAGGGAGACTCCGGTCTAGCAGGATTGTGAGCTCTGCAAGTTAACTATTTGCTTATTGTTCATGGCAGTCAGGGCTGCCTGAGGGATGCTACACATATGGAGGGGAGCGGATGAAGGGGGGGGGTGCAAGGCAAGGCGCCAGCTTTTGCTTTGTCCTCAGCCAGCCTCCTGCTCCCTCATCATTCCCCCCTGAACAATTTTGACCCTTAAATCTTTAAGGTGGTTGAAGGTGGAAGGTCTCCTCTTCTGTAACTTCTTCCTGCTGAATAGGGGCGTAGAGCTGTCCCTACCTACTGGGGTCAATGTATAGGGGAGTTACGAAAGGCAGAGGCAGCCGAATCCAGCGCTGACAGTGAAGGAGTATTTCTGGGATTCTTATTGTTTCTGGTACAATTATAAATGAGACTGATTCCTTAATTTATCTTTCTCCTGCTTGATTATTAGTGTATAGAAATGCAACAGATTTCTGTACATTTATCTGTGTCCTGTGACTTTACTGAATTTAGTTAACAGTTCTAGCAATTTTGGGGTGGAGTCTTTGGGTTTTCTACATAGAACATCACGTCATGTGAAAATCATGGAAATTCCACTTTTTCCCTACTGATTTGGATTCCTTTTATTTCTTCTTCTTGTCTGATTGCTATGGCTAGGACTTCCAACACTATGTTAAATAACAGTGGTGAGAGTAGACATCCCTGTCTTATTCCTAACCATACAGGTAAAGCTTTCAGTTGTTCCTCATTGAGGATGATATTGCCTGTGGGTTATTCATATATGGCCTTTATTATGTTGAGAGATGTTCCCTCTAAACCTATTTTGTCGATAGTTCTTATCATGAACAGATGTTGTACATTGTCAAATACTTTTTCTGCATCTATTGAAATGATCACTTGGTTCTTTTCATTTCTTTTATTAATGTGGTATATCACATTGATTGACTTACCGAAGCACCCTTGCAAACCAGGAACAAATTCCACTTGATCATGGTGAATGATTTTTTTAAATACATTGTTGGAATTGGTTGGCTGATATTTTATTGAGAGTTTTTCTATGTTCATGAGGGATATTGGCCTTTAATTCTCTTTTTTAGTGCAGTCTTTGTCTGGTTTTGGTATCAGGGTAATGGTGGTCTCATAGAATGAATTTGGAAGCTTTCCTTCCTTTTCAATTTTTTGGAATAGTTTGAGAAGAGTAAAAATTAACTCTTCTTTAAATGTTTGGTAGAACTTACCTATGAAGCTCTCTGGCACCGGACCTTTCTTTGTTGGGAGTTCTTTCATTACTGATTCAAATTCATTGCTGGTTATTGGTCTGTTCAAGTTTTCTATTTCTTCCTGTTTCAGTGTTGGTAGTTTATAATCAACAAAAGTAAAAGGCAATCTATGAAATGAAGAAGATATTTGCAAATGACATATCTGATAAAGAGTTAGTATCCAAAATACATAAAGAACTTAGAAAAATCAACACCCAAAAAACTAATAATTCAATTTAAAAATGGGCAGAAGACATGAATAGACATTTTTTTCAAAGACAACGTACAAATGGACAGCAGACATATAAAAAGGCGCTCAGCATCACAGATCATGAGGGAAATAAAAATAAAAACTACAAATAACATCTTTCATGAACATGTAAGTGTTTGTAAACTTATGTGTAGAAGTGGATGGGAATAGCAGAGTGTTTAACTCATTCAAACTCCACTGCGTATAATGCATCTTTCAAGGAACATCTTTCACTAAGATATAAGTGTTTGTAAAGGTACTTGTAGAAGCATATAGAAATAGCCATGTGCTTAACTCACTGGAACTACACTGTATAATGCATCCTTCAAATAACATCTTCTTACATTAACAACAATAAAAATGCATGATTCCTGCTCTCAGGAAACTCCCAGTCTACTTTCCTTCATGGCAGGTCCTCTAGGAAGTCATGCCTGATTTCCTCAGAAATGACAACTTACTCTAATGAAAGGCCACAGTTCCTTGATGTCAGTGCAATTTGGGGGGAGCCAAGAATCAATTCCTTCCACCAATTTCCCACCTCCACCTGCCTTACCACATCTGTTCAGTGAAAAGCCCTGCATTCCTCAGGCCCTAGAGAAAGGTCTTCCCCTCTGTAGACGTTAGTTTCCTCACTTATAACAGTTATGGAGCTGGACTCCATGTTCACTAGTGTTCCATTCTGCTCTGACATGCCATGAACATACGAGTCAAATGGAAAATCTGTTAAGTATCTATCCTATAACTATAAGCAGAGGGATGCTACCTAGAAGAGGTGGCATTTCATCTAGATCAGGAAGAAACTATTATCAGTCCAAGTCAACAGGTCTAGTCCCATTCCCTTGAATAAACTCTTTTCCAATGCTTGATCTTATGTATCTGGGAGTAGGAACCTAAACCCTGTCAAGAAACTCTAGAGCTTCTTGGGAATTTAAATTTCCTCCACCCCAAGATAGTCAGTGTCAGATCAGGCTTAGAAATGACTGAAGGGAAGTGTGTAGGGGTCAGAATTTCAAGGGAGGAAGAGGTGTCACAAGGGCTTCAGAGGAGAAGGAAACAGACAGAGTCTTCAAAGGGAGGAATGGCCAGCTCTCTGCCAAGCAGAAATACTGGAAGAGAAGCTTAATGAATATGTATCTGGTTCTTCAGGGTGTGAGATTTACTCAGATGCAGGCAATCATGCTTCAATGATCCAAGGTATTCGTAACAGTGGAGCAGCCAAGTTTGTCTTCAGGCACAATGACCCTGACCACCTGAAGAAACTTCTAAAGGAGTCCAACCTTAAGACACCCAAAATTGTGGCCTTTGAGACTGTTCACTCCATGGATGGTATGTATATCATGAAAACCACAATAACAATGATAATAACTGACATGTATAGAATTTGTTTATATGCCAAGCAAAATATTAGTATTTTTAACTTAATCTTCACAAGAATTCCATGAGGCAGGTGCTATTATTATTTCTATTTATTTACATGAGGAGACTGAGACACAAACAAGTTAAGTAACTTGCTCAAGGTCATACAACTGGTAAATGCCAAAGGCAGCTATTATACTGATCTTACAGATTAAGAAACTGAAGTTCAGAAGCAGCACCCAACTTGTCTTGGTTGACTCAGTAAATTGGTGCCAAAGTATTTGTACCCTAGAACATTCCAATCTGTACCCTAGAACATATGATTCCAATTCCTCCAACTCCAATTCCTTCACACAACACTCCCTCCATTAGAAATGGTTTGCCAATCAATAATTCTAGTGTCTGGTCTCTGCAATGAAAAATTTTAAAAACCATTGGGAGTTTTTTTCAGGGTCGAGTATGAAGCATTGGAACCAAAGCATGTTTTCAAGTGAAAGAGACCTGGGTTCAAATCCTATCTCTGGCACTTACTCACTGTATGATCTTCAACTCCTTGAGCTTCAGTTTTCCCCAACATAAAATATCTGGTTGTAAGAATTAGAGACAATGGAAGTCATTCCATTTTTATAATCTAAGTAAATATCATAATAGTGAAAACCATGTTGTGATCATTCTACTTCCTTACATTTACAAATGAATGTCTCCTTATTTTGTTAGTAGACAGTACTTAAACTACCAATTCTAGGGCTAAATTTCTTCCATTGAAATGATGCTTGAGCTATTTCACTCTTTGTCTCAAACTCCACCTCCAGTGATTTTTGCCCCTCATGTTATCTTGGGTTGCACACACTCTTTAATCCTGGTTTGGAGTCCCTGTTTCCACCTGAAGAATTTTATTCTGTATTCCAACTCCCTGCACCTCAGCATTTTTCAGATGGGGTTGACAGTAGGTATGAGTTCTTGTATATGAAGGAGTTGCCAAAAAGGCCACATATAAGATTCACAGCCATTTGAAGACACAAAGGGACAAAAACAGTGAGAAAGAGAAGTGATGGAGGGAAGGAAGGAAGGGGGGAAAGGAAGAGAGAAAAAAGAGAGAGGGGATGGAAAAGGAGAGAGAGAAACAAAATCCGAGACAGAAAAAATAGAGACAAAGAAATAACAATGGGAAGGGCTATGGAAAAAAAAGGGCCAAATAGCCAGAGATAGTCCCAAGTGATTACGCACACCGTTTACCTTTCCAACCCAAAGTAGCTATGGGTCACAAATTCCACACTGAAGAGGGGGCTGGGGAAAGGTTGTGATCTCCTACCTTTATTTCTTGGCTTTTCTCAGGTGCCATCTGTCCCCTTGAGGAGTTATGTGATGTGGCCCACCAGTATGGGGCTCTGACATTCGTGGATGAGGTTCATGCTGTAGGACTATATGGGTCCCGGGGTGCTGGGATTGGGGAGCGTGATGGAATTATGTACAAGATTGACATTGTCTCTGGAACTCTTGGTGAGTAAGTGCCTTGGGATGCCCTTATATATAAACCAGAAAGGAGGCCCCTGCAAGACCCTGTCCTCCTGCCTTCCCAAAGCTGTAGAAGTTATTTGGGTAAAATTCATAGCCTCAGGCTATAGAAGTCCTGGATTCCCTCTGTCCACTCCTACCCCACTTCAGAGTTGCTGAGAAAGTCTGGGAGGGTTTTTTGAGAAGAAACCTAAGCAGGGCCAAATAGCCAAGTTTAAGTCAGTACCTGGAAAGCCGTGGTTCTAAATTCCTCCCCCACTCCATCCCCAAACTTCATCTTACTCTTACTTTTGGGCCTAAGCAGCTAAAGGTCCCCACCCAGCTACTGCCTATCTAGTCACTGCATGTTGCAGGCCTTGAAAGTCCTATCTCAAAGCAGCAGAGTTATCAGCTGTCTGTCTTGTCATGGACAAGAGAGATAAGCAGAGGCCTGGGACAGGAGTCTGGAACTCCAGCTTCTGTGTGCATCCTTGTGTTATCTGGACATGATTCTGTTCCTCTAAAGACTAATTATGGGCTCTGTCATATCCTACTCCTCCTCGTTTCCAGGCAAGGCTTTTGGCTGTGTGGGTGGCTACATCGCCAGCACCCATGACTTGGTGGACATGGTGCGCTCCTATGCTGCCGGCTTCATCTTTACCACTTCACTGCCTCCCATGGTGCTCTCTGGGGCTTTGGAATCTGTGAGGCTACTCAAGGGAGAGGAGGGCCAAGCCCTGAGACGAGCCCACCAGCGCAATGTCAAGCACATGCGCCAACTACTAATGGACAGGGGCCTTCCTGTCATCCCCTGCCCCAGCCACATCATCCCCATCCGGGTGAGAGCCCCCCCAACCATTGCCCTACCCACTTATCTCTTCTTGGAACCTTCCCACACCCAGCAAACCAACACCTGCTTCTCTTATCAATCTTTTACTTTCCTGTTAACTACCCTCCTTATTTTGAGCTATGTTACCCTTTTTTGAAAAATTATCAGCCATTCTGGATTAGTCACCTCTTTTTTGCATTAGCTATTATCTCATGATTATTAGACCATCCTGACCCTCACAATATTGGGTACCCATGACCTATAATTCAGTGCTTTGGAAGTATGGATCAAGATCATTATTGGGTCACAAAATCAGTTCAGTAAGTTATGACTGGTATTAAAAATTTTTAAAAAAATAGAATTGAAAATGTTGGCATAATGGAGAAGGTAGTATTTTGAGAGAAATGTTTTAGTTCTATATATGTATATATGCACACATATATGTATGTGTGTATGTATAATATGGACATGATGTGAATCATACTTCTTAGTAAGATTTTAGGTAAAACTCAGAAAACAGAAAGTCAAAAACCATGGGACAAAGTGCTATTTTGGATTTCCAACCATGTTTACTGCCTTTGAAAATGAACTGCTACTTCTTTTTATTTTATTTTTTTCACTACTTTTTTTTTTTTTAAATAATGTCTATTTGTGTGTGTCAGTATGTCAGGGTGTGGTAAGGACAGTTTTTTGTGATGTTTTATGGATGAGAAAGAAATAGTCACTGCTTGGGCTAAGCCAATATTCTTTTGGGGGGATATTGGGGAAATTGGGAAAGACTATTCTTGAACTTTTTTTTTTATTAAGCCAATGACAGCACCCCAGAGATAGCTTGGGGAGTTCCTCTTCTTACCTAGAACACCCCAAATTAACATACTACCTAGGTAAAACCAGTGTGCTTGCTCTGCAAACAGTTTCAAGACATGGTGCCTACACCACCTTCATCCCAACCCCTTCAAATTTAATTGCTGCCTCTGAGAAACTCCTTGATAGAAATTCTGGAGCTGCCACTAAGCCCCTTATGAAAACAAACAAACAAACAAACAAACAAAAAACAAAAAAAACCTCTGTCCCAAAATTCAGTGATGTTCATTGGTCTGGTTCCCTCCACCTGCTTAATAGAACTAGTGATAGTAGGGCAAGGGTAGCAGATACTGACAGGCTTTTCTCCTGAGCCCAGGTGGGTGATGCAGCACTGAACAGCAAGATCTGTGATCTCCTGCTTTCCAAGCATGGTATCTATGTGCAGGCCATCAACTACCCAACTGTTCCCCGGGGCGAAGAACTGCTGCGCCTGGCACCCTCTCCCCACCACAGCCCTCAGATGATGGAAGACTTTGTGCGTAAGTCCTCAATATGGGTCTCTAGAGCACTCTCTTTCCCTTCAGCCCTGGGATCTGAAGAATTTGAGGGAATGAATGTTATTTAATTTAAAAGTATATTTCTAGAACACATATTGTGTGCCAGACCCTATACTAGTAATAAATGGATGAGAAACAGTCCCTAGGCTCCAGTTCAAGTGAACCATAGCAGACACAAACAACAACTTTAAGGGGTTATCAAATTTCAAATAAGACAGTACATCAGAGAGTTGTGGGTGCAGAGAGGAGAGGCCAAACACAACATGCAGGATTCAAGACAGGCTTCCTAGTAGAGGTGACATGTGAGCTGAGTTTTATAAGGTGAGTGGTATTGAACCAAAAGAAGAAACAGTGTGGAAGTGGTATTCTTTGGGGAAGGAAGAGCATAAAGAAAGGCAAAGAGAATGGTGCAAAGCTGCTTGAGATATATCAAGAATAAACAGGTGTTACTGAAATGTAGGGTAGTAGGAATGGGGTGGAAGAAGGAAGTGCCAGTCTATGAATCTACAAAGACAACTAAGACAGGGACTGGATTGAGAGATTTGTAGGGCTACTGAATAGCCTGGGTTTTATCCTGAATGATGCGGTTTAGTCAATTTACCTCAAGTTTAACAGATTCCCATTCAATGCAGTTTTTAGCACATGGTCTGGAATAGAGCAGGTGTTCATTCTAAGTCAGTTAGACAAAAGACATATAGGCCGTTGACAGTCTAAAAAAGGAGACAGACATAGTACTGGTCCAGTATGATGAGCTCCAGTACTCTGGGAGCTGGAGGAAGAGTGAGCACTTATGGCTAGAGAAAGTAAGAAGCATGAAGTCAGGAATGCTTTGTGGGTGAAGAAGTCCTTGTGTTGCACCTTCAAGTACATGTGGTACAGTGCAAAGACATTCAAGAATAAGGAAATTCCATGAGCAAGGACCTAGAGATAGGAAAACACAAGACATGCACTGGCAACAGTCATTCTGTTTGTCTGGAGCATAGGTAGTATAAGAGTTCAACGAAGACAAGATAGGTAGGTGCCATTCATTTAAAAACATCAAATAATGCTAGCCAACATCTATTAAGTACTTAACATGTACAAAGCACTGTTCTAAACTCTTTGCATGTATTAACTCATCTAATACACATGAGGCTGAGATGCCATTATTAGCAATTCCCCTTTATATATGTGGAAATTGAGGCACAAAAAATATATGAAACTGGTCCAAGGTCACACAACTACTGGATTTGAACTGTGGAGTCTGTCTCTACCACCACAGTCATAACCACTAGGTCTACTGCCTGAGTTGATGATTCAGACTCCTGGACCTTTTGCTCAGTCCTCTCCATTGCTCTGGGCTTCAATTGTAGAGCCCTCAGTATTCTTGGTTCTCTGAGTGTCCATTCATGCTGAGCTTCTGCAGGAAAGAGATATGAGAGGCATTTACCATGACTCCGTCAGTCCTTTAACTCTAGTCAACCCATCCTGAAATCCTGCAAATGGTTGCTAGTCTCTCTCAAATTTGTTTTTTCTATTGCCAATTTTAGAATACATGTCAATGTAATTTCTAATTTTCCTGCTTCTTTCTTGATCCCTTCTAATCTTTTGTCCACAGTGACCATCAGAGGGATTTTTCTAAACATATGACTATATACTTCCCTTGCTTAAACCTTTTCATGTTTCCTATTTGTCTGGACTAGAGCAGTGGTTTCCAATGTGAGGTATGCAAGATGACCCATTAGGTGAGGGGACTCAGAATTTTGTGTTTCTTTTTTATCTTAAAAATAGGAAATTGGGCTTTACTGATATTGATCTTTAACATTTAGACTGATAATGATACGTGTCCATATATAAAAAACATATATAGATTGGAAGCGTGCATTAAAATGTTTATACTGATAGAATGTACAGTCCAAAATTTGGAGCTCACTGGCCTGTAGAACAGCTGAAGCCCCCTGGCATGGGATTCAGTACCTCAAACATGGTGAGTTCTATGCCCTCACCTCTTTTCCACATTCATTTTATTTTTTCCAGCTACACTGAGTAACTTAAAATTCCCTTGTTTTGCTCTACTTTCTTACCTTTCGTGTTTTGCTAATAATGCTCCCTTTTTATTGGAACGCCCTCCCTCACTCCTTCCTCTGGCTTACTTCCTTTATCTTCTAGACTTAGTCATCCTTTCATTCATTCTTTCAACAAGTATTTGAGTACCTACTGTTTGCTAGATACTGTTCTAGGTGCTGGGGATCCAGTAGTAAACAAAGCAGACACAAAAATCACTGCCCTTCTGAAGCTTACATTCTAATGGAAGGAGATAGTCAAAAAACTTTAAAAAAATAAGCAATGCATATAGCATGGTAGTTTTAAGTGTTATGGAAAAAATAAAGCAGGATAAGGGAATAGGAAATGTAGGTGTGGAGGGGCTGGTTTGGAGGAAGGTTGTAGCATGGAGTGTTAAGGGTAGAGATCAGTGTGGTGACACTTGAGCCAAGCTCTGAAGGAGGTGAAGGAGTTAACTAGGCAGATATCAAGGGGAAGGTCATCCTGGGCAGAAGGAATAGACCAAGGTAGGGAAGATCCTATTACAGGAGTATTCTTCTACACGTGAGGAACAAAGAAGAGAGAAGTGTGGATGCAGTGGTGTAAACAAAAGGCAAAAAATGAATAGTGAGGGGAAATGTGAGTCCATATTGTGAAGGAATTTGGCTTTAACTCTGAAATAGATGGTCTTTTGAGGGATTTGAGCAGAGGAGTGACAGAGTTGACTCAGGTTTTAACAGAATTGGTCTGACTTCTATGTTGAGAATAGACAAAGGGAGAATGAATGGAAGTAGGGATCCATTTGGGGGCTACTATAATACTACAAGTAATAGAGGATAATGACTCAGACCTGATGATGGTATTAGAGGTAATGAGAAGTGATCTAAATTATGAAGGTAAAGTCAATGGTTACTTGCTGATAGATTAGATGTGTGGTTAGAGAAAAAAAAAAGAAAAATAGAAGATGGCTCTAAAATTTTTGGACTAAACAACTAGATTTGCCATCAACTTAGAGATGGATAAGGATGAAACTAGAGTAGACTTGGTGGAAGGTAAAGAGATCAATAGCTCAGCTCTGCTCATGTGAAATTAGAGATGCTGATTAGTCAGGTGAAGATACAGAAGGGCAGCTGGATGTACGAGTCTAGAATTCAGAATAAGGGTTTTGGAATAAGATGAAAAGGTCAGAATCATCAGCATATAAATGGTGTTTAAAGCCATGAGACTATACAAGATCTCCCAGGGAGTAAGCATAAAAACAAAGTCAAGGACAGAGCCTCTACCACCCCACCCCTACCCCCCACCCCGCCCCCGCACACACTTGAGGCTTTTCCAACAATGGGGTCAGGTTTCCTTCTCTAGGTTCCCCCCCAGTAAGGGAACACTGCCAATTCCAGACTCAAAGGTCACAAATGATGACACTATATGGTTACTGTCACTGTCATCTTCATTAGGCTGTTTCCTGATGATGGATTCACTTCTGGGGTCACAGCATGTCCTATACTTAGGAGTGGTCCAAGCCAGGCTAGTACAGCTTTAAATGTCAAATGACATGTATACATTTATACATTATTCATAGCACACAGTGGAGTAGACAGGAGTTACTTCTGGTTACAAGCTATCATAGAGGTTTGAAGGGATCATTATCTTGGTTTATTTGTATCATGACACAGAGGTTAGTAAGACCTTGTCTAACCAATTCTTTCCTTCCCCAACCCTTACCACCTTTTAGAGAAGCTGCTGGTAGCCTGGAGTGAGGTGGGGCTGCCCCTCCAGGATATATCTATGGCTGCCTGCAATTTCTGTCATCGGCCTGTGCACTTTGAGCTCATGAGTGAGTGGGAACGTTCCTACTTTGGGAATATGGGGCCCCAGTATGTCACCACCTATGCCTGAGAAGCCAGCTGCCTCAAAGCCCCACCCCATTTGTACTTCATATGGGACTAAGCCTCCTCCTGTCCTCGCTTTGCTGTGTGCCTCTAGATGAATTCAGTCTGAAAATAAAGAACAAACTGCAGCATTTGTAGTCCTTTGTTAGACAGAAAACTGCATTATATCTGACCCTTCAGACAAACGGCAGAGCCACGAGGAAACCATCACTTGTTGGTCTGACCAACCCATTGTACTGATAGGGATTCTGATCCAGAAAGAGGAAGATGGCAGACAAAAACTACACAGTGAATTGCATACGAAGAGCTGAGACACTTAGCAGGTTTATTTGAAATGGCTCCTTCCCAATAGTTTCAACAAAAATCGAGGGATTGACTTTTCACTGGTAAACCTGGAAACCCTATAGAAAGGACCTACCAGCTCTATTTTCCAAGGTAGGAAAAATACTTGGCTATAACGAACTCTTTCAAGGAAATGCTCCCAATCTTTACAGGTCATAGTGCACAGAAAACATTTGCATGGCGCACCTGGGTGAACGAATGATACTACCTCCTTAGAAGGTACTCTCTGCTGACATTTGTGTTCTACCTGTCAACTCCAGGGCCATTTCTTCCCACTATAACCCATTTTGTAGCAGCTGTGGGACACAGCAGTTGGGAAGAGCTGGTTTAAGGATATGCAACCCACCTGAGCTTTCTAACACACCAGAGCCACCTCTTTTGCTGATCTAACCTCAGCAGTGTAGGGAATCTTTACAACTCTACAGAGCACGTTTATGGTAGTACCACTCCTCCTTCTTCCCCCCTTCCTAGAAGTTGTATTATCAGGCTACAGGCAGCTGTTAAACCTAGTGTTGAGGTAATGTCTGACTCAACTTCATGAAGCACATCCAAAATGTCTACATGACATTATGTACTAAAACAAAAATACAGACTTTATTCAGGCACAGATATATTTCTCAGCAAGAAAGAGAAGGGTTTAAAACCAACTTCCTGGGGTAACTTGTTCCTGTGCACTTCTGACAGGAAGGTAGGAAGTGGAGTGGGGAACTGGGTCACAGCATTAAGGAATAAGAAGCTCACCAATGAGGAGGAGCCAGGCAGGAAAAAGAATCAGAGAGGGCTTGAAGAGGAAGAGGAAAAAGGTTCGTCAGGAAAGTGGAAGAGGAGGAGACGTCCTTGGGGAAGAAAGAGGCAGCTTAGAAGGGAGCTAGCTTCAGATTATGTACAGGGTTGACCATGCCAGACATCTGTACTTTGCGTTGGTTCAGCTGGGCCTGCTCCAGAGGAAGAAGTTGCAGCGGGAGGAAGGGTCAGTGGGAGGACCCTGGGGCCTGGCACACATATAGAAGTGGCGGCCCAGATTGGGTCCTGGCTTCTTCACGGTTCGCATCACACATGGCTCCCTGTGACCCCCACAAAGGGGCATGGGCAAGGGCCCCCCCAGCACAGACTTCCAAAAAGAAGTCCGTACCTCCTTTTCATCCTTGGCCTTTGAAGTACTGGCTGGCCCCTCCACCACTTTTGTCATCACCTCCTCTTCTGGAGTCTTTGGGGTCATGAGGGCAACCACACTATGCAGCTCCGAGATAGGAGAAGCTTGGGGACAATTAGAAGATGGCTGGAAGTAGCTTGTCAGGTTTTTCTGGCCTCTGCTGGGGCCAGCCTTACTTGGCCGAGGCCTGGTTGAACGCACACAAGCTTTGTTTTGGTGCATCTGTATCCGGGTTTGTTTGCTGAGTCGCAGTGTTGATTGCTTGAACACAGGATCTTGTTTGAGATGAACTAGGAAGCGAAGAATCTTGAGCTGGGTACCTGCAAACTCGGGGAGGAAGCGGGTGCATAGAGGTGGGCACTGTTTTGCTGGCACAGAGGACACACTCAAGACTGCACCCACGGGACAATGATCAGAGCCCATCACCTCAGGCAGCCGGAAGGAGTCCTGGAAGGTGTCTATTACCAGGGTCCGGTCCCCCAGCACATAGTCAAGCCGGGAGCCATAATTCAGGCGGCGGGCCCCACTGACTGCTGACCAGCAGGTGAATGCACCCTCCTGCTTTGGCTGGAAGCAGCGGTAGCTGTCAATGAAGGGCCGTATAGGGGACCCAGCCTGGCATCCTAGGTTACTGAGCAAGCCATCCATCCACTTGCGCCCTGGGTCCTCTTCAAAGCATTCCTGGGGAAGAAGGAGAGGGATGAGACAGAGGCAAAACTAGATGCCTAAAACTGGAAGAGACTTAGACTAACTGCTTCATTTTTAAGATAAGAAAATGTGAGTGTCCCAAAAAAGATTATTACTCAGGGTCACATGGCCCACAACTGGCAGAGCTGGGATTAAATGTTAAATCTGAAAGCTTGTTGTTTGCTTAATCAAATCAATTCTCAGAACTGCTCACCAAAAGGATGGAAAGCAGGAAGTTAAAGGTGGTTATCTCTAGGAAGTAGGACTGGGATTAGGAGGTAAGAAAACTGCTACCTTTTCATTTAAACCCTCTAGAACTATCTGGCTTATTTTGTGGGTGTCAAAGGCCTCACAGACCATCTCCTCTCTCCCCCACAAACTCCTTAGCTGAGGAGTTCCAGAAATCCATACCTAATTACTTCCTTTGGCTTCTCCATCCATCCTATCCATCTGGCCCACCCACTCACTCAATGAAAAAAATGTTTAAACAACACTGATTATGTGCCAGGCATGGTACTAGAGACAAAGTGGGAACCTGAGCTCGTCCAAGGGATCAATGAGGCTTCCTTTCAGAAAGTGATCTGGAGCTGGAAAGTTAAGGCTGAGCAGGAGCAACCCAGGCAGAGGGTGTTATAAATTGTGATCGCAACCTCTGTAATGGGCCTGTGGAGAGAGGAAGCATGAACTCAAAAGACAAAGGGAGACCAGACTGGGGACCAGCAGACCAGCAGGAGATAACTATCATAGTCTCTATAAGCAAGAGATGATAATCACTTAGACTAGGGTAGAGCCAGAGGAGACAAATAAAAACAAAATTAAGAGATGATTTTGAACTAAAATCAACAGTACCCATTGATTGTGGGTACTGTAGAGAAGAAAGACAATATTAACACAATTCCCAGGCTTCTGGATGGAGTAGCCAAGGAGATGATAGTGTTATTTAGGGAGATGAAGACTAGAAAAGCCAGGCTTTTGGGAAGTGGACATATTCTGCTATTTTGGAAAGACTGTGTTTGTCATGTGATCTGATACTATTAGTCTTTTCCTGGCAGGAAGAACGTAAGAGGTGCACTTGAGAGATCTATGATAGTTCTGAATGAGGAAGAAAAGGCATAAAGTTATATGACACTATTGCAGGAAGGAGAAAGAACAGACTGAGTTAATGCCCAATAAGAAATAAGGTAGGCAGGGACTGAAGGCTTGTACTTTGTAATGTACACTCTCTTCCCTGTCACACTACCACCACCATTCTTTCATTATCTCATTTCTGTTCACTCTCCCTACTTGGAGCCACATCTGTTTATGTAGCTCTTCTCTAAGTTAATCAAAAGACTCTTCCTACAGCCCCTTCTCTGAGCTAAGCCCAATGCTGAGTTAGACTATACCAGCCTAAGTTACTGATCGCTCCCCTCGTGAACAAGCTGAGAACTGGTTTGTAGATTCTAGGGCACTAGTTCTGAAGCCTGACTGTACAAGAAAATCAATCTGGAACCTTGTAAAACATACTGCTACCCTGGCCCCACAACCAACAGATTCTAATTTAATTGGTCTAGGGTGGCACCAAGGTATTTTTGAAAAATATTTTATTTATTTATTTGACACGGGGGGTGGAGAGAGAGCGCGTGCACATGAACGGGTCAGAGGGAGAGGGATAAGTAGGCTCTCCAGTGCAAGGAGCCCAATGTGGGACTTGATCCCAGGACCTTGGAATCATGACCCAAGCTGAAGGCAGCCGCTTAACCAACTGAGCCACCCAGGCATCCCTAGGGTGGCACCAAGGTATTAACATTCTTATAAAAGCTCCTTGCTCTAATGTGCTGTCAGGGAATGAGAACCACTGGCCAGGAGGGACTCAAAAATGAAAGGTTCATACAACAGCAACAACAACAAAAGAGAGGGTACAGTGAGAAAAATAAAAATGAAAATAACTTTTTCAATGGGCTGAGAGGAGATAACCTAGCTGGGGTGGACAAAGTATGTAGGGGTACTGAAGATGGAAATGGAGATTAAAAAGCCTTCGATGCCAGGCCTAGATGTTTTCTCTGTATTGCAGAGGTAACAGGGAAGTATTTAAAGTTCACAGGCAGGGGACGCCTGGGTGGCTCAGTTGGTTAAGCAGCTGCCTTCGGCTCAGGTCATGATCCCAGCGTCCTGGGATCGAGTCCCACATCGGGCTCCTTGCTCCGCAGGGAGCCTGCTTCTCCCTCTGCCTCTGCCTTCCACTCTGTCTGCCTGTGCTCGCTCTCGCTCACTCTCTCTCTCTCTGACAAATAAATAAATAAAATCTTTAAAAAAAAAATAAATAAAGTTCACGAGCAGGAAACAGTGTATTAGGGAAATGATCAAGGCAATGTGGAATTCAAGGACCTCAAAATCTGGCCCCCAAAGGACTTTCCTACCCCATCTCCTGCCACTCACTTCCCTTCTCCTGTCAACCCCTAACAAGAATGGTACTTGCAGTTCACCATGCATACCAAGCAAATTCTCACCTTGCAGCCTTTGCTTAAGCTAGAATGCTTTGCTTCCCCCACCCCAAAGCTCTGTTTTACTCATCTTTTAAAATTCAACCATTTTCATAAACAAGATGAAACCAGAGAGGGAGACAAACCATAAGAGACTCTTAATCTCAGGAAACAAACTAAGTGTTGCTGGAGGGGAGGGGGTTGCGTAGGATGGGGTGGCTGGGTGATGGACATTGGGGAGGGTATGTGCTATGGTGAGTGCTGTGAATTGTGTAAGACTGATGAATCACAGACCTGTATCCCTGAGAAAAATAATACATTATATGTTAATTTAAAAAATTCAACTACTTTCAGATGCCTCCCTAATGTCTAGACTGGCCCAGGAATCCCATTTCTCCAGGCTCCCCTAGACTGCCATCTCTGCTTCAGCTCTGAAGAGATCTTTCTATAATTGGCTGGTTGTAAGTCTACCGCCCCCCCACCATGCTGAAACCTCTGAGGGGACAAGAGCCAGAACTGACTGGTAACTGAGTCCTCAGCACATGGCTCATAACCAAGTCAAGGGCAAGACAGTAATGTTTCCTGTGTGAATGAACAATCTTCAGTGCTTTGAGAAGTTATTTCGAACTAAGCTCTGCTTTTCCACGAAGGAAGCTACCCTTGGACCCAAAATCTAGCATTGGTTGGCTGGCTAAACAGAACTACAGTCGGAAGTGAGGAAAGGGGCCTAGAAGAGCCTTACCACGTTGACTGCATCCCAGTGGTCAATGGGGCGGTGGGCTGTATTCAGGTCACCCAGAATGATCACATGGCTAAAAAACATGACATGGGATTATCAACTAGACACTCAAGCAAGGGAAGCATTAGTCCTGGCCCATCTACTGTCCTCTAGGCCCAAGAACTCAGATCAACCCCTCCTCACATTTTAAGGCCAAAGTGGGAGCCCATAGCAATGCACAGCTCCAATCTTACCATAATATTGCTAAGTTTTATACCTGACCAATCCAATCCTGATCTCCAAAGATGACATCATTCCCTATATGACATGACCATCTCACTTATCTCTACCTAATGGTATCTTTCTAGTCCTGCAAAGTTGAGGCCAGGTACTTCTCTTAGGAAGTATCCCTTGATTACTCTACCCCACCCTCACTTTCCTGTCCTTTCCTCAGACAAGACTTTTCATTTGCTCCTGGGCACTTTAGCTTCTTCATCTCATTTCATCCTTAAAACTACTCTGTAGTAGGGATTCATACGCTCACTTAACAAAAGAAAATAAAGCAGAACTAACCTCGGGACTCATCGTGAGTAAAAGGAGCCAGGAAAGGTGTTTAGAGGTATCTAAGTACAAAACCCATATCTGTATCACTTTACCTGTCCTCACAGCTCATACAGTGCAGAGCCCATTCAGGTAGGCACGCTGATATCTCCAACAAGGCTATAAAGGAACTCAAAAGACAAAGATCCCATATCCTTCCAATAGAGCTTGACACCTAAATGGGTTGGGCACCTAGAACAAGCTAAAGTACTCAGGCTTACAATACCTGCCAGCTGCCAGGAGGGCTTCAGCTCTGATCTGCAGCAAGCGATAAAAGCGCATTTTAAAGGACAGCCGCTCAGGTTTCCCAGCATCCGCATGGGGACAGTACACGTTGATTAGGGTCAAGGTCTTCTCTTTCCCTTCCCATGTGCTGAGAAGAGACCACCCCCCAAAACACAAGAAAAAGTCATTTCCAAGCCTCCTTTCCCCCCACACCACGTGGCTTCCACTTAATGTTTGCCTGTAGGATGGATGTGAAGGGGACAGAAAGACATGAATGTACTGGCATGCACAGGACTTGGGGACTGACTACAGGTAAGGCAGGGAGGGGGCACTAGGATAACATCCAGGTAAACCAGGTGATGGTGCTTCCATTCACAACAGGACATCCAGAAAGACAGCAACTTGGGGCAATGAGCTGCTAAGTTGCATTTGATGTGCCTGTGGTAATAAGAGAGCTGAACCTCCCAGCCAGTTCCCCTTTGTAGAGATGGGGAACTCAAACCTCACAGGGGAACATGATTTGCCCAAAGTCACACAGTGAGTAACCCAGCCAGAACTAGAGTCCAAGAAAGGCAAATGTGGGACATTTTCCATGATGAATATATGTTTGTTAAGGTGAGCTTCAGAATCACCATACTAACAGTAGAAGCAACAGTGCTCAGTGACAGGGGGATGTGGGCTCTTACCGGATCTTGTGTTGTGTGAGGAGGGCCCGGCCCTCACTATCCAGAGCCCGAAGCTCCTCTTGGGTGAATTCATCCATGTTTCCATAGCAACCCACGTCCCCATCATGAGTGGCAAGTAGGCCACTCAGGCCTTCTTCAGCAGCCATGGGGGTAGCGCTGTCCTTACAGAATGTGGCTACACCTGGAGGTAGATAGGATACTCTGAATGTGCCTAGAAGCCAATAATAGCCTATTACATAGCTTATTGCCCCCACATAGGTCCCCCAAATCATCTTCATCTAGTGTGGCTAGTACAGCAACTCTCTCAACTCCAGGGCCATGGATGGCTCCCGATAGACTGAGGCAATTCTACTCAAATCCTGGAATGTCAGTTCCTTCATCTAAAAAAGCCACAGGGGGGCACGTGGATGGTTCAATCAGTTAAGCATCTGCCTTCCGCTCAGGTCATGATCCCAGGGTTCTGGGATGGAGCCCCGAATCGGGCTCCCTGCTCCTGCTGCTGCTCCCCCTGCTTGTGTTCCCTCTCTCTGTCAAATAAATAAAGTCTTAAAAAATTAAAAAGCCACAGAACAATAATAGCTACTAGTCTAAGTGTCTTACATGAACACGTGGTAAGTGCTCAAAAAGTGTTAGCTATTATTATCATCACATGGACTAATCTGTTTAATCCTTATACAGACATACCTCAGTATATTGCGAGTTCAGTTCCAGAACACCAAAAAAACAAATATTGTAATAAAGCAAGTCAAATGAATATTTTGGTTTCCCAGGGAAAATAGAAGTTATGTTGTTACTGCACTGTAGTCTATTAAATGTGCAATAACATTATGTCTAAAAAATGTGTATGCCTTAATTAAAAAACATTTTATTGCTAAAAAATGCTGTCATCTGAGCTTTCAGGAAGTTGCAAGCACTGATCACAGATCACCATAACAAATATGATAAAAAAAAGTTTAAAATATTCTAAGAATTACCAAAAAGTGACAAAGAAACATGAAGTAAGCAAATGTTGCAGGAAAAATGGTGTCAAGACATCTGCAATACAGGGTTGCCATAAAACCCTTCAATTTATAAAATATGCAATATCTGTAAAACATAATAAAGTGCTTAACACATATATAAATTCATATATTTGTTACATACTTATTTACATTTAAGTTTATACGTATATCTATATATAAACATACACATAATTACAAAACAAGGTATGCCCGTACTAGCTGTAGGAGGTAAGCATTATCTCCATTTCTCAGCTGAGAAACTTGATGCATAAAAATGCTGATTAACTTGCCAGAGGGTACACAGCAAGGAAGTGAGGTAGGATTCAAACCCTGGCAGTCTGGCTCCAGAGCTCATACAATTAACTACCACATGACTGTGCTTCCCAAGTCAAATAGGATAATTTTACACATAAAAACTATCCTTCACATAGCTTTATGTGACTTTTAGTTCTGTGGACTAAAAGCCTGGGGGCCTGCAACATCAGACAGAGTGAGGGGATGCAACAGAGGTAGGCCAGAGCTCCTGCGGTCGCCATGACCCATGGTAACCAGTGTTAGCTCAACCGCCAGAAGAATATGAAAAAGCAGAGCTACTAGTTTAAGGGGAAGTACCACGGTGACAGGCTTTCTGCTGATATGTGCAAGCAGAGGGAATAAGAGATCGTTCAGCAGAAGCAGAAAAAGGCAAACAAGAAGGAGGAACCCAAGTAGCTTTGAGGCCTCATGTCTAAGCCTCTAGGCCTCCCCTGTGTATCTGGAGCCAGGCCCACCATGCTCATGTTTTCTCCTGTAGTGCTCACAGGTCCCAGCACCAATGGCATTCCTTTTGCCCTAAGTCTGCAGTGGATCCCTTTTGTGCTTCCTTCCCCTCAGGTAGCCTCTCTACCCCTGGGCCATCCTGGGAGCCATGGGGGTACCCTTTCCCAGTGTTTGTTTATTCCTGTGGGACTCACCCCAAAGTATTAAAAGCAGCTTTGTAACTTCAAAAGAAATTTAAAAGTAAAAACCTGAGTTTCTTATTACCTTATTCAATACTAGAAACCCTTTCACCCCCAACCTGCCGCCATCACTAATTTACAGTTCCCAGAAAGCCCCATTTACCAGAATAGCCACTGCGGTTGCGGCTGAAGCTGAAATAGGAGTTATAGCCCTCAATGATAGCCAGAGGCTCTCTCAGCACATCCCCTACAAAAAAAATGTAAGATTGTGTCAAAGATAAAGGTAGGGCCCCAGACACAAAGGTCTGGAATCGAAGTCGTAGACTAATTCCTTGCACACATCAGAGCCAGAATTGGGAGGGAAAGGAAGTATCGGTGATTAGAGGAGGAACTAGAAAGGTGGGGACTAGAGAGGGAATTGATATAAGAATAAGAAGGAGGAAGGCTATGGAATGGGAGGAGGGAAATTAGGAGGGAGGAAGCTAGTGATTAGGTGAAAGGACGGAGCTGGAGGTGGGAAATGGAATATGGGAGAGAAAACTGGGAATCCGAGCTGGGGATATGAGGTAGGAGAGGGAGGTAATTAGAGGATCTAAACTGGGGATGGAGAAAAAGTTGTTAGAGGGTCTTAGAGGGGGGTGTAAGAGAGAGGAAAGGAATGGGGGTTGTTGAGCTAGGGTGGGAGAGAGAGACAATCAGGGGATCTAATCTCTGCGTGGGACATGAGATAGAAATAATAAGAGGTTCTGAGGCTGGGAAGGAGAAATGGTGGTAGAGCTCTAGGGGATCTGAGGGGAGACCTGAGGATCTGAGATGGTGAAGTAAAAAGGAAGAAATCAGAGAGTCTGAGCTGGGGTCAAAGATGGGGTGGGAATTAAAGGATCTGAGCTCGAGGCAGCGAAAGAGAATTGGGGAATCTAATTTGGGAGTTGAAGCTGGACAGTGTGTGACGAGGAGGAAATCCGGGGTACTGAGCAGGGGCAGGAGAATGAGTAGGAATTAAGGGATCTGTGCCAGGATGAAGGTTGCACGGGTTAGGGAATTAAAGCTCTGCTGACGACAGGAGATGAAGCAGGAATTAAGACATCAAGCTGTAGTGAGAAATAGGGGTTTAGGGGGAGGAGATCAGGATTCTGAACTGGGACTAAGAGGAGGAGGGGACTCTACGGATAGAGAAATGGTGAAGTAAAATGAGATTAAGTAGGGGACAAAAGTTAGTGTAAAAGATAAAGTATGATAGGGATCCTGGATTTTTGAGCGCTCACTGGTCACTTTGGTCTCCTGAAGGCAGACGATGTCGGCATCCAGCTTGTCCAAAATGCGCCCCACGGCCATGGCGGCACAGTTGCTGGGCTCCTCGTATACCATCCCTTGCAGGGGGCTCCGGATCCCATTGATGTTCCAGCTCACCACCCTCAACATCTCAACAGCGAACTACAACACCTCACAGTCAGCGCCCAACCCAGGGGACAAATCCCGCCTTCCGCATGCATTAGCGCATGCGTTCTCCTGCGCGCCACAAAGCTCTTGGCGCAAGTGGGGCGGGGCTTCGATCCCCCCAGTTCTCATTGGCGGGAGGAGCGGAACTTGATGGGGTGGTGCAGACGCCTAGGAGGAACGAATGCAAGAGAAAGTCCTTCACCTAGGCCCCTCCTCCTCCCGCTCAAAGTGGCCCAAGCGTCAGAGTCTGTCTGCCTTTACGTGCGGCTCACGGGAGCCCGTTCTGCTTCCAATTACTTCCAGATAGGGCTTCGCCACTTTTTAAGCCGCGGAACCTTATACGAAACCGCGCGGCAACCGAAGCCCCGCCCCCAGTGCAACTGACCTTACCTCCAAGTGCGCCTCTGGCATCCTGGGAGTAATCGCTGTAACAGTGCTTGTGTGGGAGAGGGGAAGCTCGAAGGGAACTGTGCAGCTAGAGGGAGCAGTAAGAAGTGCTCCAGTGGAATTACATTGCTCAGATGAGTAAAAGCGAGGCCCAGGGTATTTAAGTGGGCTACCCAAGCTCCAGAGCAGCACTGTCTCCCAATGTACCCCATGGCTTTTCCATATGCATTATGTGTTTCATTCTCTGGACAACCCTGTAAGGGGTATTAAAGCTAAATATGACAAAATGAGTGAATTCACCCCAGTCGCACAGAAGTGGTAGAGCCAGAATTCAAAGCCTATCTTAATCAGCCCAAGGAATACTTTCCTGAATAAGTTTTTCCTAACACCCACACACCTCCCCAGTTAGATTTTTTCCTCTGGGTCCCCACAGCACCCTCTGGTCCATTCTGCCACAGCACTTATCTGAATGCACAGCTACCATTGATTTCTGTTTTTGTCACACAACTGCCAGCAACTTGAGAGCAATTACCATGTCTTTTAAAAAAAATTATGAGGGAGAGAGAGTGCACACAAGCAGGGGAGCAGCAGAGGGCGCTGCAGAGGGAGAGGGAGAAGTGGACTCCCAGCTGGGCAGGAAGCCCAGTGTGGGACTTGATCATAACCTTAGGGAAGGCAGACACTTACCGGACTGAGCCACCCAGGTGCTCCATAGAGCAATGACCATACCTGATTTTATCTTTTAGCCCCATCCTCTAATCTAGGGCACAACATATATTAGGAGTCGATAACTATTTTCTAAGGGAATAAGTAAACACAGGGCAAATGCAAAAGCAACAGATTAGTGACTTGTTTTTGACAACACAAAAATGGGAATAATAGACATGCCTAATGTCCAAGGAAAAGCATGGCTTTGCATTCTTAGGTTTCTCACTCCAAACTGCAAGCATAATTTTTTCCCCAGAATTCCATAGCCTTAGAGCCATCATCCTCAATGTCTGCATAAAAGGTGCAAAGAGCTGCTTTTCCTCCAAGAAGACTTAAGGTTACCTTCCAGTTGTTGCCATCAAGCTAAATAGCTCTACAATCAAAGTAAAAATTTTGGTTTTTCATGCTTTGGTGGTTATTGGCTCAGGATTGAGTCCCAGGAGTGGGATAACTAGGACAAAGGAAATTAACATTTTTATTGCTCTTGCTTCATATTGCCAAATCACTGTCTAGTAAGAGAGCGTGCCCGTTTACACTGAAGACCAACCTGCAGCTCAGCCCCGAGGAAATCCAGATCTTGCCTGTCTACATTGCTGGTTTTAATTTCCTCATTCTGCAGTTGCTTGTTAATATTAGTTCTGACCTTTGGGGCAAGGTGAACACATGGTTGGCCTGATGAAAAAAGGCTCTGGATGGCTCAGGAACTTCCTTGACAACTAACACAGCTGGTATTTCAACAGAGTGCGCGCATACCCCTCTTATCAAGGGTACTTCCACAGCCTTTTCAAGGAACCAACCAACGCCTCCAGACTCCCTCTTTGATGCCATCTCTGTACCTGCTTTGAAGGTCTAAATGCAAGAAAGCTGTGTGTTGGATAATTAGTGATGGAAGAAAAAACCTCTAGGAGAACAGGTATGTGAGACAGAAGGGGAAATAGATAGAGGTACACAAATCCAAATCCATTCTTTAGGCTCTCTGGTAATTTTTCTTTATATAGGGTTACTTGAAGTGTGCCTTAAAGGGTATGGGAGAATTGGGGGAAAGACAATATCTATATCTAATTATCTATCTATCTATCTATCTATCATCTATCTATCTCTCATCCATCCCAACCTGTCTTTGTGGGACACTGACCCAAAGGGAATTTCCTTAGCACCTTAGAAGTCTCTCTATTTCGATCTATTCCAGTTTTGAGTGATCTGGATGGTAGGAATTATATCTCGCCATGGTGTATAAAGTAGGTCTGGTTTGCTGTGGCACTTTGAACAAGGCGTTCATCTTCTCTGGGCTTCAATAACCTCCTTACTGAAATGGAAATTGAAGTCCCTGGCCTACCTCCTTCAGAGTGTTGTCTCCTGTAGGAGAACAGGAACCAAATTTCTGGAGATGTTTCAGGTTTTCCATGCTCTGTCTGAGATTTGTGGTCCTGGTATTTTTCTATCGCCTCCATGGGTAATACCACCCACAGGCCTCCAGCTCTTCTCCCAGAGTGACTATGGTCTGTAGAGAGCCACTCTTAGGACTAGGATGTAGTGAGCCTTGGGCTCCAGGCATGGGGTTGAATATAGTGGGGGAATAGTGAACCAGGGCAATGGCTGCAAAGGAAGTGGTACCTAAGCTGCTGCCACAAAAGGCCTAATACTCACGTATCAGCTCATAAACTATAAGCATGTGGCCAATCTCCCCTGTATACTCTTACCCCTCACAAATGCATTTATACCCACACACTCCCAAGAATTACTAATAGAGATACCCCATTTGTGATTTTGTAACCCATGGGTATGGTCTTAATAATGTGTTTAATAGGATTCTCCTACATACCCCCTGACTTTGGAGGATGGTTAGGATCTATGGGCCTCAGGAAGTCACACTGTGTGCTTTTTCTTCCTATAATTAACCCCATTTTAGAATTCGTGGTTCAGATCTTGGTCTTGAGTGAGTCTCTGATACTGAGTGAAAGTGAACTCTTTTTCTGCTACCAGTTAATTGGGCTTTTTCAGGGTAGGGGACTTCGTATTTTGTTTATTCTATTCTACCACATTCAGGGTTGAGAAACTTTCTAGATACCTCCTACTTTCAGATCTAGTTAGTTTGCCCACCCCATTCCCTGCATAGATCTCAGTTATAATGTTTACCTTCCTGAACGGGGATTCTTTGTGTATATGTTCATCTCATCAAGGAAAGAGAGATACAGATTGTACAACTACTCATTAAGCAAGTGTCTCCTCTTTGCTAGGACTTGAGCTGGACACCGGAAACACTGATCACAGATCATCGAGGTCTAGTCCCCATCCTCAAGGAACTCACAGTCCAGTAAGGAAGCATACCAGTAAAAACTGGTGGATACGTGCTCGGATAAATAGAAGCATATAGACAATATGAGAACCAAAGATAATGCCTGTCCCAGGTTACAGGGAAAAGTCCCCAGAAGAGGCAACATTCAACCAGTTCTTGAGGAGTGAGTCAGATTTTATTGAGAATGGAAGGAAAGAGAAGGCATTTCAGGTGGAGCAAAGGCTCAGAGGTAAAAAGTACATGTCATGTTATGTTTGGGAACTCACGGAGTCAGCCAGTACAGTTTAAGCATGGGGGTCTAAAAAGAAACATGGCTAGAGGGGCGCCTGGGTGGCTCAGTGGATTAAGCCGCTGCCTTCGGCTCAGGTCATGATCTCAGAGTCCTGGGATTGAGTCCCGCATCGGGCTCTCTGCTCAGCAGAGAGCCTGCTTTCTTCTCTCTCTCTGCCTGCCTCTCCATCTACTTGTGATTTCTCTCTGTCAAATAAAGAAATAAAATCTTTAAAAAAAAAAAAAAAGAAAAGAAAAAAAAAGAAACATGGCTAGAGAATTAGGTTGGAGCTTGATTTAGAACAGCCATCCTGAGAACTTTCCACAAAGCTTGTTTAGTTTTCCTGGTTCTAGGATCAAAGTTGATAACAGAGTAAACAAACAAACAAACAAAAACCAGACAGCCCACGTACCACAAAAGCAAAGTAAAACAAAACAACACATCAACGATAAACAACCAGCTAGCTAGTTCCAGTTCTAGGCAACTTTAACTTGAATTTTCAAGCCTGGACCCCAGGCTTACCCTTTCAGACCTTGCCAATAGCCTGCTAGCCTCCTATCTCAGATTTCCTGCTGCTAAAATTACATTTCTGCCTCTTGTCAGGGTCATGAGGACAAAACTGTAAACAGAGATGGAGGTTCATATGACTGGTTCAGTTACCTTGGACAAGCTACTTCCCCTGCCTAGACCTTGGTTTCCCTATGAGACTAGTGAGAATGTTTGTAAGGAGCAACTAGGATATGGAATATGTTGTTACTCTGTGGGCAATGGAAACTTTACATGTAAGATTATTCGCATTGAAAATCAAAATGAGGGGCGCCTGGGTGGCTCAGTGGGTTAAAGCCTCTGCCTTTCGCTCAAGTCATGATCCCAGGGTCCTGGGATGGAGCCCCACATCAGGCTCTCTGTTCCATGGGGAGCCTGCTTCCCTCTCTCTCTCTGCCTGCCTCTCTGCCTACTTGTGATCTCTGTCTGTCAAATAAATAAAGAAATCTTTTTAAAAAATCAAAATGAGATATTACCTTATATCTATCAGAATGGCTAAAATAAAAAACACAAATAAAAAGTGTTGGCAAGGACGTGGGGAAAAAGGGAACCATCTTACACTGTTAGTGGGAATGCAAATTGATGGAACCTCTGTGGAAAATAGTATGGAGTTTTCTCAAAAAATTAAAAATAGAAATACCATATTATCCAGCAATTTCACTACTAGATATTTACCCAAAGAAAATGAAAACACTAACTAAAAAAGATATATACACCCCTATATTTATTGCAGCCTTATTTACAAAGCTAAGATATGAAAGCAGCCCAGGTATCCGTCAATAGATGAATGGATCTGAGTATAATCTCTACACATACACATACATACTTATACACACACAATGGAATACTACTCAGATGTAAAAAGCATAAAAAGAATGAGATCTTACTATTTACAATGACATGGATGGAGCTTGAGAGTATTATGATAAGTAAATCAGTCAGAGAAAAACAAATATATGATTTCACTCATTTGTGGAATTTAAGAAGCAAACAAAGAAAAAAAGACAAAAAACAGTCTTAAATACAGAAAATAAATTGGTAGTTGCCAGAGGTGAGGTAGATGAGGGGAGGTGTAGAATAGGTAGAGGGGATTAAGTGTACACTTACCTAGATGAGTACTGAGAAATGCATGGACTTACTAAATTATTATACTGTACACCTGAAACTACTATAACACTGCATCTTAATTATACTTCAGTTAAAGACGTAACAAAAGACGTAATACTGCAATGTCAGAAATAGAAAAAAAAAAACAACTCAATAGCTAGCAAAGCCAATGCTGAGGAAAAAAAAAATAGCATTTGCAGAGTAATACTTATTAGGAGACTCATTAAAATTAAGAGCTGTATCTCTTCCAAGGTCTAGTTCTCAGACTATGAAGGTTCTGAGATCATTTGGAACACCACATTCTTTAGTCAAGTTAAATTGATCAATTAACAACAACAACAACAAAGCCTTTGACTGGGAAAATGAGGTCCCCCGTGTTCTACTCCTGACTTGGGAACTTGTTTGGGGACAGGACCTTAGGAAATATTTCCCCGCTCTAGGCCCCACTTTCTTAACAGAAAAGGTTGGATGAAATGGTTTCTAGGGCCTTCTGTATCACAAAACCAAAAAAGTAAAAATAAATTTATCTTTCTTATTGATTGGCAGGAGTCTTGATTATAAATGTTAACCCATTATTATATGTTATAAATTCCCCTTACTGTTTCTTGTATACCCAGAATTACATTAGAAGTTTCAGGGAATAGGTGTTGACTAATGTATTTTGAATATTTCCCAGGTTGCTTTATATGTGTTAACATGTTGAGTTTTCAACAATCTTAAAAAGTAGGTAGAAACTCTAATCAGATGAAAAAACTGGGGCACTGTAAAATTAAGTTTTCTGCCCAGGATCTCATAATGGGGCAAGAGGTGGGACTCCACTCAGGTAGTATGGTTCCACATCCCATTGCTGTTAACCACCACGATTCACGCTGTCTCAGTAGATTAATTTAGATGGGCAGGCTCCCAAATGTACTGAAGATTTGGAATGATTTGTACACAACTGGAATCTAACCTTTGTATAGACTAGGATACTAAGAATAAACTTTTAAGGAGCTTCTTAAAAGGCAAAGTGTAGCCAGGAGCATTGGAGGAAAGGGATTAGGGATTTCTATACCCAAGAGCTTGTTCCTGTGTAGCCCAGCTCAATGGAAGAAAGTTGAGATTCCTTGTAGCCAATCATTGGAGATTCATCAGGGGGTGGGAAGGTTGCAAAAGAATGAAGTAAAAGTACACTTGGACATATTCCAGGTAAACTGTGTCATTACATGTGCTCTTCCCCCCAGGGGAATGGGGGAAGGTAAAGTAGACTCATCTGGGTGGGATGAATCTGGCCTATGGACTTGTCCTACTTTGAGGTCATTGCTCCCTGCTCCTCACACTCAGCCTGTTGCAGCCTTCACCCTAAACCTCCATCTCCACAGCTTGGCCTGAAGAACTGTAGTCAGATTCTGGATCAGATCATGATGCCTTTCTCCCTAGGGCATGTAATGGCAGCTAACAGCCATGTGTCCAGTGCTTACTATGTCTCCTCACAGAAATGGCTGCATTCACTTTTCTTCCCAAGGTGTCAGGTTTACTCTAATTTACTTAGCCATGGCTGGAGAGAACATAAAGATGATCATATGGTGCTCCTCTCTCTCAAGAGAGCCCCCAAGCAGCACATTTTAGGAGGGAGAGGCCCTGTGGTAGGAAGGGCAGCAGAATTCACAGAAAGACAAGAGTTGCAATAATATTTTGGGTAGGGGGAAGCAGTGAGATAATGAGCCTTCCACTTCCAGTTCTGGTTTTTGATTGCTAGCTCAAAACATTGCATTTTTAGGGATTTTGTTTGTACTCAAGAACCTTGAATTTCTGATGTGGATCTCTGTTTCTGGGTTAGAACCTGACATTCTAGTTGGGCCCATTTTTTTTTTTATTTCAAAACTGTGGAAGTGGCTGAGACCTGACTTCATCACCTTTACCTTTTCCACCCCACACAGGATATAAGCACATGATCTTTGGTCTTTTATTTGCATGTTCTACTAGTCCTGTCTTCATTGGAGGAAAATATCTGGCCAGTCTTGCTGGCTGCCTTCCCTGCTGGGCTCCAACTTATCGGCTATGTACACAGCCCTTGAAGTTCAGAAGCCTCTGCTGACCTCTGCCAAACCTCTCTCTCTGCACCCAAGCCCCCACTGTTACATACAGGCACAGAGGCAGGCAAGTCAAGCAAGGACTTGGAAAGAGGAGAGGGGGCTGGAGACAGGCTGCCAGAGGGCTCATAAGTCCAGTGCACCTCCCTGTCCCAACTTTGTCCACCTGCTGCTTTGGCCACATTAACAGAAGAAACAGCTAGTAAGACAGGAAGTGAGACCTAGTACTTTGTGGACAGTGGTGTCATTAGCTGTGACACCTAAGATGTCTCAAGAGATGGGAGAGCTCACCCAAACCAGGTTGCAGAAGATCTGGATTCCACACAGCAGTGGCAACAACAGGCTACAGCGGAGGAGGGGCTGTAAGTGTGGTTTGCTTTCATGGGCTTCAAGGTGGTGGTAAAGTGGGTGTAGAAGAACCGGAAAGACATGCTCTCCCAACATCTACCCCAAGCCCAACCTGAGAGTTGGACTAGATAAGCAGTTGAATATAACAGCTGTAGAACAACAAAAGGATAATGTCAGAAAAGATAAAGAATAAGAGAAAGAAAGAGAGAGATGAAGGAAGGAGAAAGAATGAGGATTAGGTGAAGACAATCTTAATCCATGGGATTTTTGACTAGGCACTTTTTTTCCTTTCTTATCCAGAGCTTTTTTGAAATTCTTCTTGCTTGAAATTTGACATTGCTAGATTGGAACTGCTCATTGCTAACCTAGAATGTTTCATTTTGGTGACCTCAGTGAAGTGTCTGTAAATTAGTCCTGTCTAATAGTGCTTGGCTAAAATAAGGTAGTGGTTGCTGGCAAAATTTCTCAGGGAACAGGTGCTGGATACACAACAGTCCCATGCCATTGGTCAGTTTTGCTCCTCCTTTTTCTCAAGCCTCTTCTAATAAATCTATACTTGTCTGAGTTGGGAAGGTCTGGGTATCCTGCCTCCTGCATTGCCTTCTTGGCACACATGGACACTTTCGCTGCTCTGGGAATTTGAGAGAGAAAACACTCAGTCTCTCAGGAACAGCCTGCTGTGTAGGGTTCACTTTGACAATTTTAGAAATCAGAGACAAAGGAGAAGCAAACAAAAGTTGTAACATTTTTTTAAAAACACTGAAGTATACCATTTCCCATAGATAACAGGGGAGGGTTGTAGACCAAGGTGTTTCTAACCCAAGAATTATGCCCTGAGGAACTGTGAGGTGGGCAGACTTAAGTCAACTGTGGACTGTGGGACATAGACATTTTGAGGTCCAGCTGACCAAGGTTCCTCTATGCTAATGCTAGAGGGGGCCCAGGCTCAGTGCTAGTGGGAGAAGAGGTAGTTGCTTAGAAAATACTAAATAAATATTAAATATTTATTTACTAAATAAGGTGTGATATTAAATAAAGTGTGTAGTATGCAAGATGTAGATAAAGGAAGAAGAAGAAGAGGCAGAAAAAAAAACAGCCTCCTGTTCTCTTTGCTTCTCTCCACCAGCCGTTTCACTCATTCATCCAGAGATCTAGGAGCTTGAATGAGACAGAGAATTACATCCCACCCCCATACAGTCAACCACTTTAATTCTTTCTGAGGGGCTGTTGGGTTTAGTTGGCAAGCAGGCAAACCAGTCTCTGCATACCTGGGTCCTCCAGAATTAGGGCCTTTATATTCCCATGAACTCTATCTTTCAGGTTGTAGAAATAATATATATTAAACACCTAATATAGGGGCACCTGGGTGGCTCAGTGGGTTAAGCCGCTGCCTTCGGCTCAGATCATGATCTCAGGGTCCTGGGATCGAGTCCCACGTCGGGCTCTCTGCTCAGCAGGGAGCCTGCTTCCATTCCTCTCTCTCTCTCTCTCTGCCTGCCTTTCTGCCTACTTGTGATCTCTCTCTCTCTCTCTCTCTCTCTCTCTCTCTCATCAAATAAATAAATAAATAAATCTTTAAAAAAAAACCACCTAATATAGTCTCTGTCACATAGAGGGTGCAAAACATGTGCTTACATTAGTTCTGAGCCTCTCTTTCCTCAGATGCAAAACAGAACTAATAACTATTTCTCACACTGTGTTGTTGGGATGATTCAGTGATTTGGAGGTCTGGATCCAGACTGCCTAAGTTTGAATCTCGGCTCTCCCACCTCCGGCCTCTGTGACTTTGAGCAAGTCTCTTTACCTACCTGTGCTTCCATTTCCTCATCTGTAAAAGGAAGTGAATAATAGTGTTGTTGTGGAGATGAGAGAGTAAAATATATAAAATGCTTACAATGTCCAGCTTATAGTAAGTGCTCCATAAATATTAGTTATTATTTAAACAAGAAGGTGAGTGTGTGGTCTTTCTGCCCATTGTATCCTCAGCATCAAGCTCAGAACCTGGCACATAGCAGACGTTTAATGCTCTACTTCCACTCTACTACTCACCATAGGCAAGCCTTGGCTCTATGTGCACAAGACAGTTACTCATTAGTGATTGACTGAATTATGTCAGCCCGCAGACACAATAAACTTAGTGTTTGCCTCACCTCCCTTGCTGGGGAGTCTATTTACCACCAAAGGATCTAAATTATCTTTTGCTTGGAGCATCCTCTCTAGACCAACCTTGTTTCAAAGAGGGTGGTGGGTGAAGAGGTGAACACAATCAATGATGTGGTTCTGAGAATTAAATGCATTAACGTGTATAAAGTGCTTGAAAAGCTGTGTATGTCCATCCAGATTTGTTTTCTCAGTCAATGTTTTGTGTGCCATCTATATTATTTTTGCATATTGTTAAGTTGCATATTGTTAAGTTCTCTTTGCTGTGCAATACTACATTTTGTGAATACCTCATGGTTTGTTTATCCATCTGTTTTTCTTTTAAGGATTTTATTTATTTCTTTGAGAGAGAGCATGCGAATGCGTGAGAGAGGGAGAAATCATGAGTAGAGGGGGGGCAACGGAAGAAGCAGACTCCCCACTGAGCAGGGAGCATGATACAGGACTCTATCCCAGATCCCTGGGATCATGACCTGAGCCTAAGGCAGCTGCTTAACCCAGTGAGCCACCCAGGTTCCCCTATCCATCTAACTTTTGATGAACACTTAACGTAGTTTCTAGTTTTTGGTTATGAACAATACTGCAGTAAAATTTTTTGTCTGCATAAATTTTGGAATCAGCTTTTCAAGTTACACACACGTACACACACAGCATTTCGGGATTTTGATTGGAATTGCATTCACTCTGTAGATCAATTTAAGATCAAATTAAGATCAATCTCTGTGACATTGAGTCTTCTCTAAACACGCCATGTCTCTCCATCTATTTAAAGCCTTTTCATGTTATTCAAGTGAAGTTTTATAATTTGAAGGCACTTGAACATCATTATAAGAAATTCCTTTATTTCTTGTTGCTATTGTAAACTATGCCCATTTAGAAGATTACATTTTATAGCAGTTTATTGCTAATGTATACAAATATAATTGTAGTTTTTGTATATTGCATTTATAATTAGAAAATCTGATCAATTTGCTTATTAATTTTGATAATTTATATGTAAATGACAATTTTCTTTCTTTACCTCCCATCTTTATATTTTTATATCTTTTTCTCTTATATTACTGCACTCCTAGGACTTCTCATCTCCAGGACAAACACACCATTTTAAGTACAGTGATGAAAAAAAGTGTTAACAGTGTGCATTGTTATGTTGATACTAATTTTAAAGGGAATGTTTTTAAAGGTTCACCATTGAGTAAAATGCAGTAGTTTATTGTAGATTTCATTTAATAGGTTAAAAGAATCCTAGGCTTCTGGGTGGCTCATTTGGTTAGTGTCTGCCTTAGGTTTGGGTCATGATCTCAGGGTCCTGGGATCAAGCCCCACATCTTGCTTCCTGCTCAGTGGGTAGCCTGCTTTTCCATCTCCCTCTGCCTGCCCCTGCTCCTTCTTAATCTCTCTCTTTGTCAAATAAGTAAATAAAATCTAAAAAAATAAAGGAAGCTCCAGTTTATTCTTAGTTTACCAATAGAATTTTTTAAAATGAGTAGGTTCTGAATTTTATTAAATGTGTATTCTCTATTTCTTGAGATGACATGTTAATTTTCTATTTTAATTTACTAATGTGAATTACATTAGAGATTTTTATTGTGTTAAACTAATCTCACAGTCCTAGGATAAATAAAAACTGCTAGATTTAGTTCATTAATATTTTATTTAGGAATTTGATATTTTGTTCATGAGTGAGCTTGGTTTCCAATTATTCCATGGTTCTCATATATGTCTATTTGATTTTAGTGGCATAAAATCAAGTGGGAATGATTTCCTTTCATTCTGTTTTCTGACAGATTATCCAAGGAACTATGTGTTCTTCAAATATCTGGCTCAACTTTCAAGTATAAACATCTGAACCTATCTTCTTTATCAGAAAAATTTTAACTGATGCAATCTTTTAAATTGTTATAGAATCATTCTAGTCTGCTATTTCTTTTTTTTTTAATTTTTTTATTTTTTATAAACATATATTTTTATCCCCAGGGGTACAGGTCTGTGAATCACCAGGTTTACACACTTCACAGCACTCACCAAAGCACATACCCTCCCCAATGTCCATAATCCCACCCCCTTCTCCCAAACCCCCTCCCCCCAGCAACCCTCAGTTTGTTTTGTGAGATTAAGAGTCACTTATGGTTTGTCTCCCTCCCAATCCCATCTTGTTTCATTTATTCTTCTCCTACCCACTTAAGCCTCCATGTTGCATCACCACTTCCTCATATCAGGGAGATCATATGATAGTTGTCTTTCTCTGCTTGACTTATTTTGCTAAGCACGATACGCTCTAGTTCCATCCATGTTGTCGCAAATGGCAAGATTTCATTTCTTTTGATGGCTGCATAGTATTCCATTGTGTATATATACCACATCTTCTTGATCCATTCATCTGTGGATGGACATCTAGGTTCTTTCCATAGTTTGGCTATTGTGGACATTGCTGCTATAAACATTCGGGTGCACGTGCCCCTTTGGATCACTACATTTGTATCTTTAGGGTAAATACCCAATAGTGCAATTGCTGGGTCATAGGGCAGTTCTATTTTCAACATTCTGAGGAACCTCCATGCTGTTTTCCAGAGTGGCTGCACCAGCTTGCATTCCCACCAACAGTGTAGGAGGGTTCCCCTTTCTCCACATCCTCGCCAGCATCTGTCATTTCCTGACTTGTTGATTTTAGCCATTCTGACTGGTGTGAGGTGATATCTCATTGTGGTTTTGATTTGTATTTCCCTGATGCCGAGTGATATGGAGCACTTTTTCATGTGTCTGTTGGCCATCTGGATGTCTTCTTTGCAGAAATGTCTGTTCATGTCCTCTGCCCATTTCTTGATTGGATTATTTGTTCTTTGGGTGTTGAGTTTGCTAAGTTCTTTATAGATTCTGGACACTAGTCCTTTATCTGATATGTCGTTTGCAAATATCTTCTCCCATTCTGTCAGTTGTCTTTTGATTTTGTTAACTGTTTCCTTTGCTGTGCAAAAGCTTTTGATCTTGATGAAATCCCAATAGTTCATTTTTTCCCTTGCTATTTCTACTTGTTAAAATTAAATTATGGTTTTCCAGGAATTTTTCTGTCTCATATCACTTTCCAAATTTATTTGCTTGAAGTTCTTATATTCGGATTTTTAAATGTTGCACTTGCAGTTATATCCTCTCTTTTGTTCTAATATTGTTTATTGGTATCTTCTCGTTTTCCTCTTGATCAGTCTTGCCAGAAGTTTGTCACTCTTTAAAGTCTTTTAGACATAATCAACTTTTAGCTTTTACTTTTCTGTCTTTGTTTTCTCTTAAACTATTTTTTTTCTTATCATTATTCTATTTCTTTCACTTTCTTTTGATTTTTCTTTTTAACTTCTGGAGTTAGATAGTCTGCTCATTAATTTTCAGACTTTCTTGCTTTTGAGTATAAGCATTTGATGCTATCACTTACCTACTAAATAGAAGTGGTTAAAAAAATAGGACTGATAGTCCTCAGATGCATAATTGTATGGACATAAGAATTTTTAAAATATTTCCAGATTATTTCAAAAATAAACACTGTTCTGGCTTTCTTCATTTCCCCACCACTTACCCCATTGTCCTGGAAACCTCACCCCTTTACTCAGGACAGCTGGGACCTACTAATCACCATTTAACAACTAAAGGGTTAATGCCTGACATAGTAGGAGGGCTCCAGGAATTTGGTGCCATTTCTAGTTTGATTGCATTCTTGTCAGAGAACAAAGTTCTTGTGGTTTCAGTTCTTCAAAATCTATTTAGATATGCTTTATGGACAAACAAAGGGTCACTTTTAGTAAACATTCCATAAGCACTTGAAAAAATATACATTTTATAGTTGGGTTCAGTGTAGTATATAGTTGAATTAAGTTATGTTTCTTAATCTAGCTCAAATGGTCTACATTCTTCTGGGGTATTGTTTGCTTGTTGATATGAAAAATTTATTGTTGTCTTCTTATAACTATGTCAGTCTTGGTTTTATGATTAATTATAAAAATTTACAACTGCTATATCTTCCTGGTGAATTTAATATTTTATCAATGTGTAAGGAAATTATTTCTGATAATTTAATATCTTTGGCATTTTGCCCTAAAATGAAAAATTTTCCACATTGTTATTACATTATTTTCATTTAGCTTAATATTTGCTTTGTATAACTTTGCCTATGTTTTCTAAAAAAATTATTTTTGATAGAGATATAATTCACATACTGTGAAATAAACCATTTTTTGTTTTTTTTGTTTTTAAGATTTTATTTTAATTCCAGTTAGATAATATACAACATAATGCTAGTTGAAGATATATAATATGATGATTCAACACTTCCATACAACACCTTGTACTCATCACAAGTGTACTTGTTAATCCCTATCCCCTCTTTAATACCTTCCCACCACCCTCCCCTAGGTGATCATCTGCTCCTTCTTTAGAGTTATGGGTCTGTTTATTGGTTTGCCTCTCTCTCTTTTTTCCCCTTGCTCCTTTCTTTTTTTAAAATTTTTTATTTTTTCAGCATAAGAGTATTCATTATTTTTGCACCACACCCAGTGCTCCATGCAATCCATGCCCTCTCCAATACCCACCACCTGGTTCCCCCAACCTCCCACCCTCCCCACCCTTCAAAACCCTCAGATTATTTTTCAGAGTCCATAGTCTCTCATGGTTCACCTCCCCTTCCAATTTCCCTCAACTCCCTTCTCCTCTCCATCTCCCCTTGTCCTCCAGGCTATTTTTAAAAGATTTTATTTATTTATTTGACAGAGAGAGATCACAAGTAGGCAGAGAGGTGGGCGGGGGAGGGGGAAGCTGGCTCCCCACTGAGCAGAGAGCCTGTTGTGAGGCTTGATCCCAGGACCCTGAGATTATGACCTGAGCTGAAGGCAGAGGCTTACCCACTGAGTCATCCAGGTGCCCCCATTATACCCATCTTAAGTGAATATGAAATGATATCTCTCTCATGATGCTCATTTGAGTTTCAATAATGACTATGAGGTTAAGCATCATTTCATAAACTAATTGGCTATTTATATATCTTCTTTGGAGAACTGTCTATTCAAACGTTTTGCTTATTTTTAAATTAGATTATTTGGAGTTTTTAATTCTTTTTAAATTTAATTTAATTTTTTTCAGTGTTCCAAGATTCATTGTTTATCCACCATACCCAGTACTCAATAAAATACATGCTCTCCTTAATACACACCACCAGGCCCCCCCAATCCCCCACTCCACTCTCCTCCAAAATCCTCAGTTTGTTTCTCAGAGTCCACAGTCTCTCATGGTTTGTTTACCCCTCTGATCTCCCCCATCTCAATTCTCCTGTCCAACTCCCAATGTCCTCTCTGTTATTCTTTATGCTCCCCAAGTAAGTGAAACCATATGATAATTGATTCTATCTGCTTGACTTATTTCACTCAGCATAATCTCCTCTAGTCCTGTACATGTTGATACAAAATTTGGATATCCATGCTTTCTGATGGACGAGTAATACTCCATTGTATACATGGACCATATTTTCTTTATCCATTTGTCTGTTGAAGGGCATCTTGGCTCCTTCCAGTTTGGAAATGCTGCTATGAACATTGGGGTTCAGATGGCCCTTCTTTTTACTACGTCTGTATCTTTGGGGTAAATACCCAGTAGTGTAATTGCAGGGTTATAGGGGAGCTCTATTTTTAATTTCTTAAGGAATTTCCACACTGTTTTCCAAAGTGGCTGCACCAATTTGCATTCCCACCAACAGTTTAAGAAGGTTCCCCTTTTGGGTGCCTGGGTGGCTCAGTGGGTTAAGCTGCTGCCTTCGGCTCAGGTCATGATCTCAGGGTCCTGGGATCAAGTCCCACATAGGGCTTTCTGCTCAGCAGGGAGCTTGCTTCCCTTCCTCTCTCTCTGCCTGCCTCTCTGTCTACTTGTGATCTCTCTCTGTCAAATGAATAAATAAAATCTTAAAAAAAAAAAAAAGAAGGTTCCCCTTCCTCCACATCCTCTCCAACACTTGTTGTTTTCTATCTTTTTAATTTTGGCCATTCTAAATGGTGTATGGTGGTATCTCAATATGGTTTTGATTTGAATCTTCTTTATGGCTAAGGATGATGAACATTTTTTCATGTGTCTGATAGCCATTTGTATGTCTTCTTTGGAGGAGTGTCTGTTCATGTCTTCTGCCCATTTTTTGACGTGATTATCTGATTTTTGGGTGTTGAGTTTGAGAAGTTGTCAATAGATATTGGATACAGCTCTTTTTAGTGTCATTTGTGAACATCTCCTCCCATTCCATGGGTTGGCTCTTTGTTTTGTTGACTGTTTCCTTTGCGGTGCAGATTCGGATCTTGATGAAGTCCCAAAATTTCATTTTCACTTTTATTCCTTTGCCTTTCCTTTCCTTTCAAGAGGCAAGTCTTGAAAGAAATTGCTGTGGCTGATGTCAAAGAGGTTACTGCTTATGTACTCCTCTAGGATTTTGATAGATTTCTGCCTCACATTGAGATCTTTCATACATTTCGAGTTTATCTTTGTGTATGTTTTGAGAGAATGGTCAACTTTCATTCTTCTATACATAGCTGTCCAATTTTCCCAGCACCATTTATTGAAGACATTGTCTTTTTTCCACTAGATATTTTTTCCTGCTTTGTCAAAGATTATTTGACCATAGAGTTGCGGATCCATATCTGGGCTCTGGACTCTGTTTCACTGGTCTATGTGTCTGTGTTTGTGACAATACAATGCTGTTTTGATGATCACAGATTTATAGTAAAGCTTGAAATCAGGCAACGTGATGATGCCACTTTTGTTTTTCTTTTTCAACATTTCCTTAGCAATTTGGGGTCTCTTCTGGTTCCAATACAAATTTTAGGATTGTTTGTTCCAGCACTTTGAAAAATGCTGGTGGAATTTTGATCGGAATGGCATTGAAAGTATAGATTGCTCTAGGCAGTATAGACATTTTAACAATGTTTCTTCTTCTGATCCATGAGCATGGAATGCTTTTCCATATTTTTGTGTCCTCTTCAATTTCTTTCATGGGTGTTCTGTACTTCCTTGAGTACAGATTCTTTGCCTCTTTGGTTAGGTTTATTCCCAGGTATCTTATGGTTCTTGGTCCTATAGTAAATGGAATCGATTCTCTAATATCCCTTTTTATAATTTCATTGTTAGTGTATAAGAATGTAACTGATTTCTGTGCATTGATTTTGTATCCTCCCACATTACTGAATTGCTGAATGAGTTCTAGTAGATTGGGGGTGGAATCTTTTGGGTTTTCCATGTAAAATATCATGTCATCTGCAAAGAGAGAGACTTTGACATCTTCTTTGCCAATTTGAATAACTTTTATTTCTTTTTATTGTCTGATTGCTGTTGCTAGGACTTCTACTTCTATGTTGAATAACATCAGTGAGAGTGGGCATCTTTGTGGTGTTCCTAATCTCAAAGGGAAGGCTGTCAGCTTTTCCCCATTGAGAATGATACTCACTGTGGGTTTTTCATAGATAGATTTTATGAAGTTGAGCAATGTTTCCTCTATCCCTATACTTTGAATCGTTTTAATCAGGAATGGATTCTGTATCTTGTCAAATGCTTTTTCTGCATCAATTGAGAAGACCATGTGGTTTTTCTCTCTTCTCTTATTGATCTGTTCTATCACATTGATTGATTTGTGAATGTTGAACCACCCTTGCATCCCAGGGACAAATCCCACCTGGTCATGGTGGATAATATTTTTAATATACTTTTGGGACCTATTAGCTAGGATCTTGTTGAGAATCTTGGCGTGCATATTCATCAGGGATTTTGGTCTGAAATTCTCCTTTTTGATGGGGTCTTTGCCTGGTTTGGGGATCATGGTAATGATGGCTTCATAGATAGAGTCTACAAGTTTTCTTCTGTTCCTATTTTTTTAAACAGTTTTAGGAGAATAAGTATTATTTCTTCTTGAATATTTGGTAGAATTCCTCAGGGAATCCATCAGGTCCTAGGCTCTTGTTTTTGGGGGAGGTTTTTGATTACTGCTTCAATCTCGTTACTAGGTTTGGTCTATTCAGGTTATCAATTTCTTCCTGGTTCAGTTTCAAAAGTTTATAGGTTCCCAGGAATGCATCCATTTCTTCTAGGTTGCTTAACTTAATGGTATAAAACTGTTGATAATAATTTCTGATGATGGTTTCTATTTCCTTGGACTTACTCATGATCTATCCCCTTTCATTCATAATTTTGTTAATCTGGGTTCTCTCTCTTTTCTTTTGGATTAGTTTGGCCAGTAGTTTATCAATCTTATAGATTCTTTCAAAGAACTAGCTTCTAGTTTCATTGATGTGTTCTACTGTATCTGTAGTTTCTATCCCACAGATCTCTTCTATAATCCTGATTATTTCCCTTCTTGTGTGTGAGGTTGGCTTAATTCGTTGTTAGTTATCCAGTACTTTAAGGTATAAAGAGAGCTGGTGTATTCTGGATTTTTCAATTTCTTTGAGGGAGGCTTAGATGGCTATGTATTTTCCCCTTTGAACCACCCTTGCCATAACCCATAGGTTTTGGACTGAAGTGTCTCCATTCTCATTGGTTTCCATGAATTCTTTAAGTTCTTCGTGGAGTTCCTGGTTGAGTCAAACATTCTTAAGTAAGGTTGTCTTTAGTTTCCAAGTGTTTGAATTCCTTCCAAACTTTTTCTTGTGGTTGAGTTCCAGTTCCAAAACATTGTAATCTGAGAATATGCAGGGAATAATCTGTCTTTTGGTATCGGTTGAGTCCTGATTTGTGACCCAAAATGTGGTCTATTTTGGAGGAATTTCCATGTGTGCTTGAGTATTCTGTTGTTTTAGGGTGGGATGTTCTGTATATATCCATGAGGTCCATCGATCCAGTGTGTCATTCAAAACTCTGTATTTGTTGTTATTGTTGTTGCTGTTGTTGATTTTCTGCTTGGATGATCTATTACTGAGAGTGGCATGTTAATATTCCCTACTATTAATGTATTCATATCAGTATGACTCTTTATTTTGAATAACAGTGGGTTTATGTAGTTGGTACTCCAGTATTGGGGGTATAAATATTTACAATTGTTAGATCTTATTAGTATATTGACCCTTTAAGAATGATGTAGTGTCCTTCTGTATCTCTGATTACAGTCTTTAGTTTAAAATCTAATTTACCTGACATGAGAATTGATACCCCAGGTTTCTTTTGAGTCCCATTGTCATGAAAGATACTTCTCCATCCCTTCACTTTCAGTTTGGATGTATCTTTAGGTTCCAAACATGTCTCTTGTAGACAGCATATGGACAGATCCTGTCATTTTATCCAATGTGAAACCCTGCACCATTTTATGGTAGCATTTAGGCCATTCATGTTGAGAGTGATTATTGAAAGATACGTTTTTATTGACATCATGTTGCCTGTGAAGTCCTTGTTTCTATAGATTGTCTCTGTAAATTTCTGGTCTATGTCACTCTTGGGTTCTTTCTTCTTTTATAGAACCCCCCTTAATATTTCTTGTAGTGAGGTGCCTGAGTGGCTCAGTGGGTTAAAGCCTCTGTCTTGGGCTCAGGTCATGATCCCAGATCACACTCTCTGCTCAGCGGGGAGCCTGCTTCCTCCTCTCTCTCTGCCTGCCTCTCTGTCTACTTGTGATCTCTGAGTGTCAGATAAATAAATAAAATCTTAAAAAATATATTTCTTGTAGTGTCAGCTTGGTGGTCACATACTTTTTTAAACCTTGATGGTCTTGGAAACTCTATCCATCCATTTCAAATGTCAACCTTGCTGGATAAAGTATTCTTGGCAGCATGTTCGTCTCATTTAGTGCCCTTAATATGTCTTGCCAGAATTTTCTGGCTTGCCAGAATTCTGTGAACAAGTCAGATATTATTCTGATTGACCTTCCTCTGTTATATAAAGAATCTCTTCCCCCTAGCTGTCCTCGGAAGCCCTTGTCTAAAATTATGATTCAGGAGTCTCACAATTAAGTATCTTGAAGTTTTTCTAGATTCATTGATCTTGGTGGGTGTTCATTCTGCCTGTAGGACCTGAACAGATTGGGAAAATTTTCATCCAGAATTTGCTCAACTGTATCTTCTAGTCTTCTCTTTCCACCCCCTCAGGGATCCTGATATTTGTGACATTGGAAAGGTTCATGGCATCATATATTTCCCTAATTCTGGTTTCCTGGCTTCTAAGCTGTTCCGGGCCCCCTCCTAATCCTTTTTCTCTATCAGTTTGTCCTCTAGATCACTAATTCTATCTTCTGCCTCAGTTACCCTAGCTTTTAGCATATTTAGATTAGAATGGACCTCACTGATAGCATTTTTTACTTCTGCCAGTTTGGCTCTCACTTCCGCCCATAGAGATTCTATGTTGTCACTAATGGTTTTATCCAACCTAGCCATTGCCTGGATAATTGTTACCCTGAATTCCCTTTCCAACATACTGTTTATGTCCACATCCAATAGTTCTGGTAGAGGATACAGTCTCTGAATTTTTATTCTGTTAGGTGTTCCTCCTCTGAGTCATTTTGTTGAAAGGTGGTTGAGGGAATGTATAGCTGACTATTTCAACCATGATCCAGGCAATTTGCACCCTGGAAAGTTTCAGAGCTATTGGAAGTCACCACCAAAAAGGAAGAAAAAATTTAAAAAAGAGATAGAAAAGAGAATACCCAGGCATAATGAGCCCCAAAAGTAAGATTTATAAGGTATATAAACAAAAATGGACAAATGAAAAGACTGACAAAAGTAAATGACAAGAAAAGAAAAATGAACCCAGCCAAAATGATCCCCAAGGATAAGATTTATATAATACCAGAACAAAAACAAATACCCAGAAACACTGACAGAAGACGATGGGAGGGTGGTTATAAATCCTTGATGTGGGTGAGGAAGGTTATTTTGGTTCAACCTGGGTGTATCTTGATATCTTTGTTAAAAGGCTCAACTTTCCAGGGATAAGGTGAGATCATATATATGATCTCACTTTATCTATCTATCTATCTATCTATAATATATATATATAAACTATATATATAATATATATACACATTATATAGGGTACAACCATATATATGGTTTATATATAGGTTAGTATTGATTAGGGAAAGAGGATTACCTTGAAGTTTATGTCTATATGTATATTAAAAAAATAGAAAAGAAAAAGAAAATCACAGGTATATTTATGAAAAAATGTTCAAGTTAAAAGGTTATTATGGAATATGTTGTCTTAAACCTCTAGTTGTAATGATAAGTAGGTTAAAAAATTTTTAAAGTACAAGAATCATAAGAATGAATTTTAAAAAATTGTCTTCATGAAATACACAAGTTTTAGGTCAATACCAGGAGCTTAATATATTGTTTTCCCCTGATAATGAGGTTTTACAATTTTATGAGGAGCCTCTGGTGGTTTTCCTCTTGTTCTTTTGGCTTGCCTTCTCGGGGAGGGGCCTCCCGCATTGTTATTCAGTCAGACTTGTTGGGTTGATTCCTTCTGCCCCCTATTAAGGGGCTGATCTCTGTGGAAACCATTTATTCAGGCTTTTGTTCTCTGGAGGTTTTTTGTTCTTTGGCAGCTTTTGTAGCTTTTCAGCAGTTTAGTGGAAAGCAAACTGCACCCAGACCTCCACCTCAGAGAGAAGCCTCAGTCTGCTCCCCTCTGGGTGGTCCAGAACACACAGACTTCCCCTTTGCAAACTCTACTGAACAGCACAGCCTCCCACAGCAGGAGTGCACCCTAGCTACTGTCTCAGTGGTCGCCCACTCAGTGGTCGTGCCTGCATGTCTCTGCACACCTATGCCAATAACCATGAGCAATATTGCTCCAGGGAGCCCATTTCCAGTGGCTCCCTTTGCTGGGACTGCTGTCTGGGGTCCAGGCCCATACAGGATGTTCTCAGTCCCCATGCTTGTGCAGGTCACAGAAGGCTGCCACCAAGGGATCCCAACCAAAGGTCACACCAGGTTCTGCCAGGCATGATCTGGGAATGTCCAGACCCTCGGTCAGTGGCAGGTGGCTGGAGTCCTAAGGAGTGCAGGATGGCACCCACACCAAGCTCTGTCAGGTGCGGGGGGTGGGGGGTAGGGGTGTGTGTGCTCACAGCCCACTGATTATCTTCCAATATATCCTCTCAGATTCATTTTCCACACCTCCTTCCTTGAAAAAATGGTCATTTTTCTATTTGTAGAATTCCAGCAATTCTCTTCTTACATTTCAGGTTGAATTAATAGGTATTCAAAATGGTCTGATAGTTATCTAGCTAAATTCAAGGGACCAGATTAAACGAGGTACCCTAGTCTTCCATCATTTTGCTTCATCCACTCTAATTTTGTATTTTTGCTCTAATCTGTATTATTTATTCCATTCTGCTGGTTATAGGTTATTTTGTTGTTCTTTTTCTAGCTCCTTTCAGATTATTTTTTTTCTTTTAATCTGATATTTTTCATGAGGTCTGTATTGCTATAAACTTCCCTCTTAGGACTGCTTTTGCTGCATCCCAAAGGCTTTGTACCATTGTGTTTTCATTTTCATTTGTTTCCATGTATTTCTGAATTCTTTATTTTTTGTTTTATGCATTCATTGCTTAGTAGCATGTTATTAACCTCCCTGTATCTGTGGTCTTTCCAGATTTTTTCTTGTGGTTGACTTCTAGTTTCACAGTATTTTGGTCAGAAAATATATATGGTATGTCTTTGATCTTTAATTTGTTCAAGTTTCTGTTTTGTAGGCTAATATGTGATCTATTCTGGAGAATGTTCCATGCACACTTTAAAAGAGTGTGTATCCTGCTGTTTTAGGATGGAATGTTCTGAACATAACTGTTAAATCCATATGTTCCAATATGTCATTCAAAACCATTGTTTTCTTGTTCATTTTCTGTTTAGATTATCAGTTCATTGATGTTAGTGGGGTGTTAAAGTCCCCTACTAATATATTATTATCAACTCGTTCCTTTATGTTTGTTATTAACTGTTTTCTGTATTTGGTTGCTCTTATGGTAGGTGCACAAATGTTTATAATTGTTATATCTTCTTATTGGATTGCCCTTTTATTATGATATAGAGTCCTTTGTCTCTTGATACAGACTTTGTTGTAAAGTCTAGTTTATCCTATGGAAATATAAATACTCTGGCTTTCTTTTGACATCCATCTGTATGTTTTTTTTTTTCCATTCTCTCACTTTCAATCTGTAGATGTGTGTAGCTCTAAAATGGGTCTCGTATAGGCAGAATGGGGTATTGTTTTTTAATTCCAATCTGTCACCCTATGTCTTTTGATTGGAGTGTTTAGTCCACTTACATTCAAAGTAACTATTGTGAAATGTGTATTTTTTTGCCATTTTATTATGTGATTTGTGGTTGTGTCTGAAGATTTTCTCTGATCCACTCTTTTTTTCTCTTTAATATTTTGCTGATTTTTTTTTAATTTTTTATTTCTTTTCAGCGTAACAGTATTCATTGTTTTTGCACCACACCGAGTGCTCCATGCAATCTGTGCCCTCTCTAATACCAACCACCTGGCTTCCCCAACCTCTCAACCCCCACCTCTTCAAAATGCCCAGTGTTTTTCAAGTCCATAGTCTCCCATGCTTCACCTCCCCTTCCAATTTCCCTCAAATCCCTTCTCCTCTCCATCCCCCTATGTCCTCCATGTTATTTTCTTATGTTCCACAAATAAATGAAACCATATGATAATTGACTCTCTCTGCTTGACTTATTTCACTCAGCATAATCTCTTCAGTCCCATCCATGTTGCTACAAAAGTAGGGTATTCATCCTTTCTGATGGAGGCATAATACTCCATCGTGTATATGGACCACATCTTCCTTATCCATTTGTCCATTGAAAGGCATCTTGGTTCTTTCCACAGTTTGGTGACTGTGGCCATTGCTGGTATAAACATTGGGGTACAGATGGCCCTTCTTTTCACGACATCTGTATCTTTGGGGTAAATACCCAGGAGTGCAATTGCAGGATCATAGGGAAGCTCTATTTTTAATTACTTGAGGAATCTGCACACTGTTCTTCAAAGAGGCTGTACCAACTTGCATTCCCACCAACAGTGGAAGAGGGCTCCCCTTTCTCCACATCCTCTCCAACACATGTTGTTTTCAGTCTTGCTAATTTTGGCCATTCTAACTGGTGTAGGGTGGTATCTCAATGTGGTTTTAATTTGAATCTCCCTGATGGCTAGTGATGATGAACATTTTTTCATGTGTCTGATAGCCATTTGTATGTCTTCATTGGAGAAGTGTCTGTTCATATCGTCTGCCCATTTTTTTGTAGGATTGTCTGTTTTGTGTGTGTTGAGTTTGAGGAGTTCTTTATAGATCCTGGATATCAACCTTTTGTGTGTACTGTCATTTGCAAATATCTTCTCCCATTCCATGGGTTGCCTCTTTCTTTTGTTGACTGTTTCCTTTGCTGTGCAGAAGCTTTTGATCTTGATGAAGTCCCAAAAGTTCATCTTCGCTTTTGTTTCCTTTGCCTTTGGAGACATATCTTGAAAGAAGTTGCTGTGGCTGATATCGAAGAGATCACTGCCTATGTTCGCCTCTAGGATTCTGATGGATTCTTGCCTCACGTTGAGGTCTTTTATCCATTTCGAGTTTATCTTTGTGTATGGTGTAAAAGAATGGTCGAGTTTCATTCTTCTACATATAGCTGTCCAGTTTTCCCAGCACCATTTATTGAAAAGACTGTCTTTTCTCCACTGTACATTTTTTCCTGCTTTATCGAGATTATTTGACCCTAGAGTTGAGGGTCCATATCTGGGCTCTCTACTCTGTTCCACTGGTCTCTGTGTCTGTTTTTATTCCAGTACCATGCTGTCTTGGTGATCACAGCTTTGTAGTAAAGCTTGAAATCAGGTAATGTGATGCTGCCAGGTTTTTTTTTTTTTTTCAACATTTCCTTAGTGATTCGGGGTCCCTTCTGATTCCATACAAATTTTAGGATTATTTGCTCCAGCTCTTTGAAAAATACTCGTTGAGTTTTGATCAGAATGGCATTAAAAGTATAGATTGCTCTAGGCAGTATAGACAATTTAACAATGTTTATTCTTCCGATCCAAAAGCATGGAATGGTCTTCTATCTTTTTGCATCTTCTTCGATTTCTATCATGAGTGTCTGTAGTTCCTCGAGTATAGTTCCTTTACCTCTTTAGTTAGGTTTATTCCCAGGTATCTTATGGTTCTTGGTCCTATAGTAAGTGGAATCAATTCTCTAATTTCCTTTTCTGTATTTTTATTGTTAGTGTATAAGAAAGCCACTGATTTCTGTACATTGACTTTGTATCCTGCCATGTTACTGAATGGGTGTATGAGTTTTAGTGGTCTGGGGATGGAGTCTTTTGGGTTTTACATATAAAGTATCATGTTATCTGCTAAGAGAGAGAGTTTGACTTCTTCGCTGCCAGTTTGGATACCTTTTATTTCTCTTTGTTGTATGATTGCTGTTGCTAGGGCTTCTAATACTATGTTGAACAAGAGTGATGAGAATGGTCATCCTTGTTGTTTCTTGATCTCAATGGGAAGGCTGTGAGCTTTTTCCCATTGAGGATGATAGTTGCTGTGGGTCTTTCATAGAGAGATTCGATGAAGTTCAGGAATGATCCCTCTATTCCTATGCTTTGAAGTATTTTAATCAGGAAAAGATACTGGATTTTGTCTAAAGCTTTTTCTGCATCAGTTGAGAGGACCATGTAGTTCTCCTCTCTTCTCTTATTGATCTGTTCTATCACATTGATTGATCTGCGATTGTTGAACCATCCTTGTAACCCAGGGATGAATCCCACCTGGTCATGGTGGATAATATTTTTAATGTGCTGTTGGATCCTGTTTGCTAGGATCTTGTTGAGAATCATAGCATCCATATTCATCAGTGATATTGGACTGAAATTCTCCTTTTTGGTGGGGTTGTTGCCTGGTTTTGGAATCAGGATAATGCTGGCTTCCTAAAAAGAGTCTGGAAGTTTTCCTTCTGTTTCAATTTTTGGAAACAGCTTCAGGAGAATAGGTGTTATTTCTTCTTTGAATGTTTGGAAGAATTCCCCAGGGAATCCATCAGGTCCTGGGCTCTTGTTTTTTGGGAGGTTCTTGATCACTGCTTCAATCTCGTTACTAGATATCAGTCTATTAAGGTTGTCAATTTCTTTCTGGTTCAATTTTGGGAGTTTATAGTTTTCCAGGAATGCATCCATTTCATCTAGGTTGCTAAGCTTATTGGCATATAACTGTTGATAATAACTTCTGATGATTGTTTCTACTTCCTTGGTGTTAGTTGTGATCTCTCCTTTTTCATTCATAATTTTATTAATTTGAGCTTTCTCTCTTTTATTTTGGATTACTGTGGCCAATGCTTTATTGATCTTATTGATTCTTTCAAAACACCAGCTTCTAGTTTCATTGATACGTTCTACTGTATCTCTAGTTTCTACCTCATTGATCTCTGCTCTAATCTTGATTATTTCCCTTCTTGTGTGTGGAGTTGTTTTAATATGTTCTTGATTCTCTAGTTCTTTAAGGTGTAGAGACAGCTGGTGTGTTCTGGATTTTTCAATTTTTTTGAGAAAGGCTTGGATGGCTATGTATTTCCCCCTTAGGACCGTCTTTGCTGTATCCCATAGGTTTTGGACCGAAGTGTCTTCATTCTCATTGGTTTCCAGGAATTGTTTCAGTTCTTCTTTGATCTCCTGGTTGAGCCAAGCATTCTTAAACAAGGTTGTCTTTAGCTTCCAGGTGTTTGAGTTCCTTCAGAACTTTTCCCTGTGATTGAGCTCCAGTTTCAAAGCATCATGATCTGAGAATATGCAGCGAATAATCTCAGTCTTTTGGTATTGGTTGAGTCCTGATTTGTGACCCAGTATGTGGTCAATTCTGTAGAAGATTCCATGTGCACTTGAGAAGAATGAGTATTCTGTTGTTTTAGGGTGGAATGTTCTGTATATATCTACGAGGTCCGTCTGTTCCAATGTGTCATTCAATGCTCTTATTTCTTTATTGATTTTCTGCTTCGATGATCTGTCTATTACTGAGAGAGGCATGTTAAGGTCTCTTACTATTAATGTATTCATATCAATATGACTCTTTATCTTGATTAATAGTTTTCTCATGTAATTGGCTGCTCCCATATTGGGGGTGTAGATATTTACAATTGTTAGATCATCTTGGTGGATAGTCCCTTTAAAAATTATGTAGTGTCCTTCTGTATCTCTGACTATAGTCTTTCATTTAAAATCTAATTTGTCTGATATGAGAATCGCTACCCCAGCCTTCTTTTGAGGCCCATTAGCATGAAAGATGCTTCTCCATCCCTTCACTTTCACTCTGGGTGTATCCTTAGGTTCACAGTGTGTCTCCCATAGACAAAATATGGATGGGTCCTATCATTTCATCCAAAATGCAACCCTGTGTCATTTTATGGGTGCATTTAGGCCATTCACATTGAGAGTGATTATTGACAGATACGTTTTTATTGACATTGTGTTACCTTTGAAGTCTTTCTTTCTGTATATTGTCTCTATATTTCTGTCCAATGCTATTCTTAGGATTTTCCCTCTATTACTGAACCCCCCTCAATATTTCCTGCAATGTTGGCTTGGTGGTTGCATACTCCTTTAAGCCTTGCCGGTCTTGGAAACTCTTTATCTCTCCATCCATTTTGAATGTCAGTCTTGCTGGATAAAGTATTCTTGGCTGCATGTTCTTCTCATTTAGTGCCCTGAATATATCTTGCCAGCCCTTTCTGGCTTGCCAGGTTTCTGTGGACAGGTCTGACGTTATTCTTTCCTCTGTACGTAAGGAGCTTCTTTGTCCTAGCTGCCTTCGAGAGAGCCTGTCTACAATTATAATTCTTCATTCTTACTATCAGGTGTCTTGAGGACATTCAAGAATCTATAATCTTTGGGAGAGACCATTCTGCCTCTAGTACATGGACTCTGGTTCCATTCATGAGATTGGGAACATTTTCATGGAGAACTTGTTCCACTGTATCTTCTAGACTTCTCTCTTTCTTCTCTCTTTCAGGGATTCCAATAATTCTGATGTTGGAATGTTTCATGGCATCATTTATTTCCCTGATTCTGTTTTCGTGGCTTCTAAGCTGTTTGTTCCAGGCTTCCTCCTGACCCTTTCTCTCTATCTGTTTGTCCTCCAGATCACTAATTATATCTTCTGTCTCAGTTACCCTAGCTTTGAGAGAATTTAGATTAGATCGGAACTCATTGAGAGCATTGTGAACCTCATCCCTGGTGGCTTTCAGTTCTGCCCTAACATTGTGAACATTATCCCTGGTGGCTTTGAGTTCTGCCCTAATCAATTCTGTTTGGTCATCCATGGCTTTCTTCAATTTAGCTATTGCCTGGATAATTGGTAGCCTGAATTCCTTTTCTGACATATTGTCTATGTCGATAGACATCAGCTCTGTTGCAGAAGGCCCATCCTCTGAATTTTTCTTCTGTTGCACATTCCTCCTCCTAGTCATTTTGGTGAGAGATGGCTGAATGAATGTAGCTGGATGTATCAACCATGGTGCTGTCAAGGTGCACCATGGAACGCTTCTGAACAATCAAGAATCCCCATCCAAACAAGAAAAAAGAAAAACAAAACAAAACAAAACAAAAGAGGGTGAGAGAGAGAGAGAGGAAAAGAAAGAAAGATAAAAGAGAAGGCTCAACCCAAATGGGCCCCAAGGTAAGATTTATGCAGTATACAAACAAAAACAGACAAACAAAAAGACTGATAAAAGTATATGACAAGAGAAAATACATACACATATATATAAACATATATATATAAACAAAAACAACAAAAAAGAACCTCATCAAAAAGAACCCCAAGTATAAGATTTATATACTATCAGGACAGACACAAATACACAAAAACACTGGTGTTAGAAAAAGATGGGAGAGTGGTTATAAATTCTCAGTGTGGACGAGGAAGGTTATTTTGTTTTTTCCTGGATGTATCTTGATATCTTTGTTAAAGGACTCAACTTTCCTAAGATAAATATGGATTAAAAATTGGTTTACCTGGGGTGCCTGGGTGGCTCAGTCGGTTAAAGCTTCTGCTTTACACTCGGGTCATGATCCCAGGGTCCTGGGATCGAGTCCTGCATCGTGCTCTCTGCTCACCAGGGAGCCTGCTTCCCTTCCTCTCTGCCTATTTGTGATCTCTGTCTGTCAAATAAATAAATAAAAATATTTAAAATAATTTGTTTACCTACAGGGGTAGCATTCATTGGGGAAAGGGAATTACCTTGAAGTTTAACTGTATATGAATATTAAGAAATAACAATAAAAGAATAAGAATAAAATAAAATAAAATTTAAGAAAATTTTAAAAATAGAAAAGCAAAACACGGGTATATGTATCAAAAAGTTCAGGTTAAAAGGTTATTATGGAATTTGATGTATTGGACATCTCACTGTGATGGTAAATAGGTTAAAAAATTATCTATATATTAAAAAAATGAACCAGAATAGTGGGAAAGAATTAAAAATAAAAGTTGTATCTATGAAGTAGTGGTGGTTTTCTCTTGTTTTTCTCCCCGCCCCCCCCCGTGGCTTTCTGGGGGAGGGGCCTACCATGTGGGGTTTTTGGCAGTGTTCCCTGAGTTAAGTCCTCCTGCCCCCCTCAAGGGGGTGGGCTCTGAGGAAACCGGTTTTTCAGGCCTTTGTTCTCTGGAGGTTTTTATGTTTGTTTGTTCTTTTGTTTTCTCTCACCTTGACAGCTTTTGATGGTTTTTGGAGGTTTAGAGGAAAGAAAACTGCACCCAGACCTCCATGTCAGAGAGAAGCCTCAGTCTGTTCCCCTCTGGATGCTGCAGAGCACATAAGTTAACCTGGCTGCTGGCAGAGCGCGTTGGGAGTCGCGGTCCCTGGGGAAATAGGAACTCCTGCTTGTACCCAAAACCATGACAGCGGCAGGTGTCTGGGCAGCTCCAGACCGCCAGAGAGGTTCCAAGCAGTGATCACACACTGAGATTTTCCCACTGGCCTGGGCTGGGAGTGCCTGATCTTTCTGGGTCCGAGAACACCGGGCTGGCACCTGCATGCACCTCTCTCAGGGGAGGGTGTGGGGCACGAATCAGGCTCTGATAGCACAGCAGGGCATGCGCATGGGGACTGCAAAAAGTCTGTGGTTCTGCCAGCTGGTGAGGCTCCCAGCCCTTCGCGGGAGCTGGACCCCACACGTTCTCAGACACGCTCCTGGCTCAGGGACCAAGACCTGGTTTCTCCGCCGCAGTCTCTCTGGCTCAGCGCCAGGGGTCGCTGTCCTGGGTCAGGGACATAAGCCCCTGTCCCTAACTGCCCAGATTCCCACAATTTCCCCCTTCAATCCTTTCCTCTTTTTGAGTGCTTTCAACCAGACTCCAAGTTAATGCTGGCCCCAGATGCAGGGCACTCTCATATTAAGGGTATTACTTTCCAATAGATCGCCTCTGGTGGCTCCCTCCCCCTTTTGTTTATCTTCCAATATCAGTCTGATGTTCTCACCCCGCTTTACCTGCCCACTGGTGTCTTCTGCCCCTGTAGAGATCCAGACGTGTATAATTCTGATCTCAGGCTGATTTCATGGGTGATCGGAGTTCTTTGGTAGGTAATCAGCTCACTTTAGGGTACAGGTTGAAACGCACCTCCTCCTATTTCCCCGTCATCTTGTCTCCCCGTCTCCCGCTCCATATAATTCTAAGTACTTTTTAAGTTATTGTAATTGGGCTATATTTCTTAATTTCATTTTGTTTGCTTTGCACCTTTAAAGAAATAAAATTGACTTTTATATATTGAACTGTATCCCAAAACATTGTTGAACTCATGTATTAGTCCTAGTAGAATTTTATGGTTGATTCCTTGGAACTTTCTGTGTATAACTGCAAATAAATGTTTCTTCCATTCCAATTTGGATGCCTTTTATTTCATTTTATTGCTTCTATGATTATTGGGGTCCTTATGGCCCGTCTTTTCTTGCATAATTACCCTGGTTAGAATCTCTAGTACAACGTTGAAAAGATGAGATCAGAGCAGACAGCTTTCTCTTTTTCCTGATTTTAGGGAGATAACATTCAATCTTTCGCCATTAAGTACACTATTAGTTCTGTGTGTGTGTGTGTGTGTGTGTGTGTGTTTACAGCTGCCTTTTATCAGGATAAGGAACTCCCCTTCTATTCTTCTTCTTTTTTTTTAATGATTATGCTATGTTAGTCACCATACAGTACATCATTAATTTTTGATGTAGTGTTCCATGATTCATTGTTTGCATATCACACCCAGTGCTCCATGCAATATATGCCCTCATCGTTGGGCTAACACATCCCCCACACCATCCCCTCAAAAATCCTCGGTTTGTTTCCCAGAGTCCATGTTCTCTCATGTTTCATCTCCCTCTCTGACTCCCCCCTTCCTTTTTCCCTTCCTTCTGCTAATGGTTTATATTCCAGAAATAAGTGAAACCATATGAAAATTGTCCTCTGCTTGACTTATTTCATTTAACAAAATCTTCTCCAGTTCCATTCATATTGATGCAAATGATGGGTATTCATCATTTCTGATGGCTGAGTAACATCTTCTTTATCCATTCTTCTCTTGAAGGGCATCTCAGGCCTTTCCACAATTTAGCTATTGTGGACATTGTTGCTATGAACTTTGGGGTATAGATGGCTCTTCTTTCACTACATCTGTATCTTTCGGGTAAATACCCAGTGTTGCAATTGCTGGGTCATGAAGTAGCTCTATTTTTAATATTTTGAAGAACCAACACACTATTTTCCAAAGTGGCTGTACCATATTGCATTCCCACCGACAGTGTAAGAGTATTATCCTTTCTCCACATCCTTTCCAGCATTTGTTGTTTCTTGCCTTGTCAATTTTTGCCATTGTAACTGGTGTAAGTTGGTATCTCAGTGTGGTTTTGATTTTGATTTCTCTGATGGCAAGTGATGTTGAACATTTTTTCATGTGTCTGTTAGACATTTATATGTCTTCTTTGGAGAACTGTCTGTTTATGTCCTCTGCGCGTTTCTTGACATGGTTATATTTTGGGGGGAGTGTTGAGTTTGAGAAGTTTTTTATAGATCTTGGATACAAGCCCTTTTTCTGTAATATCATTTGCAATGTCTTCTCCCATTCAGTGGATTGCCTCTTAGTTTTGTCAACTGTTTCTTTTGCTGTGCAAAAGCTTTTTATCTTGATGAAGTCCCAAAAGTTCATTTTTACTTTTGTTTTCCTTGCCTTTGGAGATTTGTCTTGAAAGAAATTGCTGTGACCGATGTTGCAGAGGTTCCTGCCTATGATCTTCTCTAGGATTTTGGTGGATTCCTGTCTCACATTGATGTCTTTCATCCATTTTGAGTTTAATCTTTGCATATGGTGTAGGAGAATCATCGAGTTTCATTCTTCTGTATCTGCCCCTTTCTCTGGTTCTTTCTGATGAACTAGCTGACATTTATCTATCTATCTATCTATCTATCTATCTATCATCTATCTATTTATTTATTTTAAACATTTTATTTATTTGACAAAGAGAGATCACAAGTAGGCAGAGAGGCAGGCACAGAGAGAAGGGGAAGCAGGCTCTCCGCTGAACAGAGAGCTCAATGTGGGGCTCGATCCCAAGACCCTGAGATGATTACCTGAGCCAAAGGCAGAGGCTTAACTCTCTAAGCCACCCAGGCACTACATAACTGGCCTATATTTAGCCTTTTGTTCTTAATTAAATGAATTAATGAATGCTTTTAATTAATTATTATTTTAAAAGAATTTATTTATTTATTTGACAGAACGATCACAAGTAGGCAGAGAGGCATGCAAGGGGGTGGTGAGTAGGTTCCCCGCTGAGCAGAGAGCCCAATAGCCCAATGTGGGGTTCAGTCCCAGGACCCTGAGATCATGACCTGAGCTAAAGGCAGAGGCTTAACCCACTGAGCAACCCAGGCACCCCTAATTATTGTTTTTAAGAGTACCCTTATGGTTGAGCTTCTCTGCACTCTGTTTCAAGTAGTCAGCTCCTTTAAGGAAAGTTTCAGAGCTGTCTTGTCTTTTGAATTGCCTCTCTCCATAGACAAATCCTCTGAGTCACTTCTGTGAGTGTTGGGTGGGGCAGTCACCTTCAGTCTTCTCCATTTTCCTATACTAGTGTGAAACCTCTAGCATATGAGAAATTTGAAGTGATGGTGATTAGGACTCAAATATTCTGAACCTTTTGTACACTGAGACATATCCTTCATCCCACAGTTGGAAATTAGGTAGAGAGATGGGAATCTTCAACCTCTTAGCCACATTGCCATTGCAACTTGGAGCTGGAAAATATATGAAGTGCTCTCTGCTCCAACTGGTGAGGCAGGGTATCATTTGATTGGATAATCTCCTTAAGGAGAGAGGGAGCTTCACCTTCTTGGCCACATATACCTAGAATGGAGATTCCATCAAGCTAAGCTTGAGGGGTAGTAGTGAAGGTCATGGCACAAATGTCACAGACTTTCATTGTCCTTACTGAAATTTAGTAGATTTTCTTGAATAAATGCTTCCTTGTGTGCTATATATTCCATTAGCACAATTTCTTAAGACTTGAAAAGGTTGTTTTCTAAAAAATAATGTGTCAGTTTTTCTTGTTTCACTGGGGAGTGAGTCCACGGAGCTCCTAGTGATGGAAGTAAAAGTCTCCAATTAAGATATCTAGATATAGATATAGATAGATATAATATATGATTTTATTTATTTATTTGACAGAGCGAGAGGCAGCAAGAGAGGGAACACAAGCGAGGGAGTGGGAGAGGGAGAAGCGGGCTTCCCGGCAAGCAGGGAGTCCAATGTGGGACTCAATCCCAGGACCCTGGGATCATGACCTGAACCGAAGACAGACGCTTAATGACTGTGCCACACAGGCCCCCTGATTCTTATATATTAATCTTGTATCCTGCAACTTTGTTAGTTCTAGGGATTCTTATAGCTTTGGGGGATTTCCATGTACAGTTGACCTTGAACAATGTAGGGGCTAGGGCCAAATATCCTCCTTACACAATTGAGAATCTACATATAACTTTTGACATCCCAAAAACTCATGACAGACTTTCCATTCTATCCTTGCCTTTATTTCAATTTCATATTTTTATATATTTTTTCCATGGTACATTCTTTTTTCTTTAACATCTATCTCGTGCTTCATCTCCCCCTCCAATTTACTTCAATTCACTTTTCCTTTCCTTCTCCTAGCATCTTCCATGTTATTTCTTGTGCTCCAAAAGTAAGTGATACCATTTGATAATTGACTCTCTCTGCTTGACTTATTTCACTCAGCATAATCTCCTCTATTCTGTCCATGTTGGTACAAAAGTTGGGTATTCATCCTTTCTGATGGCTGAGTAATACTCCATTGTATATCTGGACCACATATTCTTTATCCATTCTTCTGTTGAAGGGCATCTCAGCTCTTTCCACAGTTTGTTATTGTGAACTTTGCTGCTATGATGGGGTACAGATGACCCTTCTTTTCACTACATCTGTATCTTTGGAGTAAATACCCAGTAGTGCAATTCCAGGGTCATAGGGTAGCTCTATTTTTAATTTTTTGAGGAACCTCCATACTGTTTTCCAAAGTGGCTGCACCAACTTGCATTCCCACCAACAGTGTAAGAGGGTCACCCTTTCTCCACATCCTCTCCAACACGTGCTGTGTCCCGTCCTGTTGGCTATTCTAACTGGTGTAAGTTGGTATCTCAATGTGATTTTGATTTGAATTTCCCTGATGGCTGATGATGAGGAACATTTTTTTCTTGTGTCTGTTAGCCATTTGTATGTCTTCTTTGGAGAAGTATCTGTTCATGTCTTCTGCCCATTTCTTGATGTGATTATCTGTTTTGTGTGTGTTGAGTTTCAGTTCTTTATAGATCTTGGATATCAGCCCTTTGTCTGTAGTGTCATTTGTGAATATCTTCCTTCATTCCCTGGGTTGCTCTTTGTTTTGTTGACTGTTTCCTTTACTATGCAGAAGCTTTTGGTCTTTATGAAGTTCCAAAAGTCCCTTGCCTTTGGAGGCAAGTCTTAAAAAAATTTGCTGTGGCCAGTGTCACAGAAGTTGCTGCCTATGATCTTTTCTAGAATTTCGATAGATTCCTGCCTCACGTTGAGGTCTTTCCATGGAACATTCTTTATAATTTCTTCAGATTTATCTTCCAGTTCATGAATTCATTTCTAATTTGCTGTTTAATCTATATGTTACATATTTAATTACAAAGATTTTATTTACTTTATTTAGATTTGATTAAATTGCATACAGTATAGTACTAGTTTCAGATATAGAGTTTAGTGATTCATCAGTTACATATAACAACCCCTGCTCATTACATCAATTGCCCTCCTTAATGCCCATCATCAGTTACCCCATCCCCCCATCCACCTCCACTCCAGAAAACCTGTTTGTTTCCTATAGTTAAGAGTCCCTTATAGGTTGTCTCCCAATATGATTTTGTCTTATTTTATTTTTCCCTCCCTTCCCCTATGTTCATCTGTTTTGTTTCTTAAATTCCACATATGAGTAAAATCATATTTGTATTTCTCTGATTCACCTATTTCATTTAGCATAATATTTTCTATTTCCTTCCACATTGTTGTAATAGGCAAGATTTTATCCTTTTGGTTGCTGAGTAATATTCCACTGAATATATATATACCAAATCTTCTTTATCCATTCCTCTGCCAATAGACAGTTGGCCTCTTCCCATTGTATGGCAATTGTGGATATTGTCATTGGGAATTGGGAAGTATGTGCCCTTTCAAATTACTATATCTGTACCCTTTGAATAAATACCCAGCAGTGCAATTGCTGAGTTGTAGGATAGTTCTATTTTTAAGTTTCTAAGGAACCTCCATACTATTTATCAGAGTGGCTACACAAGTTTGCATTCCCAGAAACAGAGGAAGAGTGTTTCCCTTACTCTACACCCTCTGCAACATCTGCTGTTTCTTGATTTGTTAACTTTAGCCATTCTAACTTGTGTAAATGGTATCTCATTGTGGTTTTGATTTGTATTTCCCCAATGCAGAGTGATGTTGAGCATTTTTTTCATCTGTCAGTTGGTCATTTGTATGGCTTCTTTTGAAAAATGTCTGTTCATGTCTCCTGCCCATTTCTTGATTGGATTATTTGTTCTTTGGGTATTGAGTTTAATAACGTCATCAGAGATTTTGAATACTAGTCCTTTATCTGATACATAATTTGTAAATATCTTCTCCTATTCTGTCTGTTGTCTTTTGGTTTTGTTGACTGTTTCCTTTGCTGTGCAAAAGTTTTTTTATTTTTTTAAATTTAATTTAACATTATTATTTTTATTAACATATAATATATTATTAGTCCCAGGGGTACAGGTCTGTGAATCGCCAGGTTTACATACTTCACAGCGCTCACAATAGCATATACACTGCCCAATGTCCATAACCCAACACCCTCTCCTTACCACCCTCCTCCCTGCAGCCCTCAGTTTGTTTTGTGAGATTAAGAGTTTCTTATGGTTTGTCTCCCTCTGGATCCCATTGTGTATTATTTATTCTTTTCCTACACACCAAACCCCCCACATTGCTTCTCAACTTCCTCATATCAGGGAGATCATATGATAGTTGTCTTTCTCTGATTGACTTATTTCGCTAAGCATAATACCCTCTAGTTCCATCCATGTCATTGCAAATGGCAAGATTTCATTTCTTTTGATGGCTGTATAGTATTTCATTGTGTGTGTGTGTGTGTGTGTGTGTGTGTGTGTGTGTGTGTGTATCACTTATTTTTTATGCATTCATCTGTTGATGGACATCTAGGTTCTTTCCATGGTTTGGCTATTGTGGATATGGCTGCTATAAACATTTGAGTGCAAATGCCCCTTCAGATCACTACATTTCTATCTTTAGGGTAAACACCCAGTAACGCGATTGCTGGGTCATAGGGTAGCTCTATTTTCAACTCTTTGAGGAACCTCCATGCTGTTTTCCAGAGTGGTTGCACCAGCTTGCATTCCCACCAACAGTGTAGGAAGGTTCCCCATTCTCCGCATCCTTGCCAGCATCTGTCATTTCCAGACTTGTTAATTTTAGCCATTCTGACTGCGGTTTTTATTTGTGTTTCCTTGATTCTGAGTGATGTGGGGAACATTTTCATGTTTGTATTGTCCGTCTGGAAGTCTTCTTTGCAGGAATGTCTGTTCCTGTCCTCTGCCCATTTCTTTTTTTTTTTTTTTAAGATTTTATTCATTTATTTGTCAGAGAGAGAGAGAGAGAGAGTGAGCGAGAGAGCAAGCAGAGGCAGACAGAGTGGCAGGCAGAGGCAGAGGAAGAAGCACGTTCCCTGCAGAGCAAGGAGCCCGATATGGGACTCAACCCCGGGATGCTGAATCACAACCCGAGCCAAAGGCAGCAGCTTAACCAACTGAGCCACCCAGGTGTCCCCTCTGCTCATTTCTTGATTGGATTATTTGTTCTTTGGGTACTGAGTTTGATAAGTTCTTTATAGATTTTGGATACTAGCCCTTTATATGATATGTCGTTTCCAAATATCTTCTCCCATTCTGTCAGTTGTCTTTTGGATTTGTTAACTGTTTCCCTTGCTCTGCAAAAACTTTTGATCTTAATGAAGTCCCAATAGTTCATTTTTGCCCTTGCTTCCCATGTCTTTGGTGATGTTCCTAAGAAGTTGCTGTGGCTGAGGTTGAAGAGGTTTCTGCCTGTGACCTCCTCAAGGATTTTGATGGATTCCTTTCTCACATTGAGGTCCTCCATCCATTTTAGGTCTACTTTCGTGTGTGGTGTAAGGAAATGGTCCAGTTTCATTTTTCTGCATGTGGCTGTCCAATTTTCCCAACACCATTTGTTGAAGAGACTGTCTTTATTCCATTGAACATTCTATCCTGCTTTGTCAAAGATTAGTTGACCATAGAGTTGAGGTTCTATTTCTGGGCTCTCTATTCTATGTGTCTGTTTTTGTGCCAGTACCCTACTCCCTTTATGATTACAGCTTTGTAATAGAGCTTGAAGTCTGGAATTGTGATGCCACCAACTTTGGCTTTCTTTTTCAATATTCCTCTGGCTATTCGAGGTCTTTTCTGGTTCCATATAAATTTTAGGATTATTTGTTCCATTTCCTTGAAAAAAAAATGGATGGGATTTTGATAGGGATTGCATTAAACGTGTAGATTGCTTTAGGTAGCATAGACATTTTCACAATATTTATTCTTCCAATCCAGGAGCATGGAACATTTTTCTATTTCTTTGTGTCTTCCTCAGTTTATTTCATGAGTACTTTATAGTTTTCTGAGTATAGATTTCTTGGCTTTTTGGTTAGGCTTATTCCCAGGTATCTTGTGGTTTTGGGTACAATTGTAAATGGAATTGACTTCTTAATTTCTCTTTCTCTTTCTCTTTCTTTCTTCTCTTCTTAATTTCTCTTGTTGTTGGTGTAGAGAAATGCAACTGATTTTTGTGCATTGATTTTATATCCTGACACTTTACTGAACTCCTGTACAAGTTCTAGCAGATTTGGAGTGAACTTTTTTGGGTTTTCCACATATAGTATCATATCATCTTCAAAGAGTGATAGTTTGACTTCTTCTTTGCTGATTTCAATGCCTTTAATTTTTTTTTTTTTTGTCTGATTGCTGAGGCTAGGACTTCTAGTACTATGTTGAATAGCAGTGGTGATAATGGACATCCCTGCCGTGTTCCTGACCTTAGCGGAAAAGCTCTCAGTTTTTCTCCATTGAGAATGATATTCACGGTGGGTTTTTCATAGATGGCTTTGATGATATTGATCAAAACTTTCCAGAGTTTTGATCAGGAAAGGATGCTGTACTTTGTCAAATGCTTTTTCAGCATCTACTGAGAGTATCATATGGTTCTTGTCCTTTCTTTTATTAATGTATTGTATCACATTGATCGATTTGCAGATGTTGCACCAACATTGCAGCCCTGGAATAAATCCTACATGGTCGTGGTGAATAATCCTTTTAATGTACTGTTGGATCCTATTGGCTAGTATTTTGGTGAGAATTTTCACATCTGTGTTCATCAAGGATATTGGTCTGTAATTCTCTTTTTTGATGGGATCCTTGTCTGGTTTTGGGATCAAGGTGATGCTGGCCTCGTAAAATGAGTTTGGAAGTTTTCTTTCCATTTCTACTTTTTGGAACAGTTTCAGGAGAATAGGAATTAATTCGTCTTTAAATGTTTGGTAGAATTCCCCTGGGAAGCCGTCTGGCCCTGGGCTCTGGTTTGTTGGGAGATTTTTGTTGACTGCTTCAATCTCCTTATTGGTTATGGGTTTCTTCAGGTTTTCTATTTCTTCCTGGTTCAGTTATGGTAGTTTGTATGTCTCTAATAATGCATCCATTTCTTCCAGATTGTCGAATTTGCTGGTGTGTAGTTGCTCATAATATGTTCTTATAACTGTTTTTATTTCTTTGGTGTTGGTTCTGATCTCCCCTCCTTCGATCATGATTTTATTTATTTGGGTCCTTTCTCTTTGCTTTTGGATAAGTCTGACCAGGGGTTTATAAATCTTATTAATCCTTTCATAGAACCAGCTCATACTTTTGTTGATTTGTTCTATTGTTTTTTTGGTTTCTATTTCATTGGTTACTGCTCTGATCTTTATGATTTCTCTTCTCCTGCTGGGTTTAGGTTTTCTTTCTTGTTCTTTCTTCAGCTCCATTAAGCGTAGGGTTAGGCTGTGTATTTGAGACCGTTCTTGTTTCTTGAGAAAGGCTTGTACCGTTATATATTTTCGTCTCAGGACTGCCTTTGCTGTGTCCCACAGATTCTGAACAGTTGTGTTTTCATTATCATTTGTTTCCATGAATTTTTTCAAGTTTTCTTTAATTTCCTGGTTGACCCATTCATTCTTTAGAAGGATGCTCTTTAGTCTCCATGTATTTGGGTTCTTTCCAAATTTCCTCTTGTGATTGAGTTCTAGCTTCAGAGCATTGTGGTCTGAAATATGCAGGGAGTGATCCTAATCTTTTGATGCTGGTTGAGACCTGATTTAGGACCCAGGATGTGATCTATTCTGGAGAATGTTCCATGTGCCCTAGAGAAGAATGTGTATTCTGTTGCTTTGGGATGGAATGTTCTGAATATATCTGTGATGCCCATCTGGTCCAGTGTGTCATTTAAGGCCTTTATTTCCTTGTTGATCTTTTGCTTGGATGATCTGTCCATTTCAATGAGGGGAGTGTTAAAGTCCCCTACTATTATTGTATTATTGTCAATGTGTTTCTTTGATTTTGTTATTAATTGGTTTATATAGTTGGCTGCCCTCCTTTTAGGGGCATAGATACTTAAAATTGTTAGATCTTCTTGTTGGACAGTCTCTTTGAGTATGATATAGTGTCCTTCCTCATCTCTTACTATAGTCTTTAGCTTAAAATCTAATTGATCCGATATAAGGATTGCCACCCCAACTTTCTTTTGATGTCCATTAGCATGGTAAATTGTTTTCCACCCCCTCACGTTAAATCTGGAGATGTCTTCGGGTCTAAAACGAGTTTCTTGTAGACAGCATATTAATGGGTTTTGTTTTTTTATCCATTCTGATACCCTGTGTCTTTTGATTGGGGCATTTAGCCCATTTACATTCAGGGAAACTATTGAGAGATATGAATTTAGTGCCATTGTATTGCCTGTAAGGTGACTGCTACTGTATATTGTCTCTATTCCTTTCTGATCTACTACTTTCAGGGTCTCTCTTTACTTAGAGCACCCCTTTCAATATTTCCTGTAGAGCTGGTTTGGTGTATACAAATTCTTTTAGTTTTTGTTTGTCCTGGAAGTTTGTTTTTATCTCCTTCTGTTTTCAATGAGAGCCTCCCTGGCCCGGAGGAGCCGAGAGCTCAAGGGCCCACTCCTCAGTGTGCCCTCGGAAAAAATGACTGCATTTTTTCTTGCTCTGAATATATCATGGCAGTTCTTTCTGGCCTGCCAGGTCTCTGTGGATAAGTCTGTTGCCAATCTAATATTTTTACCATTGTATGTTACAGACTTCTTGTCCCAGGTTGCTTTCACGATTTTCTCTTTGTCGCTAAAACATAAATTTTACTATTAGATAATGGGGTGTGGACCTATTCTTATTGATTTTGAGGGGGCTTCTCTGTGCCTCCTGTATTTTGATGCTTGTTACCTTTGTCATATTAGAGAAATTCTCTACAATAATTATCTCTTCTGCACCCCTCTTTCTTCTTCTTCTGGAATCCCATTTATTCTAATGTTGTTTTGTCTTATGGTATTACTTATCTCTCGAATTCTCCCCTTGTGGTCCAGTAGTTGTTTGTCTCTCTTTTGCTCAGCTTCTTTATTCTCTGTCATTTGTTCTTCTATATCCCTAATTCTCCCTTCTGCCTCATTTATACTAGCAGTAAGAGCCTCCATTTTTTATTGCACCTCATTAATAGCTTTTCCTATTTCAACTTGGTTAGATTTTAGTTCTTTTATCTCTCCAAAAAGGGCTTTTATTTCTCCTGACAGGGTTTCTCTAATATCTTCCATGCTTTTTTTGAGCCCTTGAGAATCATCATTTTGAAATCTAAATCTTACATGTCCGTATTGATTAGGTCCCTGGCCTTCGCTACTGATTCTTCTTCTTTTTTTGTGGTGAGTTTTTCTGCCTTGTCATTTTGTCCAGATAAGTATATATGAAGGAGCGAATAAAAATACTAAAAGGGTGGCAATGACTTCAGTAAAATGTGCTTTAACCAAATTAGGAGACCCCAAATCTTGGAGGAAGAAAGAGAGTAAAAAGAAGTTCAGAAAAAAAATTACAAAGAGAAGTAAAGAATAAAGAAAAAATATAAAAAAGAAAAAACTTTATATATTAAACTGGTGAATAGAACAGGTTCACCTACTTAATTTTGGGAGTATTTTGGTCTCTTAGAAGAAGCTACATCCCAAAATTTTAAAGACTGAAAAACATATATAAGGGTAAACACGGTGAAGGGATGGAATATGACTATTAAAAAGATGAAAAAAAATTTTTTTTAATTTCTAAAAAAGGAGTTGAAAAGATAAGTTGCTTGGGAGAATAAAGAAAAAGAAAGGGGAGAGAATTTTCTTAGGCTGGGGACTAGAACAACACCCTGTGTTAGATTTAGTGTATATTTTGATCTACTAGAATAAGTTGTATCCCAAATTTTTTAAAAGAAAAAAACCCTATGTTTATACAAAAAATAAAGTTAGATAGAATGAAGGATAAAATGTGACTATAATAATGAAGGTTCAAAAAAGATTTTTTTGAAAGGTATTGTTAAGATAAACTAGTTAAAAAACTTTAAAAGAGGAAAGGCTAAAAGTTAAAAAAAAATAGCAGAAGAGAAAAAATTTTAAAAATTAATTAATTTTGCAAGACTAAAAAATTATGGAGAGAAAGCCTTGAATTCCATTCTTTGCTTTTTCCTCCTCTGGTATTCCGCTGTTCTCCTTGGTAAGTGAACTTGGTCCTGGCTGGATTTCTTCCTGATCTTCTGGGGGAGGGGCCTGTTGGAAAGATTCTTATTCTTTGCCTGAGGCAGAATTGCATGGCCCTTAGCAGGGGCCAGGCTAAGTAATCCCCTTGAGTTTGCTTTCAGGAGCTTTTGTTCCCTGAATGCTTTCTGTAGTGTCTGGAGGATGGAATGAAAATGGCGGTCTCCCAATCCCTGGCCCGGAGGAGCCGAGAGCTCAAGGGCCCACTCCTCAGTGTGCCCTCGGAGAAAAGTGCTCAATCACTCCATCTCCCTGGCCTCTGGCTGCACTCCGAGCTCATCCAGCTTGCGACCAAGTGTCTCTGTCTCTGGCACACAGCTCCGCCTGGAGTCTTTGAAACCCGCAGGTCCCTGAGCTCTTCCAGGGGAGTCTCCCCCGGGTCTTGTGGGATCCCCCCTCACAGAGCAGTTACCTGTAACCCCGAGTTGAGAGCTCACTCCTCATTTCCATCTCTGTAGCTGGCTTCCCTGCTCTAATACCTGTGAGCTCTGCCACACTCAGACATCCCCGATCCTTCTGTGACCCCACAGGACCTGAGATCACGCTGTCCCTGCATGGGCTTCGCCATTGTTTAGCCTCTAGAGCGATGTCCCTCAGTGGAGCAGACTTTTAAAAGTTCTGATTTTGTGCTCTGTTGCTCCGCCGGGAGCTGGCCCCTCCCCCCACGGTCTATCTTCCTGTTGCTTTGAATTCGCTTCTCCGCCAGTCCTACCTTTCAGACAGTGGTTGATTTTCTGTTTCTAGAATTGCTGCTCTTCTTCTCTTCGATCTCCTGTTGGATTTATAGGTGTTTGAAATGGTTTGATAGCTAACTAGCTGATCTCCTGCTACCTGATGTCATCTCAGCCTGCTACTTCTCTGCCAACTTGACCCCCAAAGTTTTTTTTATCTTGATGAAAGTCCCAATATCTTGATGAAGTCCCAATATTTAATTTTTGCCTTTGTTTCCCTTGCTTTTAGAAGCATGTCTAGCAAGAAGTTGCTGCTGTTGAGGCTGAAGTGGTTACTACCTATGTTCTCTAGGATTTTGATGGATTCCTATCTCACATTTAGGTCTTTCAACTATTTGAGTCCATTTTTGTGTGTGGTATAAGGAAGTGGTTCAGTTTCATTCTTATGTGTGTGGCTGTCCAATTTTCCAAACAGCATTTGTTGAAGAGACTCTTTTTTTTTCCCCCATTGGATAGTTTTTTCCAATTGGTTGAAGATAAGTTGACCATAGAGTTGAGGGTCCAATTCTGGGCTCTCTATTATCTTTTATTTTCTTTTTTTAAGATTGTATTTATTTAATTGACAGACAGAGATGACAAGTAGGCAGAGAGGCAGGCAGAGAGAGGGGGAAGAAAGGCTCCCTGCTGAGCAGAGTCTGATGTGGGACTCAATCCCAGGACCCTGAGACCATGACCTGAGCCAAAGGCAGAGGCTTAACTCACTGAGCCACCCAGGCACCCTGGGCTCTCTTCTGTTCCATTGATCTACAGGTCTGTTTTTGTGTGAATACCATATTGTCTTGATGATTACAGATTTGTAATAGAGTTTGAAGTCCAGAACTGTTATGCCTTTAGCTTTAGTTTTCTTTTTCAACATTCCTTTGGCTATTCAGGTTCTTTTCTCATTCCATACAAATTTTAGGATAATTTGTTCCAGCTCTGTGAAAAATGTTGATGGTATTTTAATAACGATTGTAATTGAGTGTGTAGCTTGCTTTGGGTAGCATAGATAATTTAACAATATTTGTTATTCCAATATATGAGCAGGGAATGGTTTTCCATTTAATTGTCCTTTCATCAATTTTTTTCATAATCGTGCTATACTTTTCAGAGTCCAGATTATTTCCCTCTTTGTTTAGGTTTATTCCTAGGTATTTTATGGGTTTGGGTACAATTGTAAATGGGATTGTTTTCTTAATTTCTCTTTCTTCTGTTTCATTGTTAGTGTATGGAAATTCAACTGACTTCTTTACATTTTGTTTGTGACCTGCCATTTTGCTGAATACCTGTATGAGTTCTAGTGATTTGGGGAATGAGGTCTTTGGGGCTTCAAAGTAGAATACTATGTCATCTGCAAAGAGTGAGTTTGGCTTTACTTTTGCCAATTTGGATGTGTTTCATTTATTTTTGTTGTCTGGTTGCTGAGGCTAGGACTTCTAGTACTATGTTGAATACCGGTGGTGAAAGTGAACATCCCTGCCATATTCCTGACCTTAGGGGAAAAGCTCTCAGCTTTCCACCTTGAGGATGATACCCACTGTGGGATTTTCATATAAAGTTTTTATAACATTGAGGTATGTTCCCTCTATTCCTACATGGCAGAGAGTTTTAATCAAGAAAGGATGCTGTACTTTGTCAAATGTTTTTTTTTTTTTTACATCCATTTAGAGGATCACATGGTTCTTGCCCTTTCTTTTATTAATGTGAGGTATTGTATTGATTGATTTGTGAATGTCTAATCAATTTTGCAGCCCAGGAATAAATTCCACTTGATTGTGGTAAATAATCCTCTTAATGTACAGTTGGATTCCATTACCTAGTATCTTGGTGAGGATTTTTACATTCATGTTCATCAGGAATATTGGTGTATAATTCTCTTTTTTGGTGGGATCTTTGTCTGGTATTGAGATCAAGGTAATGCTAGCCTTGTAGAATGAGTTTGGAAGTTTTCCTTCCATTTCTATTTTTTGAATCAGGTTCAGAAAAATATGTATTAATTCTTTAAATGTTTGATAGAATCCCTCCAGGATTACATTTGGTCCTTGATTCTAGTTTGTTGGGATATTTTTTATTACTGATTCAATTTCTTTGCTGGTTGTGGGTCTGTTCAGGTTTTCTCTTTCTTCCTGTTTCAGGAAGTTTATATGTTGTAGTTTGTATGTCTCTAAGAATGCATCCATTTCATCTAGATGCATAATTTGTTGGCATACAGTTACTCATAATATGTTTTTATAAATTTTGTACTGCTTCAGTGTTGGTTGTAATTTCTATTCTTTCATTTATTACTTTATTTATTTCGTTCCTTTCTCTTTTTTAAAATAATCATTTGGCTAGGGATTTATTGATCTTATTAATTCTTTAGAAGAAACAGCTTCTTGTTTCAATTACCCATTCTACTGTCCTGGTTTCTATTTCATTGATTTCTAAACTAATCTTTATTATTTCTCTTCTGCTGGATTTATGCTTTATTTGTTTTTCTTTTTCCAGCTCCTGTAGGTATAAATTTAGGTTATACATTTGAGACTTTTTTTTGTTTCTTGAGAGAGGCTTGTATCACTATATACTTCCCTCTTAGAATCATCTTTGTTGCATCCCAAAGGTTCTGAACAGTTGTGTTTCATTTTCATTTTGTTTCCTTTGTTTTTTTTAATATTCTCTTATGTTTCCTGGTTGACCTGTTCATTATTTAATAGGATGTTCTTTAATATCCATGTATTTGTGTTAATTCCAAATTTTTGCTTTTTTAAAATAGATTTTATTCATTTGTGTTTTTGAGAGAGGGAGAGAGACCATAAGCAGGTGGAGAGGCAGGGAGAAGTAGACTCCACAATGATCAGGAAGTCTGACAAGGGGTTTGATCCCAGGACCCTGGGATCAAGAAGATGTGGTATATATACACAATGGAATACTATGCAGCCATCAAAAGAAATGAAATCTTGCCATTTGCGACAACATGGATGGAACTAGAGCGTATCATGCTTAGCGAAATAAGTCAAGCAGAGAAAGACAACTATAAGTGGGATCATGATATGAACAAAAGAAAGACACTTGGCTGACTGAGCCATCCAGGCACCCTTCCAAATTTTTCTTGTTTTTGAATTCAAGTTTTAAAATACTGTGGTCTGAAAATATGCAGCAAATAATCCCAGAATTTTGGTACCAACTGAGACCTGATTTGTGACCCAGTATGTGATCTATCCTGGAGAATGTTCCATTTACACTCAAAAAGAATGTGTATTTTGCTGTTTTAGGATGAAATGTTCTGAATATGTGTTAAGTCCATATGGGCCAGTGTGGCATTCAAAACCCTTGTTTCCTTTTTGATCTTCTGCTTTGATGATATGCCCACTACTATGAATGGGGCATTAATGCCCCCACTATTATTGTATTTTCAACAGTGAGTTCCTTTAATTTTGTTATTTATGGGTTTATGTATTTGGCTGTTCCCAAGTTAGGGGCATAAATACTTACAATTTGTAGATTTTCTTGTTTGGATAGATCCTTTTATTATGATATAGTGTCCTTCTTCATCTCTTACTATGGTATTTGCTTTAAAATCTAGTTTGTCTGATATAAGGATTGCTACCCCAGCTTTCTTTTGGTGTCCATTAGCAGCAATAAATGATTCTCCACACCCTCACTTTCAATCTGGAGGTGTCTTTAGGTATAAATTGAGTATCTTGTAGACAGCATATCAATGGGTCCTGTTTGTTATTGTTGTTGTTGTTTACATTTAATATAACTTTTGTCTTTTGACTGGTCATTTAGTTCATTTACATTCAGAATAATTGTTGAAAAACATGAATTTAGTGTCACTGCGTAAACTGTAAAGTCACTATTTCTGAAGATTGTCTCTGTTCCTGTTCCTTTCTGGTCTTTGTGATTTTGGGGCTCTCTCTCTGCTCAGAGGCCCTTCAATATTTCTTATAGGGCTGGTTTAGTAATTACAAATCATTTTAGTTTCTGTTTATCCTGGAAACCCTTTATGTCTTCTATTCTGAATGACAGCCCTCCTAGATAAAATATTCTTGCTACATGTTTCTCTTTTAGCATCTTGAATATATCATGCCAGTGCTTTCTGGTCTGCCAGTTATCTGTGGACAGGTCTGCTGCCAGCCTTATATTTCTAAGCTTGTCGATAAAGGGCTTCTTTTGCCAAGCTGCTTTTCTCTTTAACTCTGAAATTTGCAAGTTTCATTATAATTTGGTAAGATGTTGACCTATTTTTGTTTATTTTGAGGGGGGGGGGTCTCTTTGCCTCCTGGACTCGTTTCCTTTCTCAGATAAGGGAAGTTTTCAGATATAATTTGTTCAAATAAACCTTCTGCCCCCCCATGGGACCCCAATTATTCTAATATTATTTTGCTTTATGGTATCACTGATTTCTCAAATTCTGCCTTCATGATCCAGTAGTTTTTTTCTCTTTTCCTTAGCTTCCTTATTCTCCATCATTTTGTCTTCTGTATCATTGACTCTCTCTTCTGTCTCATTTATCCTAGAAGTTAGAGCCTCCATTTTTTACTGCATGTCCATAGTAGCCTTTTTAATTTCAGCCTGACTGGGTATTAGTTCTTTTATTTCTCCAGTAACGTATGAACTTGTGTTTTCTATGCTTTTCAAAGCCCAGCTCATATGTTTATAATCATTGTTTTGAATTCTAGTTTTGACATCTTACTTATATCCATATTAATTAAATCATTGGAAGTGAGTGCTGCCTCCTATTCTTTCTTTTAGGGTGAATTTCTCCATCTCATTTTTTTTAAAGATTTTATTTATTTATTTGACAGAGAGAGATCCCAAGTAGGCAAGGAGGCAGGCGGGGGGTGGGGGGGAAACAGGCTCCCTGCCAAGCAAAGAGCCCAATGTGGGGCTTGATCCCAGGACCCCGGGATCATGACCTGAGCCAAAGACAGAGGCTTAACACACTGAGCCACCCAGGTGCCCTCCATCTCATTATTTTGTACAGAAAAGAATAGTTGAAAGATTGAAAGAAAGAGAAAAATACAAAAGTAACAACAATAACGACACCAGACAAATACAAATAAGATAAACCATTAGAAAACAGAAACAAAAGAGAGAGAGAGAGAGAGAGAGAGAGAGAGAAATCAAACCAGATATAAAATAGAACAAAACAATAAACTAGATACTGGGTGCATTTTAGTCTGTTTGTTAGAAGAAACTAGATCCCAAAGAAGGAATGAAAGAAAAACTTATATATATAAAATTGAATACAATGAAATGAAACCAGAAATGAATATATATAGTTTATATACTTATATTATTAATTCATTATTATATATTAATATTATTATATTTATTATATAGAGTAAAATAGAAGTTAAAAAATACTTTAAAAAGAATTGATAGGAGGGACGCCTGGGTGGCTCAGTGGGTTAAAGCCTCTGCCTTTGGCTCGGGTCATGATCTCAGGGTCCTGGGATCGTACCCCATGTCGGGCTCTCTGCTCAGCAGGGAGCTTGCTTCCATTCCTCTCTCTCTCTGCCTGCCTCTCTAGCTACTTGTGATCTCTGACAAATAAATAAAACTTAAAAAAAAAGAATTCATAGGATATGAAAATAGCTGAAAAGAAAAATGAATAAATAAATAAAACTTAAAGACTAAAAAATAATAAAAAAAAATTTTTTTAAACGCAAAAGTTATGTACTGTTTTTCCTAAGAGCTGAAGTTTTGCAGTTATCTATGATCAGTAATGTGATGTTAAACATTTGTTCCTGCTGGTCTTCTGGGTGAGGGGCCTGTTGCACTGATTCTCAGGTGTCTTTGCCTGGGTAGAATTGTACCCTTCTTGCCAGGGGTCCAGGCTAAGTATAAGTGACTTCAGATTGCTCTATGTGCTGATATGCTGCCCGAAGTTTTTCTATACCTACGTTGGTATTGAAAATGACAGCATCCTAATCTCAAGCCACAGAGTTGAGAGTCATCACCCCTGTGAGCCTTCACAGAAAAACAGTCAACCACTAATGTCTCCTTGGTTTACATCCACACTCTGTGCTCATTCAGCTTATGACCAAGCATTTTTATCTCAGGCACACAACCCTGTTTTCAGTCTCCAAACTTTATGGACATGCACCCACACCACTCCTCCCAGGGGAGTGATGGGGGTCTTCCCATGGTTCTGCCTCTTGCTGGGCCCCCAGTATGAGAGCAGAAGCGCAACCATGCAGCAGTTTGTGGTTTATGGCAACATTGAGCAGAAAGCCATCTCTCGGACTCACTGTTTTCAGCCAGCTTCCCTGCTCTAATTCTTGGGAATTCTGCTGCACTCAGTCATCCCTATTCTTTTTATGACCCCTGGGGTTCCTGAGACCATACTGTCCCACCTCGGATTCTGCCCCACTTTGCCTCCTAAGCACCTTTCAAGCAGACTTCTAAAAGTTCTGATTTTTTGCTCCACTGTTTACAACACTTCCAGTACCCAGCTTATGGAGGGTGCCTCCCCTGCATTTTATCTTCCAATAAACTGCCTTTAATTCACGTCTCCCCACTTCCTACCTTGCCAAAAGTGGTCGCTTTTCTAGAATTGCAGTGATTTTTTTGTTTGATCTCTGGTTGATTTCACAGGTGTTCAAAATGATTTGATGACTATCTAGCTGAATTCCAGGGACCAGACAAAATTAGGGTCCCCTACTCCTCTGCCATCTTAATTCTTCCCCAATGATTTTATTTTTAATTTCTGTAAATATTATTTGATTTTTTAAAAGTCATGTGGTCTCTTTTTTAGTCTCATATTTCTTTGACATATTTTTATTTCTTTTTCTGTTTCTTTAAACAAATGTATTAACATTTGTTTATTTTACAGTAAGCATCAGAAAGTTGCAATAGCAGTTTTGTAATTCTGATTTATCAGTTTATTGTAACTGTGGATTCTTGTTCATAAAGACTTTTTCCTTCTTGGAGAGTGTGTGTGTGTGTGTGTGTGTGTGTGTTGCCTTGTTGTTGTTGTCTTCCATAGAGGCAATGTACATTCCAACCCCAAAACCAGTTGAATTCAGGCTTTGGTTAGGAACTCTAAGGAACACTTTGTTTCCTTCACAAAAACAAGGTTGAGACCATCTTTCCCATTTTTTTAAAACCAACTGATAATGTCACCTTATTGTGTCCTGACTTTAGGCAGACTCTCTAATTCAACCTCCAACCTTGAGCCCAGAATTTTGTTTAGTAGCCCTTGTATATGCTGTCTCTTAAATCCAAAGTTCTAAGGCAGGAATTTTTCAATCTAAAACTTTGTGGCTTGAAACAGAAAACATATAGAAGAGAGGGAAAGAAGGCAGAGTAGGGATACCCAAAGCTCATCTCATCCCACAGACAGAACTAGATAACACTCAAAAAGTGTAAATAACCCAGGAAATGACCCAAAGACTGACAAAACAAACCCCATAACCAAAGGTAGAGAAAAGTCCACATCAAAGAAGGTAGGAAAGGCAAAGACACTATTTTGAGGTTTAAAATGGAATGTGGCTATTCTTAAATGGGAGGAAGCTGGGAGCACAGTGAAGGGCAACAAAAAGATTGAGGTCTCCACGTGGGGAAGAAAAACACTCATAGTTTTTGACTTTGAAAGTGAGATAGGCCAAATTTCATGAGTTCTTATAGTCAGTGAGAATTAAAGCCTAGAATTTTAAAAATGAGTAGGCTGGGCTCTGGGGAAGCCCTGAAGGCATCAGAAAACTTAGTCCCTGACCTTAAAGAGGCAGCATGTCAAATAGCCTGAGCAGATACAACCAGTATCTGAACCAGTAGTTTGAAAAGTGCCTTGGGCACATAGGAGGGTGAGAAATTTACTCATCTCAGAGCATGGCTTTGGAGTGCCAGGGATCACAGAGAGACCTCTCCAAGAACAAAGGAGTTGTCAGGCACCATTTTCCTCCTTCACCTCCAGCATAAATACATGACCTTCTGTGGGAAACAGTGTAGCACTGCACTGATGCTCACTACTTGCTTGCACCAAGCCTCCACCCCTTGTTCTTCAACAGATCTTTCTTCCCCAGTCATGCTTACTCCACACCCAGTGCTGTGGGGCCCCTCCCTCAGAAAACCAATACAAACCTTGCCAGCACCATGTCTTCCAGTCTACACATTTTGTGGGGCCTAGGTCCTGAAAGATGCATCACCTGCAGAGGGCACTTCAAAAAAATAAGGCATTCCTTCTTAAAAATGCACACTCTGAGGTGCCTAGGTGGCTCAGTTGGCTAAGTGTCAGCCTTTGACTCAAGTCATGATCCCAGGGCCCTGGGATCGAGCCTTGCATCAAGCTCCTTGTTCGTTGGAGAGCCTGCTTCTCCCTCTGCTTCTGTTTGCTGCTCACCCCACTTATGCTCACTCTCCTTCTCTGTCAAATAAATAAATAAAATCTTTTAAAAATATATACCCTACATATGCATGCTTTGAAGATGCCCTTAGACCTGCCCAATCCAGACAGTGGTGATTCCAGGTCTCATTTGGCAAGAAGACCAGCATTTACCTTGGTAAAAGGCACCCACCACTGCCAGGGACCAAACAATCTTCACAACAGGCAAAGAGAGCCACCATAGACCAGTGGACTGAAGTGAAAAGCAGGAAAAACGCAACAGGGCACAGAGAACATAGAAAGGAGTCACTCCCTAATGTGCCATGTCCTTGGGGACATGGGACACTACAATGCAGGACATTTCATGACCTCTTCTTCATAGGAACATTATCTCCAAGAACAGGAGATATAGCTGACTTTCCTAACACAGAGAAACAAACAAGGAGAGTTAGAAAAATGTGAGAAAAAAAAAACAAATGGGATTGACTCCTTAATTTCCCTTTCTTCTGTCTTGCTGTTGGTGTAGAGAAATGCAACTGATTTCTGTGCATTGATTTTATATCCTGACACTTTACTGAATTCCTGTATAAGTTCTAGCAGTTTTGGAGTGGAGTCTTTTGGGTTTTCCACATATAGTATCATATCATCTGCGAAGAGCGATAATTTGACTTCTTCTTTGCCGATTTGGATGCCTTTAATTTCCTTTTGTTGTCTGATTGCTGAGGCTAGGACCTCTAGTACTATGTTGAATAGCAGTGGTGATAATGGACATCCCTGCCGAGTTCCTGACCTTAGCGGAAAAGCTTTCAGTTTTTCTCCATTGAGAATGATATTTGCGGTGGGTTTTTCATAGATGGCTTTGATGATATTGAGGTATGTGCCCTCTATCCCTACACTTTGAAGAGTTTTGATCAGGAAGGGATGCTGTACTTTGTCAAATGCTTTTTCAGCATCTATTGAGAGTATCATATGGTTCTTGTTCTTTCTTTTATTGATGTGTTGTATCACATTGACTGATTTGCGGATGTTGAACCAACCTTGCAGCCCTGGAATAAATCCCACTTGGTCGTGGTGAATAATCTTTTTAATGTACTGTTGAATCCTATTGGCTAGTATTTTGTTGAGTATTTTCGCAACTGTGTTCATCAAGGATATCGGTCTATAGCTCTCTTTTTTGGTGGGATCCTTGTCTGGTTTTGGGATCAAGGTGATGCTGGCCTCATAAAATGAGTCTGGAAGTTTTCCTTCCATTTCTATTTTTTGGAACAGTTTCAGGAGAATAGGAATTAGTTATTCTTTAAATGTTTGGTAGAATTCCCCCGGGAAGCCGTCTGGCCCTGGGCTTTTGTTTGTTTGGAGATTTTTAATGACTGTTTCAATCTCCTTACTGGTTATGGGTCTGTTCAGGCTTTCTATTTCTTCCTGGTTCAGTTGTGGTAGTTTATATGTTTCTAGGAATGCATCCATTTCTTCCAGATTGTCAAATTTATTGCCGTAGAGTTGCTCATAGTATGCTCTTATAATAGTTTATATTTCTTTGGTGTTAGTTGTGATCTCTCCTCTTTCATTCATGATTTTATTTATTTGGGTCCTTTCTCTTTTCTTTTTGATAAGTCGGGCCAGGGGTTTATCAATTTTATTAATTCTTTCAAAGAACCAGCTCCTAGTTTCGTTGATTTGTTCTATTGTTTTTTTGGTTTCTATTTCATTGATTTCTGCTCTGATCTTTATGATTTCTCTTCTCCTGCTGGGCTTAGGGTTTCTTTCTTGTTCTTTCTCCAGCTCCTTTAGGTGTAGGGTTAGGTTGTGTACCTGAGACCTTTCTTGTTTCTTGAGAAAGGCTTGTACCGCTATATATTTTCCTCTCAGGACTGCCTTTGTTGTGTCCCACAGATTTTGAACCGTTGTATTTTCATTATCATTTGTTTCCATGATTTTTTTCAATTCTTCTTTAATTTCCCGGTTGACCCATTCATTCTTTAGAAGGATACTGTTTAGTCTCCATGTATTTGGGTTCTTTCCAAACTTCCTTTTGTGGTTGAGTTCTAGCTTTAGAGCATTGTGGTCTGAAAATATGCAGGGAAGGATCCCAATCTTTTGATACCGGTTGAGTCCTGATTTAGGACCGAGGATGTGATCTATTCTGGAGAATGTTCCATGTGCACTAGAGAAGAATGTGTATTCTGTTGCTTTGGGAGGAAATATTCTGAATATATCTGTGATGTCCATCTGGTCCAGTGTGTCGTTTAGGGCCTTTATTTCCTTGGTGATCTTTTGCTTGGATGACCTGTCCATTTCCGTGAGGGGGGTGTTAAAGTCCCCTACTATTATTGTATTATTGTTGATGTGTTTCTTTGATTTTGTTATTAATTGGTTTATATAGTTGGCTGCTCCCATGTTACAGGAATATATATTTAAAATTGTTAAATCTTCTTGTTGGACAGACCCTTTGAGTATGATACAGTGTCCTTTCTCATCTCTAATTATAGTCTTTAGCTTAAAATCTAATTTTTCTGATATAAGGATTGCCACCTAAGCTTTCTTTTGATGTCCATTAGCATGGTAAATAGTTTTCCACCTCCCATTTAAATCTAGAGTTGTCTTTGAGTCTAAAATGAATTTCTTGTGGACAGCATATTGGTGAGTCTTGCTTTTTGTTTTGTTTTGTTTCTTTGCTCATATCAGGGAGATCATATGATAGTTGTCTTTCTCTGCTTGACTTATTTCGCTAAGCATGATACGCTCTAGTTCCATCCATGTTGTCACAAATGGCAAGATTTCATTTGCTGTTGTTTTTTGGTTTTTGTTTTTTTTATCCATTCTGATACCCTGTGTCTTTTGATTGGGGCATTTAGCTCATTTACATCCAGGGTAACTGTTGAAAGATATGAATTTAGTGCCATTGTATTGCCTGTAAGGTGACTGTTACTGTATATTGTCTCTGTTCCTTTCTGGTGTGCTACTTTTAGGCTCTCTTTTTGGTTAGAGGACCCCTTTCAATATTTCCTGGAGGGCTGGTTTGGTGTTTGCAATTTTTTAAAATTTCTGTTTGTCCTGGAAGCTTTTTATCTCTCCTTCTATTTTCAATGACAGCCTAGCTGGATATAGTATTCTCAGCCATTTCTCATTTAGTCCTCTGAATATATCATGCCACTTCTTTCTGTCCTGTCAGGTCTCTGTGGATAAGTCTGCTGCCAATCTAATATTTCTACCATTGTGGGTTACAGACCTCTTGTCCTGAGTTGCTTTCAGGGTTTTTCTCTTTGTCTCTGAGACGTGTAAGTTTTACTATTATATTAGACAATGGGTTGTTGACCTATTTTTATTGTGCCTCCTGGATTTTGATGCTTGTTTCCTTCCCCAAATTAGAAAAGTTCTCTGCTATAATTTTCTCCAATATACCTTCTGCCTCTCTCTCTTTCTTTTTCTTCTGGGATCCCAATTATTCTAATCATGTTTTATCTTATGGTATCACTTTATCTCTCAAATTCTCCCCTCATGGTCCAGTAGTTGTTTATCTCTCTTTTACTCACTTTCTTTATTCTCCATTATTTGGTCTTCTATATCACTAATTCTCTCTTCTGCCTCATTTATCTTAGCAGTAAGAGCTTCCTTTTTTTTTTTTTTTTTTAAAAAAAAGCTCACAAATTTCATCCCCTCTCATTTTCCAGGTCAATTTCCATGGGTGCTTGTCTTACCCATGTGGGATCCCCTGTGTGCTAGTCTGTCTCTCACCCTCTTCTGCAACTGCAGCTCCTTCCCCACCATGGTGACCATGATCTGTTTCTCTCTGCTTCTCTCACACTCCTTACCTTCTTTGATGTGAGTTTTTCTGTACCTTTAGTTGTGGAATTTGTTCTGCTAGTCTTCAGCTTGGTTTTGGTGTTATTTAGGATGATTGATAGTTACCTAGCTGTATTTGTGGGACAAGGAAGCCTAGAGTTTTCCTACTCTACCACTATCTTCCAATACTTGTTTCTTTTTTATATTTTCTTTTCCTTTCTTTTCTTTTCTTTTTTTTTTTTTTTTGCTTTACCTCATCTTATTTGAGCATTTTTCATGACCCCATTTTATTGGTGTGTTTACTTATTGTTTATATATATTTATGCCTTTCTTTTTTGGGTTTGTCTTTACTTTTTAGTGGTTCTCCTAGGTTTTATAATATATGTTTTAAAATAATTTGGGTTCACCTTCAAATAACACTATATTACTTTACATGTAGAACAAGTACCTTATAACAGAACATTCCCAGATTCTTCCTCCCTTTCCTTGTGTCATTTTTGTATTTATTTCATTTTGATATATGCTATGAACACCCAATACATTATTACTATTACTGCTTTGGACAGTAATCTTTTAGAACAATTAAGAATATGCAAAATTAAAGGTATATTTTGCCTTAATTTATTCCTTTTCCAATGTTCTTCTTTAATGATGTACATCCGATTTATGACCTATATCAGATCTTTTCTGCCTAAATATTATTCTTTAATATTTCTTATATGACAGGTCTGCCTGTGATAAATTTCCCGTTTTTGTTTGTCTGAAATAAAAGTATTTATTTTGCCTTTATTTTTAAAGGACATTTTTCCTGAATTTAGAATTCTGCATTGACAGGGTTTGTGGGGCTTTTTTTGTTATTGCTGCTGTTGTTGTTTACTTTCAATACTTGAATTTTTTTTTAAATTTCACTATCTTTTTTGCTTATGTGGCTTCTAACAAGAAGTCCAGTATAATTCTCCACCTTGCTCTTCTGTAAGTAAGGTGTTCCTACCACACCTTTTTCCTGGCCTCCTTCAGTATTTTATTTTTGCCTGATTTTCTGCAGTTTGCATTGGCTATGTCTAGGTGTGGTGTGCTTCTTTTTAAAGTTTTATTTATGCTTCTTAGTATTCTTTGAGATATTGGAATCTGTGGTTTGTTGTCAATAACTCAATTTTGGAAAATTTTGGCAGTTCTTTCTTCAAATATTTCTTCTTTCCCATTATCTCCCTCTTCTCATTCCATTATTCTAATTACATATATATTACATTCTATATATAATATATTCTAATTATATATATATGATATTTATGGGTTATTTATAGGTTACATATATATACACTATTTGATACTTTCTCAAAGTTCTTGGATATTTTGTTCCGGGTTGCTTTGTTTTGTTTGTTTTTAGTATTTTTTTCTGCCTGCATTTTAGGGTGTGTATATTCTACTGATCCATCTTCAAGTTCATATATTTCTCAGCTATGTTATGTTCATTTGTGAGAACATTGAAGACATTCCTCAGATCCATTACTGTGCTTTTCTCTTGCATTTACATTTGATTCTTATACTTTCCATCCCCATACTGAAATTATCTATCTGACCTTGCATGCGGTCTACCTTTTCAATAAAGCTTTTAACTTATTAGTCATAGCTATTTTAAATTCCCTGCCTGAGAGTCCCAATATGAGCACCATAACTGAGACTGATACTGATGATTTCTTTGTCTCCAGAAGATTTTTTTCTTTCCTTGATTCTTCCCTTTGAGTTGCTCTCTGGGGACAATTATCTTTCTCTTCTTTTGAAGGTGTAGTCTTCTATTATTTTACTTATTTTAGCCTGGTAATAGGGAAAAGGGAACTAATGACATTTCATGTTAATCTGATTAAGCCTCAGTCTTAGGCAGGCTTATCCTCAGTCCTGGAGGTGTGACCTTCCCGTGTGTTCCTGGCTCTTCTTTAACTATAATGGTGTGCCTAGTGCATATTCCTATGCCTTCTGGGCTACAGCATTTTTCTTCCACTTTCCTTCTCCAGGTGTAGTGAGTTTCTACCAGTGTCCTCAATTTCTGTTGCCCTTCTTTCTTCAGATGAAGTCTTATTTTCTTTTAGGGAGATGGAGTAGATTGGTCTCAGCAGAGTTTCAATAGTATTGGACATTCCACTCTGTCCGCTGCAGTTAATTTCCACCAGTGCTCTCAAACTACAGTTGCATTCCCTTTCTCTGTGAAGACTAAGGCTTTTGTTTCATAGAATACAAAGGGAGAATGGCCTGGGCACAATTTCAGCAATGGCTGCTATTCTGTTTTCCTCTCCAAACCAGAACTATAGGACATCTTTTTCAAGATTCTTCTGTAACTGGTGGAATTCCTAGAGGATGCAAAACCACCTATGTCTTCAGCCCCAGGGGCTTCATAGTCTCACACTAGCCCACAATAAACATTTAGCAATTTATTATAAATTTTTAGCTCAGTGTTCTTATGAGTTTATATGTTGAAAGATAAGCAAACACCTGCTCTGTTGTTCCCTGCAGATGCCTGACTGTCTCTATAGATTGGGTTTAGCTGTTCACACTGTAATTTCAGTTTTCTGAAGAATTCAGAAGTCAGTTTGAAAATTTCCAGGTTTTTGTTATTATTCTTATAATGGTAGGTTAGTTGTTTTCCCAATTCAACATCCCTGAGCTGATAACAGAAGAGAATGGGAACCTGGGAATGAGTTTTTGAGATTCTGTTTATCTTTCAGCATCGATACCCCAGTTTACCAATTCCCCCACAATGGTGATCATGGTGGGTTTACCAGCTCGAGGAAAGACCTATATCTCCACGAAGCTCACAAGATATCTCAACTGGATAGGAACACCAACTAAAGGTATGTCTCTGAAACCCTTTGTTCTACAGCCCATTACCTCCCACTGGCTAAAGGTTAAGGTAGCAGGCATGAAAGAGACATTCCCTCAGTATCAGGAACACCTCAAACCATTATTACCAATCTTCAGATTACTACTACTTCTACTACCACCACCACCACCACACTCTTAAAAGTTTTATAGTACCTTGAGAACATACTCTATGCCTCACAGTATTCTAGGTAATAGGTATAGGAAAATTAGTGAGATTAAATGTCTGTTCTCAGGGACCTCCAGTTTTACAAGGCCTTAACATAATCCTATGAGTAATATACTATTTTTATTACCATTATTATTATTATTGCCACACCAATATTACTACTTTTATTAACATTACCATTTATTCAAAACCTTAAGGTTTTCTTCAAGTCTTAGGGTATGTAGAATCAAGCATATTGAAGCCACAGCCCAGAGGTTCCCAGAGGGTCTTCACTAAAGTTGGGCACCTTCACCCACCTCATCTTTTGGAGTTCAGAAGGTGCCTCTCTTTAGGTCTGAGCTTGTTTACTTCTACTTCCCACCTGGAAGTGGTCCTGCCTTTTTCCACCTCCAGAAAGTCCTCCTTCCATACCTGCCAAACTCCTCCTTCACTTCCCGTTTCCAATTTTCCATTCTCTTTAGTGTGGTCTCTTTTCTGCTTACTACCGGTTATTGAGTAATTGCTCTCTCCCATTCCCCATTTGATTTCTCTGCCCACCTACAACCTGTATCCCCATTCCTATTTGATTGCTCTGTTCCCCCTGAGAAGACTGCTTATCTGGGCTCCCATACCAAACCTCCTGACAGCACTCTCTATGCCAACACTAATTATAGAGTGTGTTGTTGCAGTGTGTGCCTGGGTCTCTCACCAGGAGTTGTTCTGGGGGCAGGGGACCAGGTCATATTCCTTTCCCTCTCTGAAGTGTGACCAGATTAAGACATTCAGATGCTTTAAACAGTAAGAGATAGGGTGTCCCCATAGCATATACAATTCACAATAAAAACAGTAATTTTAAGAAGGTCTACCAGTGTTTATATTTATCTCAAATGACTATATTGATGCTTCCAGTGAATATCAACTTATCTGAAAATTTTATTGGGGCTATGTTCCCCCTTGGCTGGTACACTAAGCAAGTACTTAGGCCCCCCCTTGTGAAATGGAGCACTGCTCCCCAGTGCAGCAAACAGTTCTGCTTGGGCATTTATTTATTCAATCATGAATTATTCAATGAGCACATAGCTGTGACAAAGCCCTTGTTGGATATTGAGCAAAGACAAGTAGAAGAGGATGCCTATCCTCAAAGCACTAACATCTATTTTTTTAAGTTCTATAATGCCCATGAAAAAGAAACTAGTATTATCATCATTCCACAGTTGATTACATTAATGCTCAAGAGGTGAAGGACCTCTAAAGGCACATGGCCACCCAGTGACAGAACCAGGAAATGAGCCCACGTCTGGTTATTTCCAAAGCCTGACACTCACTGTGCCAGGTCTGCTACTTGGTTCTACTGATGGGAAGAAAAACTAATCTCACATTGGCCCTATACTCACCTTTTCTCCATTATTTATCTCACCTTTCTCTTGCCCATCCCAGCACCTTATATATCTGCACGCTTCCCTCCCTTTCTTCAACTCTCCTCCTTTCTTTCTCATATCTCTTCTTTTCCTTCTCTAATTCACTAGTGAAGTGTTCCCTAATGGTTTTTTATGTGCCAAAATCCATGCTAGACATTGAAGATGTAAAAATTAATGAGATTCACACCCTGTCCTTGAAGAGTCTTCTATCTGGCTGGGATGCATACTGACACCTCATGGTCACTTAAGGAATCCTAGAGCAGGGTACTGAGGGGGCTCACAGAGGAAATCACCAACTGGAAAGCAGAGAAACTTCTAGATAGAATATATTTGAGCTTGGTCCTGTGGGAAAAGTAGAACACTGGCAGAAGAGCAGAGAAAGAATAGTATTTGCGGAGGACTACAGTCTCCAAGTAGCTTCTGCTGGATGTTAGGGGCACATTGGATGGTGGTGCATGGGTCTGTGCCCTAATGCACATGCGTTCCATCTGCTCCAGTCCAGTCCATTTCACAGAGCACAAAGCTTCAGAGTCATGCTTCAAAGCATAAAGCTTACCACACCTACAGCCTCCAAGGGTCTTCTTGGTCTACAGGTTTAAACCCAAGTTTTTTGGCCTGTTGTTCAAAGTCCTCCACAATCTGTCCCTGTCAGCATCACGGGCTTCAGTCACAGTGAATGACTCCCCATCCCCCAAATACGTTCTGCCTTCTGCCAATGTTATACCTTTGCTTATGGTGTTCCTCTACCTGAAATGTCTTTATTCCCCACTCCCAACCCCCTTGGTTGCCTATAAAAGGGCTGCCTTCTGAAAAAGACTGACTCAAGGGGTGGCTGAGTTGGTTAAAGCTTCTGCCTTTGGCTCAGGTCATGATCTCAGGGTCCTGGAATCAAGCCCCGCATTGGGCTGTGTGCTCAGCAGGGAGCCTGCTTCCTCCTCTCTCTCTCTGCCTGCCTCTCTGCCTACTTGTGATCTCTGTATGTCAAATAAATAAAATCTTTAAAAAACAAAAAAAGATGCCGAGTGATATGGAGCACCTGTACCCCTGGAGATAAAAATATATGTTTATAAAAAATTAAAAATTAATTAAAAAAAAAAGACTGACTCAAATGTTGCTTTCTCCACAAATCATCTTAGATTACTCCAAGTGTAGTTAGCCTATCCTTCCCCCTTATTCTTTTGAATGCCTATTGGAGAACTCAACAAACTGTGTGGGAACTCTATGTTTGCTGGTTTACTGCCAGTTTTTGCTGGATTGTGAGCTCCTTGGGGCCCCATCATGCATATCTAATCTATCTTTGAGACCTCAGAACTCATATCCACTTTACAGTGTGTGTCAGAATGGATGCGCATTGAATGGATTAATGAAATATTGCATTGGTCCCTTTATCCTCTTTCCCCTCCTTTCCTTACCTTCTGTCAGATTTTTCACTATTACTAATGGGAAAATATAGCCTAGAGAGGGCAATAAATTTAGATTCTCTGTCATGATACTGGAAAGTGTAATAACATTGGACTAGGATTCAGAAGGTCCAGTCTAGTTCTATTACCTGCTGACTCACTGTTTGATACTTAGTGATTGATTTTACTCATTGGATCTGTTTCCTTGTTTTTCCAATACAGTAGAGCATTGAAAGCATTAGAGTTTATAAAAAATAGAATAGCACAAAATCCACTAGCTTTGGAGCCAAACAGGCCTGGTTTTTAATCCCAGCTTTCCATTTATTAACTATAAAAATTACTTCCTTTCTCTGAACTTCAGTTTCTTCATTTGTAAAATGGGATTGTAAATCCTATATTGCTGAGTTGTTGTGAGGAATAAATGAGATGGTAACCATAATTTAAAGCTTTAAAAGCATATTATATAACTACAAACTATACCTCCTTCCATCTCTGAAATCTCTCCCAGCACTGACATATTTTTCCACTAGAATCTTTCCAATCCCTTCACCAGACCTCCCTGCTTTCAGTGTTTAATTTAGGCCAGTACCGACGAGAGGCAGTGAGCTACAAGAACTACGAATTTTTTCTTCCAGACAACATGGAGGCCCTACATATAAGGAAGTAAGTTTCTAATATTTTAGAGATCAGAGCTGACCCTGGCTGAAAGACGGCTTTGTTCAGGTAACAGGGGGTGTAGAGCAGAGTAATTTGGGTTAAAAAGGAGGCCTTCTAGAGTCTCAAATGGTGATTGGAAAAATTCTTTCCCTACTATACCCAAAACCATCCCCTACTTAAGAACTTATAAAGAAAATGTCTCCTATTCCTTACAGGAGAGAGTGGAAAATCTAAGAGTCTGAGCCTTTAAGGATGTCAATAGCTTGGCCCATTCCAGTCTCTCCAATACTATTTATTTATTTATTTGTTTGTTTATTTATTTAAATTTTATTTTATTTTATTTTATTTCTTTTCAGCATAGCAGTATTCATTGTTTTTGCACCATACCCAGTGCTCCATGCAATCCATGCCCTCTCTAATACCCACCACCTGGTTCCCACCTGTTTCCCACCCCCCGCCCTGTCAAAACCCTCAGATTGTTTTTCAGAGTCCATAGTCTCTCATGGTTCACCTCCCCTTCCAATTTCCCTCAACCCCCTTCTCCTCTCCATCCCCCCTTGTCCTCCATGCTATTTGTTACGCTCCACAAATAAGTGAAACCATATGATAAGTGACTCTCTCTGCTTGACTTATTTCACTCAGCATAATCTCTTCCAGTCCCGTCCATGTGGATATAAAAGTTGGGTATTCATCCTTTCTGATGGAGGCAGAATACTCCATAGTGTATATGGACCACATCTTCCTTATCCATTCATCCGTTGAAGAGCATCTTGGTTCTTTCCACAGTTTGGTGACCGTGGCCATTGCTGCTATAAACATTGGGGTAGAGATGGCCCTTCTTTTCACTACATCTGTATCTTTGTGGTAAATACCCAGTAGTGCAATTTCAGGTCCAATACCATTTATTTAATCTCAAGTTCTATCTCCTTTACAAGACACAGCACTTCCAGAACAGAACCTAGGTCTCATTTATTGATCCACACCCTTATAATAGAACCCAACAAAGAGTAACCACTAAACATTTTTTCCAAATGCATAAACATATTGCCACCATCATACCTGTGCTTGTACTATTACCCATTCCAGGAATGCCTTCTACTTCACAGGCTATATATTCAATCTCTACCTGGGTTTAAGGACCAGTTCCACTTGTGTTCTACCCCCTCAAGTGTTGTTTTTTTAATATTATGACTCTGTCATTTATCCTTTTTTCCTGGATATGTCACTTTATGCCTCCCCCTAAGATGTGCACACAGAACCACTTTCAACTGTGTAACCTGTCTTGTGCTTGTCATGGTGCCTACAACATAAGATACCCTGTGTAAATGTTTCATAGATGAATAATTTAACGTGAAATTTCTGAGAGATGGTGCAAAAGATAATGGAAGGACATAGAGAGGAACTCATCTTGGGGACAGGGATTGTCTCTGTTTCTTTCTCCATCCTTTTCAGGCAGTGTGCCCTGGCAGCCCTGAAGGATGTCCATGACTATCTCAGCCATGAGGAAGGTCATGTTGCGGTAAGGAATTTTGCATTTTTTTCCTTCAAATTTCTGCCAGAATGAAGGCCCCTAGTATGTACTGAGCATTTACTATGTTCTATACACTATTCTAAGAACTTTGCACATATTAATTTAATTCCCCCCTCTCCCATGAGACAGGCATTGTTTTTATACTCCATTTTATAGCCCAGAAAAATGGTACAGAGAGATTGAATTATTTCCCAAGGTGGCACAGCATGACTACAACAAGGCCAAAACTAGAATTCAGGTTACATAGGTCCAAAATCTACACTCTTAACCACTGTGCTTTACCACCCCACCCCCAACAATTCAGAAAGACTACAGTATAGTTTAAGACTACAGTACAAACATTTTTTAGTTCTAGAGACTTACTTAAATGTCTAGCCAATTTAGTTTCATAGATGCTTGGGGTAAAATTTGTGAATTCTAAAAGGAGAAAATAGTCTCAAATTGTTCCACCTTAGGTGCTGAAGGTAGAGAGTTGTTTCCTGTTCTTGAAGAGCTCCAAAGTGATAGGAAAGAGGAAGCCTCAACTAGGAGTTGAGAGGATCCATTCTACTCTGCTCTGTTAGCAACTCTCGGTGGCCTTGGTTAAAGCAAATCCTTCCTCTAAGCATTGGTTATTTTACCTATAAAATTACCCTAGTAAAAACTTACAATTTTCCTCTTATTTATACCTACAGTCTGTTACATTTCTGGACTGACAGCAAGCACTCAATGAATGCTTAAGAAATTGGCATGAATCAATTATTTCAAGTCCTTCCTATTCTTCAAAACTCAATCAAGATCTATGTTTTACTGGAAGCCCTCCACCTAGCACAAGGATAGCCAAGGAGTAGGTGTTCTCCTAAAACCAGATTCAGAGTAAACCAATTTCATCATTGGCCTCTAGGTTTTTGATGCCACCAACACAACCAGAGAACGACGGTCACTAATTCTGCAGTTTGCTAAAGAACATGGTTACAAGGTATAGTAACATTCCCACTGTCATCTACAGCATACTTAATATAGTAGGCAAACTAGAGGACTCTAATCTGCCAAATCAACTACAAATTCAAGTTCAACATTGTAATTTGGTTATATGGCTTTCCAGATCACAAAAGCAACAAAACAGAACAGGAAAGAGGTGCCATATTGGACAATGGAACATAATTGCTGACAGGCAGACACCGTGGGGGTGGAAATGAGAAAGGAGGGAAGAGAACTACTACAAAAAGCATACATAAGAAGTAAAAACATAAAAGATAATCTAGGGTCATTCAGTTTTGAGTCAATATGTCTCATAAAACTCAGAATCCTGAAAAGTAACACTGTATGAAATTATGTTGTCATAGATGCCCCTAGGGATGACTCAAAGTCACTGAGAAGAGGTGAAGCTATGTTTGGCCCTACCAAATATAATTCCCTGATGGAAATTTCTCTTCTTTCTCTCTTATAGGTCTTTTTCATTGAGTCCATCTGTAATGACCCTGGCATCATTGCAGAAAACATCAGGGTAAGGAGTACCTTACCCTTTCCTCTTTACTTTTCCTCAGGCTTGAGTAACACATAAAAGACCTCTATGAGGTTATTAAAGGTGATATTCTTCTCTGAGCTTCCTATTCCTATTCTTATTCCTATTCCTAAGATTCCTATTCCTACTCCTAACTATTCTTCCTACTTCCTGTAGGAAGTATTTCCTGACCTTCCTATTCTACAATAACCCTATGAAATTTAAAGAAGCCATAATATAGAGTCATTAATATACACTGGGCACCAAACTTGACTCTTACTGATTTGTTACAACAACCTGCATGTTAGGAATCATTTCATTGTTGAAGAGAGGAAACAGTTTCTAAGAGAAGAGTTTTTCAAAGCCTCATACAACCAGAAAGAAGTAGAAGTGGGACTGGACCTCAGGCTTGTATCAGAAATGTAACTGCTTTTAGATTCTGGACATGTGCTCTAGAACTGGGTCATCTGACACATTTTACTGTTCCTTGTTTCATGAAATTACTGGAGCTCAGGGACAGAAGAGACCTTATAGGTTACCTCCCTTAACCCTCCGTTACATAGTTGAAATCTCAGCTAAATATTTGTCTATATTTTCTTTTTATACCTCCAATAAAAAGAGACTCATTTCTTCATCAAATGCAGTCCAATCAAGCTGAAATTTGCCTCCCTGAAGTTTTAACTGATTAGTCGTATTTTTGTCTCTTAGGGCATAGAACATTTCCAACCCCTGTTATTCATCCACCCTTCCATCTATCCATTTACTGATTCAACAAAAATTTAATATATACAACTGTACTGGGCCATTCTGTGTACTCAAGACATAGAGGAGAATGCTGCCCTTGATCTCACAGTCTAGTGAGAGATACTTGGAGATACTGACAAGTTTATAGACATAACTGTATGTCTGGGCTGAGATGAAGAAATAAAGGAGGCTCTGGGAGAACACTGTTGAATACCTAGCCTTGCATGGGAGGGATAGATGTGTACCAGGGAAGACTTAACAATGAAAGCAATAGCTGGCCTGAATCTTGAGGAATGCAAATGGAATTTGACAGGTGAAGAATTGGATATAAAGGAATAGCATATACTAATTACTGTATCTCCACAGAACTATAAGAAGTTCAAGTTGTCTAGAGCAAAGTGTGTAGAGGAATAGAAGTGCAATGGGAAATGAGATGAAGAAATTATTTTGGAATCAATTATTACAAATGGGTCACCTGATAAAATAGTTTACACTGTGCCTTAAAGGATATAAGAAAATGGTGAAGAGTTTTAAGCACAGGAATGCCATGGTCAGATGGGCATGTTAAAAAATATCTTTCTGGCTGCTAGTATGAGGAATACATCAGAAATAACAAGACTGTAGACAAGAGTAACTAGTCACAAACCTAGAGTAAGTGTCCAGGCAAGAAAGAATGGAAATCAATAGGAGGGATATTTAGAAGATAGAATGGAGAGGGTCTTGTGCCTGCTGAGAGGTGAGGGATGAAGATGCATCTAGGATGACTCCCGTATTTTTTCTAGGCTCAGGTAACTGAATGGGTGATAGCACCATTCACTGAGATAACAAATGTGGGTGGAGAAGATAAGCATGGGGAATTAAGAGACATTAACCTTTCAGAAATTTAAAGCCAACATGCCATGTTCTCTCATTCAACACTCAATACATGTATGCCATTATGACCCCTGGCCAAAATCTCCTGTTCCTCTTCTTTGGCCATTTCTCACATCACAATTTCTGATCCTCTTTTATAACTTTTTAATTTTTTAATTTAAATTCAATTAATTAACATACAGTGTAGTATTAGTTTCAGAAGTAGAGTTAGTGATTCATCAGTTGCATATAACAACCATTGCTCATTACACCAAGTGCCCTTCTTAATGCTTATCACCCAGTTACCCCATCCCCCCATCCGCCTCCCCTTCAGCAAACCTGTTTGTTTCCAATAGTTAAGAGTCTCTTTTTTTAATTATTTATTTTTTTATAAACATATAATATATTTTTATCCCCAGGGGTACAGGTCTGTGAATCGCCAGGTTTACACATTTCACAGCACTCACCAAAGCACATACCCTCCCCAATGTCCATAACCCCACCCCCCTTCTTCCCAATCCCCCTCCCCCCAGCAACCCTCAGTTTGTTTTGTGAGATTAAGAGTCACTTATGATTTGTCTTCCTCTCTGATTTTATTTTCCCCTCCCTTCCCCTATGATCTTCTGATTTGTTTCTTAAATTCCATATATGAATGAAATCAGGGCACCTGGGTGGTTCAGTCTTTTAAGCATCTGCCTTCAGGTCAGGTCATGATTCCAGAGTCCTGGAATTGAGTCCTGCATTGGGCTCCCTGCTCAACAGGGAGTCTGCTTCTCCCTCTTCTTCTGCCCATTCCCCCTGCTCACGCTCACTCTCTCTCAAATAAATAAAATATTATTTAAAGAAATCATACAATAATTGTCTTTATCTGATTAGCTTATTTCTTATTCTTATTCCTTATGACTCAGCATAATACCCTCTAGTTCCAGGGGCACCTGGGTGGCTCAGTGGGTTAAGCCTCTGCCTTCAGCTCAGGTCATGATCTCAGGGTCCTGAGATCAAACCCTGCATCCGGCTCTCTGCTCGGCGGGGAGTCGGTGGGGAGTCTGCTTCCCCCTGACTCTCTGCCTACTTGTGATCTCTCTCTGTCAAATAAATAAATAAAATCTTTAAAAAAACTACTAGTTCCATTCATGTTGTTGCAAATGGTAAGATTTCATCTTTTTAAGGGCTGAGTAATATAGATATAGATATACACCACATCTTCTTTTTTCATTTAAATTCAATTAACCAACCCACATCTTCTTTTAAATATTCTTCTTAAACACCGTGTTCTCTAGAACTGAGTACAATATAACAGACCTTGTTTAATCACATCGAAATAAAGCATAAGAAGTCACACATTCTAAGTTCTCTTTAATTGACTGATTTGTAACTTGGCAAGACCTTTTGTCTAAGTCTCAATTTCCTCATCTTTATGATGAGGGATGTTGTACTCAGTGATCTCTAAGGGCACTTCCAAAGTTCACTGTTAGAGTCTCTGTCTCTCACAGTTCCTCTGTTCTCCCTTTTCCTAGCAAGTAAAACTTGGCAGCCCTGATTACATAGACTGTGACCAAGAAAAGGTTCTGGAAGACTTTCTGAAGAGAATTGAATGCTATGAGGTCAACTACCAACCCTTGGATGATGAACTGGACAGGTAAGAACCCAGAACCCTAAAATCCAGGACTAGATCTTTACCCCTATTTTGATGTTTTTTAGTACCTGTGGAAATGTCCTTTTCTGGGTCTCACCTTCTCTATCTGTAACGTCAGGGAGCTAGAATCAATGATTTCCCTTTAGCACTCTCCAAGTTCTAATTGTCTGAGGTAGTAAATCTTTGATATATAAAAGGTCCATGAGAGTGTTAAAGTAGTGCCTTCCTGACCAATATGAACAGATCAGGACCCTGATCTCTAAGAACAAATTCTTCCCTCCTGTAGTTGTTGCTTTTATTTTTTTCAAAAGCATTCCTCACACATGGATGCCACCTTCTTTGTTTCATTGAATCCCCTCAGCACCCCTATAAAGGAAGCCAAAATAGATCTTATGTTCATAAGTTTTCAAGAAGAGGAAATTGAATCTTAGATGAAACCACTTGCCAAGCTCCCAGCACTAATCAAGGGGTAGAACTAGAATTCTAACCATATATTTTGTCTCCTACTCATGTCTCTTTTCATAAACCCATGTACCTTTTCAATCAATAATTATCCGGCCTCTTTGAGTTGTGGTGTACATAAGAGTATAAATACTGTCAAGAAAGGTGGTTTCCATCTGCAGATAGCTTCCATAGTGGCTTGATATATGGGAAGACACATGAAAATATGAAACTCTCATTCATAATGTCAGCTAAAAATTAGAAACATGTTAGCTGGAATATGTGAGTTTCAGACATAGGATATTCCCAGAGTCCTCAAAATGGGTTGTGATGCGAGAAGACTCTGGTCATCTAGAACCTTATGGCCCCAAATGACGAGTATGAGGAGGCCTCAAATAGTTAATAAAACCTTAGGAAGTTTAAACAATGTCCTTCCAGCTTTGCCCAACCAAAGTCCTAAGAGGCAAGTATTGTTACTGCATTGCTCATAGATGTAGAAATTGAGACCCAGAACTGTGCATGGACTTAACTAAGGCCACATAATGAATCAGTAGAACATTTATTCAAACCCTTATCTCACTCTTCAGGCCAAATTTTACTCTTCCCACATCCCTGTATCATAAAGAAGTGTCACATGAGGCTTAGACTCTTGGTGCAAGAAGCAGGAACTTTATATACAATTGTAAAGACTGTTCACTGTGCAAAGACAACCAGGTCAAGGGTACACTTGTTTTCCTCACCGAGGCATGTGTGTTGGAGTGGGGATGTTTCTTTCTTGAGGAAAGTGTACTTTATTCAAATTTCCACAAATGCACCATTCAGGCTAGCAGCATATGTTGAAAAGAGCTTGAAGGGAAGCTAAAGTGAAAGAAGCATTGAGAAAGCCCCTAGTATTCAGCATAGAATTCTGAGGGTGCTCAGGTAGTGTTTGATGAATCAGTTTAGGCCTAAAGATGACATATTCTGAAGTTTGACTTTATTTCAAGATTTTTACATCCATGTATCAGGGCCCAGCCAAAGCTGTGCCCTAGGAATCCAAAGAGAGAAGGGTTGTCCCTGCTGTGAGAGAATGCACATTTAGTTGGAGAAACCAATGAACATGCAGGTGATCAGAATTGTAGAAATTGTAAACCAAGTGGGCTAAAGGAATACAGAGGAGAAAACTCAGCTCAGCTTGGGAAGAAAGATGTGGAAGAGCAGGTTTACCCAGTATAGGCATGTGTTTGGGGTACCAGAAAGGTGGAGGCTACCAAAAATAGGAATAAAACAATCTGTAAAGTATTTACTATTTTAATTTCAAAACCAGCATCAATGTGGTCAAAATGGAGGAAAAAACCACAAAATTTCGTGGGACCTCCTCATATAATATAGTGTATGATTTTTATTTTAGATTTCACATAGTAGAGATAGGCACTAGCTTATATATTACTTTCAGTGGGAAGCACCTCTAAATGACTTCATGTGATTCTGGGCTCAAAGACGTCCTAGAGAGAGTGAATGTGTTGGCTCTCAAAGAATGGATACATAGGAGCTCAGCTTTGGAAAGCAGGAAAGGAATGTCTTTAAGCAAACAGAACAGCATTTTGGAATACTGTAGTTAAATATGAATAAAAGTAGGGGAGTTTAGAAAATATTCCAGCAAAATCATAAAGGCTAGATTGAAACAGAGAAATTATGGGCATGGGTGTGGGTATGGGACTATGAGGTGAAGCCAAGCAGGGCCAGTGTGTGCAGGTACATAGAATGTCAGACTAAACAAGAAGTTGAAAGCTCTCCTAGAACTACCCAGGACCTAGCACCAGGAATAGACAGTAATTAGGCAACAAGGCTACATCAGATATTTTCCACCACGAGGTTCTGAGACTCTTAGACAAGATAGTTGGAGAGAGTAACCTTAAGCATATCATTTCCACTCTCTGTGCTTCAGTTTCCTCTCCTATAAAACACAGCTAATAATCCTTGATTCCTAGGACGATTATGAGGATTCATGTATTTCGAAGTCCCCACTCCCTGCCAGATGCACAAAAGAAAATGCTTAGCAAGTGCAAATGTCCTGCAGAAACCATTGGATATAGATGACAGGGATGGGCATGATTAAGTATGATACAGATTAAAAGGCCATCTCTAGGAAGATCAGAGATGAGGCTTTCTGAAACCAAACCCATCAGCCACTGCTTTACCTGCCTTGGGTTAATTTAGCTATTTCTATTTACCTTGTTTTGCTACTGTGCATCCAGGGTTCCTGGTATGTCACCCCATTGGTGCAGCCTTCCCCACTTCTTCCAAGGGATCTTCTTGAACTCCATATAGTCCAACAACTAAAGGACTCATGCCTGGTACAGCAGGGACCTCAGAAGACTTACTCCATGGTTCTAGTCCTCTAATTAGTGTTGCTCACTCCCAGCTCCTCTGCAGACAGGTTGTTGAATAGTTTGATTATCACTCTGTGTATAGTTATTAATTCATGACTAGAGCACAGAATTGAGGGGATAAAATGGGGCTTGAAGCAAGGACCACAGGATTTCCATGTTGTGGACCATCTCTGCATCCCCACATCCTAATACTTGGCACATCTAAGAGACTGTTTATGGAAGGGTTGTTGAGCATTGGTCACATGTTTCCAAGTGTATGTTCTTGATTGAAGGAAGAGCTTCCAAAGGGGAGATGCTGAGTCCCCACCTCAAGGACAATGGTTAGAACAAAGGAGGGTGCGTTTGTTGACTGCATGACATATAGGGGGGAAAAAAAACTTTTTTCCCTTTCTGAGTGAGAAGAGACCTACACACACAGACACAACTGTGCACAGACACAATCTGGTAGCTGCCTGTCTGGTGTCAAATACAATATATCATAACAGGGGACTTAAAGAATAGAGGTACAGAACTCAGCTTGAGATTTAGAAGATTGTGTAGACAATTCAGGAGCTTCCAGTAAGATGTGGGAGGCAGCCAGGGTCACAGGATTACTGCTTTTCTCTGAGTATGTCATGAGTGTGAACTATGAAGAACAGAACCCAGATCCCTGGAGTGTAAAAAGTGATTGTGAAAAGTTGGCTTGGATCAAGCTGAAACTGAAGAAAGGAAACAGCGGAAGGTGGTAACAGCCAGTGAGCTCTGTAAGGTGGCTGGGAGCGAAGTCTCTAGAACAGGTACCCAGAATAGGGCAAAGCATGACATTTTGATAGCAGAAAGGTAGGTGAAAGCTACATTGTAGAAGAGGCTTGAAGGCAGGGTGTGGGGATGGGGCTTTGTCTTGGGATCAGCCTCTCCATCATCATCCCCTGAGCTGCACTTTCTTCTTCTTGGGCTGGCCTAGCCACCTCTCCTACATCAAGATCTTCGATGTGGGCACACGATACATGGTGAACCGAGTACAGGACCACATCCAGAGCCGCGCAGTCTACTATCTCATGAACATCCACGTCACACCCCGATCCATCTACCTATGCCGGCATGGAGAGAGTGAACTCAACCTCAGAGGCCGCATTGGAGGTGACTCTGGCCTCTCAGCTCGGGGAAAGCAGGTAAGAAGGGACCCAGGCACACTGAGGCATTGGGTAAGCTGGCCCAGGTGGGCTGGGGCTGATGGTACAGCTACTGCCTGGGTCCTAAGGATGGGGGGGTCAGTGACAGGGTAAAAGCAGGTTCTGGTCACACCTGCTCTTCCACCCAATCAGTCACTCAGTCTTGACCCATCCTTGAATGACTCCCATGTGCTAACAACACCTGCATGTCTGTTAGCTTGGTCTTGGCACTTCATGCCTGTCCAGATCTGCTTGCTCTTGCAGCCCCATTACAGTGAACACCCCTCACACTTGCCTGACTGATTCCTCTCCTCTCTCTCTCAACTCTGTGCCTTTGCTTGTGCAGTTTTCCCCACCTAGGTTTCTCTCCTAGGTTGCTGTCAGCTGGTGACCATCACATGCCCTGACAGCTGCCCTTATATGCCCCATCCTTGAATCTATTTTCTCCCTTATTCAGGGCTAATGCCACAACCCCTACCCCCACTTCAGGCCATTCCATTTTCAGCACTTGTTCTCCACCAGTTACTGCTCTTTTCCTGCCCTCTCTCTCCCACCTCCTTCCAGGGTCCAGCTTCTGCTCCCTGGTTTGGCCCAGGAAGCCCTCCCCTGTCCCTTCCTGCCCTCCCAGGCAGGTCACTGTGCCCTGGACTTAATCTGTTCCAGTTCTAGCTCATCTCTGACTGTGGCATTATTCTCTTCTCTCCAGCCAAGCATAGTAACCTGCACCTTAAGGATATAAAATAAAATAAGGCACACATTTTCCTTAATGTTTGGCCCTGTGCCTGGGCTTGTTAACACAGTTATTGTTCTTGCTGGGAGGATGGCTTGGGTAGAAAAATTGGGAAATGGGGTGCAGGAGGGAGGAAGCACTCTCTTTTACTGGGCACCTGTGCACAGCGACAGCACCTTCTGCTTCCACAAGTGTGACCTTATTCAATCCTCACAACAGCTCTGTGCGGTAGACATTACCATTAATGGTTCATGAAATCTAAGGAAGCTGAGGCCCAGGGAGGAGAAAAGAGCAGCCCCAGGTCATGTAACCAATTAAAAAAGAGCCAGGATTGAAAACCAGGCTTTCCTGTCTACCCCTCTTCATCCCCCACTGCAGAAGTGGTAGTGTCCTAAGCATGGCACTGCACTGGAAGGCCTGGTCCTCATGGTTCCCTTTCGGTTACTTCAGACTGTCAGGCTCCCCTTGAGGTGGACTCAGACCTTTGATTCCCACCTATCTCACTCTTCAGAGCAGAGTAGAGGATACTGGTGGCATTACCCTTTCCCTATGGCACTACCTGCAGCCAGGGGTCTCTTGGTTGAGGCCAGCTATGGCTCTGCCCATACATCTCAATACCCAGTTTGGACACATGGCCATCTCCACAATACATGCTGCCCTTGAACACAAACATGTGCATGTACAGGTAAATGCCTGGCACCAACCTTCATACTTATGGGCACAGTGCACCATGAAATTTACAAAACACTTTCTCATTGGCTGTCACTCATAATCAATCACAGAGGCTGTCACCTACTGTATGTCAAGAGCACTCTATGTGTTCCTCTTCCACTATCTAATGTGATGCTCAAAGGAGATGTTCAGTGAGCTAATGGTGTTTACAACTTACAGGCAGAAGATATAAAGCCACGGAGAAACAGGGATGTGTTCCAGGTCACACAGGGACATATAAGGAAGTTGGGAAAGTTTAACCCCTGTTGCCTACTTCCCAATCAAGGGCTCCTTCCGCCAGAGCACACTGACTACTGACTCATAATTCATAATTAGAATGTGTATACAAAATATTTACATTTGTACATACACATGTGTACATATAAATAAATCTATGCATTTGTGCCAGTGTTCCTCATGTTACTACCTGTGACTAATAACATGATGTTATGCAAAAGAACAAACCACTTGCTCATTTGGGTTCCCACAGCCTTTCATGTTTCCTTTCAGTACTGTCATTGTTTCCCTACTGGACTGGCTCTGTCTTGAGAACGGGACACCCTGATACCCAGCCCATGATCACACACACTCAGTATATGTTTGAATGACCTTAGAATCTGGGTTCCAAGACCCCAACTCAGGAAAATAAGAATCCCCAGAGTCAAAAGTAAATGTCCCCAAATCACACACCCCCTACTTCTGGACCACACTCTGAGTACCCAAAACCCAGAATCCCCTACACTTCTGGCCTGGAGTCTGCTCTCCATGCCTGTGTGGGCCTATCTCAGAGTCTGTCCGCCTGAGAACAGGCCATATCACAGTAGTGTGTAGCCCTCAGCAAAGGAGTGACCAAACAGTCACTGTTTGTGGATCATGGGAATCAGTGGAAATGGGGTGTGAATAGAATTTGGTCATGTGACTAGGTTATCTACAAACATGTACTCAAAACACCTACAAGTGCAGGATGGAGCCACAAATGAGAAGAGAAGGGAGGTTGACTGGGTAAAGTGCCTCCATTTGTAGTCTTGTCCCAGGCTCCACAATTGCCAGAGGTGGGTTCTTTGAATGAATAACTGAGCAAGGGGTTTCTTAAACAAGCATCAATTAACACACACACACATACACACACACACAAACATATACATACATAAACACACATACCTGTTTCTATTCCCTTGATCCTTGTCATATCTCTGTTTATAAATTGGAAACACTTAAATTCTACTCTTTCTTGTTTATCATCATTTCACCATTTGTGGCAGATCTCATAGCTACTCTGTTTTCTTTCATCTCTCTCTCTCTCCCCTCTTCTCATCTTCTGCAACCCCACTCCCCAGTACGCCTATGCCCTGGCCAACTTCATTCAGTCCCAGGGCATCAGCTCCCTGAAGGTGTGGACCAGCCACATGAAGAGGACTATCCAGACAGCTGAGGCCCTGGGTGTTCCCTATGAGCAGTGGAAGGCCCTGAACGAAATTGATGCGGTGAGATCATGGGCGATGAATTTCCTGGTAGTTAATGGGACTTGACTCGGGCTTATCCCCTCGGTTGCCTCTTCTTTGGCTCCTATGAAGAACACAATTAATTCAACAAGTATTTCTCAGCAACCAGCCATGCACCATACACTGTTCTGTGTGTTGGAGATCCAGTGAAGCCCAGAATAGACATGTTCTCTGTCCTCATGGAGCCCAAAGGCAGGCCATAAATAAGACAGTGCACATCCTATGACAAAATGTTGTAAGAAGGGAAGTATAAGGGAGATGAGGTTGGAAAGGAGGCATCTCAAAGCATTTTATACTTCATGTTGAAATATTTGGATGCTGCCCTAAAAATGGAAAGCCAAAGATGCAGTCTAAGTCAAGAAGTGGCCTGGATGTGATTCACATTCTTAAAAAGAAGACAAGACCATATTATTTCATATATTCAGAATGTAATAAACAATGATAAAAGAAGAGATAAACAAAAAACAGACTCTTTAGTAAACTGGTGGTTGTCAGAAGGGAGGTGGGCAGGGGGACGAGTGAAATAGCCACAGCATATTAAGAGTATACTTATCTTGATGAGCACTGAGAAATGTATAGAATTATTGAATTATTATATTATACACCTAAAATTAATATAACAGTGTAAGTTAATTATACTTGATTAATATAAATAAATAAGTAAATAGCCATTCTGATCATGTGTGGAAACTAGTTAGGAAAAGGGCTAGACTGAGCACGTAGAACAGTATGGGGATGGTTGCGTTAATCCAGGCAAAAGGTGACAATGGACTAAAATAGTGGTATTGGAAATAGAATGAAGAAAAAGACCATCTGACCCTCATAACATAATAATCTTGCTTCAGAGTCAGGTTTCCCCATGTGCCTTTTGCAAAAGTGTTTTTTTTCCTCCCCATTGTCTCACCTGGATTATAGTTATACTGACATCAGGTAGCAGTCCACAGGTTATGATTGTTAGACCTAAAAGTAAAAGCTTTATCACAAATATAGTTAACTTTCATGTAGTTAGGTTAACTTGCTTGCCTGGTAGATATACTTCAATGAATGCAAAGAAGTATATGTGTGTCTACATATATACACATGTACTTAGCTATAGATGTACAGAGATACACATATTAAAAAAGGAATATATAGTATCATTCTACATATCACATATAATTGCTATAAAATACACTCAAGAAAATATATAAACCCTTCATCATGAGAGATCAGTCACTACTTGTTTCTGGCCCACATGTGGTATAAACATTTATTGGATACCTACTCTGTTTCAGGCTCTGGGGTGGTATTGGAGAAAGAGATTTATTTTTGTCTTCACTGAATTTTTGGTCAAAACAGGATAGACAGAAAAAAAGAAAACAGAGGAATACAAAACAGCATGTGTGATATAGTCCCTGAGAGGCTAGACCATAGATGTACAGATGTCAGGGCAGGGCATCTGACCCAGCCAGGATCTGCCTGGAGGAAGTGATGCCTAGCTGAGCATTCATTAACAGTGAGTCAGGTAGAAAGGATTAAGAATGGTATGTCAGGCAGAGCCCAGCATAAACAAAGAAGGCTGTGTGTGTGTGTGTGTGTGTGTAACTGCTAAGATTATAGTAGTGGAGACAGGAAAGAAAAAGGAATAGATTTTTGAGAAATTTAACGGATAGAATTACAGCAATTTGCTCTAGGGGAGGAGTAAGGAAAAAGTAATAGTTTAGGATGATGCCTAAATTGCTGGTTTATTTTCCATGATCAATAATATATTAATAATTAGTTCCACTGCTTGAGTCTTTAAAATGTACCTTGAAAATTCTGTGCTAGATATATTATTTTTAATATTCAAAACACTTTTGTGAGGTTGTTGTAATTCTCATTTTTCAGATGAGGAAAATAAAATTCAAAGAGTTTAGGCAATTTGCCTTAAGTCAATATGAAGTCAGTGTCACTTCCGCAGGCAAGAGGCTTTGAGCATGCCTCTAAATAGAAAGTCCAAGCCAACCTGGAAGGATCTTGTGTACCCAGTAGAGTGCACTTTTTCTCATAGACAGTGTCAGTGGAGAAATTTGACACTGCAGAGCTGTTTGTGGGTTATGGCAGGGGTGAAATTCACTCCTAAAGAAAGGCTGGTTTATGATTGAAAATACAACAGCCAGAGGCTATTGCTCCCTTACAGGAAAGTCTAACTGGAATCTTACCATTTGCTGGAATCCACACAATCAAAAGGAAATCTTATAAACCCAACATTGCCAGCCACCTCGCTTCTGGGTATTTTTCAGTGAAAGCTCTCATGTGCTCCTAAGGAACTCATTCTCTGAGCTCTGAATTCCTGCTTTGGGTAAGGGGACTATATTTCCCCAAGGTCCACTCTGAAACTGTTAGGAATTTACTAATTCTTATCTTTTGAGATGTCTGTGGATATCTGTTTCTTTATCTGTCAGAGGTAGATTTCTTTTATCTGGAGCATAGGTAGGAGCAGAGGGGATGGGAAATGCTATAAAATGGGAGAGCACTGTTATGTAAGTGCATATATGTGTGTGGTTGCATACATAGTCATAGATATCCACCATAAATATGTTTATAATCACAGACATACACTTCACAGACACATTGACCTGCTATTCTGACATAGAATCCCTTTCAGACACATCTACCAATCAACACCTGCACCGTGCATGCACACAGAAACAGATCACAGAGACCCTCATATGAGCATATTCTCAGATGCTCAGACACCCTGTACACACACACACACACACACTCACCAAACACACTACAAAAACTGAGACAAATACACAAACACAAGGCATATGTCTTTAAACATACCAGCATGATACACATACACACAAACACAGTCTCAAATCCTTAAGCCCATATATTTATAAAATACATATTGAAATGTACAATGTACATCTACAAACCTTTTGGGACAATCATAGAGAAACACCATACACAGGTACACACCATATACTCATACTGAACACACCTGTACACATGCACACTCTCTCACATCCATACACTTCATGTGAGCGTGCACACACACACACACACACACACACAATAGGCACAAACATAGAGCTGGCTTCACAGAAAATCAAGTGTGTTGCTGTGCCATAATCTTTGGACTCAGAACTATGGTAAAGGCTGTATGGATGTCACCTTGTGAATACGTTTATCCCCAAATAATTCTTCTCAGGGTGTCTGTGAGGAGATGACCTATGAGGAAATCCAGGAACACTACCCTGAAGAATTTGCACTACGGGACCAAGATAAATATCGCTACCGCTATCCCAAGGGAGAGGTAAGGTTTGGAGGGATTGCCTGACTCCTAGAACTCCTCCCAGTAACTTCATTCCAACAATGAAAATTGCATAGTTCCCTGGACAGCTTTAGAAGCAGAGCAAAGCATATTTTGTAGCAGCTGCCATCCCACAAAGCACATGATAATCTCGCTCTTGGTTTTCTCTGCTTCACGGCTATCAGCAACGGATACCTCTTTTACTAAAGCTAAAATAATTGCCTCCTTATATCCCATCTGTTTCGGGGGGCTTCATCCTAGATTTTGACTCTGGTATCCTTTCACTAAAGACACCTGAAGTAGTTCAACATACTCCTGTCATTTTATTGCCAAGTTGCCTAAAGATCCAGTCCAGTTAGAGTCTAGAGTGGAACAATGGCTAATAATAGCTTGACCAGATTCTTTGCCACCATATGAACCAGACCATCAGTTCCCTAATTCCCATATCAGGCAGATCCTTATTGCTTTCCACCCAGCAGATTAATTTAGCCAGTTCCACATCTTAAAGTATTTATTAGTCATACTCCATTTTTGATATACATTCCTGGGAACAATTATAAGAAAAGCAGGACACCAAAGAAGGTAAAATAATACATATCCTATGTTGCAAAGCAATTTCACACTTTTATCCTCATCCTCAGAAATGACATTATAAAGTGAGTCTGAGTTTGCCTTAATTTTTCCTTATATATGTTGAGGCTATGTTATTACATGCATACAGATTTAAAGCAATTATATCTTCTTAGTGAATTGCATATTTCACTAGGAATAATATTTCCCCTAATGTTTCTTCTTGAAAGTGTATTTTATCTAGTATTAATATAGCGGTATCTATCTATCTCTCTGTCTGTTTATCTATCATCTATCTATCTATATTTATATATATATGTGTTTTCTAGTTAGTATTTGCCTAGTTCATCTTTATTAATTTACTTTCAATTTCTCTGGGGTTTTTTGTTTTAGGTTTCTTGTAAAGAGAATATAATTGATTTTTTAGAAGACTTATCTATTTTATCTTAGAGACATAGAGATCATGAGCAGGGGGAGGGGAGAAGGCAAGGAAAAGAGAGAGGAAGAGAAGAAGACTCCTCACTGAACGTGGAGACCAACACAGGGCTCAATCCAATGAACCAAAGATCATGAACTGAGCCAAAATCAAGAGTCAGATGCAAAACTGACCGAACCACCTAGGTGTCCCAGCTTTTGTTGTTTTTAATACAATGTGAAAATATTTGTCTTTTAAATTGTAATTCTGATACATTTACTTTTATTATAATTACTGATTTAATTGAGCTTATTTCTATTCTCTTATTTTGAGATTTTTTTTCTGAAACTTTATGCTTAGTTTATATTTCTCTTTTTCTCCCTTCTCTAAATTTCTGCTCCTGAAATTTTGCATCTATATTTAAGTTATATAATGTTTCATTCTTTTTTTTTTAATTTTTAAAATTTAATTAATATGCTCCACATTATCAGTTTCAGAGGTAGAATTCAGTAATTAATCAGTTGCATACAACACCCAGTGCTCATTACTTCAAGTGACCTCTTAATGTCCATTACCCAGTTACCCCATCCCCGCCACCTGCCCTCCAGCAACCCTCAGTTTATTTCCTACAGTTAAGAGTCTCTTATAGTTTGTCTCCCTCTCTGGTTCCTCTTATTTTATTTTTCTCTCCCTTCCCCTATGTTCATCTGTTTTGTCTGTTTAATTCTACATATGAATGAAATCCTATGGTATTTGTCATTCTTTGAATTATTTCACTCAGCTTAATACCCTCTACTTCCAACCACATCATTGCAAATTGCAAGATTTCATTTTTTGGTGGCTGAGTAATATTCCATTGTATATACCACATCTTCTGTATCCATTCATCTGTAGAAGGACATCGGTGCTCTTTTCATATTTTGGCAACTGTGGACATTGCTGCTATAAACATTGGGGTTCATGAGCCCCTTTGAATCACTATCTTTATATCCTTAGGATAAATACCTCAGAGTGCAACTGGTGTATCACAGGGTAGCTCTGTTTTTAACATTTTGAGAAACCTCCATACTGTTTTCCAGAGTGGCTACACCAGTTTGCGTTTCCACCAAAAGTGTAAGAGGATTCTCCTTTCTCCACATCCTCACCAACATCTGTTGATTCCTCAGTTGTTAATTTTAGCCATTCTGACAGGTGTGAGGCAGTATCTCATTGTGGGTTTGATTTGTATTTCCCTAGTGGCTAGTGATGTGGAGCATTTTTTCGTGTGTCTATTACCCATTTATAAGTCTTCTTTGGAGAAATGTCTTTTCATGTCTTCTGCCCATTTCTTGACTGGGTTTTTTATTTTTTTTTTGAAAGTTGAGTTTGATAAGTTCTTTAGAGATTTTGGATATCATCCCTTTATCTGATGAGACATTTGACAATATCTTCTCCCATTCCTTAGGCTGCTTTTAGTTTTGTTGACTGTTTCTTTTGATGTGTGGAAGCTTTTCATGCTGATGAAATCCCAATACTTCATTTTTGCTTTTGTTTCCTTTGTCTTTGAAGCCATGTTGTGCAAGATGTTGGATGGGATGGGAAAAGAGGTTGCTGTCTGTGTTCTTCTCTAGAATTTTGATGGATTCTTGTCTCACACTTACATATTTCATTCATTTGGAATTGATTTTTGTTTATGGTGTAAGAAAGTGGTCCTGTTTCATTCCTCTGCATGTGGCTATCCAATTTTCCCAACACCATTTTTTGCAGAGACTGTCTTTTTTTTCATTGGATATTCTTTCCTGCTTTGTCAAAGATTATTTGATCATAGAGTTGGAGAACCATTTCTGGGGTCTCTATGCTGTTCTATTGGTCTATGTGTCTGTTTTTGTGCCAGTACTATAGTGTCCTGATTATTACAGCTTTGTAATACAGCTTGAAATCCAGAATAGTGATGTCACCAGCTTTGGTTTTGTTTTGCAACATTCCTTTAGCTATTCAGGGTCTTTTCTGGTTCCATACAAATATCAGGATTGTTTGTTCCAGCTCTATGCTGATCATATTCTGACAAAGATTGCTTTGAAAGTGTAAATTGCTTTGGGTAGCATAAACATTTTAACAATATTTGTTCTTCCAATTTGTGAGCATGGATGTTTTTCCATTTCTTTTTCTCTTCCTCAATTTCTTTTTATAAGTGTCATATTGTTTTCAGAATACAGATACTTATTTCTTTGATTAGGTTTATTTCAGGTAGCTTATACTTTTTGTTGCAATCATAATTGGAATCAATTCCTTGATTTCCCTTTCTTCAGCTTCATTTTTAGTGTATAGAAATGCAGCTGACTTCTGTGCTTTGATTTTATATCCTGCCACATTGCTGAATCCCTGTATCAGTTCTAGGAATTTTTGTAAGGGGAAAGCATTCTGGGTTTTCTACATAGAGTATCATGTTGATGGCAAAGAGTGAAAGTTGCTGATTTGGATGGCTTTTATTTCTTTTTGTTGTCGCTTGCTGAGGCTAGAACTTCCAGTACAATGTTGAACAAGCGTGGTGAGAGAGGACATCCCTGACTTGCTCTTGACCTTAGGAGAAAAGCTCTCAGTTTTTCCCCATTGAGGATGATATTCGCTATGGGGTTTTCATATACAGTTTTTTATGATACTGATGTGTGTTTCTTCTTTCCCTACACTGCAAAGAGTTTTTAACAAGAAAGATGCTTTTTTTTTTTTTTGCATCTATTGAGAGGATCATACGGTTAATTTCTTTTCTTTTGTTAATGTGTTATCACGTTGGTTGATTTGCAGATGTTGAACCACACATGAAGCCCAGGAATAAATCCCACCTGGTCATGATGAATAATCCTTTTGATGTACTGTTGGATCCTATTAGCTAGTATCTTGGTGAGAATTTTGGCATGCATGTTCATCAGAGATATTGGTCTCTAATTCTCTTTTTGAGTGAGGTCTTTGTTTGGTTTGGTGATCAAAGTAATGCTGCCATCATAGAATGAGTTTGAAAGTTTTCTTTCCATTTCTATTCTTTGAAAGAACTTCAGAAGAATATGTATTAATATTTTATTTTTTAAGATTTTATTTATTTATTTGACATACAGAGATCACAAGTAGGCAGAGAGGCAGGCAGAGAGGGGGCGGGGAAGCAAGCTCCCCACCAAGCAAATAGCCCAATGTGGGACTCAATCTCAGGACCCTGGGATCATGACCTGAGCTGAAAGCAGAGGCTTTAACCCACTGAGCCACCCAAGTGCCCCTAATTTTTTAAATGTTTCATAGAATTTCCCTGGGAGACCATCCGGTCCTGGACTCTTGTTTTTTGGGAGATGTTTTTATAACTACTTTAGTTTCTTTAATAGTTATGAGCCTGTTATGATTTCCTATTTCTCCCTGATTCAGTTTTGGCACTTTATATGTTTCTAGGAATCCACCCATTTCTTCCAGATAGACTAATTTGTTGGCATATTGTTGCTCATAATATGTTCTTATAATTGTCTGTACTTCCTTGGTGTTGGTTGTGATCTCTCCTCTTTCATTCATGATTTTATTTATTTGGGTCATTTCTCTTTTCTTTTTTTTTTTTTAATATAATTTTTTATTTTTTTATAAACATATATTTTTATCCCCAGGGGTACAGGTCTGTGAATCACCAGGTTTACACACTTCACAGCACTCACCAAAACACATACCCTCCCCAATGTCCATAATACCACCCCCTTCTCCCAAACCCCCTCCCCCCAGCAACCCTCAGTTTGTTTTGTGAGATTAAGAGTCACTTATGGTTTGTCTCCCTCCCAATCCCATCTTCTTTCATTTATTCTTCTCGTACCCACTTAAGCCCCCATGTTGCATCACCACTTCCTCATATCAGGGAGATCATATGATAGTTGTCTTTCTCCGCTTGACTTATTTCGCTAAGCATGATACGCTCTAGTTCCATCCATGTTGTCGCAAATGGCAAGATTTCATTTCTTTTGATGGCTGCATAGTATTCCATTGTGTATATATACCACGTCTTCTTGATCCATTCATCTGTTGATGGACATCTAGGTTCTTTCCATAGTTTGGCTATTGTGGACATTGCTGCTATAAACATTCGAGTACACGTGCCCCTTTGGATCACTACGTTTGTATCTTTAGGGTAAATACCCAATAGTGCAATTGCTGGGTCATAGGGCAGTTCTATTTTCAACATTTTGAGGAACCTCCATGCTGTTTTCCAGAGAGGTTGCACCAGCTTGCATTCCCACCAACAGTGTAGGAGGGTTCCCCTTTCTCCGCATCCTCGCCAGCATTTGTCATTTCCTGACTTGTTGATTTTAGCCATTCTGACTGGTGTGAGGTGATATCTCATTGTGGTTTTGATTTGTATTTCCCTGATGCCGAGTGATATGGAGCACTTTTTCATGTGTCTGTTCACCATCTGGATGTCTTCTTTGCAGAAATGTCTGTTCATGTCCTCTGCCCATTTCTTGATTGGATTATTTGTTCTTTGGGTGTTGAGTTTGCTAAGTTCTTTATAGATTCTGGACACTAGTCCTTTATCTGATATATCGTTTGCAAATATCTTCTCCCATTCTGTCAGTTGTCTTTTGATTTTGTTAACTGTTTCCTTTGCTCTGCAAAAGCTTTTGATCTTGATGAAATCCCAATAGTTCATTTTTTCCCTTGCTTCCCTTGCCTTTTGCGTTGTTCCTAGGAAGATGTTGCTGCGGCTGAGGTCGAAGAGGTTGCTGCCTGTGTTCTCCTCAAGGATTTTGATGGATTCCTTTCGCACATTGAGGTCCTTCATCCATTTTGAGTCTATTTTTGTGTGTGGTGTAAGGAAATGGTCCAATTTCATTTTTCTGCATGTGGCTGTCCAATTTTCCCAGCACCATTTATTGAAGAGGCTGTCTTTTTTCCATTGGACATTCTTTCCTGCTTTGTCGAAGATGAGTTGACCATAGATTTGAGGGTCTATTTCTGGGCTCTCTATTCTGTTCCATTGATCTATGTGTCTGTTTTTGTGCCAGTACCATGCTGTCTTGATGATGACAGCTTTGTAATACAGCTTGAGTCCGGGATTGTGATGCCACCAACGTTGGCTTTCTTTTTCAATATCCCTTTAGCTATTCGAGGTCTTTTCTGGTTCCATATAAATTTTAGAATTATTTGTTCCATTTCTTTGAAAAAGATGGATGGTACTTTGATAGGAATTGCATTAAATGTGTAGATTGCTTTAGGTAACATAGACATTTTCACAATATTTATTCTTCCAATCCAGGAGCATGGAACATTTTTCCATTTCTTTGTGTCTTCCTCAATTTCTTTCATGAGTACTTTATAGTTTTCTGAGTATAGATACTGTGTCTCTTTGGTTAGGTTTATTCCTAGGTATCTTATGGTTTTGGGTGCAATTGTAAATGGGATTGACTCCTTGATTTCCCTTTCTTCTGTCTTGCTGTTGGTGTAGAGAAATGCAACTGATTTCTGTGCATTGATTTTATATCCTGACACTTTACTGAATTCCTGTATAAGTTCTAGCAGTTTTGGAGTGGAGTCTTTTGGGTTTTCCACATATAGTATCATATCATCTGCGAAGAGCGATAATTTGACTTCTTCTTTGCCGATTTGGATGCCTTTAATTTCCTTTTGTTGTCTGATTGCTGAGGCTAGGACCTCTAGTACTATGTTGAATAGCAGTGGTGATAATGGACATCCCTGCCGAGTTCCTGACCTTAGCGGAAAAGCTTTCAGTTTTTCTCCATTGAGAATGATATTTGCGGTGGGTTTTTCATAGATGGCTTTGATGATATTGAGGTATGTGCCCTCTATCCCTACACTTTGAAGAGTTTTGATCAGGAAGGGATGCTGTACTTTGTCAAATGCTTTTTCAGCATCTATTGAGAGTATCATATGGTTCTTGTTCTTTCTTTTATTGATGTGTTGTATCACATTGACTGATTTGCGGATGTTGAACCAACCTTGCAGCCCTGGAATAAATCCCACTTGGTCGTGGTGAATAATCTTTTTAATGTACTGTTGAATCCTATTGGCTAGTATTTTGTTGAGTATTTTCGCAACTGTGTTCATCAAGGATATCGGTCTATAGCTCTCTTTTTTGGTGGGATCCTTGTCTGGTTTTGGGATCAAGGTGATGCTGGCCTCATAAAATGAGTCTGGAAGTTTTCCTTCCATTTCTATTTTTTGGAACAGTTTCAGGAGAATAGGAATTAGTTATTCTTTAAATGTTTGGTAGAATTCCCCCGGGAAGCCGTCTGGCCCTGGGCTTTTGTTTGTTTGGAGATTTTTAATGACTGTTTCAATCTCCTTACTGGTTATGGGTCTGTTCAGGCTTTCTATTTCTTCCTGGTTCAGTTGTGGTAGTTTATATGTTTCTAGGAATGCATCCATTTCTTCCAGATTGTCAAATTTATTGCCGTAGAGTTGCTCATAGTATGCTCTTATAATAGTTTATATTTCTTTGGTGTTAGTTGTGATCTCTCCTCTTTCATTCATGATTTTATTTATTTGGGTCCTTTCTCTTTTCTTTTTGATAAGTCGGGCCAGGGGTTTATCAATTTTATTAATTCTTTCAAAGAACCAGCTCCTAGTTTCGTTGATTTGTTCTATTGTTTTTTTGGTTTCTATTTCATTGATTTCTGCTCTGATCTTTATGATTTCTCTTCTCCTGCTGGGCTTAGGGTTTCTTTCTTGTTCTTTCTCCAGCTCCTTTAGGTGTAGGGTTAGGTTGTGTACCTGAGACCTTTCTTGTTTCTTGAGAAAGGCTTGTACCGCTATATATTTTCCTCTCAGGACTGCCTTTGTTGTGTCCCACAGATTTTGAACCGTTGTATTTTCATTATCATTTGTTTCCATGATTTTTTTCAATTCTTCTTTAATTTCCCGGTTGACCCATTCATTCTTTAGAAGGATACTGTTTAGTCTCCATGTATTTGGGTTCTTTCCAAACTTCCTTTTGTGGTTGAGTTCTAGCTTTAGAGCATTGTGGTCTGAAAATATGCAGGGAAGGATCCCAATCTTTTGATACCGGTTGAGTCCTGATTTAGGACCGAGGATGTGATCTATTCTGGAGAATGTTCCATGTGCACTAGAGAAGAATGTGTATTCTGTTGCTTTGGGATGAAATGTTCTGAATATATCTGTGATGTCCATCTGGTCCAGTGTGTCGTTTAAGGCCTTTATTTCCTTGCTGATCTTTTGCTTGGATGACCTGTCCTTTTCAGTGAGGGGAGTGTTAAAGTCCCCTACTATTATTGTATTATTGTTGATGTGTTTCTTTGATTTTGTTATTAATTGGTTTATATAGTTGGCTGCTCCCACGTTGGCGGCATAGATATTTAAAATTGTTAAATCTTCTTGTTGGACAGACCCTTTGAGTATGATATAGGGTCCTTCCTCATCTCTTATTATAGTTTTTGGCTTAAAATCTAATTGATCTGATATAAGGATTGCCACTCCTGCTTTCTTCTGATGTCCATTAGCATGGTAAATTCTTTTCCACCCCCTCACTTTAAATCTGGAGGTGTCTTCGGGCTTAAAATGTGTTTCTTGGAGGCAACATATAGATGGGTTTTGTTTTTTTATCCATTCTGATACCCTGTGTCTTTTGACAGGGGCATTTAGCCCATTAACATTCAGGGTAACTATTGAGAGATATGAATTTAGGGCCATTGTATTGCCTGTAAGGTGGCTGTTACTGTATATGGTCTCTGTTCCTTTCTGATCTACCACTTGTAGGATCTCTCTTTGTTTAGAGGACCCCTTTCAAGATTTCCTGTAGAGCTGGTTTGGTGTTTGCAAATTCTTTCAGTTGTTGTTTGTCCTGGAAGCTTTTAATCTCTCCTTCTATTTTCAATGATAGCCTAGCTGGATATAGTATTCTGGGCTGCATGTTTTTCTCGTTTAGTGCTCTGAAAATATCATCCCAGCTCTTTCTGGCCTGCCAGGTCTCTGGGGATAAGTCAGCTGCCAATCTAATATTTTTACCATTGTATGTTACAGACTTCTTTTCCCGGGCTGCTTTCAGGATTTTCTCTTTGTCACTGAGACTTGTAAATTTTACTATTAGGTGACGGGGTGTGGGCCTATTCTTATTGATTCTGAGGGGCGTTCTCTGAACCTCCTGAATTTTGATGCTCGTTCCCTTTGCCATATTGGGGAAATTCTCCCCAATAAGTCTCTCTAGTATACCTTCTGCTCCCCTCTCTCTTTCTTCTTCTTCTGGAATCCCAATTATTCTAATGTTGTTTCGTCTTATGGTGTCACTTATCTCTCGAATTCTCCCCTCGTGGTCCAGTAGCTGTTTGTCCCTCTTTTGCTCAGCTTCTTTATTCTCTGTCATTTGGTCTTCTATATCACTAATTCTTTCTTCTGCCTCATTTATCCTAGCAGTGAGAGCCTCCATTTTTGATTGCACCTCATTAATAGCTTTTTTGATTTCTACTTGGTTAGATTTTAGTTCTTTTATTTCTCCAGAAAGGGCTTTTATATCTCTCGAGAGGGTTTCTCTAATATCTTCCATGCCTTTTTCGAGCCCGGCTAGAACCCTGAGAATTGTCATTCTGAACTCTAGGTCTGACATATTACCAATGTCTGTATTGGTTAGGTCCCTAGCCTTCGGTACTGCCTCTTGTTCTTTTTTTTGTGTTGAATTTTTCCGTCTTGTCATTTTGTCCAGATAAGAGTATATGAAGGGGCAAGTAAAATACTAAAAGGGTGGCAACAACCCCAGGAAAATATGCTTTAACCAAATTAGAAGAGATCCAAAATCGTGAGGGGGGAGAAAGGGGATAAAAAGTGGTTCAAAAAGGAAACAATAAAAAAAAAAGAAAAAAGAGGAAAAAAAAAGAATTTTTTAAAAAAAGAAAACACCTAAGAAAAATATAAAAAAGAAAAAAAATATATGTATTAGATAAACTAGTCAAAAATCGTTAAAAAAGAAAAAGGTAACAGTTAAAAAAAAAAATTTTACCCGAAGGCAAAAAAAAAAAAAATTAAATTAACCGCAAGACTAAAAAAAATCACAGGGAAAAAGCCATGAGTCCGTGCTTTGCTTTCTCCTCCTCTAGAATTCTGCTGCTCTCCTTGGTATTGAAACTGCACTCTTTGGTAGGTGAACTTGGTCTCGGCTGGATTTCTTGTTGATCTTCTGGGGGAGGGGCCTGTTGTAGTGATTCTCAAGTGTCTTTGCCCCAGGCGGAATTGCACCGCTTTTACCCAGGGCCGGGGTGAGTAATCCGCTTGGGTTTGCTTTCAGGAGCTTTTGTTCCCTGAGCGCTTTCCGTAGAGTTCCGGAGGACGGGAATACAAATGGCGGCCTCCTGGTCTCCGGCCCGGAGGAGCCGAGAGCCCAGGGCTGCACTCCTCAGTGCGCGCCCAGAGAACCGCGCTCAGTTACTCCCGTCTGCCTGACCTCCGGCCGCGCTCTGAGCTCACCGAGCCTGCGACCGGTTCAATGTCACCCCGAGCTGCGAGCTTACTGTCGGCTCTGTCTCTGTAGCCGGCTTTCCCGTTCCAATACCCGCAAGCTCTGCGACACTCAGACACCCCCGATCCTTCTGTGACCCTGCGGGACCTGAGGCCACGCTGACCCCGTGTGGGCTTTGCCCCAGGTAGCCTCTGGAGCGATGTCCCTCAGCGGAACAGACTTTTAAAAGTCCTGATATTGTGCGCGGTTGCTCCGCCGCTTGCCGGGAGCCGGCCCCTCCCCCCAGTGTCTATCTTCCCGTCGCTTTGGATTCACTTCTCCGCCGGTCCTACCTTTCAGAAAGTGGTTGTTTTTCTGTTTCCAGAATTGCTGTTCTTCTTCTCTTTGATCTGCTGATGGATTTGCAGGTGTTTGCAATCTTTAGATAAGCTATCTAGCTGATCTCCGGCTAGCTGAAGTAGTCTCGGCCTGCTACTTCTCCGCCATCTTGACTCCTCCCCCTCTCTTTTCTTTTTTTAAACATATTTATTTTTTTTTATTTTTTTCAGTGTTCCAAGATTCATTGTTTATGTACCACACCCAGTGCTCCATGCAATATGTTCTTTTCTTTTTCATAAGTTTGGCTAGATGTTTATCAATCTTATTAATTCTTTCAAAGAACCAGCTCCTATTTTCATTGATCTGTTCTTTTTTTAAAAAATTCAATTTTCTATCACTGAATTCTGCTTTAATTTTATTAATTCTAGTTTTCTGCTTGGTATAGGTTTTATTTGCTGTTCTTTTTTCCAGCTCTACTAGTTGTAAGGTTAGGTTTTCTCTTTGAGACTTTTCTTGCCTCTTGAGAAAGGCCTGTATTGCTATGCACTTCTCTCTTCCTACTGCTTTTGCTGCATCCCAAAGGTTTTAATGTGTCATGTTTTAACTTTCATTTGCTTCTATGTATTTTTTAAGTATTCTTTAATTTCCTGGTAACCATTCATTCTTTTGTAGGATGTTCTTTAACCTCCATGTATCTGTGGTCCTTCCAATTTTTTTCTAGTGATTGACTTTATGTTTCATAGCGTTATGGTCTGAAAATATGCATGGTATGATCTCATGTACCAGTTGAGGCCTGATTTGTGGTCCAGTGGGTAATCTATTCTGGAGAATGTTCCATGTGGACTTGAAAAGAATATGTGTTCTGGTGCTTTAGGATGAAATTCTCTGAATATATCTGTGAAGTCCCTCTGGTCCTGTGTGTCATTCAAAGCCCTTGTTTCCTTGTTGATCTTCTGCTTAGATGATCTCTCCATTGTTGTGAGTGGGATTTTAATGTCCCCTATCACTATTGTATTATTATCAGTGAGTTTTCTAAATTTTGTTAATTAATTCCTTTATATATTTGGCTGCTCCCAAGTTAGGTGCATAAGTATTTACAATTGTTGGATCTTCTTATTGGATAGGCCCCTTTATTATGATACAGTACCCTTCTTCATCTCTTCTAATAGTCTTTGTTTTAAAATCTAGTTATCTAGTTATCTAAGGATGACTCTTATAACTTTCTTTTGATGTCCATTAGCATGATAAATTGTTCTCCACCCCCTCACTTTTAATATGGAGGTGACTTTTGTTCTAAAATGAGTCTCTTGTAGGCAGTGTATCAGTGGGTCTTTTTTAAAAATCTATTCTGATACTCTATGGCTTTTTTTAAGATTTCATTTATTTATTTGACAGATAGAGTTCACAAGTAGGCAGAGAGAGAGAGAGAGAGAAGAGGAAGCAGGCTCCCTGCTGAACAGAGAGCCCGATGTGGGGCTCGATCCCAGGACCCTGGGATTATGACCCAAGCTGAAGGCAGAGGCTTTAACCCACGGAGCCACCCAGGTGCTCATAGAGCCCCTACTCTATGGCTTTTGATTGAAGCATGTAGGCCATTTCATTCAGAGTAATTGTTGAAAAATATGAATTTAGTATCATTGTAAAGTGGTACTGTCAGGTCACAGTTTCTGTAGGGTGTCTCTGTTCTTTTCTGATCTTTGTTAGTTTAGAGCTCTCTCTTCTTTTAAAGGATCCCTTTTAATATTTCTTGCAAGGCTAGTTTAGGATTGAGGTTTAGAGGGAGAGCTTGAGCAAGTGAGAAAAGGGGCATAAGGAGAAAATCTTCAAGCAGACTTCCTGTTGATCATGAAGCCTGACTTGGGGCTCCATCTCATGACCTGTGAGATCACAATCTGAGCCAAAACCAAGAGTCAGATTCTTAACTGACTGAGCCACCCAGTTCCTTCTTGTCTTGGAAACCCTTTATCTCTTCTTTTAATCTCAATAATAGCTTTGCTAGATAAAGTATTCTTAGCTGCATATTTTCCCTTTTAGCATGTTGAATATTTCCTTCTTCTGCTTCCTGGCCTACCAGGTCTCTGTGGACAGGTCTGCTGGTAACCTTAGTATCTTTTGCCCCTAGCTGTTTTTAGAATTGCCTCTTTATCTTTTGTCCCTAGCTGTTTTCAGAATTATCTCTTTATCTTTACATTTTGTAAGTTTCACTATGATATGTTGTAGTGTTGACTTTTTGTTGATTTTGAGAAGAGTTCTCTGTGAATCTTGCCCTGGAGTGCTTGTTTCCTTCCCCAGATTAGGGAAGTTCTTAGATATAATTTGTTCAAATAAGACTTCCGTCCCTTCCCCCAACACACACATTTTTCTCCTGGGACTCCTATAACACAGATATTATTGTGGTTTCTGGAATCAATGAGTTCCCTAAGTCTACCTTCATGATCTACTAGGTTTCTTTCCAGATTCATTATTTTCCATAATTTTATCTTCTATAAAACCTATTCTCTCATCTGCTTCTTCAATGCTCATTGTCATTATATCCAGTCTGTTTTACATCTCAGTTATAGCACTTTTTTGTTTCAGCCTGACTAGCTTTGGGGTCCTTTGTCTCTGTAGCAAGGTGTTTTGTTGTTGTTTGTTTGTTTTGTTTTGTTCTGTTTTTGTATCTTCCATGCTTCTTTCAAGCCCAGCTAGTAGTTTTATGAGTGTCCTAAATTATCGTTCAGATGTATTGCTTATATTAATTAGCTTTTAGCAAGTTCCTGGTTGTGGTTTCTTCTTGAATGTTCTTTTGGGGAGAGTTTCTCCACCTTGTCATTTTGGCTATGTTTCTGTCTTTTGTGTGTTATATTTCCTGTATCTGAAAGTAATATTAAGTTAAAGAGTGATCATACAATGCCCAGGGTTTGGCACTTCAAGAAGTGTTTCTAATATACGGTATGTGCACTCTGTTACTGTGTTTTGGCTGTTCTTTCCCACTGGTCAGTCCTCTGCAGAGTTCCTCCTTGCTTGCAGTGGGGAATGTTTGGACTTTTAGATTCGCTTTATTTTTATTGAAATAGGCCTGTACAGCTTTTTCCCTCCAACTGTAGAAATCCTTATTCCAATACTCAGATCTGTTTCCTGGGTGTTCCAAGGGATTTGACCTCCATACAGCTGTGCCCAGGGTACCCATACTTTGCCATCTTAACACCTCCCCTCATCGCCACTGTCTTTTGGCTTCTGATGGAGCTAAAAAGTCTCTAGTCAGTCTAATTGTTGTTTACCTTCTTTGTGGCTGCTATTAAGATCTTTGCATCTTCATTGATTTTATGTTCTAATCTGATATATTTAACTTTTTTTTATTTTATTTTGCTTGTGATTATTTAGACTTCCTGAATCTGAGGATTGAATTCTTCATTAATTCTAGAACCTCTCAGACATTATGGCTTCATCCCTTTTTCATATAATCTCTATTATCTCCTTCTGGAAATAAAACTGAATGTGTGTTTATCCTGTCCCTATCCTTTGCTTTTTAACTTCTTATTTTTAATGACTTTGTTGCATTCTGAGTAATTTCTTCAGCTTTATCTTCCAAATCACTATTTCTTAAGTTCTATCTAATCTTTCATTCACCCGGTTCATTTAGTTTTCATTTTTAATAAATGTATTTTTTTAATTAAATTTATTTCTTTTCAGCAAAGCAGTATTCATTATTTTTTCACCACACCCAGTGCTCCATGCATTCCATGCCCTCTATAATACCCACCACCTGGTGCCCCAACCTCCCACACCCCCGCCACTTCAAACCCCTCAGACTGTTTTTCAGAGTCCATAGTCTCTCATGATTCACCTCCCCTTCCAATTTCCCCCAACTCCCTTCTCCTCTCTAACTCCCCATGTCCTCCATGCTATTTGTTATGCTCCACAAATAAGTGAGACCATATGATAATTGACTCTCTCTGCTTGACTTATTTCACTCAGCATAATCTCTTCCAGTCCCATCCATGTTGCTACAAAAGTTGGGTATTTGTCCTTTCTGATGAAGGCATAATACTCCATAGTGTATATGAACCACATTTTCCTTATCCATTCATCTGTTCAAGGGCATCTTGGTTTTTTCCATAGTTTGGCGACCATGGCCATTGCTGCTATAAACATTGGGGTACAGACGGCCCTTCTTTTCACTACATCTGTATCTTTGGGGTAAATACCCAGTAGTGCAATTGCAGGGCCATAGGGAAGTTCTATTTTTAATTTCTTGAAGAATCTCCACACTGTTCTCCAAAGAGGCTGCACCAACCTGCATTCCCACCAACAATGGAAGAGGGTCCCCTTTCTCCACATCCCCTCCAACACATGTTTCCTGCCTTGTTAATTTTGGCAATTCTAACTGGTGTAAGGTGATATCTCAATGTGGTTTTAATTTGAATCTCCCTGAGGGCTAGTGATGATGAACATTTTTTCATGTGTCTGATAGCCATTTGTATGTCTTCATTGGAGAAGTGTCTGTTCATATCTTCTGCCCATTTTTTAATATGATTGCCTGTTTTGTGTGTGTTGAGTTTGAGGAGTTCATTATAGATCCTGGATATCAACCTTTTGTCTGTACTTTCATTTGCAAATAACTTCTCCCGTTCCGTGGGTTGCCTCTTTGTTTTTTTGATTGTTTCCTTTGCTGTGCAGAAGCTTTTGATTTTGATGAAGTCCCAAAAGTTTATTATCACTTTTGTTTCCTTTGCCTTTGGAGACATAAATGTATTTCTTATTTCTAGAAATTCCATTAGTTTTTTTCCAAATCTACATCATATATTTAATGGCATCTTATTTCTTTCTCTCATTTTTGTCTCTTTTATTTCTTTATGAATTTCAAACATATTTATTTTTATATTTATTTATTTTTATTATGTTCAGCTAGCCAACATATAGTACATTAGTTTTTGATGTAGTGTTCAATGATTCATTAGTTGTGTATAACACCCAGTGCTTATCACAACATGTACCCTCCTTAATACCTATCACCCAGTTACTCCATTCCCCCACTCCCTCCCCTCTGTAATCCTCAATTTGTTTCCCAGATTCCATTTGCATCACACGGATGGAACTGGAGGGGATTATGCTAAGTGAAATAAATCAAGCAGAGAAAGTCATTTATCACATGGTTTCATTCATATGTGGAACATAAGGAATAGCACAGAGGACCACAGGGGAAGGGAGGAAAAACTGAATGGGAAAAAAATCTAGGAATTTTATATTAAGAAGTTTTATTATTATTGTTATTTGGTCAACTGTGTTGAATGCTCTCAGTTAGTAGATGAGAAACTAAGACGCTAGAAAAGAAGTGAGTGGTCTAAGATCATACTACTGGGTCAACGACTGAACTGGTGACAGAACCAACTTTTCCTAATTCATAGTCCTGGGTTCTTCTGTGGGCAAATCTACTCATCTCCCTTTTTTTCCCAAATATTCTGTCATTTTTAGTCCTATGAGGATCTGGTTCAGCGTCTGGAGCCAGTTATAATGGAGTTAGAACGGCAGGAAAATGTACTGGTGATCTGTCATCAGGCTGTCATGCGGTGCCTCCTGGCCTACTTCCTGGATAAGAGTTCAGGTACCACTCTCCTATCTGTTCTTAGCATAGGAAACTATATATGATTTGGGACCCTGACACCAGCAGTCTGTGGTTTATACCTTAGTGGTTAAGAGCACAGTATTCAGAACAAGAATGCTTGAGGTCAAATTCTTGCTCTGTTACATACTAGCTTTGACAAATTATTTTAGCTTCTCTGGCCTCAATTTCCTCATCTGTAAAATGGAGAGAACAATAATGAAGTTTGAATAAATTAACATATGTAAAAAGTTTAGGACAGTTTATGACACATAGTATGGGCTATATAAGGGTCAGCTGCTGTTTTTAGTATTAGTATTATTCTGAGTTAATGTTTTCAAAGCCAACCTAACAGTATGCATCAACCTGAAAAAGCAGAGACACTACTCTGAAACAAGCTGTCATTGGGTGGTAATGGGACCTTTTGTTGCCTCATGATCCTAACTGTATGTTTCTGTCTTTGCTGTGGGGATGATTTCTCCCAAGATAGTGATATTTTCATTTTATGTTTTTAAATTATAATTTCATTTTAAAAGATATCTAGACTTTGTAATTAACAGAGTATCTATACCCTAACAACATACGGTGAACTGCAGACTTGGGCAGGGAGCTTGGCAAGGGACTGTTATGTCACTCTTTGGTTTTAAAGTCCATATCTGATATGGATGTTGAAGTATTAGCATCTCCAGGATATTGTGAAGGTGTGTGAGGACCTTTCAAAGTTATACTTGAAAGTTATATTGTGCAATGTCCTGCAGACTCGAATCTTCTCTACTATGCTAGTTTCCAAGTAAAGAACCCTTGTAATATGGAGTCATCCAAAATTGAAACCCAGGAAACTTGAGAACTTGACATTGGTCAGATCATTTCCTCTGCCTGGTCCTCAGTCTCCTCACTGGAAAAGGGCATGGGGTTTGGGGTGAGGGTTCTTGTGCTACTAGATTCCTGAAAACTTCCAATCTCTATTGCTCAGTACTGTCTTTGAGACTGTGAGACAAGCACTGTAACCCTGACTGTGCAGATGAGGAAATGAAAGCTCTGAGAGGTGAAGTGACCTACTGAAGGTCATGGGGCTCAGAGGGCAGGGAGAGGTGTCAAACTCAGTTTCTTTCCAGAGAACCCCCACCTCAGATGTGTAGATTGAGGGAGGAGCACATGCACCTGTCATTCTCACACTGCTTTACCACTTATGCCTTCTTTCATGCACAGACCACACCAGCTGCCCCCAGCTGCCTCTCAGCTGCCCTGGAAGCTGGGTTAGGCAGTGCTAGGTACATGTTTTTACTCCTGTTACTTAGTGAGGAAATTTGAGGCCCAGAGAGATGATATGACTCAGAAAGCAGACCCACAGGACCTCAGAGCTGGAGAACCCTCAGAGTACATCTAGCCCAATCTTGTGCTGTGAGAGGTGGGAACTCTTAGGGGCAGAGAAAGAAAAGTTTGGGCCAAGATTACTTTTCCAAGTGGTAGCAGAGCAAGTCAGAGACCACAGGCAAGTCACTTCCCTTCTCTGAGTCCATCCTGTCACATGTGTCATGGGGAACAGTAACCCCTGAAGAGTATCAACAAGGGTGGAATGAAACCTTGTACCCAAAGCATTGGGCCCCAGGGCCTGATAATGGTGATGACAAAGACAAGAAGGAGCAAGATGGATGCCCAGGATATCGTCAAACCTGATGTCTCAGGAGGCTGAGAGGGTGGTGGTGGCTTTAAGAAAGGGTGAACCCTGGGGACAGGGAAGCCATGAGGGGTTTGATTTTGGCTCAGTGAAGGGAGATAGAAAGTGGTAAGGGCAGCCTGGGTGGGAGAGAGTGGCTGTTGTTGGAGAGTGGTGAGAGATGGGGGTGTCATTCCCATGACACTGTGAGCCCCTCCATGGCCGTGGCAGCTGGCTACAGTGGTCAGAGCATGTGTTTAGCCTCAGAGGGTCTTAAGTTCAAGTCCCAATGCTGCCACTTCCTGACTGTGACATAGGAAAAGTGTCTTTCCTCTCAGAGTCATAGTTTCCTCATCCATGGAATGGGCCTGATCATCTCCTCCTCTCAGGGATGTCTAATAAATGAAAACCTAGGCTTATACAAGAAATGGTATATGAATATTCAGAACAATTTTATGAACAATAGTCAACTAGAAACCAGTTAATCAAGAAATGCTTACCCATCATGTGTGAGAGGTGTCAGAAAGCAAAGGCCTTGGCTGGAGAGAAAACTATGGGAGATGCCAAGGTACGTATATACATTTCCAAGGGCCCTGGCACATAACAAGCTCTCAGAAAACACTTGCCAAGAATCATCTGTGGACCTTCATGTTAAAAGAGCTTGTGGAAGGCCTTAGGCTTTGGTCAGAAGGGAGGTCTGCCTTAGTATCATGCTTGCTCTGTGAGTGAAGAGATAGGCCACATCTCAGATAATGAGCCTGTCCCTCCTGGGTAACTCACAGTCTGCTCACATTCCCTAGGGTCTTCCTTCCTCTCTGCTCTAGAGACCACCTTTCTGCATTCTTTCTCACTACTACCCACTCTGTTCTCAACATTGTCCACTGCAGAGTGTGGGGGAGTGTGACCCTGATGAAGCTGACCATAAGGAAGGGGGTATGGCAGAAGAGGCCTGAGGAGATGGTACCCTCCCCAGTGCCTTGTCTGTGATGGCTACTTTCTCCTCCTTTCCAGATGAGCTGCCATATCTCAAGTGTCCTTTGCACACAGTGCTTAAACTCACACCTGTGGCTTATGGTAAGTGCCCCCAACCTCATCTGAAGAAAGACATATAGAGGACATGAACATGCTTTCAGTGCATACCATTTGCCTAGCAGAGTCCTGGGGGAAGTTTCTTGGGTGAGTAATTGGATGTCCTGGTGAAGGAAGAATTGGCAATAATAGGGTAAGGCAGGGAAGAACTGGTATGGCCTCTAAATCCAGGGCCTGTCCTCAACTTTCTCTGGCTCTACCAAAGCACTAAGCATGGTCCCCAAAGGGGATCAGAGGAGTAAGTGTAGGTTGGGCCAGATTGAAGAAAGTTCAGAGACTGACCTGGTAAGTTTAGACTATCTCTTGGGACATTAGTTTGCTATGAAATATTTATGAGCAGGGGAGAGAAAGACTCAAATATCTTCTGGTGTGTGAATAGGGAAGAGAGTGCACTGAAGCCCAAAGTAGTTTGCAATCCACAGGGATGGAGCTAAGGGGGGGTTTCCATAGGCATTGGACCTCCTCTGATAGCCCCCATGCCCCAGAGTGATACCACTCCTTTTTATTCAGGCTCTCAGAACTCCTTTGTGACCTTCCACATCTCTGTTGTTTCCATAACCATTTTTGTCCTCTAAAAAAACTTTACCTTGGACTGATTGCCCCAAGGCAGTGGCCCCAGGACTCTTTGAGCACTTCAGCACTTTGCACAGCTTAGGAGGTCCACAGGGCTCCATCACTATTATATAGATTAGATTGCTGTCTCACAGAGTACAAGAGTTGAGGGAGTCCCCAGAGATCATCTATTCCCATCTCCTTCCCTTTATCAGTTGAGCAACTGAAGCTCAGAGAACATTGAGACTATTAGGGGCAGCTGGGAGAACATCCCATTAGCTTCTCTTAGACCTGGTGTCTTCCCCATACAACACACAGCTGGTCTATAGTCCCCTCCCTACAGAACAGTCACAATCTTCACACAGTGTGGAGCTCAGGGTATAGGTAGTGATGGGTGAAGGAGCAAATGACAGCTCAGGGAAGATCTGTACTTAACCTTGGGGACTTATGGATGGACTGGTTGTTCTTTCTGAGGCTGCAAAGTGGAGTCCATCTACCTGAATGTGGAAGCCGTAAACACACATCGGGAGAAACCTGAGGTAGGTGAGGGACTCTGTGGCCTAAGCTAGCACATGGTGAAAGAGCCAACCCACACAGAAATACCACCCCAATCCCACAGAGCTTGGGTGTTTCATACCAACAGGTAGAATAACCAGCATCCAGAAATGCAGGAACCATGGCCCAGGCCTGAGGTGCCAAAGAGATGCAAGACTAGAACAACCCCTACCCCAAAGTCCTCAGGTTGAAATTCCCTAGAGGCTTGCCTGAGAAAAGGGTCAGGATCCAGGCCTGGCTGAAGGAGGGGAGCCTGTCAGTGAGGACAAGAATCAGGGGAGTGTCGGGGTCTCCACAGGGCTGGCTCATTCCTATTAATCCTGGGCTCTCTCCTCTCAGAATGTGGACATCACCCGAGAACCTGAGGAAGCTCTGGACACTGTCCCTGCCCACTACTGAGCCTTTTCCAAGAAGTCAAACCGCCTTAGCTCTATCTCTCACCTTTAAGAGCTTCTATCCTTGCACTTCTTTTACCTTAAGAACCTGGACTTTGCGTACAGGTCTTGATTTCTAGCTACAACAAAGGAGCTCTGTAGTTCTGAATAAAACTTTTCCTTTCTTAATTACCAAACCCTTATCAATAAAGACTTTTTTTGCTGCCTATAAAAAGGGAGAAGAAGGGGGCGCCTGGGTGGCTCAGTGGGTTAAAGCCTCTACCTTCAGCTCAGGTCATGATCCCAGGGTCCTTGGATCAAGCCCCACATTGGGCTCTCTGCTCAGCAGGGAGCCTGCTTCCCCCTCTCTCTGACTGCCTCTCTGCTTACTTGTAATCTCTGTCAAATAAATAAATAAAATCTTTTTTAAAAAAGGTGGGGGGACATGAAGTCATTGTAAGTCTTCTCCCACAAGATCTTAAGATCCCAATCTTGTGAAATGCCTCTGGTACTGTGGGGTGTTGAATGGATGAGGGCTTCCTAGAGGGAAGGGTTCTGGGGTAGCACCTCTCAACATGAGGGAGGAGATAAGTCTCTGTGAGTACGTATGGCCCTTGCTCTTTGGTATGCAGCATGGCTGAGGACCAGGCACCTTCATTTGTACACTCAGAAGAATCTGTACCTGGACCACAGTGTTCCTCTCTTCTCTAACTCCTGTTGCCATCCTGAGTGATTTAACAGTTCATACAAATTATCCAAATAATACCCTGGCTCCAAGTTCCCTGACCCCCTCAACTCCAGTGATCAGTTCCCCCTCAGCCATCCACTCCATGGGTCTTGGCATCATCTAGACATCCTGCCCCCAGTACAACTGATTAAATACAAGGATCCCACTATCTGACCCCTGGTCCCTAGTCCTTACAACTCTGTGTCATCTACAGGATCCCTAGAAGCATGGCTCCCACATAGTGGGCATGTGTGTAGTATTTCTTGAATGAATTATGTTTGTTCTTGTACTGCATCAAGAGTATAATCCTCTGATTCCTCCATTGTCTTAGAATCCACTACTTCTCTTCCTCCTCATTGTTCTACCATCAATAGCCAGCTTAAATCCTATGTTCCATTTCTTCAGCCACTCTCCATGCATCTAGGTATCTGCAGTCTGGTGGTGAAGAGACAGATTCATATACTCACTGCCTTGGTTTCTTTGTTCTTCCATCATAGCCACCAGCAAGACCCAAATCTTGTATAATCCACATTACTTTTGGGGGGATGATCTACTATTTGAAACAAAGCTCCATTTATCTGCTTCCACAGCCATCCTTAAATCCTATTCAAAGTCAGGGTCACCTTCTACTCCCTGGCACTCTATCCCATCCCACCTTTTCAGGCATGGGCTACTTCAGTAAATTCTTTACTATTCTATATCTACCTTCTGTCCTTTATTGGCTTTTGCCTCCACATTCTCTGCAACATCTCATCTCTCTCTCTCTCTCTCTTATCTCAAGAAAACCCTCCCTTGTTCCTGTGTGCACATCTAGTTCCATTCTTTCTCTCTGTTCTTAAACAAATGTCTCAAAATGGATGTATATTTACTCTCCAGAACCCTCCCCCTCTGCCTTCTATCCTAGGCCTTTCCCCTCTATATCTTTTTTTTAATTTTTTATTATTTCTTTTCAGTGTAACAGTATTCATTGTTTTTGTACCACACCCAGTGCTCCATGCAATCTGTGCCCTTTCTAATACCCACCACCTGGTTCCCCCAACCTCCCATCCCCCACCCCTTCAAAACCCTCAGATTGTTTTTCAGAGTCCATAGTCTCTCATGGTTCACCTCCCCTTCCAATTTCCCTCAACTCCCTTCTCCTCTATATCTTTGCTCAAGCTATAGTCTCCTTGCCTGCTGTGCTTCCTCCAGGTCTCTATCCCACTGAAATCCTACTTTCATTTTAGCCTAAAGCTGCAGCCCACCTTCTCTGAAGAGCCACAGTAATCCCTAGTTCTTTTTTTTTTTAAGATTTCATTTATTTATTTGACAGAGAGAAATCACAAGTAGGCAGAGAGGCAGGCAGAGAGAGAGGGGGGAAACAGGCTCCCTGCTGAGCAGAGAGCCCGATGCAGGTCTCGATACCAGGACCCAGAGACCATGACCTGAGCCGAAGTCAGAGGCTTAAACCCACTGAGCCACCCAGGAGCCCTCTAGTTCTTCTATGAACCTGAAATGTCACTACAACAACCTAGACATATTAAAAGACAGGAAAAAACCTCCAATTCATCTTGCAAATTTAATGTAACTCTGTTATGAAAATATGACAGCACACAAGAAGCAAACAACAAAGTAGGATCACCAAGCAGATTTTTCATAGCGTGTCACCCTCGGCTGATTGATAATATCTGCTTATATTGCTGTGTGGGCAAAAATTCCAAGGATGTACCTTGGTTCCTTGGGAAGAACTGCTGCAATTCATTAGCCATATCTGTAAACCTGGGAAATAAACCTGAAAACAAAACACCAAACAGGAACACATTTTAGTACCAAATATAGTGTTTTCTCATACTTCCTTTGTTGTCCTCATCTCCCCACCCAAACCTCCCACTTTGGCATTTCTTATAGAATTTCCCAGATCTTACACCCATCCCCAAGGACCATGGCTGTGGAAATGTAATTACCTGAAACCTCACTAGCCATAGGAGAAGCTACAGGCACCAAGGCTGGTGGCTCCACCACCAAAGCCAGCACCATTTCTTGGTCCACCGCCAAAGCCAGCACCACTGCTTGGTCCACTGCTGAAGCCAGCACCTGTGCTTGGTCCACTGCTGAAGCCAATGATAGAACTGGGTCCACCATTGAAGCTGGTGCTGGTGCAGGGTTCGCCAATAAAGCCTGTGCTGGTGTTGGAACCACTGCCAAAGCCAATGATGGTACTTGGTCCTCCGTTGAAGCTGTTATTAAACCCAGCACCAAAGCCATCACTGATGCTGAGGCCACCACTAAAGCCAGCACTTGTGCCAAGTGTGCTGCTAAAACCAGCATTGGTGCCCAGTCCATCACCAAAGCCATCGCTTGAGATCAGTCCACCACCAAAGCCAGCACTGGTGCTCAGTCCACTACCAAAGATAGCACTGGTCCCTAGTCCACTACTGAAGCCAGCACTAGTGCTCAGTCCACCACTAAATCCAGCACTGCTGTTCAACCCACTGCCAAAGATGAAACCAGCAGTGGTACTGGATCCATCACCAAAACTAGCAGTGGTAGCACCACTAAAGCAGGTGCTAGTGCTAGGAGGGCCGCCAAAGCATAGGTTGGCGTTAGACACACTGCCAAAGCAGAGGCTGGTGCTAGGAACTCCACCAAAGCCAATGCTGGTACTGGGAGTAATGCCAAAGTCAGTAGTGGTGGTAAGTGCCCCACTGAAGTCAGCACTGGTGCTGAACACACTGCCAAAGCCAGAGATGGTGCTGGGTGTACTGCTGAAGCTGGCACTAGTGCTAACAGCACTAGTGCTGTTAAAACCAGCACTGGTGTTAAGTGCACCACCAAAACCAACACTGGTGCTGAATGCACCACCAAAGCTGGCACCAGTGCTGGGAGAGCCACCAAAGCAGATACTGGTGCTTAGTGTGCCACCAAAGTCAGCGCTGGTGCTGGAAGAACCACCAAAGGAGACACTGGTGCTGAGTACTCCATCAAAACCATTGGTAGTGCTAGGAGAGCTGCCAAAGCAGATACTGGTATTAAGTGTGCCACCGAAGCTGGCACCGGAGCTGGGAGAGCCACCAAAGCAGACACTAGTGCTCAGTGTGCCACCAAATCCAGTGCTGGTGCTAAGTGCCCCACTAAAGACTGTGCTAGTTCTGGGTAGACTGCCAAAGCTGCTACTGGTAATGAGTGCACCACTGAAACCAGCAGTGGTGCTGAGTGTGCCTCCAAAGCCAGAGCTGGCTCCACCACTGAAACCAGGACTGCTGCTGAGTGGGATGCTGAAACTGGAGCTGACCCCACCACCAAAGCCAGCACTGGTACAAGGTGTGCCACCAAAGCTAATGCAGGCTTCACTGTTGAAACTAGAGCTGGTGCTCGCTGCACCACTGAAGCTAATGCTGGCTGCACCACTAAAACTAGTGCTAGTGCTGGGTATGCCACTAAAGCAAATGCTGGCTGTGCTGCTGAAGCTGGCACTGGTCCTGGGTGTGCCACCAAAGCTAGTGCCAGCTCTGCCACCAAAGCCACCACTGGGGCTGGGCACACCACTGAAGCTAATACAAGCGCTATCACTGAAGGTAGCCCTGGTGCTAACTCCTCTGCTGAAGTCGATGTTGGTGCTGGCTTCTGCATTTTCTTGGGCTCTGGTCTCAATTTCAAATGAAAATCTGTTCCAGGACTGAGTATCATCGTCTAACTCTTCCCTTGTTAGGCAGTCGATATCCATGTCATCCCAATTCCAGGGCCCAGCCACAGCTTCCTCTCCAATCCCCATTTGGGCTCTTGCCTCAGCCCTTGCCTCAGTCTCAGCCACAGCCACAGCTGCAGCTTGGACTTCCATCTCCACTGCCTCCTGGCACTGAGCAGCCCAGTCCTTGGCGTACCTGAAATGGGAATGATAATCAATATAAGGACAATAACATTTGTAATTATCTATTATGTACATACAATGGGCTCTGTATAAAATCAAGAGCAATATTTTTTTAAATTCTTATTTTCCTGGGGCTCTATCAGTCCTGAAATCCAATTGCAGCTCTGATAACTAAGGTGCTGGGTAACCTTGGACAAGTCACTTAACCTAACTGAGAAAAGGGGAAATGATAAGAGAGTATGTTATGGATTGAATGTTTGTGTCCCTCCCCCCAAATTCATATATTAAAGCACCAGCTCCCAGTGTGACTATATTTGGAGACTGGGTCTTTACAGAAGTAGAGTTAAATGAGGTCATAACGGTGGGGCCCTGGTCCAATAAGATTCCTGTTTTTGTAAGAGGCTCTTTTTCCACCCTGTGAGAACACAGCAAGAAGACATTCATCTGCAAGCCAGAGGGAGAGACCTCATCAGAAACTGACACTGCTGGGACTTCCAGCCTCCAGAACAGTGAGAAAATAATTTTCTGTTGTTTAAGGCAACCATTTTGTATTATTTTGTTATGACAGTGCAAGCAGACTAATAGAAATCAGTCTAATTTCTAATTAGAAATTTCTAATATGAAAGAATGAAATAATGTAAACCTTATGTTCAGCAGCAATCTCAGACATCAGCAAAGTTCCATATGCTTATATACTAACTGCAGACTGCCCTGTACCTAACCATCCCTGCACATAGTCTGCCCCAGTTAGGTTACCCTTAATATGACAAGTCAGGGCAGCTCTCCTATTACCTTGAATGCAAACTTGAGTACTTTCATCTTGCTAGTCTCATGGTAGGAGCGCAAGCCCCAGAAGAACTCATATTCAGGTGGTCTGCTGTTAGGGACCCTCTTGTACTCCAGGTACCTTGGAGAAAGGAAATGAAACTTGCTTCTAACCAAACAAATCTGTTGTGTAACCACTGGGCACCAGGTGACAACTTCCTTCAAATACTAAACTCAACTCCTGGAGGAGGATTTCTAAGACCCTCCTTCCCCAGACTCACTCCCAAACACAGTTCATGGTATTGGTCTCCAATATTGTCATTTCCCTTTGGACCCATGCAAGGCAGTCACTTGATGCTTCAGAGAAGGTATGTATAGGGCATGATGTCACAGGAAGGCCAAAGTATCTTGCCACCTGTGAGGAGTAAACCCAAGTTCCTGTTGGGTGTGTTATAAACAGAGGAGCCATTATTCAGGCACCCTGCTCTGAGCACACCCTAAAGCAAGGGCCTTGTCTTTGGTCTAGCCCAGTCCTGGAACTGTCACTCATGGGAATTATGGACAGGACTCAGTTCTAGGGCATAGGATGCCCATTCCACCTCTAAAGCTAGTGTAATAAAAGGGCTGACTGAGTACTTTCTGAACCAGACCAGCACACTCAGAACACTTCAGGGTCAGACAAAGCCCCCAAACACCACTTACTTCTGCTTCACAAATTTGTCTGTGATGAGCTTCCTTACTTCCCCAAAGAGCGAGTGCCTTACCCTGACAATGGGAAAAATAACCCATAAACAGAGATTAAAACTTCCCAGATGAGGGAAGAGACATTTCTGAACATGGAAGAGACCTCTCTAGAACATGCAGCAGTCCCAATGAAGCCAAAAAAGTAGTGAACACATGGTCACTAGAATCAGTAACTTGAGGCCAAATGGTTCTTTGTCAGGTATGCCCCTGAAGTTCTAGCTTCTATCTCAGGTTAGAGTGACATAGGGGTGGGAAGATGCAGAGAGTTCAGGACCATTTTCCCCACCCATCCATCTCAGAACCCTGGACCCTTTACCAGCACCCCCACCCATTCCACCAGACCACCAGATGATGCAATCCTGGAACCATCCTTTCTTTCCAAATGACAACACGAACAGCAAGCACTGAGAGAGCCCAATCATACCCAGGGTGCAGCCCCAGCTTGCGCAGCACCTCCCAGATGACAGCTGCAAGAGGAGGCAAGAGGAGACAGGGACAGAAAATGAGCATGTGGACTTCCAACTGTGGCCACCCATTCAGCTGCATGCCTACCCACTCACCCTCACTGGACCGATTTCCATTCATAAAGATGATGCTAAGAAGCACCATGAGGAGACCTAGCTTTGGTGAATCCTTAGTCCTAGGGAAATAACAAAGTAGAGAAAAGGTTTATGTCCGGCAGCCATCTAGGCTATCCTCTCCCAGATTCCTGAGACATGACAGAATTCTGCCTAGTCTGTGCTTCAAGCTCTATGTGACCCTGATCAAGACACTTAGACTCTTGAGTCTCCGTCTCCTATTCAGTAAAATGGGAAAATCCAATCCTCCCCTGCCTCAGGTTGCCAAGAAGAGAGAAGAATGCCTGCCAAACTGGGACAACCCATGGACCCAGCCAATGTGAGTCCCTTCTTTCTCTCTTAGACCCCTCTGCCCCAAAAGAACTCTAGGCAAAGCTCCAGTGATGCTCCTGTCCTTCAAGCATCATGATTTACCTACACCAGGAAGCCCTCCCTTGAGAACCACTCTACCAAAGCCAGTAGGAAGAGACAAGCAATGACAGGTCTGCTTTCCTGGGAAGCTTCTAAAGAAACAGAAAACCTGACAGGAGGAATGCACTGCTCCAGGCTTCCACACCCTTCAGTCAATCATAATAAAGCACCACTACCATGTGCAGGGCTCCAACTATGTGAGGGAGCTGGAACAGGGTGTTTTAGGCCCTGTCTTCCTGCTTCTCCAAGGAGATGTGAGGAGAGATGACAGGATGGGGTAGTCACATAGATAGAAGCAGAGCCTCCCTTCCACCCCACCCTTTTCCCAGCTTACGTTCCTAGTATGCCTGCAGAAGATTCCTGAGTGCTGATGAGAATATACAATCTACTTTGCTTATCAATTTCCTTCAGAATGACTCGAAACATCTGCCAAGTAAAAGAATAGCCTGTGAGATCACAAAATTCAGCCTAGGCATCAGTGAGGTTCCTGAGCATCTTGAAAATGAGCATGTGGACTTCCAACTGTGGCCACCCATTCAGCTGCATGCCTACCCACTCACCCTCACTGGACCGATTTCCATTCATAAAGATGATGCTAAGAAGCACTGTGTAGCTAGAGTTTTGAGTGTGTATGAGAAATTAGTGAGATAGTGGAGGTAAAGCACTTAGCTAAGTGGCCACCACTACAGAAAGCAGGTAAGAAATGTACTATTATCAGCATCACCTTTGTTATTGTAGATATTTAGGGAGATAGAGAATGGAGAACGAGAAAGAGAGGTGAGCATTTGAAATACATTACAGAACACATCCATCGTCAGACTGGACTAAGCTGAGAGGCTTGAGTCCTAGCTGTGTTTTACCACTGACTTGCTGTGTGACCCTAAGCTAGTCTATGTTCCTACTTAAGCCATTGTATGCCCAACTGTAGAGTGATGGGGATGGATTAGTGATCTCTGTGGTCTATTCCAGAAGAGACATGTGTCCTTATTGATTCAAGGCTTCCCCATTGTGCCCATCTCCCAGGGCTGCCCCTTCACCTTCTCCAGAGCGTAGCTTGCTCGTTCAATGATCTCTGGGAAATATTCATCATATTCATTGGATGACATCCTTCAGCATGTCTGTAGGAAGGGTGAAGTGGGAGCAGCTGGGCTGAGAAGGGGCAACGGAACTGCAGCCCTCTGTCCAGCCTGTGGGGACAGTGCAGTCTGAATTCTCAACTGTGCTAATGGGAGATGCCAGCCATAACAGAGTGTCGGGAGGGCAAGGGAGGACATATGGGAGAATGAAGAGGCTATAAAAGTAAATTGGTTACTCCAGGGCATGGGAGAGAGGGGAGTTGAGAGAAGATTTCAGGGAGGCAGGTTGGTATGACTCTACCTGAGCGCTTGATGGGGATCTTTGTCTGGTCCTTAACCAACAGGTATTTCACCAACTTATTTGCCTGGGAGAAGAGGAATACATGGGGAGATCTCAATATGTTTTTAGAAAACTTGAATGACAAAAAAGAGGGAAAGTGAAAAAGAGAAGAGACTGGGCAGCATAGGATTCTTACCCTTTTTTGCAAAATGGCCACATCTCGGGGTGGCAGAAGCCTCCAGTCTCATGGAATCAACCTGTAATTACTGCCACCTCTCTAAACCGCATGAGATCCTTTGACTACATCATCAGAAAGAAGGAAGGTCCAGAGTCACCAGGTAAAAGAGATGGCTCTGTCTCCTTACCCTACCTTCTCCTGAAAATCCCCCAAACCCTTCTTATAGTGGGTCCTGACATTACAACTGACCATCCTAAGTCCTAGATATGTCTTTCACTGCCTTCCAGCCAGGAGTTTCACCCAAGGGCAGGACCTGGGGTTCCTTCTCTTCTTTTGGCCACCACTAACTCTGCTAAATGTATCCCTTGGACAAGTCACTTCACCTCTTTGGGACTCAGTTTTCTCAAATGTAAAACCGGAATCTATGATCCCCGGATAGGAAGAGTTACTTTCAAAACACAAAGACACAACTTTTATGAACTACCCAAGCCCCTGGTAATTGGTAACTACTATGTAAATACCAGCTGAATTATATCCAGGTTGTAGCTAAGTATATGGATGTATTATTCCCCACCAATCTGTGAACTGTCAGAGAGTAGGAACTATATCACATTCTTCTCAGAATTTCCCACAGCCTATCAAAACACAGCGCCTGGCTCAGCGTAAAAAAGTCTCAGTAAACTTTTATAGAACAAACGAAAAAACTAGGAGGATAGGAATGGAAAAGAAGTGAAAATTTTAAGGATGGTGATGTCAGATATCTCACCTTTTGTTTCCTCTTGCCCCAGGTACTGGTTGTAGGCTCCAGACTCAACTGGGCCAGGTAGTCATCTGCCAGGGCCTGTACAGCAGCTGCAACCTGAGTCTCAAGGGCACTCATGCTGGTCCTAAAGGTGGCTATCTTGGCCTGGAGTCCTTGGTCAACAATTTTCATCTGGTTTTCAGCTGCCTGGGTCTTAGTGACAGACTTATGAACCCTGGACCCTCTCTTGACCTGAAGGGCAGCTGCTAGGGCTTGGTTTGTGATCATTTGAGCTAGGTCTTGGAGCCTCAGAGACCTCACAGGCAGAATTTGGGTCTATATTGGCAGCTTTCTTGCCCTTGAATTTTGGGGGCCTTAGCTACTATTGAGGCCTTAGTCTGCCTGCTAGGTCTCTCAGCATTTGTGGCCTCTAAGAGTTCAGTGTCAGTATTTATGCCCTTAACAGTTGGCTTCTTGGCTTTGGAGGCTTATTAGTCTGATGCAGGTTGTTGTGGCATGGGTAGTGGCTGCCTCATTATTAATTTGGCCTTGGGTGGTAGTTGTGTGGGTAGTTGTGGTTGGAGCCAATGGGATATCAACAGCATTAGTTATGGCCTTATTGGCAGCCTTCTTAGCTTTGGAAACTTTCTTGGGCTTAGTGGGGACTATCAAAGCCTGGGAGTTGGCTGACCCACTGGTAAGTGGAGCCTGGATAGCCTGCAGGATGTCTAGTAGGTTTAGGGCCTACAAGGATGACTTGGTCTGTGTAGTGACACCCTCCTTTCCAGTTGGATATTGGGAGGCTTGGGCTACCTTAGCAGTAACTCTCCTTGTCTTATTGGCTTTCTTAGGCTGAGCAGTGACTGAAGAAGCCTGAGTATTGGTTGCTTTGTGGTAACTGAAGCTTGGTTGATCTGGGGGATGATAGGCAGGTTTAAAGCCTGCAAAGTTACTTTAAGCTTGTTAGTGGCAATCTCAATGGCAGATGAGACTGTAGGGGCAGCAGGTATGGCTTTAGTAATAGACTTAATAGGGGCCTTCTTGGTCTTGCTTTTCTTAGGCCAGTTGGCAACTGGAGGGCCCATGGCCAGAGGGTCCTTAGTTGCTGCCAAGAGGGTAGGCATCAGCAAGACACTGTCCTCTTCTGTGGTCTCAGTCTGTGTGTCTAGAGGGAAGTGACGTTCCAGGATCCCAGAGGGAAGCATAGGGCCCTATGTACTTAGGACTATGATCTGCTGAGCCATCTGGCCTCCCTACAGCCCACCCTTTCCAGGAAGGCCTCTCCTTCCTCTAATCAGTGATTAAAGGAGAGGAAACAGGAGCTAGAGTTGGGCAGGTTTTCTTCTCCTCCTCCTTCACTTTGCAGGGGAGGACTGAGACAGGTTAGGCAGGAAATTCTTCAACTACAGAGGAAATTCTTCAACTACAGAGTGGCAAGATTAATAAATGAACTCAGGAAGGGACAGATGGCCTGGTGAGAATGCAGAAACCTCACCTGGAATGGGAGCATCCTATAACCGCAGTCATTTCTCCTATTAATTTTTCTGAAAGGCCGAGTAACAGCTGAGCTGAGGGGAAGGGGCCTGAAGGGGAGAATGAGGAGAGGGAGATTCACCAGACCTCCCAACTATCCTGAAAGAAGGGGTATCTCATCCAACTTTGTACCCCAAAGGCTTCAACTATTCGGTTCTCATACCTAGAAACACAGATCACCTACCAGAACCCTAGCTCCATTGCCTTCCCCCCAAAATTGCAAGTCTGTTCTACAGCCCCGCCCCCTAATCTTACACAGGCCTCGTACTGCAACTTAATAGGGCGCATGCGTGCCAACTGGAGCACATGCGCTTTGGTGGACTGGTCAGTCTGACCACCTCGATCTCATAGATGCTTCCCGCTCTCAGAGAAGCAGAATGTCTGGGACAAGCCCGGGACCCACTCTTCCTAACTGCGTCACATTTGGCTCCAACCCTTCCCCCAACGCCAGCCCGCTCCCTCTGCGGTACTGCTTTGCACCGCCCCTTCCCTAACACCGCCCACCTCTACTCGGCGTTACAGACACGCACCGCCCCTTCCCTATGTGCACCCTCCCTCCTTTCTGCAGTACTTCTCAGCAACTCCCTTTTCCTTAATACGCCCCTTCCCTCCTCTCTCCAGTGACTCCCCGCACTGCCCTTTCCCCCAAAACCGCTCCCCCACTTCCACGTTTGCAAGTGACCGGTTCCACCCTTTCTGCGACATCGATACCCCACCCACAAATCCGACGATATTATGCTTTTGTGTATTCCTTGTTCCCGAATACTAACAGGTTCTGTCCCTTCCCTTTTCAAACCGTAATCAACCAAGTCCTAGCCCCTCTTCCGTTCTGTCTGAGCCAGGTCATTCTTGCTATTCAAAAGGGATTCTGCCCTGCATTTCTGGGTCCTGACCCCTACTTTCTGTGGCCCAAACTGGATCCTGTCCCCACTCACCAGCCTCCCGGAGTCCTGCTATAGCTTACCACCCTCCCAAACTGGGTCCTGCTCCTTTCTACTGTCAGAACGATTGTTTTTTCTTCCCGCAGTCCGAATCGGGTCTGCATCCCTCCTTTCTGCGGCCCGAACAGAATCCAGATGTTTCCATTATAAGGCCCAAAGGGGATTCTGCCCCCTCTATCTCCTGTATGAACAGGGTCCAAGTACCCCCAAACCCAAGCACATTAATGCAGTTAGCACCTGAACCCGCGGCAGGTTTTCTTCACCTTAGGGTGTGTGGAGTCAAGCACATTAAAGCCATAGCCCAGAGGCTCCCACAGGTATTCACTAAAGCTGGGCATCTTTAGCTCACCTCGTTCTCTGGAGTCCAGAAGGCGTCCGCTCTCTCCAAGCTTCTCCGTAGGTTTGAGCTTATTGGCTTCCCCTCCCCAGCCGGAAGTGGTCCTGCCTTTTTCCACCTCCAGAGGGGTCTCCTTCCCTGCTTGTCAACCTCCTCCTTTACGCTCTACTTCCAACTTTCCTTTCTCCTCAGTGTGGTTTCTTTTCTGCTTACTATCGGTTATTCAGTCATCGCCCTTTCCTAGTCCCATTTGATTTTTCTATCCCCCACCATTCATTATTATCCCCATTCATATTTGATTCTTCTGTTCCCTCTAAGAGGACTGTGCTTCTCTGAGCTCCTATCCCTTCCTACAGCCCTTTCTATGCCAACACTAATTATGGAGTGTGTTGTTGTAGTGTGTGTCTGGGTCTCTTTCCCCAGCTGTTCTGGGGGCAGGGCACCAGTTCATATTCTTTTCCCTCTCTCAAGTGTGACCAGCTTAAGACATTTAGAGACTCTAAGCAGTAAGAGATAGGGTGCCCCCACAACATATACAATTCAGAATAAACACAGTAAAGGTAAAAAAAGGCTACCTTTTTTTTTTTAAATTCCTGATGACTATATTGCTGCTTTCAGTGAATATCAACTTATCCTAAAATTTTTATTATTCCTCCTTTCCTGGTGCACTATGCAAGTACTTAGAATCTCGTGAAATTGAGCACTGTTCCCAAGTGCAACAAATAGTTCTGCTTGGGCATTTATTTATTCACTCAATCCTTAAGTATATACTTAGTATACTCAGTATATACTGAGCACACAGCTATGTCAAGGCATTCACTGGTTGTGGGCAAACAAAGACCAGTAGGATAGGATGCCTGTCCCTAAAAGAACTCAAATCTAGTTCTTCTAAATATGGTTTTAAATTAGTTACTTTTCAAGTTTTTATTTTAATTCCAGTAGTTAACATACTGTGTGATATTTTAATTTCGGGTGTACAGTATGTGATTCAGCACTACAAATACATCACCCTGTGCTGTATTCCTCAGGACAAGTGCACTACTGAGACAAGTGCACTCCTCAATCCCCATCACCTAATTTAACAGATCTCCTCACCAATCTACCCTATGGTAGCCATAAGTTTGTTCTCTATAATCCAGAGTCTGTTTCTTGATTTCTCTCTCTCTCTCTCTCTCTTTCTCTTTTATTCCCTTTTTGTTTTGTTTCCTAAATACCACAAATGACTGAAATCATATAGTATTTGACTTTCTGTCATTATCTATATGTCTGTTTTTGTGCCAGTACCATGCTTTCTTTATCACTAAAGTTCTGCAATGTAACTTGAAGTCCACAATTGTGATGCCTCTAGCTTTGCTTTTCTTTTTCAAGATTGCTTTGGCTCTTCGGGGTCTTTAGTGGTTCCATACAAATTTTAGGACTGTTTGTTCTAGCCCTGTGAAAAATGCTATTGTTGTTTTGATAGGTATTGCAATAAATGTATAGATTGCTTTGGGTAGTATAGACATTTTAACAATATGTGTTCTTCAAATCCATGAGCATGGAAAGTCTTTCCATTTCTTTGTGTCCCTTCAATTGCTGTCATCAGTGCGTTATGGTTTTCAGAGTTCAGATCTTTCACCTCTTTGGTTAGGTTTATACCTAGGTATCTTATTATTTTGGGAGGAATTTTTAATGGGATAGTTTCCCTTAATTTCTCTTTCTGCTGCTTTGTTATCCGTGTATATGAATGTAATGGGTATGTCCACAATGATTTTGTATTCTTTAACTTTACTGAATTCGTGTACCAGGTCTAGCAACTTTTTGATGGAATTTTCTGGTTTCCTATATAGAGTATCATGTCACCTGTAAATAGTGAAAGTTCTCCTTCTTCCTTGCCTATACAGATGCCTTTTATTTCTTTTCATTGTCTGATTGCTGTGGCTAAGACATCCAATATTACGTTAAATAGCAGTGGTGAGAGTGGACATCTCTGCCTTGTTCCTGACTGTAAAGGAAAAGTTCTCAGTTTTTTGTGTTTTGTTTTTGTTTTTGATTTTTCCAATGAAGAAAGTAATAGCTGTGGGTTTCCAAATAGGACATTTTTATATTGAGTTATGTTTATTTTACACTTTTTTTTGAGGGTTGTTATCATAATTAGATGTTGTACTTTGCTAAACGCCTTTTCTGCATCTATTGAAATGATCATAGGGTTCTTACCCTGTTTTTATTAATGTGCTGCATCACACTGATTGATTTGTGAATATTGAACCACCTTTGCAAGACATGAATGAATTCCATTTGATCATGATGAATGTCTTTTTAATGTATTATTGGATTCAATTTGCTAATACTTTATTGAGAATTTTTGCATCTATATTCATCAGGAATATTGAACTGTAATTTACCTTTTCAATAGACTCCTTACCTGGTTTTGATATCCGTGTAATGTTGGTGTCATAGAATAAATTTGGACATTTTCCTTCTTTTTTCATTTTTTAAATCATTTGAAAAGAATACGTATTAACTATTCTTTAAATGTTTCATAGAATATGCCTGTAAAGCCATTTGGCCCTGGACTTTTGTTTGTTGGGAGACGTTTGATTACTGATTTAATTTCTTTGGTGGTTATGGGTCTGTTCAAGTTTTGTAATTCTTCCTCTTTCAGTTTTGGTAATTTATATGTTTCTCAGCATTTATCCATTTCTTACAGATTGACCAGTTTGTTGGCATAGACCTTTTCATAATATTGTCTTATAATTCCTTGTATTTTGTGGTGTTGCTTGTTATTTTTCCTCCCTTGTTTGTGATTTTATTTATTTGGGTCCTTTCTTTTACCTTTATGGCAAGTCTGGTTAGAGGCTTATCAATTTTATTGATATTTTCAAAGAACCAGATCCTGGGTTTATTAATCTATTTCTTTTTTTTTTTAATTTTTAGTTTCTATATCATCTATTTTTGCTTGAATCTTTATTAACTCCTTCCATCTGCTGGCTTTAGGATTCATTTGTTCTTTTTCTTTACCTCCTTTAAGTGTAAGTTTTTTTACACTTGTAGTGCCTAGGGATTTGTGCTTCAGAAAGTGTCTTCGGTGTGTGCTGTGTGCACTCTGCTATTGTTCTTTTTCTTTACGTCCTTTAAGTGTAAGTTTTGGTAGTTTATTTCTGATTTTTCTTGCTTCTTGAAGTAAGAATGTATTGCTATTTTTTTCTCTCTTAGGAATGCTTTTGCTATAATCCAAAGGTTTTGAAACTTTGTGTTTTCATTGTTACTTGTCTCCATGTATTTTTAAAATTTCTTCTTTGATTTCCTAGTTGACTAACTTATTGTTTAGAAGCATGTTGTTTAATCATGCTTAGTGAAATAAGTCAAGCAGAGAAAGACAACTATCATATGATCTCCCTGATATGAGGAAGTGGTGATGCAACATGGGGGCTTAAGTGAGTAGGAGAAGAATAAATGAAACAAGATGGGATTGGGAGGGAGATAAACCATAAGTGACTCTTAGTTTCACAAAACAAACTGGGGGTTGCTGGGGGGAGGGGGGTTGAGAGAAGGGGGGTGGGGTTATGGACATTGGGGAGGGTATGTGCTTTGGTGAGTGCTGTGAAGTGTGTAAACCTGGTGATTCACAGACCTGTACCCCTGGGGATAAAAATATATGTTTATAAAAAATTAAAAAAATTTTAAAAAAGAAGCATGTTGTTTAACCTCCATGTATTTGTGGTCTTTCTAGATTTTTTCTTGTAATTAATGTAGTTTCATAGTATTGTGGTCAGAAAAGGAGTATGGTATGAATTCAATCTTTTTCTATTTGTTGAGCCTTGATTTGTGACCTAATATGTGATCTATTCTGAAGAATGTCTCATGCACACTTGAGAAGAATGTGCGTTCTACTGCTTTAAGGTGAAATGTTCTGAATATATCTGTTAAGTCCATCTTCTCCAGTGTATCATTCAAGCCCATTGTTTCCTTGTTGATGTTCTGTTAAGATGCTCTTTCCATTGATGTAAGTGGGTTGTTAAAGTCCCCTAATATCATTGTATTATTATCCATTAGTTACTATATTTTTGTTAATTCATTTATATATTTGGGTACTCCCATGTTGGGTCCATAAATAACTATGATTGTTATATTTTTTGTTGGATCATTCCTTTTATGAGTATACAGTGCCCTTCTTCGATAAAGTCTTTGTTTTAAAGTCTAGTTTGTCTGATATATAAGTATTGCTTTTCTGACTTTCTTTTGACATCCATTTGTGCGATAAATGATACTCCATCCCCTCACTTTCATTCCAAAGGTGACTTTTGGTCTGAAATTATACTTTATAGGCAGCATATAGGTCTTTTTTTTTTCTTAATTCAATCTGACACCCTTTGTCATTTGATTGGAAATTTAGTCAATTTACATTCAAAGTAATTACTTTTTGAGAGAGAGAAACAGAAAGAGTGAGGGAAGGAACATAGGGAAAGTGAGAAAGAGAGGGCAAATCTTAAGCAGGGCCCATACCCTGCATGGAGACTTACATGGGGCTTGATTTCAGGACCCTGAGAACATGATCTGAGCTGAAGTCAAGAGTTAGATGCTTATTCAACTGAACCACCCAGGCATCCCCAAAGTTATTATTAAGATATGTATGTATATAGTACCATTTTATTACTTGTTTTGTCATTGTATCTGTAGATTTTCTCTAATCTCTTCCTGTTTTGGTTTTTTTTTTCACCTTTGTTCTCTCCTTTCTACTAAAAAGTCTCCCCTTTGATATTTCTTGCAGGTCTGGTTCAGGGTTCAGGAACTACTTTATTTTTTGTTTGTCTGACATAGTCTTTTTATCTCTCCTTCTATTCTGAATGATAGTCTTGCTGAATAAAGTATTCTTGGCTGCAGATTTTTCCCACTCAGCACTTTTACTATATCATGCCACTCCCTTCTGGCTTCCAAGTATTTCTCCATCTGGCCTTATGGGTTTTCCCTAGTACATCAGGGACTTCTTTTCTCTTGATGCTTTTAAGATTTATTTTTATCACAATATTTAGCAAATTTAATTACATTATGTCTTGGTGCTGGCCTGCTTTTGTTAATTTTAATGGGAATTCTCTGTGCCTCCTGGACCTGGATATCTGTTTCCTTTCCCAGAGTAGGTAGTTTTCATCTATTAAAATTTCTGCCCCCTTTTCTCTCTCATCTCCTAGAACTCCTATAATACAAATATTACATTTGAGGGAGTCAGTAAGTTCCTTAAGTCTATTCTCATGTCACATAATTGTTCTTCCTCTCTTTTGTTCAGCTTCATTACTTTCTATTACTTTGTCTTATAGGCCAGCAATTCATTCTTTTTTTTTTCAATTTATTTTATTTCTTTTCAGTGTTCCAGAATTCATTGTTTATGCACCACACCCAGTACTCCATGCAATACGTGCCCTCCATAATACCCACCACCAGGCTCACCCAATCTCCCACTCCCCTCCCCTCCAAAACCCTCAGTTTGTTTCTCAGAGTCTGCAGTCTCTCTTGGTTTGTCTCCCTCTCTGATTTCCCCCAACTCACTTCTTCTCTCCAACTCCCAATGTCTTCCATGCTATTCCTTATGCTCCATAAGTAAGTGAAACCATATGATAATTGACTCTCTCTGCTTGACTTATTTCACTCAGCATAATCTCTTCCAGCTCCATCCATGTGGATATAAATGTTGGGTATTCACCCTTCCTGATGGAGGCATAATACTCCATTGTATATATGGACCATATCTTCTTTATCCATTCGTCCATTGAAGGGCATCTTGGTTTTTTCCACAGTTTGGCGACCATGGCCATTGCTGCTATAAACATTGGGGTACAGATGGCCCTTCTTTTCACTGCATCTGTATCTTTGGGGTAAATACGCAGTAGTGCAATTTCAGGGTCATAGGGAAGTTCTGGTTTTTTTTTTTTTTAAGATTTTATTTATTTGACAGAGAGAGAGATCACAAGTAGGCAGAGAGGCAGGCAGAGAGAGAGAAGGGAGGAAGCAGGCTCCCTGCAGGGCAGAGAGCCCAACTCAGGGCTAGATCCCAGGACCCTGGGATCATGACCTGAGCCAAAGGCAGAGGCGTTAACCCACTGAGCCACCCAGGTGCCCCAGAAGTTCTGTTTTTAATTTCTTAAAGAATCTCCACACTGTTTTCCAATATGGCTGCACCAACTTGCATTCCCACCAACAGTGTAAGAGGGTTCCCCTTTCTCCACATCCTCTCCAACACATGTTGTTTACTGTCTTGTTAATTTTGGCCATTCTAACTGGTGTAAGTCAAACACTCTCTTTTTGCAGATGACATGATACATTATATGGAAAACCCAAAAAACTCTACCCCCAAACTACTAGAACTCATATAGCAATTCAGTAATGTGGCAGGATACAAAATCAATGTACATAAATCAGTTGCTTTCTTATACACTAACAATGAAAATATAGAAAGGGAAATGAGAGAATCGATTCCATTTACTCTAGCACCAAGAACCTTAAGATACCTGGAGATAAACCAAAGACATAAAGGATCTATACTCGAGGAACTACAGAACACTCATGAAAGAAATTGAAGAAGACAGCAATTCATTCTTCTGCTTCTTCTAGCCTGCTGTTCATTGCATCAAGCCAGCTTACAATCTCATTTACTTCACTCTTTATCTCTGATTCTTTTTTAACTATTTTATTTTTGTGGTAAGGGTCTCTCTGCTGTCTTCTATTCTTTTCTCAAGGCCAGTGAGTATCCTTCTGATCACTTCTTTAAATTCTCCATCAAGAATGTTACCTCTACCTGTGTCACCTAGATCTCTGACTATGGCCTATCCTGTTCTTTTATCTGGGACATAATCCTCTATGTTAGCATTTTGTCTAAGTCTCTGCCTTCTTCTCTGTATTAGAAAAACCAGTTATGTCTTTGGCTCCTGAAATTAATGCCTTAAGAAGAGATCATGTAGTGCCTAGGGATTTGTGCTTCAGAAAGTGTCTTCGGTGTGTGCTGTGTGCACTCTGCTGTTGTATTTTGGCTGCTCTATCCTTTAGGTCAGTCATTTGTAGAGGATCTCCTTGCCTACTGTGGACAGTGTTTGGTCCCTGGCCTGAATATAGTGAGCTAGGTGTGTTCCAGTTTGTTGTTGGAATGAGACCTGATACCACCTCCACCAGAACTGAGGTCCTTCAGAACTCTCTGGTCTGAAAACATGGTGTGGGCAGACATGTTTGTGCTGGTCTTCTGGGGGAAGGACACACTGTATTGGGAATGAGGCAAGTGTGAATGAAGACAATCCTGCCAGAGTACAGGGGTTGGGGCTTGGTGTATGCAAGTTAAACAGCCAGTGACAGCACTGCGTTGCTCCCTGCAGGTGGCTCTCTATTTATGCTCAATAGCTGGGGAGGGAAAAGGCACCAGTCAGCTCTCTTATTCCCAAAGAGTTGTCTCTATGAATGTCACCTCACAGGGACACAAGTTCTGAGGAGAGTGCATAGCCTCCTCCCTTTGTGTCTCAGGTGTTCTTCAGATTGCTGTCTCCATGTTGTCTGGCTGTGGGTTGTTTACCTGCCCTTTCTCCAGGAGCAGAGAAGTGCCCTCCAGACTCTGTCCCTGCAAAGTTCACTGACCTTTAAAACTCAATGCTAAGTCCAGCTGCTTGTAAGAATTCAAGAAATTCAACTCCTCTCATCTTTCAACCCATGCATGGCTTCAGGGGAACATTATCCATGTGCATTCCCATGTGTGTTCCTCTGTAGCCCTTCTTCATGACCACAACTCATTCCCCTCCATAGCACTCACAATCTATTTCTCCCCTAAACTTTATCTTTGCACTTCCTACATTCTTCACTATGGCCTCTTCTCTCCCGTTGATTGTGGAGTTTGTTCTGTCAGTCTTCAGGTCAGTTTCTGGAGAACTTAGCTTAATTTGATAATTATCTAACTGTGTTTGTGGGATGAGATGAACCTAGGGCCCTCCTACTCTGCCACTATCCTCCCCAACTCTCCCAATGGTCAATTGATCTTTCTTTCTTTCTTTCTTTCTTTCTTTCCTTTCTTTTCTTTTCTTTTCTTTTCTTTTCTTTTCTTTTTTACTTCTGCATGCAACCTGCTGAAATATGTTCTCTATTTTTATTTTTTTATTTGATTTTATTTTTTCTTTTTTTTTGCCTTCATTAATTTTTTATTTTTTATAAACATATATTTTTATCCCCAGGGGTACAGGTCTGTGAATCACCAGGTTTACACACTTCACAGCACTCACCAAAGCACATACCCTCCCCAATGTCCATAATCCCACCCCCTTCTCCCAAACCCCTTCCCCCCAGCAACCCTCAGTTTGTTTTGTGAGATTAAGAGTCACTTATGGTTTCAGTGTTCCAAGTTTCATTGTTTATGCACCAATCCCCGTGCTCTATGCAATATGTGCCCTCCTTATTAACCACCACCAGGCTCACCTAATCCCCCACCCATATCCCCTCCAAAACCCTCAGTTTGTTTCTCAGAGTCCACAGTCTCTCATGGTTCTACTCCCCCTCCGATTTCACCCAATTCACTTTTCCTTTCCTTCTCCTAATGTCCTCCATTTATTTCTTATCCTCCACAAGTAAGTGAAACCATATGATAAATGACTATGTCTGCTTAACTTATTTCACTCAGCATAATCTCCTCCAGTCCACTCCATATTGATACAAAGGTTGAGTATTCATCCTTTCTAATTTTTACTGAAGTTGCCAAGACATTTCAATGAAGAAAGGAAGGCCTACCTAACAAATGGTTATGAAACAATGGTAAAAAGCATAATTCAGAACCACAAATATTATCAAGGAAAAGTAATAATTTTATAAAATAATAAGTTAATTCTTCAAAAACATTTAACTTCCTGAAGTTTATATGCAAAATACAACAGAACATCAAAAAATACGAGTCAACATGTTATAGAATTGAAAAGAAGAATAGATAAAACAACACTAATGGCTGGAGAATTTATAACTCACTTCTCAGTAACTGGCAGAACAATAAGGATATAGAAGACCTGAATAACACTACCAACCAACTAGGTCAAATTCAAAATTATAGAAAACACTAGACCAATAGCAATGACAAAAGTAAAACATTTTCTTGTCCAATGTACACAGACATTTCATCAAAACAAAAAACCTACATTCAGATCCATAAAACAAATCTCATTACATTAAAAAAATAAAAATTGTAGAAAGTATGCACTTGAACCATAATAAAAACTAGAAATGAATAACAGAAAGATATCTATCTTACCTAAATATATGAAAATTAAATCACAATTCAAAATAAACATCAGTCAAAAACAAGTTTTGAGAGAAATTTAAAAATAATTTGAACTAAAGAGGAGTTAAGATGATGGAGGAGGGGGAATCTAAGCTTCTCTCCTCCCTCTAACACAGTTAGATAGTTATCAAATCATTTTGAACACCTAATAAATCATTCAAAGGTCTAAGAGAACAAAAACTGCAAGTCTACAAGTAGAAAAGAGACCACATTTTGGAAGGTAGAAGTGCAGAGAGTTGATTTGGGGAAGATATAACTGTGGGTACTGCAGAGGGGAGGAAGCTTGCTTATGAGACTACCACAAAGTATGATAAGCAATGAGACACAAAATCTGAGCTTTTAGAAGTCAACTCTTGTGGGGGACACACCTAGTTTGAAGGTGCTCAGATGGAGAAGTGGGGCAGAGTCATGAGTGACAGCATGGCCTGAAGATTCCCTATGTTGCAAGAAGAATCGGTGTCACCAATATGCTGTACTGTTCTGAGGCATAAGAGCAGAGATGTTGGCTGAGAGCAGTAAAACTTGGTGCTGTGTTTCTGCTCTATTTTGCCATGGACTCTGAAATGCTGCAAAGCCACATGACTGCTTTCTGGGGACAGATCAGCAAATGGGAAAATTGTGGTGAGAAACTTCTCCAGACTATCAGTGAAGATTCATGTAACAGAGGTCACTAAAATTTGTACTTTTGAAACTCAGTAATGCACCTGAGATAAAAAGCAGGGTGAACACAGGGTTCTGATAGAAATCAGGGACACAAGAGGGGTGACTGGTTGCTCTGTGAAGATTTACTGAAGAGTAGGGCTGTGAAATTTCAGCTCTAGGGTTAGAGAGAAGAATGCCACCATATTTATCCTACCCATCAGGACTGAAAGCATTCATGGAGCAAAACAGCACCAACTAGTAGAGGGCGGAGTTGCTTACAACAAGCCCTGCCCCGCTTCTTCCTGGAGGTACATGTCCACGAGGCATGTCCACCTGAGAATCAGCACAGCAGGTCACTTCACCAGAAGACAAGCACAAACTACTCACTCACACCAAAGCGTCAACTTTAAGGTAGATACAGTCTAGCTTTCATGTTTCTTTTTTATTTCTTTATGATTTTGTCATTTATTTTCTTATGTTTTCAATGCCTTTTAAAGATGATGATGATGATGATGATGATTATATGTTTTACTTGTTGTATATTTTTATTTTATTTTATTTTTTATTTTAAATCTGGATTCTTTTTTTAATTTGAAGTCAATTGGCCAACATATAGTACATCATTAGTTTGCGATGTACACTTCAGTAATTCAGCAGTTGTATATAACATCCAGTGCTCATCACATCATGTGCCCTCCTTAATGTGCATTACCCAGTTACTCCATCCTCCCACACACCTCCTTTCCAAAAACCATCAGTTTCTTTCCCATAGTTAAGTCTCTCATAGTTTGTCTCCCTCTCTGATTTCATCCTATTCAGTTTTCTCTCTACTGTTCTGTGTCTTATATTCCACATATAAGTGAAACAATATGACAATTGTCTTTCCCTGATTGACTTATTTTGCTAAGCATAATACCCTCCAGTTCCATCCACATTGATGTAAATGGTAAGATTTCATCCTTTCTGATGGCTGAGTAATAGTCCGTTGTAAAAATATACCACATCTTCTTTATTAATTCCTCTGTTAATGGACATCTGGGCTCCTTTCATAGTTTGGTAATTGTGGACATTGCTGCTATTCCAGAGTGGCTGTACCAGCTTACATTCCCACCAACAGTGTAAGAGTGTTCTCCATTCTCCACAACCTCTCCAACATTTGTTGTTTCTTGCCTGGTCAATTTTTACCATTCTAACTGGTGTAAGGTGGTATCTCATTGTGGTTTTGATTTGTATTTCCCAATACCAAGTGATGTTGAGCATTTTTTCATGTGTCTGTTGGCCATTTGTATGTCTCCTCTGGAGAAATGGTATCCATGTACACTGCTGCTTGCTTTCTTGACTGGACTATTTGTTTTTTTGGTGTCGACTATGACAAGGTCTTTATAGATCTTGTATACTAGCCTTTATCTGGTGTGTCATTTGTTAATATCTTCTCTCATTCCATAAGCTGCCTTTAGTTTTGTTGACTGTTTCCTTTGCTATGCAAAAGTTTTTCATCTTGAGGAACTCTCAATCATTCATTTTTGCTTTTGTTTCCCTAGCCTTTGGAAACAGACTTAGCAAGAATTTGTTGCAGCTGAGGTGGAAGGGGTTGCTCTCTGTGTTCTACTCAAAGATTTTAGTGCATTCTTGTCCAACATTCAGGTCCTTCATCCATTTTGAGTTTATCATTGTGTATGGTGTAAGAAAATGGTCTAGTTTCATTCTTCTACATGTGGCTGTCCAGTTTTCTCAGCACACTTTATTGAAGAGACTTCCCTCTTTCCATTGGATATTCTTTCCTGTTTTGACAAAGATTAGCTGGCCATAGAGTTGAGGGTCTATTTTGGGGTCCTATATTTTGTTCCATTGATCTATCTGTCTGTCCATGATTTCCATGGTGTCCTGATGTCCTGATGATAACAGCTTTATAATAGAGCTTGAAATCAGACATTATGTTGCCCCATTTTGGTTTTATTTTTCAGCATTCTTCTGGCTATTTGGGGGTATTTTCTTATTCCATACAAATTTTAGGGTTATTTGTTCCAGCTCTGTTGTTGGAACAAGAAGATGTTGCTGGTGTTTTGTTAAGGATTGCATGGAATGTGTGGCTTGTTTGGATAGCATAGACATTTTAACAGTATTTGTTCATCCAATTCATAAACATGGAATATTTTCCATTTCTTTGTGTCTTCCTCAATTTCTTTTATAAATGTTCTGTAGTTTTTAAAGTACAGATCTTTTACCTCTTTGGTTAGGCTGATTCCTGCTTTTCTGTGGTTTTGGTGCAGTTGTAAATGGGACCAATTCCTTAATTTTTCTTTGTTCAGTAACATTTTTAGTGTATAGAAATGCACCTGCTTTCCTGGCATTGATTTCATAACCTGCCATATTGCTGAATTTTTTTAATTCTTTAATTTTCTGAACAACCCTCTCATTCCTTAGTAGGATGTTATTTAACCTCCAAGTATTTGAGCTGCTTCCAAATTTCCTATTCTGATATAGATCAATGTTCAAAGAATTGTGGTATGAAAACATGCAGAGAATAAACCCAATCTTTGGTACCAGTTGAGACCTGATTTGTGACCTAGTATGTGATCTATTCTAGAGAATGTTCCACATGCACTCAAGAAAAATGTGTACTCTGTTGCATTAGTATGGGATGTGCTGTACATATATATGAACTCCATCTGGTCCAGTGTGTCATTCAAAGTCCTTGTTTCCTTGTTGATCTGCATAGATGATGTGTCCATTGTTGTGAGTGGGGTGTTAAAATACCCTGGTCTTTTTGTATTATTATCAGTGCATTTCATTGATTTTATTATTAATTGGTTTATATAATTGACTCCTCCCATGTTAGGGGTAAAAATATTTAGAGATTATAAATCTTCTTATTGGATAGGCACTTTAAGTATGATTTAGCATGCTGGCACAGAAATTAGTTGCATTTCTATACACTAACAATGTGACTGAAAAAAGAGAAATTAAGGAATCCATTCCATTTACATTAACACCCAAAACCATAAGATACCTAGGAATAAACCTAACCACAGAGGAAAGGATCTGTATTCTAGAAACTACAGAACACTTATGAAAGATATTGATGAAGATACAGAAAGATGGAAAAATATTCCATGATCATGGATTGGAAGAATAAACATTGTTAAAATGTCTATGCTACCCAGAGAAATCTACACATTACATGCAAACCCTATCAAAATACCATTGACATTTTCACAGAGCTGGAACAAACAATCCTAGAATTTCTATGGAACAAGGAAAGACCCTGAAATGGCAGGGGAATGTTGAAAAAGAAAACCAAAGATGGGGGCATCACAATGCCTGACATAAAGCTATATTACAAAGCTGTGATCATCAAGATAAAATAAATTGGCAAAAAAAAAAAAAACAGACACATAGATCAAAGGAACAGAACAGAAAGCCCAGAAGTGGACCCTCAAAATTATGTTCAAATAATCTTTGACAAAGCAGAAAATATCCAATGGGAAAAAGTCAGTCTCTTCAATAAATGGTGCTGGGAAATTGGACTACCACATGCAGAAGAAGGAAACTGGACTATTCTCTTACACAGTACACAATGACAAACTCTAAATGGATGAAAGACCTGAATGTGAGACGGGAATCCATCAAAATCATAGAGGAGAACACTGGCAGTAATCTCTTCAACATCAGACACAGCCACTTCTTGCAAGACATGTCTTTTAAGGCAAGGAAAACAAAAGCAAAGGTTTATAAATCTTATTAGTTCTTTCAAAGAATAAGCTTCTAGTTCTGTTGATCTGTTCTACTGTTTTTCTGGTTTCTATTTCATTGATATTTGCTCTAATCTTTGTTATATCCCTTCGCTACTTGCTTTAGGCTTTATTTGCTGTTCTTTCTCTGGGTTAGCTTTTGTGTTGGGGATTTTTCTAACTTTTTGAGAGAGGCTTGTATGGCTATGTACTTCATTCTGAAGTCCACCTTTGCAGTATCCCACAGGGTTTGAACTGAAGTGTTTTCATTCTCTTAGTTTCAGTGAATAGTTTAAATTCTTATTTAATTTCTTCTTTGACTGATTTATTATTTAGCAGGAGGCTCTTTAATCTTCAGGTATTTGAGTTCCTTCTAAATTTCTTCTTGGTATTGAGTTCCAGTTTCAAAGCATTGTGGTCTGAAAAATATGCAAGAAATAACCTCAATCTTTTGGTATCGGTTGAGACCTGATTTGTGACCTAGTATGTGATCTGTTCTGGAGAAAGTTCCATGTGCAATCAAAAAGAACCCATATTCTATTGTTTTAGAATGGAATGCTCTGTGTGTCTGTGAAGTCCATCTGGTCCAATGTGTCCTTCAAAGCTCTAGTTACTTTGTTATTCTTCTGCTTAAGTGATCTGTCCCTGGCTGTGAGTGCAGTGTTGAGGTCTCCTACTGTTAATGTATTATTATTGATATGTTTCGTTACTTTGGTTACTAATTGGTTTATATAACTGGCTGCTCCCATGTTGGGGGCATAGATATTTACAATTGTTAGATCTTCTTGTTGGATATACCCCTTAAGTATGGTCTAGTGGCCCTCTCCATCTCTTACTACAGTCTTTTATTTGAAATCTAAATTGTCTGATATGAGAATTGCTACCCCAGCTTTCTTTTGAGGTCCATTAGTGTGATAAATTGTTCTCCATCCCTTCACTTTCAAACTGGAGGTGTCCTTAGGTTCAAAATGAGTCTCTTGCAGACAGCACATAGATGAATTCTACTTTTCTATCCAATCTGATAATCTGTGTTTTTTTATTGAAGCATTCAGTCCATTCACATTTAGAGTAACAATTGAAAGATCGGTTTTAAGTGTCATTGCATTATCTGTAACATCCCTGTTTCTGTAAATTGTCTCTGTTACTTTCTGGTCTATGTTACTCATGGGCCTCTCTTTGCATAACGTATCACCCTTATATTTCTTGCAGGGGTGTCTTGGTGATCACATATTCTTTCAATTTCTGTCTGCCTGGAAATTCTTTATCTTTCCTTCATTCTGAATGATAGCCTTACTGGATAAAGTATTATTGGCTGCATGTTCTTCTCCTTTAGTATCCTGAGTATATCTTGCCAGCTCTTCCTGGTCCTTTAGGTTTCTGTGGATAGGTCTGATGATATTTTGATGTTCCTTCCTCTGCACATAAGAAATCTATTTCCCCAGCTGCTCTCAGGATAGCTTCCTTGGCTCTATAATTTGCAAGTTTCACAATTATATGCCAGGGTGTTACTATATTGTTATTGTTGTTAGAAGTCCTATCTGCCTCTTGGACATGAATGCTTGTTTCATTCCCAGACTAGGGAAGTTATCAGCCATGATTTTCAAAAATACACCTTCTACTCCTCTCTCTCTCTCCATCCCCTACTGGATACTGATGATCCTGATATTGTTTCTTTGTTTGTTTGTTTAATAATGCATCATCAAGTGGGGAGGAGTCAAGATGGTGGAGAAGTAGCAGGCTGAGACTGCTTCAGCTAGCCAGAGAACACCTAGATAGCTTATCTAAAGATTGCAAACACCTGAAAATCCATCCGCAGATCCAAGAGAAGAAGAACAGCAATTCTGGAAACAGAAAAACAACCACTTTCTGAAAGGTAGGACGGGCAGAGACGTGAATACAAAGCGACGGAAAGATAGATCCGGGGGGAGGGGCCGGCTCCCTGCAAGCGGCGGAGCAACGGCGCACAAAATCAGGACTTTTAAAAGTCTGTTCCGCTGAGGGACATCGCTCCAAAGGCTAAACCAGGGCGAAGCCCACGCGGGGTCAGTGTGGCCTCAGGTCCCGCAGGGTCACAGAAGGATCGGGGGTGTCTGAGTCTCGCAGAGCTTGCGGGTATTGGAACGGGAAAGCCGGCTACAGAGACAGAGCCAACAGTAAGCTCGCAGCTTGGGGTGACCTTGAACCGGTCGCAGGCTCGGTGAGCTCGGAGCGCAGCCGGAGGTCAGGCAGACGGGAGTAACTGGACGCAGTTCTCTGAGGGCGCACTGAGGAGTGCCGCCCTGGGCTCTCGGTTCCTCCAGGCCGGAGACCAGGAGGCCGGCATTTGTATTCCAGTCCTCCGGAACTCTACAGACAGCGCTCAGGGAACAAAAGCTCCTGAAAGCAAACCTGAGCGGATTACTCACCCGGGACCCGGGTAAGGGTGGTGTAATTCCACCTGGGGCAAAGACACTTGAGAATCACTACAACAGGCCCCTCCCCCAGAAGATCACCAAGAAATCCAGCCGAGACCAAGTTCACCTACCAAGGAGTGCGGTTTCAATACCAAGGAGAGCAGCAGAATTCCAGAGGAGGAGAAAGCAAAGCACAGAACTCATGGCTTTCTCCCTGTGATTTTCTTAGTCTAGCAGTTAATTTAATTTTTTTCTTTTTCATTTTTTTCCCTCTTCTTCTGCTAAAATTTTTTTTAACTTTTACCCTTTGATTTTTTAACATTTTTTAACTAGTTTATCTAATATATATATTTTTTCATTTTTATATTTTTCTTTATTCGTTTTCTTAAATTCTTTTCTTTCTTTCTTTTTTTCTTTCTTTCTTTTTGAACCTCTTTTTATCCCCTTTCTCCCCCCTCATGATTTGGGTTCAATTCGGATTTGGTTAAAGCATATTTTCCTGGGTTGTTGCCACCCTTTTAGTATTTTACTTGCTCCTTCATATACTCTTATCTGGACAAAATGACAAGGTGGAAAAATTCACCACAAAAAAAAAGAACAAGCGGCAGTACTTAAGGCTAGGGACCTGATCAATACAGAAATTGGTAATCTGTCAGATCTAGAGTTCAGAATGACAATTCTCAAGGTTCTAGCCGGGGTCAAAAAAGGCATGGAAGATATTAGAGAAACACACTCGGGAGATATAAAAGCCCTTTCTGGAGAAATAAAAGAACTAAAATCTAACCAAGTTGAAATCAAAAAAGCTATTAATGAGGTGCAATCAAATGGAGGCTCTCACTGCTAGGATAAATGAGGCAGAAGAAAGAATTAGTGATATAGAAGACCAAATGACAGAGAATAAAGAAGCTGAGCAAAAGAGGGACAAACAGCTACTGGACCACGAAAGGAGAATCGAGAGATAAGTGACACCATTAGAAACAACATTAGAATAATTGGGATTCCAGAAAGAAGAAAAAGAGAGAGGGGAGCAGAAGGTATACTGGAGAGAATTATTGGGGAGAATTTCCCCAATATGGCAAAGGGAACGAGCATCAAAATTCAGGAGGTTCAGAAAACGCCCCTCAAAATCAATAAGAATAGGCCCACACCCCATCACCTAATAGTAAAATTTACAAGTCTCAGTGACGAAGAGAAAATCCCGAAAGCAGCCCGGGAAAAGAAGTCTGTAACATACAATGGTAAAAATATTAGATTGGCAGCTGACTTATCCCCAGAGACCTGGCAGGCCAGAAAGAGCTGGGATGATATTTTCAGAGCACTAAATGAGAAAAACATGCTGCCAAGAATACTATATCCAGCTAGGCTATCATTGAAAATAGAAGGAGAGATTAAAAGCTTCCAGGACAAACAAAAACTGAAAGAATTTGCAATTACCAAACCAGCTCTACAGGAAATATTGAAAGGGGTCCTCTAAGCAAAGAGAGAGCCTACAAGTGGTAGATCAGAAAGGAACAGAGAACATATACAGTAACAGTCACCTTACAGGCAATACAATGGCACTAAATTCATATCTCTCAATAGTTACCATGAATGTTAAAGGGCTAAATGCCCCTGTCAAAAGACACAGGGTATCAGAATGGATAAAAAAACAAAACCCATCTATATGTTGGCTCCAAGAAACTCATTTTAAGCCCGAAGACACCTCCAGATTTAAAGTGAGGGGGTGGAAAAGAATTTACCATGCTAATGAACATCAGAAGAAAGCAGGAGTGCCAATCCTTATATCAGATCAATTAGATATTAAGCCAAAGACTATAATAAGAGATGAGGAAGGACACTATATCATACTCAAAGGGTCTGTCCAACAAGAAGATTTAACAATTTTAAATATCTATGCCCCCAACGTGGGAGCAGCCAACTATATAAACCAATTAATAACAAAATCAAAGAAACACATCAACAATCATACAATAATAGTAGGGGACTTTAACACCACCCTCACTGAAATGGACAGATCATCCAAGCAAAAGATCAACAAGGAAATAAAGGCCTTAAACGACACACTGGACCAGATGGACATCACACATATATTCAGAATATTTCATCCCAAAGCAACAGAAGACACATTCTTCTCTAGTGCACATGGAACATTCTCCAGAATAGATCACATCCACGGTCCTAAATCAGGACTCAACCGGTATCAAAAGATTGGGATCCTTCCCTGCATATTTTCAGACCACAATGCTCTAAAGCTAGAACTCAACCACAAAAGGAAGTTTGAATAGAACCCAAATACATGGAGACTAAACAGCATCCTTCTAAAGAATGAATGGGTCAACCAGGAAATTAAAGAAGAATTGAAAAAAATCATGGAAACAAATGATAATGAAAATACAACGGTTCGAAATCTGTGGGACACAACAAAGGCAGTCCTGAGAGGAAAATATATAGCGGTACAAGCCTTTCTCAAGAAACAAGAAAGGTCTCAAGTACACAACCTAACCCTACATCTAAAAAAGCTGGAAAAGAACAATAAAGAAACCCTAAGCCCAGCAGGAGAAGAGAAATCATAAAGATCAGAGCAGAAATCAATTAAATAGAAACCAAAAAAACAATAGAACAAATCAACGAAACTAGGAGCTGGTTCTTTGAAAGAATTAATAAAATTGATAAACCCCTGGCCCGACTTATCAAAAAGAAAAGAGAAAGGACCCAAATAAATAAAATCATGAATGAAAGAGGAGAGATCACAACTAACACCAAAGAAATACAAACTATTATAAGAACATACTATGAGCAACTCTACGCCAATAAATTTGACAATCTGGAAGAAATGGATGCATTCCTAGAAACATATAAACTATCACAACTAAACCAGGAAGAAATAGAAAGCCTGAACAGACCCATAACCAGTAAGGAGATTGAAACAGTCATTAAAAATCTCCAAACAAACAAAAGCCCAGGGCCAGACGGCTTCCTGGGGGTATTCTACCAAACATTTAAAGAAGAACTAATTCCTATTCTCCTGAAACTGTTCCAAAAAATAGAAATGGAAGGAAAACTTCCAAACTCATTTTATGAGGCCAGCATCACCTTGATCCCAAAACCAGACAAGGATCCCACCAAAAAAGAGAGCTATAGACCGATATCCTTGATGAACACAGATGCGAAAATACTCAACAAAATACTAGCCAATAGGATTCAACAGTACATTAAAAAGATTATTCACCAAGACCAAGTGGGATTTATTCCAGGGCTACAAGGTTGGTTCAACATCCGCAAATCAGTCAATGTGATACAACACATCAATAAAAGAAAGAACAAGAACCATATGATACTCTCAATAGATGCTGAAAAAGCATTTGACAAAGTACAGCATCCCTTCCTGATCAAAACTCTTCAAAGTGTAGGGATAGAGGGCCCATACCTCAATATCATCAAAGTCATCTATGAAAAACCCACCGCAAATATCATTCTCAATGGAGAAAAACTGAAAGCTTTTCCGCTAAGGTCAGGAACACGGCAGGGATGTCATTTATCACCACTGCTATTCAACATAGTACTAGAGGTCCTAGCCTCAGCAATCAGACAACAAAAGGAAATAAAAGGCATCCAAATCGGCAAAGAAGAAGTCAAATTATCACTCTTCGTAGATGATATGATACTATATGTGGAAAACCCAAAAGACTCCACTCCAAAATTGCTAGAACTTATACAGGAATTCAGTGAAGTGTCAGGATATAAAATCAATGCACAGAAATCAGTTGCATTTCTCTACACCAACAGTAAGACAGAAGAAAGAGAAATTAAGGAGTCAATCCCATTTACAATTGCATCCAAAACCATAAGATACCTAGGAATAAACCTAACCAAAGAGACACAGAATCTATACTCAGAAAACTATAAAGTCCTCATGAAAGAAATTGAGGAAGATACAAAGAAATGGAAAAATGTTCCATGCTCCTGGATTGGAAGAATAAATATTGTGAAAATGTCTATGCTACCTAAAGCAATCTACACATTTAATGCAATTCCTATCAACGTACCATCCATCTTTTTCAAAGAAATGGAACAAATAATTCTAAAATTTATATGGAACCAGAAAAGACCTCGAATAGCCAAAGGGATATTGAAAAAGAAAGCCAACGTTGGTGGCATCACAATTCCGGACTTCAAGCTCTATTACAATGCTGTAATCATCAAGACAGCATGGTACTGGCACAAAAACAGACACATAGATCAATGGAACAGAATAGAGAGCCCCGAAATAGACCCTCAACTCTATGGTCAACTCATCTTCGACAAAGCAGGAAAGAATGTCCAATGGAAAAAAGACAGCCTCTTCAATAAATGGTGCTGGGAAAATTGGACAGCCACATGCAGAAAAATGAAATTGGACCATTTCCTTACACCACACACAAAAATAGACTCAAAATGGATGAAGGACCTCAATGTGAGAAAGGAATCCATCAAAATCCTTGAGGAGAACACAGGCAGCAACCTCTTCGACCTCAGCCGCAGCAACATCTTCCTAGGAAGAACGCAAAAGGCAAGAGAAGCAAGGGCAAAAATGAACTATTGGGGTTTCATCAAGATCAAAAGCTTTTGCACAGCAAAGGAAACAGTTAACAAAATCAAAAGACAACTGACAGAATGGGAGAAGATACTTGCAAACGACATATCAGATAAAGGACTAGTGTCCAGAATCTAGAAAGAACTTAGCAAACTCAACACCCAAAGAACAAATAATCCAATCAAGAAATGGGCAGAGGACATGAACAGACATTTCTGCAAAGAAGACATCCAGATGGCCAACAGACACATGAAAAAGTGCTCCATATCACTCGGCATCAGGGAAATACAAATCAAAACCACAATGAGATATCACCTCACACCGGTCAGAATGGCTAAAATCAATAAGTCAGGAAATGACAGATGCTGGCGAGGATGCGGAGAAAGGGGAACCCTCCTACACTGTTGGTGGGAATGCAAGCTGGTGCAGCCACTCTGGAAAACAGCATGGAGGTTCCTCAAAATGTTGAAAATTGAACTGCCCTATGACCCAGCAATTGCACTATTGGGTATTTACCCTAAAGATACAAACGTAGTGATCCAAAGGGGCACGTGCACCCGAATGTTTATAGCAGCAATGTCCACAATAGCCAAACTATGGAAAGAACCTAGATGTCCATCAACAGATGAATGGATCAAGAAGATGTGGTATATATACACAATGGAATACTATGCAGCCATCAAAAGAAATGAAATCTTGCCATTTGCGACAACATGGATGGAACTAGAGCGTATCATGCTTAGCGAAATAAGTCAAGCAGAGAAAGACAACTATCATATGATCTCCCTGGTATGAGGAAGTGGTGATACAACATGGGGGCTTAAGTGGGTAGGAGAAGAATAAATGAAACAAGATGGGATTGGGAGGGAAACAAACCATAAGTGACTCTTAATCTCACAAAACAAACTGAGGGTTGTTGGGGGGGAGGGGGTTGGGAGAAGGGGGTGGGATAATGGACATTGGGAAGGGTATGTGCTTTGGTGAGTGCTGTGAAGTGTGTAAACCTGGTGATTCACAGACCTGTACCTCTGGGAATAAAAATATATGTTTATAAAAAATAAAAAATCAATAATAATTTAAAAATAATGCATCATCAACTTCTCTAAGTCTCTCTTCATGTGCTGAGTTGTTTTTCTTTCTTTTCTTCAGTTTCCTTCCTTTCCAATAGCCTGTCTTCTAGATCACTTATTCTCTAATCCGCCTCACTTACCCTTGCCATTAGAGTATCCAATTTAGACTGCATCTCATTCATAACATTTTAAGGTCAGTCTGACCAAATCCCATTTCTCTCCTAGAGATTCTGTATAGTCACATGTGCTTTTTTTACAAGCCTAGCTATTGGCTTTATACTTGCTATCCCACATTGAATCTCTGACATCTTGCTGATATCCATATCATTAGTTCTGTTGCAGAGGACATTGCTTCTGGTTCTTTTGTGTTCAGAGCACCAGTGTCTACAATAGTCAAACTGTGAAAGTATCCAAGATGTCCTTCAATGGATGAATGAATGAATGGATGAAGAAGATGGGGTTTATATATACAATGGAGTATTACTCAGTCATCAGAAAGGATGAAAACCTACAATTTACATAACATGGATGGCATTGGAGGAGATTATGCTAAGTGAAATAAGTCAATCATAGAAACACATTTATCATATGGTTTCATTCATATGTGGAACATAGGGAATAATGCAGAGGACAATAGGGATGGGGGGGGAAACTGAATGGGAAGAAATCAGAGAGGGAAACAAACCATATGAGACACTTGACTCTGGGGGAAAAAACCTGAAGATTGAGGAAAGGGAGGTGGGTGGACAATGGGATAACTTGGTGATGGGGATTAAAGAAGGCATGTGATGTGATGAGCACTGGGTGTTATACTGAACAGATGAATCATTGAACATTATATATCAAAAATCAGTAATATACTATACCTTGGATAATTGAACTTAAATAAATATTTTTTTAAAGCAAGCAAAAATGAACTACTGGGACTTCAAGATAAAAAGCTTTTGCACAGCAAAGGAAACAGTCAACAAAACTAAAAGGTAACACATGGAATAGGAGAAGATATTTGCAAACAACATAGCAGATAAAGGGCAAATACCCAAGGTCTATAAAGAACTTAACAGTTTTGTGGGGGGATGATAGTGGCAGAGTAGCAGACCTCATTTCATGTGGTCCCTCAATTTTAGCTGGATATCTATCACACCATTCTGAACACACAAGAATTCAACCTGAGATTAAAGAAGATTTATCTGGATCTCCACAGCAGGAAAACAATTAATTTTTTCAAGGTAGGAGATGCACATTCTTGACTCCTCAGGGGAAAATTCCAAAGATAAACAGAGAAGTGATATAAGTGCCAGAAAGTGATATAACATCAGAACAAAAACTTGGGAACCTTGAAAATCTACTCTAGTGAGAGGCACCCTCTTCTGAAAAGGGCACAGAGGGCCGAAAGGGCAGAATTCTAGGTGGATCATTGTGGTCTCAGGTTGCCAGGAGTCTCAGAGAAAATGAACCAATAGAGTGCCCAAGGAGTGGAGGAGGGAGACTGCTTATGGCCAGCAAGCCCAGAGGGGACTTTTAGCTCCAGGTATCATAAAACAAGTGGTAAGGTGGTAGGGAGAATGCCCTCTACCTGACCACCCTGAAAGGACTAGAAGGTGTAGGCTATCTAACATCCTAGTGGAGATATATAACTGCTTTTGCCCACAATAGGGACAACTCTCAGAGTGGTGTGGCCCATGAAGAAATGCTGGGGTAGCACCCAGCATGACCTAGGAGCTGTGGAAGAAGGTAAACACACAATGCCATGACCATAGGCAATTATGGAGTCACAAGACATAGAGATGCTCTTGGGTCCCTGTAATTCCCCCAGGAGAAGTTTGGCTGGCAGGAGCTGAAGGCTTTGGCAGTTTGGCACACAAAGAGTACATGCCTGTGGCCAGACAACATCTCTCAGGGCAGTGTGAACCCAAAGGGTCATTGGAGAAAAACTCAGCATGACCTGGGAGCTGTGGAAGAGAGTAAACACATGACCCTAAGCTGCTAGCAACTGCAAAATCACAAAGTGCAGAGAAACTCACAGGTCCCTGTGATTCCCCCAGAAGAAGTGTGGCAGGCACGAATTGCACAAGTCTGTAGAGTTTGGTACATACAGAGTTAGAGACAGATTGACCTGGAGGATTTGTTGGTGGGTGGGATGGGGAAAGGGAGACCATGATATTGCGGCTCTGGGCCAGAGATTTCTGCATGGCCACGTTTGCTCTGACCCTTTAAAGAGAAATGAAATGACACCAGGGAATAAAAATCAAACAGACAACCAGCTCACATTGAGCCTTTACCCCTGACAAAGGATGGGACTACTCCACCCAGGCAAAGATGCCTCAGAAGCTAAGCAGCCAGCCCCTCCATCAGAAGACATTGGAAGAACAGGTGAATGATAAGTTTATTTCTCACAGAATCAGAAAACCCCAGCACCAGAGGAAAATAACATTGGGAGTTCCAAGTGTTCCCTCACAACTCACTTATACTTCAGGCTAAAGTTTTATCTTTTTTTTTTTTTTTTTTAGTTTCTTTTCTTATTCTTTTTTTTTAATGTCCTGCTCTCATTCCAATTAGATTCATATTTTGCAACCTATGTCTTTAAGTCACTTAACTTTTTTGTCACATATATGTTTTATAGATCTATGCCCCATACTAGACTATTTTCCTTTCTATTTGATTTTTATCTTGATGTGTATGTAAGCTCTGATTTCTTTGCAATTGGGGGATATAGTGTCTTAGAGCACACAGACCAAAAATCAAGCAGAAGCTGGCAGATCACTCTGCTGTGTCCACTCTGAGAGATTATAATCTCTTTCCCAATCCCCTCTTTTCCTTCTTTTTTTCTTTCTTTTTATTTGTTCTGGATCATCTTGACTTTGGTGACATATCTGTGGTAGCTTTCAACCCCTTTGGATTTTTTCTACAATGCATTTTGCTGGGTCATGGTTGACATTTTGGATTCTGTCCATTCCCTCAACCATCCCTCAACAGAATGACTAGGAAGAGGAACTCCCAACAAAGAAGAGAACCAGAGAAAATGTCCTCTGCCACAAATAAAATGGATATGGTTATAAGCAAGATGTAAGATTGACTTCAGGGTAGCAATCATGAAGCAATCAGGATAGGCTTCAAAAAAAGCATTACAGACAATATAGAATCTCTAAGGGCAGAAAAGAGATCAAATCAGACCAAACATAATCTCATGAAACAAACTGAGTGTTGCTGGTGGGGCAGGGGGATAGGGTGGCTGGGTTAAGGATATTGGGGAGGGTATGTGCTGTGATGAGTGCTGTGAATTGTGTAAGACTGATGATTCACGGACTTGTACCCCTGAAGCAAATAATGAATTATATGTTAATACAAAATTTTAAACAATGTTATGAATGAGAGGCAGCCTAAATTGGATACCCTAACAGCTAGGGTAAATGAGGCAGAAGAATGAATTGGTGATCTAGAAGATAATCTGATAGAAAGGAAGGAAGCCAAAGAAGATAGGGATAGGCTGCTAGTAGCCCATGAGAAGAGACTTAGAGGGACATTCTAATAAAACATCCCAATGTCAGAATTATTGGGTTCCCCAATGGGGAAGGGAGAGAGAGAGGACTAGAGGTATATTTGAGCTAATCATAGATGAGAATTTCCCCAATCTGGGGATGAAAATAAACATTCCTGTCCAAGAGGCAGAGAGGACCTCTCCCAAAAATCAATAAAAATAGATCAACACCACAGCATATAATGGTGAAGCTTGCAAATCTTAGAGCCAAGGAAACTATCATGAGAGGAGCTAGGGGGAAAAGATTTCTTATGTACAAAGGGAGGAACAACAGAATAACATCAGACCTGTCCACAGAGACCTGAGAAGCCAGAAAGGGAAAGAAAGACCCCCAGAGTAATATAGACCAGAAATTAACGGAGACAATCTATAGAAAGAGGGACTATACGAGCAATGCAATGGCATTAAATTCAATAGTTACTATCAACATGAACAGAGTGAATCCTCCCGTAAAAAGGCATAAGGTTTCAGATTGGATAAAAAATAGGACCCATCCATATGCTGTCTACAAGAGACCCATTTTGAACCTAAAGACACATCCAGACTGAAAGTGAGGGGATGTCATGCCAACAGACATCAAAAGAAAGCTGGGATGGCAATTCTTGTATCAGACCAATTAGACTTTAAACAAAAGACTATAGTAAGAGATGGAGAGGGACATTCTATGATACTTAAAGGGTCTATCCAACAAGAAGGTCTAAGAATTGTAAATATCTATGCCCCCAACATGTAAGAAGCCAACTACATAAACCAACTGTTAACCAAAATAAATTATCATATTGATAATGATACATTAATAATAGAAGATTCACCATACCACTCACAGCAATAGACAGACCATCTAAGCAGAAGATTAACAGAGAAACAAAAGCTTTGAGGGACACATTGGAGAAGATGGACTTCATAGATATATAAAGATTTGATTCTAAAACAGCAGAATACTCATTCTTTTTTATTGAACACAGAAGTTTCTCAATAATATATCACATACTGGATCACAAATTAGGTCTCAATCAATACCAAAAGACTGATATTACTCCTTCATATTTTCAGATCACAATGCATTGAAACTGAAACTCAAACACAAGAAAAAGATATTATAAGTTATGCAAACACTTGGAGGTTAAAAAAGAATGAATGGGTCAACCAGGAAATTAAAGAGGAAATTAAAAAGCTCATGCAAACCAATGAAAATGAAAACATTTTGGCTTGGAACCTATGGGATGCAGAAAATGTGGTCCTTAGAGGGAAGTACATAACCATCAAAGCCTCTCTCAGAAAATTAGGAAAATCCCAAATGCACAAGTTAATTTTAGACATAAAAGATCTGGAGAAAAGACAACAAATAAAGCCTAAACCAAGCAGGAGATGAGAAATTATAAAGATTACAGCAGAAATCAATAAAATAGAAACTAGAATAGTAGAACAGATCAACAAAACTAGAAGCTGGTTCTTTGAAAGAATTAATAAGATCAATGAACCTCTGGCCAGACATATCCAAGAGAGAGGAGAAATGACCCAAACTAATAAAATCATGAATGAAAAGGGAGATATCATGACCAATACCAAGGAAATAGGGACAATTATTAGAACTTCTTACCAGCAGCTATATGCCAAGAAACTAAGCAATCTGGAAGAAATGGATGCATTCCCGGACACATATAAACCACAAAAACTGAAAGAGAAAGAAATAGACAATCTGAACAGACCAATACCCAGCAAGGAAATTGAAGGAGTAAGCAACCCCCCCCCCGCCCAAAAAAAAACCAAGAATCTGATGGCTTCCCAGGGGGAATTCTACCAGACATTTAAAGAAGAAATCAGTTTGTTTTGTGAGATTAAGAATCACTTATGGTTTGTCTCCCTCCCAATCACAAAACAAACTGAGGGTTGCTGGGGGGAAGGGGTTTGGGAGAAGGGGGTGGGATTATGGACATTGGGGAGGGTATGTGCTTTGGTGAGTGCTGTGAAGTGTGTAAACCTGGTGATTCACAGACCTGTACCCCTGGGGATAAAAATATATGTTTATAAAAAATTAAAAATTAAAAAAAAGAAGAAATCATATGTATTCTACTGAAGCTGTTCCCAAAAATAGAAACAGAAGGGAAAGTTCTGAACTCACCCTATGAGGCCAGCATTACCAAAACCAGACAAAGATCCCATCACAAAGGGGAATTATGGACCAGTATCTCCGATGAACATGGATGCCAAAATACTCAACAAGATCCTAGCCAATAAGATCCAACAGTACGTTTAAAGGATTATTCACCACGACCAGGTGGATTTTATTTTTTTTTTTTTGATTTTATTTTTTTTTTAAGATTTTATTTATTTGTTTGACAGACAGAGGTCACAAGTAGGCAGACAGGCAGGCAGAGAGAGGGAGAGGAGGAAGCAGGCTCCCTGCAGAGCAGAGAGCCCAATGTGGAACTCGATCCCAGGACCCTGAGATCATGACCTGAGCCTAAGGCAGTGGCTTAACCCACTGAGCCACCCAGGCGCCCCGACCAGGTGGATTTTAAATCAGGGATTGGAGGATGGTTCAATATTCACAAGACAATCAATGTGATAAATCACATTAATAAAAGAAGAAACAAGAACCACATGATCCTCTCAATTGATGCAAAAAGGATTTGAAAAAATACAGCATCTTTCCCGATTAAAAGTTTTCAGAATATAGTGTTTGAGGGAACATATCACAATATCATAAATGTCACGTATGAAAAGCACATAACATATATCATTATCAATAGGGAAAAACTGAGAACTTTCCCCTAAGGTCAGGAACATGACAGGGATGCCCACTGTCACCACTTTTGTTCACCATACTACTGAGAATCCTAGAAACAACAATCAGATAACAAAACAAATAAAAGGGGGCACCTGGGTGGCTCAGTGGGTTAAAGCCTCTGCCTTCGGCTCAGGTCATGATCTCAGGGTCCTGGGCTCAAGCCCCGCATTGGGCTCTCACTTGGCAGGGAACCTGCTTCCCCCTCTCTTTCTGTCTGCCTCTCTGCCTACTTGTGATCTCTGTCTGTCAAATAAATAAATATTTTTTAAATGGATAAGGAATATGGGGTCCATATACACTATGGAGTATTATGCCTGCATCAGAAAGGATGAATACCCAACTTTTGTATCAACATGGATGGGACTGGAAGAGATTATGCTGAGTGAAATAAGCAAGCAGAGAGAGTCAATTATTATATGGTTTCACTTATTTGTGGAGCATAAGAAATAACACGGAGGACATGTGGAGATGGAGAGGAGAAGGGAGTTGAGGGAAATTGGAGGGGCAGATGAACCATGAAAGACTATGGACTCTGAAAAACAATCTGAGGGTTTTGAAGGGGCAGGGGGCTGGGAGGCTGAAGGAGCCAGGTGGTGGGTATTATGGAGGGCATGTATTGCATGGAGCACTGGGTGTGGTGCATAACAATGAATTCTGTTACATTGAAAAGAAATTAAATTTTTAAAATGAGGAAAAGAAAAAAAATAAAATAAAAAATGTTTTAAAAAAACAACAAAAAACAAATAAAAGGCATTCAAATATTCAAAGAAGACATCAACCTCTCTCTCTTCACAGATGACATGATACTTTATGTGGAAAACTGAAAAAACTCCACCCTCAAATTATTAGAGTTCATACAACAATTCAGCCATGTGACAGGATATGAAATCAATGCATAGAAATCAGTTGCATTTCTATACACCAACAATGTGACTGAAGAAAGGGAGATTAAGGAATCCATCCATTTACAGTACCACCAAAAACCACAAGACACCTAAGAATAAACCTAACCAAAGATGTAAAGGATCTATACTCTAGAAACTACAGAACTCTTATGAAAGAAATTGAGGAAGACACAAAGTGATAGAAAACTTTCCATGATTATGGATTGGATGAACAAATATTGAAAAACTGCCTATGCTGCCCAGAGCAATCTATATATTCAATGAAATCCCTATCAAAATACCATCGACATTTTTCACAGAGCTGGAACAAACAATGCTGAAATTAGTATAGAACCAGAAAAGACCCTAAATAGCTAAAGGAATGTTGAAAGGAAAACCAAAAGTGGGGCCATCAAAATGCCTGACTTCAAGCTATATTACAAACCTGTAATCACAAAGACAGCATGGTATTGGCACAAAAGCAGAAACATAGATCAATGAAACAGAACAGAGACCCCAGAAATGGACCTTCAGCTCTATGGTCAACTAATCTTTGACAAATCAGGAAAGAATATCCAATAGAAAAAGGATAGTCTCTTCAATAACGAGTGCTGGAAAAATTAGACAGCTACATGCAGGAGAATGAACCTGGAACATTCTCTTAAACCACACACAAAGATAAACTCAAAATGGATGAAAGATCTCAAAGTGACAGGAATCCATCAAAATCCTACAGGAGAACAAAGGCAGTAACCTATTCGACACTGGCCACAGGGACTTCCTTCAAGACAGGTCTCTAAAGTAAAGGGAAACAAAAGCTAAAATGAACTATTGGAACTTCATCAAGAGAAAAAGCTTTTGTACAGCAAAGGAAACAGTCAATAAAATTAACAGGCAACCCACGTAATGGGAGAAGATATTTGCAAATGACATTACAAATAAAGGGATGGTATCCAAGATCTATAAAGAACTTCTCAAACTCAACACCCAAAAAACAAGTAAGTCAAAAAATGGGCAGACATGAACAGACACTTCTCCAAAGAAGACATACAAATAGTTAACAGTCACATGAAAAAATATTCAACATCTCTAGCCATGGGGGAAGTATAAATCAAAACCTCAATGAGATACCACCTTATACCAGTTAGAGGGGCAAAAATTAATAAGACAGGAACAAACAAGTGTTAGCAAGGATGTGGAGAAAGAGGAACACTATTACACTGTTGGTGGGAATGCAAGCTGGTATAGCCACTCTGGAAAATAGTATGGAGATTCCTCAAGAAGTTAAAAATAGGAATACCCGGGGCACCTGGGTGGCTCAGTGGGTTAAAGCCTCTGCCTTCAGCTCAGGTCATGATCCCAGGGTCCTGGGATCGAGCCCCACGTCGGGCTCTCTGCTCCGTGGGGAACCTGCTTTCTCCCCTCTCTCTGCCTGCCTCTCTGCCTACTTGTGATTTCTCTCTCTCTCTCAAATAAATAAAAAAAAATATTTAAAAAAAAATAGGAATACCCTTCAACCCAGGAACTGCATTGCTGGGTATTTGCCCCAAAGATACAGATGTAGTGATAAAAAGGGACACATGCACCCCAATGTTCATAGCAATGATCTCCACAATAGCTAAACTGTGAATGAAGGCGAGATGCCCTATATCAGATTAATGAATAAAGAAGATGTGATTCATATATATGATGGAATATTACTCAGCCATCAGGGTGAATACCTACCATTTGCATCCACATGGGTGTAACTGAAGGGGGTTATGCTAACTGAAATACCTCAAGCAGAGAAAGAAAATAATAGTATGGTTTCATTCATATGCAGACTATAGGAATAGCTCAGACAACCATAGGGGAAGAAAGGGAAAACTGAATGAGAAGAATTCAAAGAGGGAAACAAACCATGAGAGACTCTGGACTCTGGGAAACAAACAGAGGGTTACAGAAAGGAAGGGATTAGAGGAATTGGGGTAACTGGCTGATGGATATTAAGGAGGGTTGTGATGTGATGAGTATTGGATGCTATATGAAACTAATAAATCACTGAACAATACATCAAAACCTAATGATGCACTATATGTTGGCTAACTGAACATAATAAAAAATATGTATGATATAATGTCCCTCTTCATCTGTTATTTTACTCTTCGGCATAAAATCTATTTTGTCTGTTATAAGGATTCCTACCCATGTTCATTAACAGGATAAATGGTTCTCCAATGCCTCACTTTCAATCTGGAGGTGTCCTTGCATCTAAAATGAGTCTCTTGTAGACAGTGTGTCAATAGGTCTTGCTTTTTTATCCAATCTGATACCCTGAGTCCTTTATTTGGAGCAATTATGCCATTTACATTCAGAGTAATTACTGAAACATAGGAATTTAGTGCCATTGTATAACCTGTACCATTCCTGTTTCTGTATATCTTCTTTGTTTCTTTCTGGAATATGTTACTTAGGGGCTCTTTCTTCACTTACAGTTTCCCCTTTAATATTTCTTGCAGGACTATTTAGTGATTGCAAATTCTTTTAGTTTCTGTTTGTCCTGGAAGCCATTTACCTCTTCTATTTCTTTTCCTTTTTTTAAATTACGTTAGTCACCATACAGTACATCATTAGCTTTTGATGTAGTATTCCATGATTCATTGTTTGCATATAACACCCAGTGCTCCATGCAATCCATGCCCTCCTTAATACCTATCACCAGACCCACCCAGCACCCTATATCCCTCCCTTCTAACACCTTCAGTTTGTTTCAGAGAGTCCAAAGTCTCTCATAGTTCATCTTCCACTCCAATCCCCCCCTTCAAGTTTCCCTTCCTTCTCCTAATATCCTCCATGCTATTCCTTATGTTCCACAAATAAATGAAACCATATGATAATTGACTTTCTCTGATTGGCTTATTTCACTTAGCATAATCTCCTCCAGTCCCATTCAGGCTGATGCAAAAGTTGGGTATTCGTCCTTTCTGATGGCTGATGTTCCATTGTATATATGGACACCATCTTCTTTATCCATTCATCTGTTGAAGGGCATCTTGATTCCTTCCACAGTTTGTCTATTGTGGACCTTGCTGATATGAACACTGGGGTGCAGGGGCCCCTTCTTTCCACTACCATTGGGGTGAATACCTAGTAGTGCAGTTGCTGGTTCATAGGGCATCTCTATTTTAATTTTTTGAGGAACCTCCATACTTTTTTCCAACATGGCTGCAACAACTTGCATTCCCACCAGCAGTGTAAGAGTGTTGCCCTTTCTCCACATCTTCTCCAACACTTGTTTCTTGCCTTGTCAATTTTTGCCATTCTAACTGATGTTAATGTGATTTTGTGATTTTGATTTGACTTTCCCCGATGGCTAAGGATGATGAACATTTTTTCATGTGTCTGTTAGCCATTTCTATGACTTCTTTGGAGAAGTTTCTGTTCATGTCTTCTGCCCATTTTTTTGACTTGATTATTTATTTTTTGGTTTTTGAGTTTGAGAAGTTCTTTATAGATCCTGGCTCTCAGCCCTTTGTCTGTAGTGTCTTTTCAAAATATCTTCTCCCACTCTGTGGGTTGCCTCTTTGTTTTGTTGAATGTTTCCCTTGCTGTGCACAAGCTTTTTATCTTGATGAAGTCCCAGAAGTTCATTTTAGCTTTTGTTTCCCTTGCCCTTGGAGATATGCTTTGAAAGAAGCTGCTATGTCCCCTGTCAAAGAGGTTACTGCCTTTGTTCTCCTCTAGGATTTTGATGGATTCCTATCTCACATTGAAGTCTTTCATCCATTTTGATTTTATCTTTGCGTATGGTGTAAGGGAATTGTTGAGTTTCATTCTTCTGTGTATAGCTGTCCAGTTTTCCCAGCATCATTTATTGAAGAGACACTCTTTTTCCCATTGGATATTTTTTCCTGCTTTGTCAAAGATCAGTGGACCATAGAGTTGAAAGTCTGTATCTGTTGTGTTCCATTGATCTATGTGGCTGTTTTGTGCCAGTACTATGCTGGCTTGATGATCACAACTTTGTGAGTTAGCTTGAAATCAGGCAATGTGATGCCCCCAGCTTTGTTTTTCTTTTTCAACATTTCCTTGGCAATTCAGGGTCTTTTCTGGTTCCATACAAATTTTAGGATTGTTTGTTCCAGCACTTTGAAAAATGGCCATGGTATTTTGATTAGGGTGGCATTGAAAGTATAGATTGCTCTGGGCAGCATAGACATTTTAACAATGTTTATTCTTCTGATCCATGGGCATGGAATGTTTTTCGATCTTTTTGTGTCTTCCTCAATTTCTTTCAGGAGAGTTCTGTAGTTCCTAGAGTATAGATCCTTTACTTCTTTGGTTATGTTTTTTCCTAGGTATTTTATGGGTTTTGGTGCTGTTATAAATGAAATCAATTATCTAATTTCTCATTCTACAGTTATATTGTTAATGTATAAGAAATCAACAGATTTCTATGCATTGATTTTGTATCCTGCCATATTACTGAATTGCTGTATGAGTTATAGTAATTTGGAAATGGAGTCTTTTGGGTTTCCCACACAAAGTGTTATGTCATCTCTGAAGAGAGAGAGTTTGACTTCTTCTTTGTCAGTTTGAATACATTTTATTTCTTTTCATTGCCTAATTGCTGTTGTTAGGACTTCTAGTACTATGCTGAACAATAGTGGTGAGAGTGGGCATCCTTGTCCTTTTCCTGATTTCAGTGGGAAGGCTCTCAGCTTTTCCCCATTGAGAATGATATTAGCCGTGGATTTTTCATAAAAGGATTTTATGAAATTGAAGAATGTTCCCTCTCTCCCTCAAGTATTTTAATCAGGAAAGGATGTTGTATTTTGTCAAATGATTTTTCTGCATCAGTTGAGAGAACCATGTAGTTCTTGTCTCTTCTCTTATTTATGTGTTCTACCACATTGATTGATTTGCAAATGTTGAACCACCCTTGCATCACAGGGGAAAATCCCAGCTGGTCATGGTGGATAGTCCTTTTAAGGTACTGTTGGATACTATTAGCTAGGATCTTGTTGAGAATTTTGGCATCCATATTCATCAGGGATATTGGTCTGAATTTCTCCTTTTTGATGGGGTCTTTGCCTGGTTCGGGGATCAAGGTAATGCAGACCTCATATAAAGTGTCTGGAAGTTTTCCTTCTGTTCCTATTTTTTGAAACAGCTTTAGGAGATTAGGTATTATTTCTTCTTTGAATGTTTGGTAGAATTCCCCTGGGAATCCATCAGGCCCTGGACTCTTGTTTTTTGGGATGTTTTTGATAACTGCTTCAATCTTGTTACTGGTTATGGATCTATTCGGGTTGTCAATTTCTTCCCGTTTCAGTCTTGGTAGTTTATAGGTTTTGAAGAATGCATCCATTTCTTCCATGTTTTTAAATTTATTTTTATGTAGCTCTTCATAGTACTTTCTGATAATTGTATTTATTTCCTTGCTGTTAGTAGTGATCTCTCCCCTTTCATTCATAATTTTATTAATTTAGTTCCTTTCTCTTTTCTTTTGGATAAGTTTGGCCAGTGGCTTATCAATCTTATTAATTCTTTCAAGGAGCCATCTGCTAGGTTCCTTAATGTGTGCTACTGTATTTTTTATTTCTAGTTCATTGATATCTGCTTTAATCTTAGTTATTTCACTTTTCCTGCATGGGTTAGGCTTAATTTGTTGTTGATTCTCCAGTTCTTTAAGGTGTAAAGATAGTTTGTGTCTTGAGGATTTCTCTGGTTGTGGTTTTTTTTTTTTTTTTTCCGTGTTTTTTCTTTTTTTTTTTTAATGAGGCTTGGATAGCTATATACTTCTCCCTTAGGACCACCTTTGCTGTATTCCATAGATTTTGGATCAGTGTGTTTTCATTCTCATTGGTTTCCATGAATTGTTTAAGTCTTCTTTGATTTCCTGGTTGACCCAAACGTTCTTGAGCAATGTGGTCTTTAGCTTCCAGGTGTTTGAAATTCTTCCAAACTTTTTCCTGTGATTGATTTCCAGTTTCAAAACATTGTGGCCTGACAATATACAGGTAACAATCTCAATATTTTGGTATCAGTTGAGACCTGATTTGTGACCCAGTATGTGGTCTATTTGAAGAAAGATCCATGTGCACTTGAGAATAATGAGTATTCTGTTGTTTTAGATTGAAATGTTCTGTAGATATCTATGAGGTCCATCTGGTCCAGTATGTCATTCAAAGATCTTTTCTCTTTGTTGATCTACTGTTTAGTTGATCTGTCTGTTGCTGAGATTGGAGTGTTAAGGTCTCCTACAATTAATGTATTATTATCAATACGTCTCTCCATTTTGGTTAACAGTTGGCTTATGTAATTGGCTGTTCCCATGTTGGCAACATAGATATTTACAATTGTTAGATCTTCTTGTTGGAGATACCTTTTAAGAATGACATAGGGTCCTTCTGTATCTCTAACTACAGTCCTGAGCTTAAAATCTAATTTGTCAGATATAAGAATTGCTACCCCAGGCTTTCTTTTGAGGCCCGTTGCTATGAAAGATAGCTCTCCATCCCTTCACTTTCAGTCTGGATGTATCTTTAGGCTTGGAATGAGTCTCTTGTAGTTAGCATATGGATCGGTTCTGTCTCTTTATCCAATCTGCAACCCTGTGTCATTTTATAGGAGCATTTAGCCCATTCAGGTTGAGAGTGGTTATTGAAAGATAAGATTTTATTGTCATCATGTTGCCTGTGAAATCCTATAGATTGTCTCTGTAAATTTCTGTTATATATCCCTCTTGGTGTCTTTTTTGCAGTGTCATCTTCGTGGTCACATATTCTTTCAGTCTCTGCTGGTTCTGGAAGCTTCTTATTTCTCCATTCATTCTGAATAACAGCACTGCTGGATAAAGAATTCTTGGCTACATGGTCTTCTCATTTAGTACACTGAATATGCCTTGCCAGCCCTTTCTGGCTCCCCAGGTCTCTATGGACAGGTCTGACATTATTCTGATGTTCCTCCCCCTGTACATAAGGGATCTATTCCCCCTAGTACCCTTAAAATGGTTTCCTTTGTTCTAATATTTGTGAGCTTTACTATTACATGCCTGGGTGTTGTTCTGTTCACCTTGATCTTGGGAAGGTTCTCTCTGCCTCCAGGATGTGAATGCTTATTTCATTCCACAGATTAGGGAAGATCTTGGCTATGATTTGCTCAAATATATCTTCTAGGCCTCTCTCTCTCCCATCCCCTCAGGGATCACAATAATTTTGACATTGGAATGTTTCATGATGTCATTTATTTCTCTAATTCTATTTTCATGGATTTTGTGCTGTTTGTTCCATGCCTCCTCCTGCTCCTTCTTTTCTATCAGTTTGTCTTCAAGATCATTAATTCATTCTACTGCCTCATTTACCCTAACTGTTAGAACATCTAGATTAGATTGCATCTCACTGATAGCATTTTTAAGTTCTGCCAGATCTGCTCTCATTTCTATGTTGCCTTTTATAGTTTTCTCCAGCCTGACTATTGTCTTCATAACTGCTACACTGAAGTCTATTTTGACTTCTTGCTTTGATCCATATCCATTAGATCTGTGGGAGAGACCATTGTCTTTGGGCCTTTTCTTTGTTGGGAGTTGCTCCTCCTAGTCATTCTGACAAGTTGTGTTTGAGGGAATGTACAGCCAAAAATATCAAGCACAATCCAGGCAAGGTGCACCCCCTCGACTGATGGTCTTCTGCCCCTATAGTTATCCAGACATGTATAATCTTACATCTCGGGCTGATTTCATGGGTATTCAGAGTGGCTTGGTAGATTTCTAACTAAATTCAGGGGGATCATTTGAAAAAGAGTCCTCCACTCCTCTACCATCTTGATAGAACTCTTCTTCTATTTTGAATGATAGCCTTGCTGGATAATGTATTATTGGCTGCAGATTTTTCTCATTTAGCACTCTGAATATATCATGCCAGTTCTTTCTTGCCTGCCAGGTCTCTGTGGATAGATATGTTGCTAGCCATATGTTTCTTCATCTGTAGGTTAAATGCCCATTTTCCTGAGTTGGTTTCAGGATTTTCTCTTTATTGCTAATATTTGCAATCTTCACTACTATATGTCAGTGTGTTGATCTATTTTTATTGATTTTGAAGAGGGTTCTCTGTGCCTCCTGAACTTGAATGCATATTTCCTTTCCCAGATTAAGGAAGTTCTCAAGTATAATTTTCTCCAATATACCTTCTGCCCCTTTCTTTCCTCTTCCTCTGGGACCTCAGTTATTCTAATATCATTTTGCTTTATGGTATCACTGATCTCGTGAATCCTTCCCTCATAATCCAATAGTGTTTATCTCTCTTTTCCTCAGTTTATTTATTCTCCATAAGTTTATATTCTATATCACTGACTCTCTCTTCTGCCTCATTTATCCTAGCAGTAAGAACCTCCATTTTTATTGCATCTCACTAATAGCCTTTTTTATTTTGACCTGATTAGATTTTAATCCTTTTATTTCTCACAAAAGAGATTCTCAAATGTCTTCTGTGTTTTCTTTAATACAAGGTAATATCTTTATAATCGTTATTTTGAATTCTAGCTCTGACACATCTTAAGAAGCATCCATGTTTCTTAAGAATCTGAGAATTAGTGCTGCCTATTGTTCTTTTTTCTGGGATTTTTTACATGTTGTCATTTTGTCCAGAGAAAATCAGGAGAAGAAAACAGAAAAATATCAACCACAACCCCAGTGAAATATATATTAGGCAAATCAAAAGAGATCAGAAAAAAAATTAAAAAAAAAAAAAGAGAGAGAGGGGCGCCTGGGTGGCTCAGTGGGTTAAGCCGCTGACTTCGGCTCAGGTCATGATCTCAGGGTCCTGGGATCGAGTCCCGCATCGGACTCTCTGCTCCATGGGGAGCCTGCTTCCCTCTCTCTCTCTGCCTGCCTCTCCATCTACTTGTGATTTCTCTCTGTCGAATAAATAAAATCTTTAAAAAAAAAAAAAAGAGAGAGAGAATATTATCAAATAGTTGGACAAAACAGAGTGATACACCAGGTCCTGGCATCTTTTGATCTGCTTATTAAAAGACACTAGATCCCAAAATTATACAGAAGGAAAACCATATATTTCATATACATATATAAATAATATATGGTATTCAATCATATAGTCTATTCAATCATATATATATGTATATAAGGAAAACCATATATTTCATATACATATATAAATAATATATGGTATTCAATCATATATTATATTCAATTATATATATATATTCAATCATATATATGTATACACATATATACATATATATGTATATATGGATAACCATATATTTGGTTTGGAAATATATGGTTTTCCTTCCAAATGTAAAAATGATTGAATACAATAGAAGGAATTAAAAAATGAAGAATATATAAATGTAAATGTAAAAATGAAAATTTAGGGGAGGAATCAAGATGGCGGAGAAGGAGCAGGCTGAGACTACTTCAGCTAGCCAGAGATCAGCTAGATAGCTTATCTAAAGATTGCAAACACCTGCAAATCCATCAGTAGATTGAAGAGAAGAACAGCAATTCTGAAAACAGAAAAACAACCACTTTCTGAAAGGTAGGACTGGCGGAGACGTGAATCCAAAGCGACGGGAAGATAGACCCCGGGGGGAGGGGCAGGCTCCAGGCAAGCAGCGGAGAAACAGAGCACTAAATCAGGATTTTTAAAAGTGTGTTCCGCTGAGGGACATCGCTCCAGAGGCTAAACCGGGGCAAAGCCCACACGGGGTCAGCGTGGCCACAGGTCCCGCAGGGTCACAGAAGGATCGGGGGTGTCTGAGTGTCACAGGGCTTGCCGGTATTAGAATGGGAAAACCGGCTACAGAGACAGAGCCAACAGTAAGCTCACAGTTCGGTGTAACCTTGAACCGGCCACAGGCTCGGTGAGCTTGGAGCGCGGCTGGAGGTCAGGCAGATGGGAGTTACTGGGCGCTGCTCTCTGAGGGACCACTGAGGAGTGGGGCCCCAGGCTCACAGCTCCTCCGGGCAGGAGACCAGGAGGCCGCCATTTGTATTTCCATCCGCTGGAACTCTACAGAAAGCGCTCAGGGAACAAAAGCTTCTGAAAGCAAACCCAAGCGGATTACTCAGCCTGGCCCGCTGGTAAGGGCAATGCAACTCCGCCTGGGGCAAGACACTTGAGAATCACTACACCAGGCCCCTCCCCCAGAAGACCAACAAGAAATCCTGCCGAGACCAAGTTCACCTACCAAGGAGTGAGGATTCAATACCAAGGAGAGCAGCAGAATTCCAAAGGAGGAGAAAGCAAAGCACAGAACTCATGGCTTTCTCCCTGTGATTTTCTTAGGCTAGCAGTTAATTTAATTTTTTCTTTTTTATTTTTTTCCCTCTTCTTCTAAAATTTTTTTAACTTTTACCCTTTGATTTTTTAGCATTTTTTAACTATTTTATCTAATATATATTTATTTTCATTGTTATATTTTTCTTTATTTGTTTTTTTTAATTCTTTTTTTTATTATTTTTTTCTTTCTTTCTTTTTGAACCTCTTTTTATCCCCTTTCTCCCCCCCTCAAGATTTGGGTTCAATTCTGATTTGGTTAAAGCATATTTTCCTGGGTTGTTGCCACCCTTTTAGTATTTTACTTGCTCCTTCATATACTCTTATCTGGACAAAATGACAAGGTGGAAAAATTCACCACCAAAAAAAAAAGAACAAGAGGCAGTACTTAAGGCTAGGGACCTGATCAATACAGACATTGGTAATCTGTCAGATCTAGAGTTCAGAATGACAATTCTCAAGGTTCTAGCCGGGGTCAAAAAAGGCATGGAACATATTAGAGAAACACTCTCGGGAGATATAAAAGTTCTTTCTGGAGAAATAAAAGAACTAAAATCTAACGAAGTTGAAATCAAAAAAGATATTAATGAGGTGCAATCAAAAATGGAGGCTCTCACTGCTAGGATAAATGAGGCAGAAGAAAGAATTAGTGATATAGAAGACAAATTATAGAGAATAAACAAGCTGAGCAAAAGAGGGACAAACAGCTATTGTACCACAAGGGGAGAATTCTAGAGATAAGTGACACCATAAGACGAAAAAACATTAGAATAATTGGGATTCCAGAAGAAGAAGAAAGAGAGAGGGGAGCAGAAGGTATACTGCAGAGAATTATTGGGGAGAATTTCCCCAATATGGCAAAGGGAATGAGCATCAAAATTCAGGAGGTTCAGAGAATGCCCCTCAGAATCAATAAGAATAGGCCCACACCCCATCACATAATAGTAAAATTTACAAGTCTTAGTGACAAAGAGAAAATCCTGAAAGCAGCCCGGGAAAAGAAGTCTGTAACATACAATGGTAAAAATATTAGATTGGCAGCTGACTTATCCAGAGAGACCTGGCAGGCCAGAAAGAGCTGGCATGATATTTTCAGAGCACTAAATGAGAAAAACATGAAGCCCAGAATACTATATCCAGCTAGGCTATCATTGAAAATAGAAGGAGAGATTAAAGCTTCCAGGACAAACAAAAACTGAAAGATTTTGCAAATACCAAACCAGCTCTACAGGAAATATTGAAAGGGGTCCTCTAAGCAAAGAGAGAGCCTACAAGTGGTAGATCAGAAAGGAACAGCGACCATATACAGTAACAGTCACCTTACAGGCAATACAATGACACTAAATTCATATCTCTCAAGAGTTACCATGAATAATAATGGGCTAAATGCCCCAATCAAAAGACACAAGGTATCAGAATGGATAAAAACCCAAAACCCATCTATATGTTGCCTCCAAGAAACTCATTTTATGGCCGAAGACACCTCCAGATTTAAACTGAGGGCGTGGGAAAGAATTTACCATGCTAATGGATATCAGAAGAAAGGAGGAGTGCCAATCCTTATATCAGATCAATTATATTTTAAGCCAAAGACTATAATAAGAGATAGGAAGGACACTATATCATACTCAAAGGGTCTGTCCAATAAGAACATCTAACAATTTTAAATATCTATGCCCCCAACGTGGGAGCAGCCAACTATATAAACCAATTAATAACAAAATCAAAGAAACACATCAACAATAATACAATAATAGTAGGGGACTTTAACACTCCCCTCACTGAAATGGACAGATCATCCAAGCAAAAGATCAGCAAGGAAATAAAGGCCTTAAAACGACACACTGGACAAGATGGACATCACAGATCTATTCAGAACATTTCATCCCAAAGCAACAGAATACACATTCTTCTCTAATGCACATGGAACATTCTCCAGATAGATCACATCCTCGGTCCTAAATCAGGACTAAACTCATATCAAAATATTGGGATCATTCCCTGCATATTTTCAGACCACAATGCTCTGAAGCTAGAACACAACCACAAAAGGAAGTTTGGAAAGAACCCAAATACATGGAGACTAAACAGCATCCTTCTAAAGAATGAATGGGTCAACCAGGAAATTAAAGAAGAATTGAAAAAATTCATGAACACAAATGATAATGACAACACAATGGTTCAAAATCTGTGGGACACAACAAAGGCAGTCCTGAGAGGAAAATATATAGTGGTACAAGTCTTTCTCAAGAAACAAGAAAGGTCTCAAGTACACAACCTAACCCTACACCTAAAGAAGCTGGAGAAAGAACAAGAAAGAAACCCTAAGCCCAGCAGGAGAAGAGAAATAGTAAAGATCAGAGCAGAAATCAATGAAACAGAACCCCCCCGCCCAAAAAAACAATAGAGCAAATCAACGAAACTAGGAGCTGGTTCTTTGAAAGAATTAATAAAATTGATAAACCCCTGGCCCGACTTATCAAAAAGAAAAGAGAAAGGACCCAAATAAATAAAATCATGAATGAAAGAGGAGAGATCACAACTAACACCAAAGAAATACAAACTATTATAAGAACATACTATGAGCAACTCTATGCCAACAAATTTGACAATCTGGAAGAAATGGATGCATTCCTAGAAACATATTAACTACCACAAGTGAACCAGGAAGAAATAGAAAGGCTGAACAGACCCATAACCAGTAAGGAGATTGAAACAGTCATTAAAAATCTCCAAACAAACAAAAGCCCAGGGCCAGACGGCTTCCCAGGGGAATTCTACCGAACATTTAAAGAAGAACTAATTCCTATTCCCTGAAGCTGTTCCAAAAAATAGAAATGGAAGGAAAACTTCCAAACTCATTTTATGAGGCCAGCATTACCTTGATCCCAAAACCAGACAGGGATCCCATCAAAAAAGAGAGCTATAGACCAATACCCTTGATGAACACAGATGCGAAAATTCTCACCAAAATACTAGCCAATAGGATTCAACAGTACATTAAAAGGATTATTCACCACGACCAAGTGGGATTTATTCCAGGGCTGCAAGGTTGGTTCAACATCCGCAAATCAGTCAATGTGATACAACACATCAATAAAAGAAAGAACAAGAACCATATGATAGTCTCAATAGATGCTGAAAAAGCATTTGACAAAGTACATCATCCCTTCCTGATCAAAACTCTTCAAAGTGTAGGGATAGAGGGCACATACCTCAATATCATCAAAGTCATCTATGAAAAACCCACTGCAAATATCATTCTCAATGGAGAAAAACTGAAAGCTTTTCCACTAAGGTGAGGAACACGGCAGGGATGTCCATTATCACCACTGCTATTCAACATAGTACTAGAAGTCCTAGCCTCAGCAAACAGACAAAAAAAAAAAAAAAAAAAGAAAAGAAAAGAAAAGAAAAAAGAAAAAAAGAAAAGAAAAAAAATTAAAGGAATCCAAATCAGGAAAGAAGTCAAACTATCACTCTTTGCAGATGATCTGATATTATATGTGGAAAACCCAAAAGACTCCACTCCAAATCTGGTAGAACTTGTAAAGGAATTCAGTAAAGTGTCAGGATATAAAATCAATGCACAGAAATCAGTTGCATTTCTCTACACCAACAACAAGACAGAAGAAAGAGAAATTAAGGAGTCAATCCCATTTACAATTGCACCCAAAACCATAAGATATCTAGGAATAAACCTAACCAAAGAGGCTAAGAATCTATACTCAGAAAACTATAAAGTACTCATGAAAGAAACTGAAGAAGACACAAAGAAATGGAAAAATGTTCCATGTTCCTGGATTGGAAGAATAAATATTGTGAAAATGTCTATGCTACCTAAAGCACTATACACATTTAATGCAATTCCTATCAAAATAACATCCATTTTTCCCAAAGAAATGGAACAAATAATCCTAAAATTTATATGGAACCAGAAAAGACCTCGAATAGCCAAAGGGATATTGAAAAAGAAAGCCAAAGTTGGTAACATCACAATTCCGGACTTCAAGCTCTATTGCAAATCTGTCATCATCAAGACAGCATGGTACTGGCACAAAAACAGACACATAGATCAATGGAACAGAACAGAGAGCCCAGAAATAGACCCTCAACTCTATGGTCAACTAAATTCGACAAAGCAGGAAAGAATGTCCAATGGTAAAGAGACAGCCTCTACAAGAAAGGTGTTGGAAAAATTGGACAGCCACATGCAGAAAAATGAAATTGGACCATTTCCTTACACCACACACGAAAATAGACTCAAAATAGATGAAGTACCTCAATGTGAGAAAGGAATCCATCAAAATCCTTGAGGAGAACACAGGCAGCAACCTCTTCCTAGGAACATCGCCAAAGACAAGGGAAGCAAGGGCAAAAATGAACTATTGGGATTTCATCAAGATCAAAAGCTTTTGCACAGCAAAGGAAACAGTTAACAAAACCAAAAGACAACTGACAGAATGGGAGAAGATACTTGCAAATGGCATATCAGATAAAGGACTAGTGTCCAAAATCTATAAAGAACTTAGCAAACTCAACACCCAAAGAACAAATAATCCAATCAAGAAATGGGCAGAGAACATGAACAGACATTTCTGTGAAGAAGACATCCATATGGCCAACAGACACATGAAAAAGTGCTCCATATCACTCGGCATCAGGGAAATACAAATCAAAACCACAATGAGATATCACCTCACACCAGTCAGAATGGCTAAAATCAACAAGTCAGGAAATGACAGATGCTGGCAAGGATGTGGAGAAAGGGGAACCCTCCTACACTGTTGGTGGGAATGCAAGCTGGTGCAGCCACTCTGGAAAACAGCATGGAGGTTCCTCAAAATGTTGAAAATTGAACTGCCCTGTGACCCAGCAATTGCACTATTGGGTATTTACCCTAAAGATATAAACGTAGTGATCCAAAGGGGCACATGCACCCGAATGTTCATAGCAGCAATGTCCACAATAGCCAAACTATGGAAAGAACCTAGATGTCCATCAACAGATGAATGGATCCAGAAGATGTGGTATATATACACAATGGAATACTATGCAGCCATCAAAAGAAATGAAATCTTGCCATTTGCGACAACATGGATGGAACTAGAGCGTATCATGCTTAGCGAAATAAGTAAAGCAGAGAAAGACAACTATCATATGATCTCCCTGATATGAGGAAGTGGTGATGCAACATGGGGGCTTAAGTGGGTAGGAGAAGAATAAATGAAACAAGATGGGATTGGGAGGGAAACAAACCATTAGCGACTCTTAATCTCACAAAACAAACTGAGGGCTGCTGGGAGGAGGGGGTTTGGGAGAAGGGGTTGGGATTATGGACATTGGGGGGTATGTGCTTTGGTGAGTGCTGTGAAGTGTGTAAACCTGGTGATTCACAGACCTGTACCCCTGGGGATAAAAATATATGTTTATAAAAAAAATTAAAAATTAATATACAGGCACAGTATTAGCTGTTTTATTTACAAGGTAAAGAGAAATCTAAGTGAAATCTAATAAAAAAAAGATGTGGTATATATACACAATGGAATACTATGCAGCCATCAAAAGAAATGAAATCTTGCCATTTGCGACAACATGGATGGAACTAGAGCGTATCATGCTTAGCGAAATAAGTCAAGCAGAGAAAGACAACTATCATATGATCTCCCTGATATGAGGAAGTGGTGATGCAACATGGGGGCTTAAGTGGGTAGGAGAAGAATAAATGAAACAAGATGGGATTGGGAGTGAGACAAACCATAAGTGACTCTTAATCTCACAAAACAAACTGAGGGTTGCTGGGGGGAGGGGGCTTGGAAGAAGAGGGGTGGGGTTATGGACATTGGGGAGGGTATGTGCTTTGGTGAGTGCTGTGAAGTGTGTAAACCTGGCGATTCACAGACCTGTACCCCTGGGGATAAAAATATATGTTTATAAAAAAAAATTAAAAATTGAACATGGAAAAAAAAGAAAGTGAAAAAAAAATGAAAATTTAAAAAATCTTTAAAAAGTTTATAAAAATAAACTATTTATAAAGTAAAAGAAAAAGAAAAGGGAATTTTTAAACTGATTGATTAAAGAATCGTGAGTAAAAAATTTTGAATTCTATCTACTATTTTCCTATAGCTCTGGAGTTTTTCAGTTCAGTGTGGTTGGTAAACTGGCTTTTAGCCAGATATTCCTGCTGGTCTTCTTGGAGAAAGACCTGTTGTGTTGACTCTCAAGTGTTTTTCCATGAACCGAGGTACACTGCTCTTGCCAGGGAGGCAGCCTCAGTGTAAGTGGGTCTTGGCTGCTCTATGTGACTTTCATTTCCTGAAGGCTTTCCTAGCCACTCTAGAGGATGAGAAAAAAAATGGCGATCCTCTGATCTCCAGCTGCGGAGCTCTAAGATTGTGGCCACCACTTTTGAGTTTGTCCTCAGGAAAAACCAGTCCTTTTTGTCTCCCTATTTCCATCCACTCTGTGTTCACCCACCCTGTGACCAAGTGTTTTTATCTGGGACACAGAATCCTGTTTTGAGTGTCCCAATTTTGCAGACTCCTCCAGTGTGGACCCAGGTTTCTCCTCCTGGGAGAAGGAGGAGGGTCTCCCCTTGCGGTTCTGCCACTTGCTGTGACCCTGCTCCAAGAGCAGTTGCCTGGTCATGCAGGTGTTTGTGGTTTATGGCAATACTGAGCCTAAAGCCCACTCCTGGGTTCACTGACTGCAGCTGGCTTCCTTATTTGATGCTGGAGAACTCTGCTTCACTCAGATACCTCCATTCTTTCTGTGTTTCCAGGTATCATGAGACCACACTGTCTCACCCAAGATTCTGACCTACTTCACCACCTGAGCACCTTTCAGGCAGGGATATCCCTCACCAGAGAAGACTTTTTAAAAGTTCTGATTTTGTGCTCCACTGTTAAATCAGTTTCCAGTAGTTGGCTTACAGAGGCTTTATCTTTCAATATATCCCCTCAGATTCACTTCTCTAAACCTTCTACCTTGCAAAAAGTGGATGGTTTTCTATTTTTAGAATTTCAGCATTTCTTTCCTTATATCTCAGATTAAGTTCACAGGTGTTCAGAATGATATAATAGCTATATAGCTGAATTCAAGGTAACAGATGAAACAAGGGTTGCCTACTCTTCCACCATCTTCCCTCCATTCTTCCTTAATCTACATTCTTTTAACAAGCAGACCAAAACACACCCAGGATCTAGTTTGTCTGTTCTTTGGTATTTTTCTCTTTTCTTTTCTTTTTCTTGTTTTTTCTTTTCTGGACAAAATGACAAAATTAAGAAACCTACCACAAAAGAAAGAACATAAAGCAGAACTCATGGTCAAGAACTTAAAACAGAAATAAGTAACATGTCCAAACAAGAAGTTAAAACAATTATAAGGATTCTAGTTGAGCATGAAAAAAGCATAGAAGATACTGGAGAATTTCTTATTGCAGAGATCAAAGAATTAAAATCCAGTCAGGCCAAAACTAAAAATGCCATAATGGAGATACAAATACAAGTGGATCCCTCAACAATGAGGATTGATGAAGCAGAGAAACAATTCAGTAATATAGAATATAAAATTGTAGAATATAATGAAGCTACAAAGAAGAGGGAAGAAAGGTCATGGATCACAAAGGTAGGTTTAGGGAAGTCAACAACTCATTAAAACATAATGACATCCATATCATAGAAGTCTCAGAAGATGAAAAGAGAGGAAAAGAGGTAGAAGGTTTATGCAAACAAATTATAGCTGAAAAGTTCCCTAATCTGGTGAAGGATGCAGTTATCAAAATACAAGAAGCACAGAGAAATCCCACTAAATTCAACAAAAACCAATCTTCACCAAGGCATATCATTGTCAAATTCACAAAATACAGACAGGGAAGAATCCTGGAAGCAGCAAGGGGGAAAAGCCTTTAATCTACAAAGGAAGACGGGACAGACTTGCAGCAGATCTGTACACAGAAACTTGGCAGGCTAGAAGACAGAATATTTTCAACCAGGGAAATGGGAAATACATGCAACCAAGAAGTCTTTATCCAGCAAGGCTGTCAGCCACAATAGAAGGAAAGATAAAGAGATTCCCAAACAAAGCAAACAAACAAAAAACTAACGGAGTTTGCCACCACTAAATCTGCAAGCAATATTAAGGGGTACTCTTTGAGTGAGGAAAAAAAACAAACAAAAAACAAAGGTTGGGGGGGGATTGGTGAGCCTGGTGATGATTATTAAGGAAGGCATGGATTGCACTGAGCACTGGGTGTCATACACAAACAATGAATCATGGACTATAACATCAAAAACTAATGATGTACTGTATGGTGACTAACACAAATAAATAAATAAGGGGGAGGAAGAAAAAGAAAGGGCCAGGGAACACAACCAGAAACACCAACTCTACAGGGGACACTAAATTCATATCTTTCAATAATCATTTTGAATATAAATGGACCGCATTCTGTAAGCAAAAGATACGGGTTATCAAAATGGATTAAAAAACAAGACCCATGGATATGCTGTCTACAGGAGACTCATTTTAGACCTAAAGACACATGCAGATTCAAAATGAGAAGATGAAGAAACATCTATCATGCTAATGGACATTAAAAAAAAGCCAGAGTAACCATACTTACAAAAGACAAAATAGATTTTATTTAGTTTTTTTTTAATTTAAATTTTGTTAGTTAACATACAGTGCAATATAGATTTCGGGAGTAGAATATAGTGTTTCATCACTTATGTACAACACCTAGTGCTCATCAAAAAAAAAATGTCCTCCTGAATACCCATTATCCATCTAGCCTACCCACACCCATGTCCTTCCATCAACCCTCACCCCAGGTTTTTTTCTATCATTATCAATGATAATGAAAAATACCCCAGGTTTTTTTCTATCATTATCAAAAATGTATGGCTTGTATCCCTCTCTCCATTTTTTTTCTTTTCCCCATTCCCATATGTTTGTGTTTTCTTTCATCAAGTCCAAATATGAATGAGATCATATGGTACTGGTCTTTCTCTGACTGATTTACTTTGCTTAGCATAATAGACTCTATTTCTAACCATGTCCTTGCAAATGGCAAGATTTCATTATTTTTCATGGCTGAGTATTATTCCATGGTGTGTGTGTGTATCACATCATTTTTACCCATTCATCATTTGATGGACATTTGTTCTCTCTCCCTATTTGACCATTGTTGATAATGCTTCTACAAACAACAGGGTGCATGTATCCCTTTGAATCTGTGTTTTTTTATCCTTTGGGTAAATAACTAGTAGTGCATTGTTGGATGGTAGGGATTTTTTTTTTCTTGGAGGAACCTCCATAGTGTTCTCCAGAGTGACTGGCTATACCACATTGCATTACCACTAACACTGAAAGAGGACCCCCTTTCTTCAAATCCTTACCAAACCCTGTTGTATCTTATGTTGTTAGTTTCAGCCATCTGACAAGTGTGAGGTGATATCTCATCATGATTTTCATTTGTATTTCCCTGATGCCAAGTGATGTGAGGTGGTAGCTTATGGTTTTGACTTGTATTTTCCTGATGTCAAGTGATGTTGAGTATATTGTCATGTGTCTATTAGCCATCTGGGTGTCTACTTTGGAAAAGTGTCTATTCATGTCTTCTCCCCATTATTTTACTAAATTATTTGTTTCTTGGTTGTTGAGTTTGGTACATTCTTCATACATTTTGGATACTAACCCTTTATCAGATATGTCATTTGCAAATATCTTCTCCCAATCCATGGGTTGCCTTTTAATTGTTTGCTGTTGTTGTTGTTGTTGTTGTTGTTCCCTTCACTGTGCTGAAGATTTTTCTCTTGATGAAGTCCCAATAGTTAATTTTTGCTCTTGTTTCCCTAGCCTTTGAAGATGTATCTAATAAGAAGTTGCTGTGACTGAGGTCAAAGAGGTTGTGGCCGGTTTTCTCCTCTAGGACTTTGATGGTTTCCTGTCTCATATTTAGCTATTTCATCCATTTGGAATTTATTTTTGTGTATGGTGGAAGATAGTGGTCCAGTTCCATTCTTCTGCATAATGCAGTCCAGTTTCCCCAACACCATTTTTTGAAGTGACTCTTTTTTCATTGGATATTTTTTTCCTGCTTTGTTGAAAATTAGTCAACCATAGAGTTGTAGGATCATGTCTCAGCTCTCTATTATGTTTCATTGATCTATATGTTTGTTTTTGTGCCAGTACCATACTGTCTTGATGACTACAGCTTTGTAGTATAGCTTGAAATCGGGAATCATGACGTCTCCAGGTGTTTGTTTGTTTTTTCCCTTTTTCACAATTGATTTAGCTATTTGGGGTCTTTTGTAGCTCCATACAAATGTTAGTATCATTTGTTCTAGCTCATAGAAAAGTGTTCATGGTATTTTCATAGGGATTACACACATTAAATGTGTAGCTTTCTCTGGATAGTATAGGCTTTTTAACAATGCTTGTTCTTCCAATCCATGAGCATGGAATGCTTTTCCATTTATTTGTTTACTCTTCAATTTCTTTCATAAGTGTTCCAAATTTTTCAGAGTACAGATCTTTTACCTCTTTGGTAAGAGTGTGGTAGGTTTATTCTAGGTATCTTCTTGGTTTTGGTGCAATTGCAAATAGGAAAAATTCCTGATTTCTATTTCTGCTGCTTCATTATTAGCATATAGAAATATAACAGACTTCTGTACATTAATTTCACATCCAGCATCTTTGCTGAATTCTTGTATGACTTCTAGCGATTTTTTTTTTTTGTGAAGTCTCTCGGGTTTTCTGCATAAACTATCATGTCATCTGAAAATAGTTAAAGTTTGATTTATTTCTTCCTGATTCAGATGCATTTTATTTATTTATTTATCTGTTGCATTTTATTTCTTTATTTATCTGTTGAGACTAAGACTTTTAAGTACTATGTTAAATAGTACTGGTGAGAGTGGACATCCCTGTCTTTTTTTTTTTTAAGATGTTTATTTATTTTATTTATTTGACAGAGAGAGATCACAAGCAGAGAGAGAGAGAGAGAGAGAGAGGGAAGCAGGCTCCCTGCTGAGCAGAGAGCCTGATGCGGAACTCGATCCCAGGACCCTGAGATCATGACCTGAGCCAAAGGCAGCGGCTTAACCCACTGAGCCACCCAGGTGCCCCATCCCTGTCTTTTTATTGACTGTAGGGGAAATGTTCTCAGCTTTCCCCCATTAAGGATGATATTACATATGGATCTTTCATGTATGGCTTTTATGATATTGAGGTATGTTCCTTTTATCTCTACTTTGTTGAGGGGTTTTTCTCAAGGAAGGATGTTGTATTTTGTCAAATGCTTTTTTCCTGTATCTACTGACACTATCATATGATTCTTAACCTTTCTTTTATTAATGTGGTTGTCAATGTAGATTGATTTGCAAATATTGGACCAAACTTGCAGTCCAGGAATAAATCTGACTTGACCGTGGTAAACAATTCCTTTAACATACTGTTGAATTCAATTTGCTAGTATGTCCCTGAGAATTTTTGCATCCATCTTCATCAAGGATATTGGCCTGTAGTTCTCCTTTTTTAGTGAGGTCTTTGGTTTTGGAATTAAAGTAATGCTGTCTTTATAGAATGGGTTTAGAAGTTTCCCTTTCATTTTTGATCCAAAGATCAATGAAACCAAAAGGTGGCTCTTTGAAAAGATAAATAAATTTGATAAATGTTTAGCCAGACTCATTTAAAAAAAAAGTGAGAGAACTCAAGTAAATTAAATCAGTAAAGAAGGAGAAAAAAATAACAATCAGCACCACAGAAATACAAAAAATTATGAGAATATTATGAAAAAATTATATGCCAACAAATAAGACATGTTAGAAGAAATGGGCAAACTCATGGAAACACAATCTTTCAAAACTGAATTAGAGAGGAGTAAAGATGGCGGAGAAGTAGCAGGCTGAGACTACTTCAGGTAGCAGGAGGTCAGCTAGATAGCTTATCTAAAGATTGCAAACACCCACAAATCCAATGGGAGATCGAAGAGAAGAACAGCAATTCTAGAAACAGAAAATCAACCACTTTCTGAAAGGTAGGACTGGCGGAGAAGTGAATCCAAAACAACAGGAAGATAGACTGTGGGGGTAGGGGCAGGCTCCTGGCAAGCGGCGGAGCAACGGCGCACTAAATCAGGACTTTTAAAAGTCTGTTCCGCTGAGGGACATCGCTCCAGAGGCTAAACCGGGGTGAAGCCCATGTGGGGTCAGCGTGGCCTCAGGTCCCACAGGGTCACAGAAGGATCGGGGGTGTCTGAGTGTCACAGAGCTTGCAGGTATTAGAATGGGGATGCTGACTACAGAGACAGAGCCTAGGAGTGAGCTCTCAGTTTGGGGTTACCTTGAACTGGTCGCAGGCTCAGTGAGCTCAGAGCACAGCCAGAGGCCAGGGAGATGGGAGTAATTGGGCGCTATTCTCTGAGGGCCCAATGAGGAGTGGGGCCCCGAGCTCTCAGCTCCTCTGGGCCAGAGACTGGGAGGCTGCCATTTTCATTCCCGTCCTATGGAACTCTATGGAAAGCGCTCAGGGAACAAAAGCTCCTGAAAGCAAACCCAAGCGGATTAATCACCCCGGCCCCTGGAAAGGGCGGTGCAATTCCACCTGGGGCAAAGACACTTGAGAATCACTACAACAGGCCCTTCCCCCAGAAGATCAACAAGAAATCCAGCCAGGACCAGGTTCACCTACCAAGGAGTAGAGGTTCAATACCAAGGAGAGCAGCAGAATTCCAGAGGAGGGGAAAGCAAAGCACAGAACTCATGGCTTTCTCCCCATGATTCTTTAGTCTTGCAATTAATTTAATTTTTTTTCTGTTTCAATATTTTTTCTGCTTCTGCTAAATTTTGTTTAACTTTTACCCTTTTTTAACGTTTTTTAACTAGTTTATCCAATATATATATATATATATTATTCTTGTTTATATTTTTCCTTTATTTGTTTTCTTTTTTTAATTGTTCCTTTTTTTTCTGAAACTCTTTTTATCCCATTTCTCCCCACCTCCATGATTTAGGATCTATTCTGATTTGGTTACAGTGTATTTTCCTGGTGTTGCCACCCTTTTATTATTTTACTTGCTCCTTCATATACTCTTATCTGGACAAAATAACAAGGCAGAAAAATTCACCACAAAAAAAAGAACAAGAGGCAGTACCGAAGGCTAGGGACCTAATCCATACAGACATTGGTAATATGTCAGATCTAGAGTTCAGAATGACAATTGTACAGGTTCTAGCCGGGCTCAAAAAAGGCATGGAAGATATTAGAGAAACCCTCTCGAGAGATATAAAAGCCCTTTCTGGAGAAATAAAAGAACTAAAATCTAACCAAGTTGAAATCAAAAAAGCTATTCATGAGGTGCAATAAAAAATGGAGGCTCTCACTGCTAGGATAAATGAGGCAGAAGAAAGAATTAGTGATATAGAAGACCAAATGACAGAGAATAAAGAAGCTGAGCAAAAGAGGGACAAACAGCTCCTGGACCACGAGGGGACAATTTGAGAGATAAGTGACATCATAAGATGAAACAACATTACAATAATTGGGATTCCAGAAGAAAAAGAAAGAGAGGGGAGCAGAAGGTATACTGCAGAGAATTAATGGAGAGAATTTCCCTAATATGGCAAAGGGAACAAGCATAAAATTCCAGGAGGTGCAGAAACCCCCCTTAAAATCAACAGGAATAGGTCCACACCCCATCACTTATAGTAAAATTTACAAGTCTTAGTGACAAAGAGAAAATCCTGAAAGCAGCCCAGGAAAAGAAGTCTGTAGCATACAATGGTAAAAATATTAGATTGGCAGTGCACTTATCCACAGAGACCTGGCAAGCCAGAAAGAGCCAGCATGATATATTCAGAGCATTAAATGAGAAAAACATGCAGCCAAGAATATTATATCCACCTAGGCTATCATTGAAAATAGAAGGAGGGATTAAAAGCTTCCAGGACAAACAAAAACTGAACGAATTTGCAAACACCAAACCAGCTCTACAGGAAATATTGAAAGCGGTGCTCTAAGCAAAGAGAGACCCTGAAAGTAGTAGATCAGAAAAGAACAGAGACAACATACAGTAACAGTCACCTTACAGGCCATACAATGGCACTAAATTCATATCTCTCAATAGTAACCCTGAATGTTAATGGGCTAAATGCTCCAATAAAAGAAACAGGGTAAGAGAATGGATAAAAAAACAAAACCCATGTATATGTTGCTTACAAGAAACTCATTTTAGAACTGAAGACATCTCTAGATTTAAAACGAGTGGGGAGAAAACAATTTACCATGCTAATGGACATCAGAAGAAAGCAGGAGTGGCAATTTTTATATCAGATCAATTAGATTTTAAGCCAAAGACTATAATAAGAGATGAGGAAGGACACTATATCATACTGAAAGGATCTGTCCAACAAGAAGATTTAACAAATTTAAATATCTAGGCCCCTAACATGGGAGCAGCCAACTATATAAACCAATTAATAACAAAATCAAAGAAACACATCAACAATAATACAATAATAGTAGGGGACTTTAACACTCCCCTCACTGAAATGGACAGATCATCCAAGCAAAAGATCAACAAGAAAATAAAGGCCGTAAATGACACTCTGGACCAGATGGACATCACAGACATATTCAGATCATTTCATCCCAAAGCAACAGAATACACATTCTTCTCTAGTGCACATGGAACATTCTCCAGAATAAATCACATCCTGGGTCATAAATCAGGACTCAACCGGTATCAAAAGATTGGGATCATTCCCTGCATATTTTCAGACCACAATGCTCTAAAGCTAGAACTCAACCACAAAAGGAAGTTTGAAAAGAACCCAAATACATGGAGACTAAACTGCATCCTTCTAAAGAATGAATGGGTCAACCAGGAAATTAAAGAAGAATTGAAAAAATTCATGAACACAAATCATAATGAAAACACAATAGTTTAAAATCTGTGGGACACAACAAAGGAGGTCCTGAGAGGAAAATATATAGCAGTACAAGCAGTACAAGAAAGGTCTCAAGTACACAACCTAACCCTACACCTAAAGGAGCTGGAGAAAGAACAACAAAGAAAGCCTAAACCTAGCAGGAGAAGAGAAATCATAAAGATCAGAGCAGAAATCAATGAAATAGAAACCAAAGAAAAAAAAACAAAAACAATAGAACAAATAAATGAAACTAGAAGCTGGTTCTTTGAAAGAATGAATAAGATTGATAACCCCCTGGCCAGACTTATCAAAAAGAAAAGAGAAAGGACCCAAATAAATAAAATCATGAATGAAAGAGGAAAGATCACAACTAACACCAGAGAAATACAAACAATTATAAGAATATACTATGAGCAACTCTACGCGAACAAATTTGACAATCTGGAAGAAATGGATGCATTCCTAGAAACATATTAACTACCACAACTGAACCAGGAAGAAATAGAAAGGCTGAACAGACCCATAACCAGTAAGGAGATTGAAACAGTCATTAAAAATCTCCAAACAAACAAAAGCCCAGGGCCAGACGGCTTCCCGGGGGAATTCTACCAAACATTTAAAGAAGAACTAATTCCTATTCTCCTGAAACTGTTCTAAAAAATAGAAATGGAAGGAAAACTTCCAAACTCATTTTATGAGGCCAGCATCACCTTGATCCCAAAACCAGACAAGGATCCCATCAAAGAAGAGAACTACAGACCAATATCCTTGATAAACACAGATGCGAAAATTCTCACCAAAATACTAGCCAATAGGATTTAACAGTACATTAAAAGGATTATTCACCATGACCAAGTGAGATTTATTCCAGGACTGTAAGGTTGGTTCAACATCCACAATTCAATCAGTGTGATACAACACATTAATAAATGAAAGAACAAGAACCGAGGGGGGACAAGATGGCGGTGGAGTAGGAGGAGGCGCCTTTTCAGCCCGTACGCCAAAGTGAGCTGATTACCTACCAAAGAACTCCATTCGCCCATGAAATCAGCCTGAGATCAGAATTATACACGTCTGGATCTCTATAGGGGCAGAAGACGCCAGTGGGCAGGTAAAGCGGGTGGGAAGACAGACTGATATCAGAAGATAAACTAAAGGGGGAGGGAGCCACCAGAGGCGACCAGTTGGAAAGTAATACCCTAATACAAGCGAGAGTGCCCTGCATCTGAGGACCAGCATTAACTTGGAGACTGGTTGAAAGCACTCCAAAAGAGCAAAGGACCGCGGGGGGAGATTGTGGGAATTGGGGCAGCTAGGGACAGGGGCTTAAATTCCCGGTCCCAGGACAGCCTCCCCGGCGCTGAGGCAGAGAGAGTGCGGCAGAGAAACCAGGTCTTGGTCCCTAAGCCACCAGCACGCCCGAGAATGCGTGGGTTCTAGCTCCTGTAAGGGGATGGGAGCCACGGGGGTCGGCAGAACACGCGAGCCCTGCTACAAACCCTGAGATACGCGCGCACGCCCCTCATGCTCCCCTGAGAGAGTTACAAAGGCCAGGCAGGCGCTCTTTGACCCGCGCCATTGTTTCAAAGCCTAAGCCACGCGCCCCAAACTCTCCCCTGACAGAGGTGCACAAAAGCCCAGCCTGGTGCTCTCGGACCTGCGCCCCGTTCTCAGTGCCTGAAATGCGCGCACGACCCATAGCCACCCCTGAAAGAGGTGCACGCAAGTTGGGCACTCTTAGACCCAGCAAGACCAGGCACTGAGTCAATGGGAAAATCTCAGTGTGCGATTGCTGCTTGCAACCTCTCTGGCGGTCGGGAGCTCCCAGACAGCCACCACTGCCTTGGCTTTGGGTACAAGCAAAAGATCCTGCGCCCCCAGGGTCTGCAACTTGGAACCTGCTCTGCTAGCGGCCAAGGGGGAACTTATTTAGGCTCTGCACCCAGACTGAGGCTTCTCTCTGAGAGGGAGATCAGGGTGCGGTTTGTTTTCTTCTAAAACTACAAAAACCATCAAAGGCGGTCAAGGTGAGAGAAAAAAAAGTGAACAAACATAAAAACCGCCAGAGAACAAAAGCCTGAAAAAAAAAACCAGTTTTCTCAGAGCCTACCCCTTGAGTGGGGTGGGAGGACTTAACTAAGGAAACATCATTGACTGACAACCCACGTGGCAGGCCCCTCCCCCAGAAAACAAACCAAGAAAGAAAAAAAAAAGAGGAAAAAAAAAAGGACTACAAGAGAACAACCACTACTTGATAGGAAAACTTGTATTGTTGACTCGTTCCCACTATTCCAGAACATTTTTTTTTTACACGTAGGTAATTTTTTTAACCTATCTACCATCACAGCGAGCTGTACAGTACATCAAATTCCATAATACCCTTCTAACCTGAACTTTTTGATACATACACCTATGTTTTTCTTTTGCATTTTTATTTTTTAAATTCTGTTTTTTAAATTTTAGTGTAGTCTAGTTTATTCCTTTTTATCTTTATCCTCTAATATTCATATAGAGTTCAACTTCAAAGTAATCCCCTTTCCCCAATCAATACTACCCATATAGGTAAACCAATTTTTAATTCCCTTTATCTTAGGAAAGTTGAGTCCTTTAACAAAGATATCAAGATACATCCAGGAAGAATCAAAACAACCTTCCTCGCACACACAGAATTTATAAGAACTCTCCCATCTTCTTCCACCAGTGTTTCTGTGTTTTTGTGTTTGTCCTGATAGCATATAAATCTTACACTTGGGGTTCTTTTTGACGAGGTTCTTCCTTTATTTGCATATATTTTTTTTTCCTTTTGTCATATACTTGTATCAGTCTTTTTGTCTCTTTTTCTTTGTCTACTTCATAAATCTTACCTTGGGGCCCATCTGGGCTGAACCTTCTTTCTCTTTCATCTTCCCTTTCTTTGCTGTCTCTCTCTCTCTCTCTCTTTTTTTCTTTTCTTTTTTTTTTCTTTTTCTTTTTCCTTTCTTTTGTCTGTCGTTTGGGTGGGGAATCCTGATTGCTCAGAAGTGCTCCAGGGTGCACCTTGACTGCACCACAGTTGATACATCCAACTACACCTGTTCAGTCATCTCCCACCAAAATGACTAAGAGGAGGAATGCCCAACAGAAGAAAAATACAGAGGATGGACCTTCTGCAAAAGAGCTAACAGCTATCAACATCGACAATATGTCGGAAAGAGAATTCAGGCTAACAATTATCCAGGCAATAGCTAGGTTGGAGAAAGCCATGGATGACCAAACGGAATTGATTAGGGCCGATCTGAAAGCGACCAGACAGAATGTTCACAAAGTTATGGCGGAGTTTAAAGCTACCAGGGAGGAGGTTCACAATGCTCTCAATGAGTTCCAATCTAATCTGAACTCTCTCAAAGCTAGGGTAACTGAGACAGAAGATATAATTAGTGATCTGGAAGACAAACAGATAGAGAGAAAGGATCAGGAGGAAGCCTGGAACAAACAGCTTAGACACCACGAAAACAGAATCAGGGAAATAAATGATGCCATGAAGTGTTCCAATGTCAGAGTTATTGGAATCCCTGAAGGGGAGGAGAAAGAAAGAAGTCTAGAAGGTATCATGGAACAAATCCTTCATGAAAATTTTTCCAGTCTCGTGAATGGAACCAGCATTCATGTACTAGAGCCTGAAAGGTCTACACCCAAGATTATTTAATCCCAAAAAAACATCACAACACCTGATAGTCAAATTGAGGAATTATAATTGTAGGTATAATCTCTTGAAAGCCGCCAGGGCAAAGAGTCTCCTTACTTACAGAGGGAAGCCCATCAGAATAATATCAGACCTGTCCACAGAGACCTGGCAAGCCAGAAAAGGCTGGCAAGATATATTCAGGGCACTAAATGAGAATAACATGCAGCCAAGAATACTTTATCCAGCAAGACTGACATTCAAAACGGATGGAGAGATAAAGAGTTTCCAAGACCGGCAAGGCTTAAAAGACTATGCAACCACCAAGCCAACACTGCAGGAAATATAAAGGGGAGTTCTATAAAAGTGGGAAAATCCTAAGAATAGCATTGAACAGAAATATAGAGACAGTCTATAGAAAGAAAAACTTCAAAAGTAACTCAATGTCAATAAAAACGTATCTATCAATAATCACTCTCAATGTGAATGGCCTAAACGTGCCCATAAAATGGCACAGGGTTACAGATTGGATAAAATGACAGGACCCATCCATATGTTGTCTACAAGAGACCCATTTTGAAAGTAAAGATACACCCAGACTGAAAGTGAAGGGATGGAGAAGCATCTTTCATGCCAATGGGCCTCAAAAGAAGGCTGGGGTAGCGATTCTCATATCCGGTAAATTAGACTTTAAACTAAAGACTGTAGTCAGAGATCCAGAAGGACACTACATAATCCTTAAAGGGACTATCCACCAAGATGATCTAACAATTGTAAATATCTATGGTCCCAATATGGGAGCAGCTAATTACTTAAGAAAACTGTTAATCAAGATAAAGAGTCATATTGATATGAATACACTAATTGTAGGAGATCTTAACATGCCTCTCTCAGAAATAGACAGATCATCGAAGCAGAAAATCAATAAAGAAACAGGAGCATAGAATGACACATTGTACCAGATGGACCTCATAGATATATACAGAACATTCCACCCTAAAACAACAGAAAACTCATTCTTCTCAAGTGCACAAGGAACCTTCTCCAGAATAGACCACATACTGGGTCACAAATCAGGACTCAACCGATACCAAAAGACTGAGATGATTCCCTGCATATTCTCAGATCACAATGCTTTAAAAGTGGAGCTCAATAACAAGGAAAAGTTCAGAAGGAACTCAAACAGCTGGAAGCTAAAGACCACCTTGCTTAAGAATGGTTGGATCAGGAGGAGGAGTCAAGATGGCGGAGAAGTAGCAGGCTGAGACTACTTCAGCTAGCCAGAGATCAGCTAGATAGCTTATCTAAAGATTGTAAACAACCTGAAAATCCATTGGCAGATCGAAGAGAAGAACAGCAATTCTGAAAACAGAAAAACAACCACTTTCTGAAAGGTAGGACTGGCAGAGACGTGAATCCAAAGCGACGGGAAGATAGACCACGGGGGGAGGGGCCGGCTCCAGGCAAGCGGCGGAGCAACAGAGAACAAAATCAGGACTTTTAAAAGTCTGTTCCGCTGAGGGACATCGCTCCAGAGGCTAAACCGGGGCGAAGCCCACGTGGGGTCAGCGTGGCCTCAGGTCCCGAAGGGTCACAGAAGGATCGGGGGTGTCTGAGTGTCGCAGAGCTTGCGGGTATTGGAACGGGAAAGCCGGCTACAGAAACAGAGCCGACAGTAAGCTCACAGCTCGGTGTTACCTTGAACCGGTCGCAGGCTCGGTGAGCTCGGTGCGCGGCCAGAGGTCAGGCAGAGGGAGTAACTGGGCGTTGTTCTCTGAGGGCGCACTGAGGAGTGGGGCCCTGGGCTCTCGGCTCCTCTGGGCCGGAGACCAGGAGGCCACCATTTGTAGTCCCGTCCTCCGGAACTCTACGGAAAGCGCTCAGGGAACAAAAGCTCCTGAAAGCAAACCTGAGCGGATTACTCACCCCGGCCCCTGGTAAGGGCGGTGCAATTCCGCCTGGGGCAAAGACACTTGAGAATCACTACACCAGGCCCCTCCCCAAGAAGATCAGCAAGAAATCCAGCCAAAACCACGTTCACTTACCAAGGAGTGCGGTTTCAATAACAAGGAGAGCAGCAGAATTCCAGAGGAGGAGAAAGCAAAGCACAGAACTCATGGTTTTTTCCTTGTGATTTATTTTAGTCTTGCAGTTAATTTAATTTTTTTCTTTTTCATTTTTTGTTTTTTTTTCTCGCTTTATGGTAAATTTTTTTTAACTTTTACCTTTTTCTTTTTTAACGTTTTTTAATTAGTTTATCAATTATATATATTTTTTCTTTTTTATATTTTTCTTATTTGTTTCTTTTTTTATTCTTTTCTTTTCTTTTTTTTTTTCTTTTTTCTTTTTTTTTTCTTTCTTCCTTTTTGAACCTCTTTTTATCCCCTTTCTCCCCCCTCAAGATTTGGGATCTCTTCTAATTTGGTTAAAGCATATTTTCCTTGGGTTCTTGCCACCCTTTTAGTATATTACTTGCTCCTTCATATACTCTTACCTGGACAAAATGACAAGACGGAAAAATTCAACACAAAAAAAAGAACAAGAGGCAGTACCGAAGGCTAGGGACCTAATCAATACAGACATTGGTAATATGTCAGATCTAGAGTTCAGAATGACAATTCTCAAGGTTCTAGACGGGCTCGAAAAAGGCATGGAAGATATAAGAAAAACCCTCGCAAGAGATATAAAAGCGCTTTCTGGAGAAATAAAAGAACTAAAATCTAACCAAGTTGAAATCAAAAAAGCTATTAATGAGGTGCCATCAAAAATGGAGGCTCTCACTGCTAGGAAAAATGAGGCAGAAGAAAGAATTAGTGATATAGAAGACCAAATGACAGAGAATAAAGAAGCTGAGCAAAAGAGGGACAAACAGCTACTGGACCATGAGGGGAGAATTCGAGAGATAAGTGACATCATAAGACAAAACAACATTAGAATAATTGGGATTCCAGAAGAAGAAGAAAGAGAGAGGGGAGCAGAAGGTATACTGGAGAGAATTATTGGGGAGAATTTCCACAATATGGCAAAGGGAACGAGCATCAAAATAGAGGAGGTTCAGAAAACGCCCCTCAGAATCAATAAGAATAGGCCCACACCCCGTCACCTAATAGTAAAATTTACAAGTCTCAGTGACAAAGAGAAAATCCTGAAAGCAGCCCGGGAAAAGAAGTCTGTAACATACAATGGTAAAAATATTAGATTGGCAGCTGACTTATACACAGAGACCTGGCAGGCCAGAAAGAGCTGGGATGATATTTTCAGAGCACTAAACGAGAAAAACATGCAGCCAAGAATACTATATCCAGCTAGGCTATCATTGAAAATAGAAGGAGAGATTAAAAGCTTCCAGGACAAACAAAAACTGAAAGAATTTGCAAACACCAAACCAGCTCTACAGGAAATATTGAAAGGGGTCCTCTAAGCAAAGAGAGAGCCTACAAGTGGTAGATCAGAAAGGAACAGAGACCATATACAGTAACAACTTACAAGCAATACAATGGCACTAAATTCATATCTCCCAATAGTTACCTTGAATGTTAATGGGCTAAATGCCCCTGTCAAAAGACATAGGGTATCAGAATGAATAAAAAAACAAAACCCATCTATATGTTGCCTCCAAGAAACTCATTTTAAGCCCGAAGACACCTCCAGATTTAAAGTGAGGGGGTTGAAAAGAATTTACCATGCTAATGGACATCATAAGAAAGCAAGAGTGGCAATCCTTATATCAGATCAATTAGATTTTAAGCCAAAGACTATAATAAGAGATGAGGAAGGACACTATATCATACTCAAAGGGTCTGTCCAACAAGAAGATTTAACAATTTTTAATATCTATGCCCCCAACGTGGGAGCAGTCAACTATATAAACCAATTAATAACAAAATCAAAGAAACACATCAACAATAATACAATAATAGTTGGGGACTTTAACACTCCCCCTCACTGAAATGGACAGATCATCCAATCAAAAGATCAGCAAGGAAACAAAGGCCTTAAACGACACACTGGACCAGATGGACATCACAGATCTATTCAGAACATTTCATCCCAAAGCAACAGAATACACATTCTTCTCTAGTGCACATGGAACATTCTCCAGAATAGATCACATCCTTGGTCCTAAATCAGGAATCAACCAGTATCAAAAGATTGGGATCATTCCCTGCATATTTTCAGACCACAATGCTCTAAAGCTAGAACTCAACGACAATAGGAAGTTTGAAAAGAACCCAAATACATGGAGACTAAACTGCATCCTTCTAAAGAATGAATGGGTCAACTGGGAAATTAAAGAAGAATTGAAAAAAATCATGGAAACAAATGATAATGAAAATACAATGGTTCAAAATCTGTGGGACACAATAAAGGAGGTCCTGAAAGGAAAATATATAGCAGTACAAGCAGTACAAGAAAGGTCTCAAGTACACAACCTAACCCTACACCTAAAGGAGCTGGAGAAAAAACAATAAAGAAAGCCTAAACCCAGCAGGAGAAGAGAAATCATAAAGATCAGAGCAGAAATCAATGAAATAGAAACCAAAAAAACAATAGAACAAATCAACGAAACTAGGAGCTGGTTCTTTGAAAGAATTAATAAAATTGATAAACCCCTGGCCAGACTTATCAAAAAGAAAAGAGAAAGGACCCAAATAAATAAAATCATGAATGAAAGAGGAGAGATCATAACTAACACCAAAGAAATACAAACAATTATAAGAACATACTATGAGCAACTCTACGTGAACAAATTTGACAATCTGGAAGAAATGGATGCATTCCTAGAAACATATTAACTACCACAACTAAACCAGGAAGAAATAGAAAGCCCGAACAGACCCATAATCAGTAAGGAGATTGAAACAGTCATTAAAAATCTCCAATCAAAAGCCCAGGGCCAGACAGCTTCCCAGGGGACTTCTACCAAACATTTAAAGAACTAATTCCTATTCTCCTGAAACTGTTCTAAAAAATAGAAATGGAAGGAAAACTTCCAGACTCATTTTATGAGGCCAGCATCACCTTGATCCCAAAACCAGACAAGGATCCCACCAAAAAAGAGAGCTATAGACCGATATCCTTGATGAACACAGATGCGAAAATACTCAACAAAATACTAGCCAATAGGATTCAACAGTACAGTAAAAGGATTATTCACCACGACCAAGTGGGATTTATTCCAGGGCTGCAAGGTTGTTTCAACATCTGCAAATCAGTCAATGTGATACAATACATCAATAAAAGAAAGAACAAGAACCATATGATACTCTCAATAGATGCTGAAAAAGCATTTGACAAAGTACAGCATCCCTTCCTGATCAAAACTCTTCAAAGTGTAGGGATAGAGGACACATACCTCAATATCATCAAAGCCATCTATGAAAAACCCACCGCAAATATCATTCTCAATGTAGAAAAACTGAAAGCTTTTCCGCTAAGGTCAGGAACACGGCAGGGATGTCCATTATCACCACTGCTATTCAACATAGTACTAGAAGTCCTAGCCTCAGCAAACAGACAAAAAAAAAAAAAAGAAAAAAAAGAAAAAGAAAAGGAAATTAAAGGAATCCAAATCAGGAAAGAAGTCAAACTATCACTCTTTGCAGATGATATGATATTATATGTCGAAAGCCCAAAAGACTCCACTCCAAATCTGCTAGAACTTGTAAAGGAATTCAGTAAAGTGTCAGGATATAAAATCAATGCAGAGAAATCATTTGAATTTCTCTACACCAACAACAAGACAGAAGAAAGAGAAATTAAGGAGTCAATCCCATTTACAATTGCACCCCAAACCATAAGATATCTAGGAATAAACCTAACCAAAGAGGCTAAGAATCTATACTCAGAAAACTATAAAGTACTCATGAAAGAAACTGAGGAAGACACAAAGAAATGGAAAAATGTTCCATGCTCCTGGATTGGAAGAATAAATATTGTGAAAATGTCTATGCTCCCTAAAGCAATCTACACATTTAATGCAATTCCTATCAAAATAACATCCATTTTTTCCAAAGAAATGGAACAAATAATCCTAAAATTTATATGGAACCAGAAAAGACCTCGAATAGCCAAAGGGATATTGAAAAAGAAAGCCAAAGTTGGTAACATCACAATTCCGGGCTTCAAGCTCTATTACAAAGCTGTCATCATCAAGACAGCATGGTACTGGCACAAAAACAGACACATAGATCAATGGAACAGAATAGAGAGCCCAGAAATGGACCCTCAACTCTATGGTCAACTAATCTTCGACAAAGCAGGAAAGAATGTCCAATGGAAAAGAGACAGCCTCTACAAGAAATGGTGTTGGAAAAATTGGACAGCCACATGCAGAAAAATGAAATTGGACCATTTCCTTACACCACACAAAAAAATAGACTCAAAACGGATGAAGGACCTCAATGTGAGAAAGGAATCCATCAAAATCTTTGAGGTGAACACAGGCAGCAAACTCCTCGACCTCAGCCACAGCAACATCTTCCTAGGAACATCGCCAAAGGCAAGGGAAGCAAGGGCAAAAATGAACTATTGGGGTTTCATCAAGATCAAAAGCTTTTGCACAGCAAAGGAAACAGTTAACAAAATCAAAAGACAACTGACAGAATGGGAGAAGATATTTGCAAATGACATATCAGTAAAGGACTAGTGTCCAAAATCTATAAAGAACTTAGCAAACTCAACATCCAAAGAACAAATAATCCAATCAAGAAATGGACAAGGATATGAACAGACATTTCTGTAAGGAAGACATCCAGATGGCCAACAGACACATGAAAAAGTGCTCCATATCACTCGGCATCAGGGAAATACAAATCAAAACCACAATGAGATATCACCTCACACCAGTCAGAATGGCTAAAATCAACAAGTCAGGAAATGACAGATGCTGGCGAGGATGCGGAGAAAGGGGAACCCTCCTACACTGTTGGTGGGAATGCAAGCTGGTGCAGCCACTCTGGAAAACAGCATGGAGGTTCCTCAAAATGTTGAAAATAGAACTACCCTATGAGCCAGCAAGTGCACTACTGGGTATTTACCCTAAAGATACAAACGTAGTGATCCAAAGGGGCAGGTGCACCCCAATGTTTATAGCAGCAATGTCTACAATAGCCAAACTATGGGAAGAACCTAGATGTCCATCCACAGATGAATGGATCAAGAAGATGTGGTATATATACACAATGGAATACTATGCAGCCATCAAAAGAAATGAAATCTTGCCATTTGCGACGATGTGCGTGGAACTAGAGGGTATCATGCTTAGCGAAGTAAGTCAATCGGAGAAAGATAACTATCATATGATCTCCCTGATATGAGGAAGTGGAGATGCAACATGGGCGGTTAAGGGGGTAGGAGAAGAATAAATGAAACAAGATGGGATTGGGAGGGAGACAAACCATAAGTGACTCTTAATATCACAAAACAAACTGAGGGTTGCTGGGGGGAGAAGGGTTCAGAGAGCATGGTGGGGTTATGGACATTGGGGAGGTTATGTGCTGGGGTGAGTGCTGTGAGGTATGTAAACCTGGCAATTCACAGACCTGTACCCCTGGGGATAAATATATATTATATGTTTATAAAAAATATAAATAAATAAATAAATAAACTGAATTAGAAAGAAATATAAAATTTAAATAGATGAATCACTAGTAATGATACTGAATCACTAAACAAAAAATTCCCAACAAACAAAAGTCCAGGACCAAAAAGCTTCAGAAAAATTCTACCAAACGTTGAAGAACCTGAAACTAATATAACACTTTTCATTAACTATACTGGAATTAATTTTTTTAAGTGCCTTAAAAAATAAAGAAGAGTTAATACCTGTTCTTTTCAAAATTTCCAAAAAATAGAAAAGGAAGGAAAACGTCCAAATTTAGTATAGGCCATCATTATCTTGTTACCAAAACAGGCAAATATATTACAAACAAAAGAGAAAACTATAGCTCAATATCCCTCATGAAAACATATGCAAAGGGCCTTAACAAAATATTAGCAAACCAAATCCAATAATACATTAAAAAATATTCATCATTTATCATGATGGAAATGTAAATCTATACAATAAGATATCACCTCACATGTGTCAGAATGGCTAAAATAAAAACATAAAAAACAGTAAATGTTGGGAAGGATGTGGAGAAAAATGAACTCTCATGCACTGTTGGTGGGAATACAAACTGGATGCATGCAAAAGATAGAAACGATCACTTTCTTATACCATACACAAAAATAAACTCAAAAAGGGCTAAAGTCCTAAATGTAAGACCTGAAACCATAAAACTACTAAAAGTAAACATAGACAGTAATTTTTTTGGACATTGCCCTTAGTGGCATATTCATGGATATGTCTCATTGGGCAAGGGAAATGAAAGCAAAATTAAACTATTGGTACCACACAGCAATAAATTGGTACCACACACCAATAAACTATTGGTACTGCACAGCAAAGGAAACCATCAACAAACAAAAGGACAACCTACTGAGTGGGAGAAGATATTTGCAAATAATATATCCAAGAAGATGTTAATATACAAAATACATAAGGAACTCACATAATGGCAACAAAAATGTGAATAATCCAATGAAAAAAGAAGCAGAGAACCTGAATAGACTTTTCTTCCAAAAAAAAAAAAATACAGATGGCCCACAGACAAATGAAAAGATGCTCAACATTACCAGTCATCAGGGAAATGTTAGTCAAAGCCACAATGAAATGCCACCTCACACCAGTGAGAATGACTGGTATCAAAAGACAAAAAAAAATGGCAAGTGTTGGAGGTTCCTTCTGAGATAGTGATGTAGGAAGACCCTGAATTCACTTCCTTCATGGAACACTCCAAATTACCCCTATTTATAGAACAATTACTCCTGAAGAAGAACTGAGGGATTACCAAATATCTTCTGCACAGCAAACAACACACAGAATAACAAAAGAGAACAGCAAGAGAGATGGATACATAGTAACTATGGGAACCACGAACGCTGATACAGTGAACTTGGAAAGGATTAGTACTGAGGGACCAGGAGTAGATCCATCTGTCTTTGGGCACAAAAAGAAAGCTGCAGTTTAAAATAGCAAGTAGTTCATAAAAGATCCAGCCCCAGAAATCTGTCAAATGGCTGAGGAACTGTGGAGATGCTCTCTGAGTCAAAGGGGTTGGTGAGTGACACAATTTACTCTTGAAAATGCAGACCAGAGTGAAGTCTGGACACCATAACTGGTTTTCTACTTCATTGAACTCCAGATACCTAGCCCACACTGGACCTGAACATGCTGGGGCATAGAATAAAAAACTGCAAATTAAGAGCACCTAGCATATAAAAGAGACAGCCCTGGAACTTCATCAGATGATGAGGAAACTACTAGAACTCTCTTCTGGAGGGTTGAGTTTGAAGACACAGTTTACACTCCCCTTTATATTAATAATGTAAATAGGAGCAAAGGCTGGGCACTCCAATCAGCCTGCCGCCTATCTGCCTTGGCTACAGAAGTGGCCACATGGCAGTGCACACTGAGATACCCCTGGTTAGTGCTCACTACAACTCTGTCCTTTGCACCAAGGTCACACAGACATAAAGCACCCTGGGACACACCAGGTCCACATCACTTTGGCTTCAGATGACTTGCTAAGAAACACTCAATGCAGAGGACTCTGAGACCTTCTGGGTGACATCTGCTTCAGATCTATCAGCCCCATGAGGTTGCCCCTATGCAGAGAACCTTGTAAACCCCTGTCATGGCTCAAAAAAAACTGTAAGGGCACCCCCTGCATGGAGTAACCTATAATACCTCTTCCTAGGATGGTCTTGACTCCAGTTGCCTGGCAAGGGAACCCCCTATACTAAGCACCCTGGGAAACCTAGCTTTCATGCACTCTAGCTTCAACTGTCTTGCCAAAGTGCCCTCTGTGTAGAAAGTCCCAGGATATCATGGCTTCATCCACTTCAGCTTCAGCTCTCCTGCTGCACAGAGAACCCAGGGACCCCTCAGCTTGCACCAACTCCAGCTTTAGCAACCATGCCAGGGTACTTCTATGCAGAGACCCTCAGGGAGACTCCATGCCATGCTCATTTCAGCTTCGTCCACCAATGAAAGAAGCCATAGAATGGAGTGTCTGTGAACTCCAGCCCATACAAGCCACAACTCTGGCCAGGAATTAAAATTCATCAAAAACACAGAGTCTACATAGAGGAAAACCATACACAATAACATTCCTCCAAGTTTAGGAGAACTAGGTGTTCTTCCTAAACCATAAAAACACACAGAAAATCAAGTACAATGGGGAGACAAAGGAACATGCTCCCAAAGAAAGAATAAGACAAAGCTTCAAAAGGAACTAAATGAAATTCAGATAAGCAAGCTAAAAAAAAAATGTTTAGAGTACTGATTGTGAATATGCTCACCACACTGGAGAGAAGAGTGGAAAAACTCAATGAGACCTTCCATAAACAGATAGAAAATATCAAAAAGGAATCAATTAGAGTTGAAAAATTCAATAACTGAATATACTACAGGGAAACAACAAAGGATTAAAGAATACAGAAAGACATATCAACTATCTGCAAGACAGGGTAATTGAAAGAACCCAAGCTCAACAGCAAAAAGAGGGGAAAAACTAATAAATTAGGATAGCTTGTTGAATTACTATATTGTCCACTTGAAACTAATATATGTTAACTATACTGGAATTAAAATTAAAACTTAATTTAAAAATAAAGATAGCGAGCTTAAGGGCCCTCCTGGACAACATCAAGCAAATGAACATTCTTTACTATAGGGGTCCCAGAAAAAGACAGAGAAAGAGGAAGAAACTTATTTGAGGAAATAATAGTGAAAAACTTCCTTAACCTAGGGAAAGAAATAGACATCCAGGTTCAAGAAACACAGAGAGTTACAAACAAGATGAGCTCAAGGATGTTTATAACACAAAAAAATAATAATTAAAAGATCAAAGTTTAAAGATAAGGAGAATTTTGAAAGCAACAAGAGAGAAGCAAAAGTTGCATCAAAAGAAACCCTATAAATACATCAGTTCATTTCTCAATAGTAACTTTGCAAGCAAAAAGGGATTGGCATAATATATTCAAAGTACTTCAAGGAAGAAACCTTCAACCAAAAATACTCTACCCAACAAGGTTAATATTCAGAATTTTTAAAAAGATAAAAGATTTTTAGACAAACAAAAGTTAAGATGGGTATCACCACTAAAATAGCCTCACAAGAAATATTAAAGGGCTTTATTTTTTATTATCAGAAGGTTTCAACTTCATTACTGATCAATTGAATTTAAATTAAAACAATGAGATTTCAATGTAAGTTTGACAAAAGATTGCTGGTGTTTTCTGATAGTAGTGGTAGGAAAATGATCACTCAGACTGTATATCAACAGGAATATAAGATGGCATAATTTTCTAGTGGAGAATTTGACAACATGTATTGAAAATTATTTTAAAATGAGCAAATATTTCTTAAATATTTTATTTATTTATTTGAGAGACAGCGAGAGCATGACCTGAGCCAAAGGCAGACACTTAACAGAATGAGCCATCCAGGTGCTCCAAAAATGAGAAATTACTTTTGACTCAACATTTCCAATTGTAGGAATTTATCCAAAGAAAATAAGTAGACTTAAATACAAAGAGTTACATATGGATATTCAGCAGAGCATTGTTTACAATGAAAAATTAGAAACTGCATGGAACTTCTTTTTTTTTTTTCCTAAACAAACACTCTAAGTCCAATGTAGGGTTTGAACTCATGATCCTGAGATCAAGAGTTGTGTTCTCTACTGACTAATGCAGCCAGGTGCACCAAAGGAACTTCTTTTTTTTTTTTAAGATTTTATTTATTTATTTGACAGACAGAGATGACAAGTAGGCAGAGAGGCAGGCAGAGAGAGGAGGAAGCAGGGTCCCCGCCCATCAGAGAGCCCGATGCGGGGCTTGATCTCAGGAACCTGGGATCATGACCTGAGCCAAAAGCAGAGGCTTTAACCCACTGAGCCACCCAGGCACCCCCCAAAGGAACTTTTTAAAGTGAAAAGGAAAAGGCTATAATTCTATAATATATAAGAAATATATATTCTTATATATTATAATTCTATAATATATAAGAAAATTGTGAATAAAAGGATAGATATATGACAACATATACATAAAACATGGAGAAGGGAGCAAAAAAAAGTATTTTTAGAATGTATTTGAACTTAAAACTTAGTTTGAACTTAATATAGACTGCTATACACTTGAGATGTTATACATAAACCTCATGGTAGCCACAAACCCCAACCTATAAAACACACCTTTAAAAAGAAAATAAAAGCACTACACAAGTGTATCAATCACAAAGAAAGACAGCAAGTGATGCATAAACAATGAATCTTGAAACCCTGAAAAAAATAAAGTTTAAAAAAAATCATATACTACATTACCATACAGCAACAAAAATAAACTACTGCAATCTGCAATAATATATATATTAAAAAAAAGAAAGACAGCAAGAGAAGAAAAAAAAAAAAAGAACTGAGAAAAACTACAAAAACACCCCAAAAACAATTAACAAAATGGCAGTAAGTACATATCTATCAATAATTACTCTAATGTAAATAGCCCAAATGCTCCAATTAAAAAAAAAAATAGGATAGCAGAATAGATGAAAAAACAAGACCTGTGTATATGCTCCCTACAAGAGAACAACTCAGACCTAACAACACATACAGACTGAAAGTGAGGGGATGGAAAAACCTTTACCAAGCAAATAAAACAGGAAAAAATCAGTGTAGTCATACATATATCAGACAAAATAAGCTAAAAACAAAGACTGTAGTAATAAAAAAAAAATACTAAGAAGGGTATTACATACTAATAAAGGGATTGATCCAACAAGAGATATCAGCTCAACAAAAATTTTAAGTACCTATTCATCCAACAATAGAGCACACAAATACATAAAGCAGTTATTAACAGAAAAATGGGAGAAATTTATGACAACAAAATAATAGTACAGGACTCTAACACCACACTTATATCAATGAATAGATCATCCAAGCAGAAAATCAGTGAATGACAGACTAGATGAGATGGATACAGTAGATATAGATAGAACATCACATACAAAAATAACAGAATAAACAGTTTTCAAATGAATATATAACATTCTCCAGAATAGAACACCTTGGGCCACAAAACAAGTCAATAAATTTTAGAAAATTGTGGAAGAGTTAATTAAGATGGCAGAGTAGTAGAGGGACCTGATACTTGCTTTGTCCCTCAAACACAGCTAGATAAATTTCAAATGATTCTTAACACCCAAGAAATTGATTTGAAGACTGTGAGAATAAACTGTACATCTAGAGGGAGAAAAATGGCCACATTATGGAAGGCAGGAGCTGAGGAGTGTTGATCTGGGGGAGAAAAGAACCACAGCTCCTGCAAAGGGGAGGGAGATATGATCACAGAGAAAGGAATGAGAGAGAGAGAAAGAGTGAAATTAGTGTGCAGGGGATTGTACAAGAAAAATTCTTCCCCCAAACCTTTGACTGGACAAAGGATAGGGGACAACTACTGCAAGTTCTTTTACATAGTGGAACTCAAAATCTTAAGTTTTAGAAGTCTGCGCCATCCCAGCTGTCATTCTTAGTGAGCTTAGTGGTGGTCCTGTGGGGAAGAGACCAGAGGCCTGGGAGCAGACAGTGCGGTCTGAGGATCCCCTGGGTCACTCCCCTTCTTAGAGTGCTTTTGGGATAGGTAGCATGGTCTCTTTAGGGACAACAGAGATGGTGGGTGCCCAACATGCTGCCCTTCATTAGCATAGCAACAGAAACACCTGCAGAGGGCAGCAAACATTGTTGCTGGCTTTTTGAAGTACTTTACCATAAAATGCAAACCAGTGTTTGACAGTATGACTGCTTTTCTGGGACAAACTGGCACCAGACACTTAGGATCAGTGCATGTCCATGCTCTGCTAGGTCCATTAAATTTGGAGTTTAGAAACCCAACCATGTTCCTGAGGTAAAACACAGGATAACTGTACTGCCTGGCAGGAAGACTGCTCTGACACAGACAGGGTGAAAACAGAGATCTGATGGAAGCCAGAGTCAGAAGAGAGGAGATTCTTTCCTATGATAGCTTCTTAAAGAGTGGAAGGTGAGAACTGGCCATTCTGGGGATGAAAGAGCAGGGCCACACCATTTTCTCCCTGCTTATCAGCACAGACAGACATCAGTGAACAATGCAGAGCTCCCAGTGGAAGCTGAAGCCACTTACACCAAATCCTGTTTCCCAATACATGCAGGTACATCCTTCCTAGGCAAGTCTGTGTGAAAATAATTGTAGCAGACCCCTCCCTCAGGAGACCAGCACAAACCCCTAGCACATACCAAGTCTACTGATCATAGGGTACTACAAATCTTCAGCTCTAGGGACAATAGGATCTAGCTTTTTTTTAAAAGATTTTATTTATTTATTTGTCAGAGAGAGAGAGAAAGCACACAAGCTGGCAGAGAGGTAGGCAGAGATGGAGAGAGAGGCAGGTTCTCCGCTGAGCAAGGAGCCCGATGCGGGACTCGATTTCAGGACCCTGGGATCCTGACCTGAGCCAAAGGCAGCCGCTTAACCCACTGAGCCACCCAGGCATCCCAGGATCTATCTAGCTTTTAACAAGCAGACCAAAACAAAACTAGTTAAAACTTGAGACAAAGTGGTCAAGGTCCAAGAGCTCCCCACTGCAGGCAGAGAAACTGCAGAGAACTGAGTGGAAGGATCAGCCTAAACACAACAGCAGAGTGTGCATTCTGAAACACTTCCTGAAACACCAGGACAAAGACAGTATAGGATCTTTTCTTATTACATCATTAATCTCATTAGCAGGAATATAACAAGCTTTCCTAACACACACACACACACAGTGACCTAGAAAAAACTGACAAGATGGAGGAATTCACACCAAAAGAAAGAACAGGAAGAAGAACTTCCAGGGAATTAATCAAAAGATATAAGTAAGATGCCTGAACCAGATTTTGAAACAACAATCAAAAGGATAATAGCTGGGCTAGAGAAAAGCACAGAAGACTTTAGAGAATGCCTTACTGCAGAGATAAAGGAACTAAGAAGTATTCAGGCTGAATTTTTTTTTTTAATGCTATAACCAAGATGCAAAGCTGACTGGATGTAATGACAACAAGGATGAATGAAACAGGAATGAATCAGTGACATAGAAGATATAATTGTAGAAAATAATTAAGATGAAAAGAAGAGGGGAAACAAAAGTATTGGATCAGGAATGTAGAATTAAGGAACTCAGTTACTCTGCAAAGTATAATAACATTCATATCATTGGAGTCCCAGAAGAAGAGAGAGGAAAAGAGGCAGAAGATTTACTTGAGGAAATTTGAGCTGAAAATTACTCTCATCTGGGGAAGTTAACAGACATCAAAATCCAACAAATAGCATGGAGGACATGGGGAGATAGAGAAGAGAAGGAAGTTGGGAGAAATTGGAAGGGGAGGTGAACCATGAGAGACTATGGACTCTGAGAAACAATCTGAGGGGTTTGAAGGGGCGGGGGGTGGGAGGTCGGGGTACCAGGTGGTGGGTATTATAGAGGGCACGGATTGCATGGAGCACTGGGTGTGGTGCAAAAATAATGAATACTGTTATGCTGAAAATAAATAAAAAATAAATTTTAAAAAATCCAAGAAGCACACAAAACTTCCATCAAATCTGACAAAAGCCAGCCAACACGAAGACATATTGTAGTCAAATTCAAAAAATATAGAGGACACCTACGTAGCTCAGTCAGATAAACAGATGCCTTTGGCTCAGGTCATGATTCCAGGGTCCTGGGATCGAGCCTTGCATTGGGCTCCATGCTCAATTGGGAGCCTGCTTCTCCCTCTCCCTCTCCATCTGCCTGTTCCTCTCCCTGCTTGTGCTCTTGCATGCTCTCCCTCTCTGTGTGTGTCAAATAAATAAACACATAAATACATAAATAAATCATTTTTTAAAAATACACAGACAAGAAAGAATCCTGAAAGCAGCAAGGGGAAAAATTCCTTAGCCTACAAGGGAAGAGAGACCAGGCTCACAACACATCTGTCCACAGAAACATGGCAGGCCAGAAATAAAGTCAACTAGGAATTCTTTACCTAGAAAGTTTGTTATTCAGAATAGAAGGAGAGATAAAGATTCCCAAGGATGAATTTCCAAGATGGTAGAGGAGTAGAAGACCTTAGTTTTGTCTGGTCCCAGGAGTTCAACTAGATAGCCATCAAACCATTTAGAACACCTGTGAACTTGACCTGAGATATAAGAAAAATTGCTGCAATTGTATAAATAGAAAAGTGACCACAGAAAGAACAAGGATGCCTCAGTGTAACAGAGTACCCAAGTGTCAGAGCTTCAGAACAAGGAAGCTGGCTGCAAAGATCAAGGCTAGGAGTAGACTTTTAGATTGGTGTTCCCATAAACCATGAACCACAGCATGGTCAGGCAACCACTCTCCAAGAAGGGGACCAGGAAGGAGCAGAACCACAGCAAGAGCCCTCTCATTCCCCCAGGTGGAGCAGGACAGATGTACACCACAGCGGTCCATAAAGTTTAGAGACTGGAAAAGGGTCTGCATGCCTGATATAAAAACACTTGGCCATAGGCTGGGTGAGCACAGAGTGTGGACAGAGGCCAGGGAGACAGGAGTGACTGGATACTATTTCCTGATGGCTCACAGAGGAGTAGGGTCACAAGCTTTTGGCTCCAGGATGGGAGACTGGGAGGCTTCCAATTTCATTCTTTTCCTCTAAAGTGATTCAGAAAGACTTCAGGGAACAAAAGCCACATAGAGCAATCCGGAGTCACTTACTAATCCTGGAACCCTGGCAAGGGTAGTGCAATTCCACCTGAGGCAAATACACCTGAGAATCACTGCAACAGGCCTGGCTGCAGGAGATGAGCAAGAACATCTGAGCCAAGTTTACCTATCACACAGAATTGCAAAACTCCAGCACTAAGCAAAAATAATACACAGAATTCATGGGATTTTTTTCTCATGATTTTTCATTCTTTCAATTTTAATTTTTTTTCTTTCCTATACAACCAATTTATTATTTTATCAACTTTTTATTTAAAGTCATTTTTAATTTTCTTTTTTATAACTCAATGCTATCCTTTCATTGAATTTATTATAGTTTTGTATATATGAGAGTTTTTCTTTCTTACAATTTTGGGATGCAGTTTCCTCTAATAAACAGAACAAAATACACCCAGGATATAGTGTATTGCTCTTTTCTGTTCACCTGTCTGTTTATGTTCTTTCTTTTTTTCTTTTAATTCTCATTTATGCAGTTACATTTTTTCTTTCATTGGATTTAATTTTATTTTTTTAGATAGATAAGTTCTTCTTTCTTTACAATTTTGGGATCTAATACAAACCAAAGCACACACAGATCCAGTGTATTGTTCTATTTTGTTCACCTGTCTGATTATATTCTCTCTTTTTTTAATTATTTGACCATTTTTTAAATTTTATTTTATTTTTTCAATGTTCCAAGATTCATTGTTTATGCACCATACCCAGTACTCCATGCAATATATGCCCTCCTTAATAGCCACCACCAGGCTCACTTATCCCCACACTCCCCTCCCCTGCAAAATGCTCAGTTTGTTTTCTCAGAGTCCACAGTATCTCATGCTTCATCTTCCTCTCCAGTTTACCCCAGTTCACATTTCCTTTCCTTCTCCTAATGTCCTCCAAATTATTGCTTATGCTTCACAAGTAAGTGAAACCATATAATAATTGACTCTCTCTGCTTGACTTATTTCACTCAGCATAATCTCCTCCAGTCCCGTCCATGTTGATCAAAAGTAGGGTATTAATCTTTTCTGATGGAGGCATAATATTCCGTTGTATATATGGACCATATCTTCTTCATCCATTCATCTGTTGAAGGGTATCATGGCTCCTTCCACAGTTTGGTGATTTTGGACATTGCAGCTATGAACATTGGGGTACAGATGACCCTTCTTTTCACTATATCTGTATCTTTGGAGTAAATACCCAGTAGTACAATTGCAGGGTCATAGGGTGGTTCTATTTTTAACTTCTTAAGGAATCTCCACACTGTTTTCCAAAGTGACTGCACAAACTTGCATTCCCATCAACACAGTAAGAGGGCACCCTTTCTCCACATCTTCTCCAACCCTTGTTAAATTGTATTCATTTACTTTTTTAAAAAAATTTTAAATTTATTTTCAGCGTAACAGTATTCATTGTTTTTGCACCACACCCAGTGCTCCATGCAATCTTTGCCCTCTCCAATACCCACCACCTGGTTCCCCCAACCTCCCACCACCCACCCCTTCAAAACCCTCAGATTGTTTTTCTTTTTTTTTCTGATTTTGGATCTTTTCTGATTCGTTTAGTGTATGTTTCTCTGAAGTCATTGTTTCCATTTAATATTTTGTTCTCTTGTTCATCTATTCTTCTCTGGACAGAATGACAAGATGGAAAAATTCACATCAAAAAAGAGAACAAGAGGCAGTACTGACTGCCAGAGACTTATTCAGTATGGGTATAAGTAAGATGTCTGAACAAGAGTTCAGAATAATGATTATAAAGATACCAGCCAGACTTGAAAAAACCGTAGAAGATACTAGGGAATCTCTTTCTGGAGAAATAATAGAACTAAAATCTACTCAGGTCAAAGTAAAAAAAGGCTATTAATGAGACGCAGTAAAAAAATGGAGGCTCTTACTCCTAGGATAAATAATGCAGAAGAGAGAATTCGTGCTATAAAAGAAAAAATGATGGAGAATGAAGAAGCTGAGAAAAAGACAGATAAACTACTGGATCACAATGGGGAGAATTTGAGAGATAAGTGATACCACAAAGTGAAACAATATTAGAATAATTGGGGTCCCAAAAGAAGAGGAAAAAGAGGGGGGGAAAGGTATATTGGAGAAAATTATAGCTGATAACTTCCCTAATCTGGGGAAAGAAATAGGCATTCAAGTCCAGAAGGCACAGAGAACCCCCCTCCAAATCAATAAAAATAGATCAACACCTGGACAGCTGTATACAACAGAAAGACACTTGACCATTTGCTTACACCATACACAAAGATCAACTCAAAATGGATGAAAGACCTCAATGTGAGACAGGAATCTATCAAAGTCGTAGAGGAGAACATAAGCAGTAACCACTTTGACATTGGCCACAACTTCTTTGAAGACATATATCCAAAGGCAAGGGAAACAAAAGCTAAAATGAACTTCTGGGACTTCATCAAGATAAAATCTTCTGCACAGCAAAGGAAACAGTCAACCAAACAAAGAGGTAGCCCATTGAATGGGAAAAGATATTTGCACATGACACTACAGACAAAGGGGTGATATCAGGATTTATAAAGAACTTCTCAAACTCAATAGCCAAAAAAACAAATAATCACGTCAAAAAATGGGCCAAAGACATGAACAGACACTTTTCCAAAGAAGACCTACAAATGACTAACAGACACATGAAAAAATGTTCATCGTCATTAGCCATCAGGGAAATTAAAATCAAAACCACATTGAGATACCACCTTTCATCAGTTAGCATGGCAATAATTGACAAGGTAGGTAACAACAAATGTTGGAGAGGTTGTGGGGAGAGCAGAACCCTCTTACACTGTTGGTGGGAATGCAAGTTGGTACAGCCACTTTGGAAAGCAATATGGAGGTTCTTCAAAAAATTAAAAAAAGAGCTACCCTATGACCCAGAAATTGCACTACTGGGTATTTACCTCAAAGATATAGATGTAGTGAAAAGAATGACCACATGCACCCCAATATTTATAACAGCAATGTCCACAATAGTGAAACAGTGAAGAGTCAAAATGACCTTCAAAAGAAGAATGGATAGGAGTGCCTGGGTGGCTCAGTGGGTTAAAGCTTCTGCCTTCAGCTCAGGTCATGATCTCAGGGTCCTGAGATCGAGCCCCGCATCGGGGTCTCTGCTTGGCAGGGAGCCTGCTTCCTCCTCTCTCTCTGCCTGCCTCGCTGCCAACTTGTGATCTCTATCTGTCAAATAAATAAAATCTTTAAAAAAGAAGAATGGATAAAGAATATGTGGTCCACATATACAATGGAATATTACTCAGTCATCAGAAAGAATGAATACCCAAATTTTGCATCAACATGGATGAGACTGGCAGAGATTATGCTATGTGAAATAAGTAAAGCAGAAAAAGTCAATTATCATATGGTTTCACTGATTTGTGGAACATAAGGAATATCATGGAAAACATTAGGAGAGGGAAGGGGAAAATGAAGGGGGGGGAATCAGAAGGGGAGACCAACCATGGGAGACTATGGACTATGGGAAATTATCTGAGGCTTTTAGAGGAGAGGGGTTGGGAAGAATGGGTTAGCCCAGTGATGGGTATTAAGGAGGGCATGTATTGCATGGAGCACTGGGTGTTACATACAAACAATGAATCATGGAAGACTACATCCAAACTAATGAGGTTCTGTATGGTGACTAACATAACATAATAATAATAATTTTAAAGTCCAAAAAATTCCTAGGAATAAACCTAACCAAAAAGGCAAAAGATTTGTAATCTGAAAACTATAGAACACTTATGAAAGAAATTAAAGTGGACAGCATAAAGAATATTAGGAGAAAAAAAGGAAAAGTGAATTGGGGGAAACTGGAGGGGGAAACAACCCATGAGAGATTGTGGACTCTGAGAAACAAACTGAGGGTTTGGAGGGGAGTGTGGTGGGGAGATGGGTGAGCCTGATGGTGGATATTAAGGAGGGCACATATTGCATGGAGCACTGGGTGTGGTACATAAACAATGAATCTTGGAACACTGAAAAAATGAAATAAGATTTTTTAAAATGATATAGAAATGAAAGGAACACTTTACAACAGATCAGTTGCTCTGTTCACTGAAAAACAAATTAATAAAATTTATAAACCTACAGCCAGACTCATTAAAAAGAAGAGAAAAAGGACTCAAATAAGGTCAAAAATCAGAAAGAGGAAATGACAACAGGCACCACAAAAATACAAACAAATATAAGAGAGCATTATAGAAAACTATGAGAACAAATTGAACAATCTGGAACAAATAGATATGTTCCTAGAAATAGAAGTGACCAGAACTTGAGAGAAAGCAATAGAAAAACTTTAACTGGCCAATAAACAGCAAAGAAATTTAATCAGCAATCCAGAAACTCCCAAAAAACAAAAGTCCAGGTCAGGTGGCTTCACAGGGGAATTCTACCAAACATTATAAGAAAACTTAATACCTATTTTCTCCAACTATTCCAAAGAAAGAATAAAGGAAGGAAATCTTCCAAATTCATTCTGAGATCAGCAATACCCTGATACCAAAACCAGATATAAACATGGCTGAAAAAGAGACATGCAGGTCATTATCCTTGATGAACATAGATGCAAAAATACTCAATAAAATACTACCAAACATAATCCAACAGGACATTAACAAAGTCATTCACCATAATCAAGAGGGATTTATTCCTGGGCTGCAAGGGTGGTTCAATATTTACAAATCAATCAACAAGATAGACCACATTTTTTAAAAAGTAAGAATCATAGGTTGCAGGAGGAGAGCTGGGTGAAAGGATGGGGTAATTTGGGGGTGGCATTAAGGAGGGCTCGTAATGTAATGAGCACTGGGTGTTATATGCAAGTGATGAGTCAATGAACTCTGCCTCTGAAATTAATAATATACTCTATGTCAATTAATTAAATTCAAATTAGAAATGATCATTTCAATAGATGCAGGAGAAGCATTTGACAAATTAGGGTATTCACTCATTGTAAAAACCTTCTGTGGTTCTTGTCATAATGTTGCCAATTACAATATTATGATCTTTCTTTAAACACTGTAGAATTTGTATACAATATATACTTTACAAATCATTAGTGGACTTTCAAAGATTGGATGAACACAAACCAACTCAGTAGAATAACAAAGATCATTACTTATGGCTAAATGTAGGGCTCAACATTGCCACTTTTGAACTATTTCCGTATACAGCTTTCTTAGCACTAGGAGTTCAGTGGCCATTTCCTTCTGCTAATCTCTGCTTTCAGTGCTTAATAAAAAGTCGAACTTAGGAAAAAAATAAAACCCTCAACAAAGTAGAGTAGAGGGAACATAACACAGTAAAAGCCATATGTGGAAAAAAAAAAAAAACCATAGCTAATATCAACCTTAAGGGCAAAAACTGAGAGCTTTTCCTCTACAGCCAGGAACAAGATAAGGATGTCAACTCTTACCACTTCTATTTAACATAGTACTGGAAGTCCTATTCACAGCAAACAGACAACAAAAAACAAATAAAGCCATCCATATCAATGAGGAAGAAGGCAAACTTTCACTCTTTGTGGATGACATGATACTCTATACCAAAATTTCAAGATTCCACCAACAAATTGCTAGAACTGAAAAAGAAATTCAGTAAAAGCATGGGAAATAAAGTCAATGTAGAGAAATCCATTGCATTTCTATACATTAATAATAAAAGAACAGAAAGGGAAATTAAAGAGTACCATTTACAATTGCACCAAAATCATTAAGATACCCAGCAATAACCTTAACCAAAGAGGTGAAAGACCTTTGCTCTCAAAACAATAAAACATTGATGAACAAATTGAAAATGCCCTATTAAAATGAAAAGACATTTCATGCTCATGGATTGGAAGATCAAATATTGTTAAAATGTCCAAAGTACCCAAAGCAAGGTACACATTTAATGTAACTTCCATCAAAATACCAAAAGCATTTTTCAGAGTTAGAACAAAGAATCTTAAAGTTTGTATGGAATCCCAAAAGACCCCAAATAGCCATGGCAACCTTGAAAAAGAAGAATAAAGCTGGAGGCATCACAATCCCAGAGTAGAGGTTATATTACAAAGCTGTCGTGATCAAGACAGTATGGTTCTGGCACGAGGGTAGATACATAGATCAAAGGAAAGAAGAGACAAACCAAAAATGAACCAATTACATGGTCGGCCAATCTTTGACAAAGCAGGGAAGAACATCCAATGGGGAAAAGACAGTCTCTTTAACAAACGGTGTTGGGAAAACTGGACAGCAGCATGCAAAAGAATGAAACTGGAGCACCTTCATCCACCATACACAAAAATCAATCAAAAAAGGATGAAAGTCCTAAATGTGAGACAGGAAGCCATCAAAAACTTGAGGAGAACACAAGCATTTAGTTCTTTGACATCAACCATAGCAACGTCTCTCTGGATTTGTCTCCAGGGGCAAGGGAAACAAAAGTAAAATATAAACTATTGAGTCTCCATCAGAACAAAACCTGCCCAGTAAAGGAAACAACCAACAAAACTAAAGGCAGCCTATGGATTGGGATATTTTGCATATGACATATTTGCGAATGACATATCCAATAAAGGGTTAGTATCCACAATACATGAAGAAGTTGTGAAACTCAACACCCAGAAACCAAATAATCCAATTAAGAAATAGAAGACATGAATAGACGTTTTTCCAAAGAAGACATCCAGATGCTAACAGATGCATGAAAAGATCTTCAATATCAGTGATTATCAGGGAAATGCAAATCAAAACTACAGTGACATATCACCTCACATCTGTAAGAATGGCTAAAATCAGCAACACAAGAAAAAAAATGGGTGTTGGTGAGGATGCAGAGAAAGGGGAACCCTCTTGCACTCTTGGTGGGAATGCAAACTGGAGCAGCCACTCTGCAAAGCATTATGGAGGCTCCTCAAAAAGGTAAAAATAAGACTACCTTATGATCCAGCAATTGCACTACTAGGTATTTACCTGAAGAATACAGAAATACTAACTCAAAGGTATACGTGCACCCCAATGTTTATAGCTGTAATAGCCAAATTATGCAGAGCCAAGTGTTCCTAGACTGATGAATGGATAAAAAGTGGTATATATGTATATTATGGGATATTACTCAGCCCTCAAAAAGAATGAAATCTTGCCATTTGCAATGATATGGATAGAGCTAAAGAGTATTGTGTTACGTGAAATAAGTCAGTCAGAGAAAGACAAATGCCATATGATTTCACTCTTACGTGGAGTTTAAGAAACAAAACAAATGAACAAATGGAAGAAAAAAGAGAGATGCAAACCAACAAACAGACTCTTCACTACAGAGAGCAACCTGATTACAAATGCAACCTGTTTCCACAGCGTAACTCCCAAAAATAAACTATTGGGACGATAGCACAATAAAAATTTCTGCACAGCAAAGGAAGCAACCAGCACAACTAAAAGACATCCTGTTGAATGAGAGAAGATATTTGCAAATGATATATCCAGTGGAGTTAGTATCCAAAGATCTAAGAACTCATAGAACTCAACACCAAAAAAGAAAAAGGAAAAAAAGCAACAACCCAATACTCAGTCAAACAATGGGCAGAACACATGAACAGAATTTTCTCCAAAGAAGACATACAGATGGCCAACAGACGCATGAAAAGATGTTCAACATCACTCATCATCACGAAAATGCAAAGTAAAATCACAGCGAGATATTACCTCCCACTTGTCAGAATGGCTAAGATCAAAAACTCAAGAAACAACAATTGTAGGCGAGGATGCAGAGAAATAGAAACCCTCATGCATTCTTGTTGGGAATGCAAACCGGCACAGCTACTGTGAAAGACAGTATGGATGTCCCTCACAAAATTAAAAATACAACTACCCTATGATCCAGTAATTGTGCTACGGAGTATTTACCCCCAAAATACAAACAAACAAACAAACCAAAACCAAAACCAACCCTCTAATTCAAAGGGATACAAGCACCCTTGCAGCATTATTTACAATAGCCAAATTAGGGAAGCAACCTAAGTATCCATTAATAGATGAATGGCTATTCAACCACAAAAAGGAATGAAATCTTGCCATTTCCAAAAACATGGGTGGAGCTAGAGAGTATAGTGTTAAATGAAATAAGTCAGTCAGAGAGAGACAAATAAAATATGCTTTTACTCATATGTGCAATTTAAGAAACAAAACAAAACAAACAAAGGGGAAAAAAGAGACAAACCCCCAAAACAGACTCAACTATAGAGAACAAACTTGGGATTAGCAGAGGGTGAATGGGTGGATGTATGGGTGACAAAGATGAAGGGGATTAAGAGGTAGGGATTGCAGCATAGAAAATACAGTCAATAATATTGTAATAATGTTGTATGACTAATGGTGACTCTACTGATCTTGGTGAGCACTGAGTAATGTAGAGAATGGTTAAATCATTATGTCCACCTGAAACATAACATTGTATGTCAACTATACCTCAATAATAAATTAGAAATAAATAAAATAAAATATAAGACATAGTTGTTGGAGACAGAATTGCCTGGGTTAAATTTATGTCTCTATCAGTTATTAACTGCATATACTTAGATCAGTTTACATTACATAGTCAAGTATCCCATAAAAATGGGCATAAAATGACGAACTCTTTTGAATGACATAAAGCAAAATGAGATAATGACAGTAAAAACAATATATATATAGGTATACACATACATGCATGTATGCATGCATATATACATGTATGCATATATGCAATTATACACGCATATATTTAGCATGAAGTCATCAATAAATATTATTTATGTTAATGATTTTTATTCTAATGATTTTCTCAATTCCAAACCTGTTTTAAATCAAATACGCATCTAATCAGAGGGCAAAGGAATTGCGGCCATTGATAATTACATCAAAAGCAATGAAAGACTTAAAAATAAACTAAGGAGGGGAAATATCTCCATACTGAAAACTAGAAGGAACTGATGAAAGTAATTGGTGAAGACCCAAATCAATGGAAAGGTATCTTGTAGTCATGGACTGGAAGAGTTAATATCATTAAAAATGTCAATACTACCATAAACCATGTAGAGATTTGATGCACACGCTATCAAGATCTCAGTGCATTTTTCACAGAAGTAGAAAAAGGCCCTCTAAAACTCATGTAGACCCCAAAAGACCCCAAATAGCACCACCAATCTTGAGAAAGGAGAACAAAGAGGGCAGATATCACACATTTTGATTTCAAGTTATACTCTAAAGCTATCATCATCGAAACGGTATGGTACTGGCATGACAACAGAGAAATAGACCAATGCAGCAGAATCGAGAGCCCAGAAATAAACCCAAGCACATATGGTTAACTAATATTTGAGAAGGGAGTCAAGCATACTCAGTAAAAGACAGTCTCTAAGCGGTGCTGGGATAATTGAATAGTCACATGTAAAAGAATGAAACTGGACCCATACCTTACACCACTTACAAAAATCAACTCAAAATATATTAAGGCCTCAAACTTTGGACCTGAAGCCATGAACTTCTAGAAGGCAACAGGAGGAACAAATCTCCTTGACATGGGTCTTGGTAATGACTTTTTTGGATAGGACACGTAAAGCAGAAACAACAAAACAAAAAATAAACGGGTCATACTACATCAAACTAAAAATCTTTTGCACAGTGAATAAAACCTTCAACAATGTGAAAAAGACAAAGTACAGAATGGGGAAATCATTTTTAAAACAAATATATAATAATGGGTTAATGCCCCAAACATAAGAAGAACCCATACAACTCAACAGCAAGATATCAAATAACCCAATTTTAAAAATGAGCAAAGTATCTGAATAGACATTTCTCCGAAGAAGATATATGAAAAGCCAACAGGTACATGAAAAAATGCTTAACATCACCAGTCATGAGGGAAGTGCAAATTGAAGCTACAATGAGAACTACAATGAGCTATCACATCACAGCTGTTAGAAGGCCATCATCAAGAAGACAAGAGATGGCACAGACTGGCATGGATGTGGAGAAAAAGGAACCCTTGTTCACTGTTGGTGGGTTTGTAAATTAGTGCAGCCACTAAGGAGAACATTATGGAGGATTTTCAAAAAGTTAAAAATAGAACTACCATATGATCCAGCAATTTTGTGGATATTTATTTCTGGGAATAAATCCAAAGGTAATAAAAACATTAACTTGAGAATATATCTGCACCCCCATGTTCATATCAGGATTATTTACAATAGGTAAGACATAGAAGGTGTCCGTGTTGGATGAATAGATAAAGGAGTTGTGGTACACACACACACACACACACACAAACACCACATTACACATATGTATATACCACATTATATTTACATACATATATACCACTATATATATATAACACAGACATTATATATTATATATATGAATATTACTCAGACATAAAAAGGAAAAACTTACCATTTGTGACAACATGGATGGACCTTCAAAGGATTCCAGGAAGTGAAATAATTCAGGGGCGCCTGGGTGGCTCAGCTGGCTAAGCATTTGACTTTGGCTCGGGTCATGATCTCAGAGTCCTGGGATGGAGCCCGACATTGGGCTCCCTGCTCAGCAGGGAGTCTGCTTCTTTTCTCTCTCCCTCTGCCCCTCCCCACCGCTTGTGTCCTCTCTCTCAAATTAAGGAATAAAATCCTTTTTTTTTAAGTGAAATAATTCAGACAGAGAGATACTGTATGATTGTAGTTAGATGTGGGCTCTAAAGACACAAAACCCTCATGGAAAAAACCAGACTTGTGATTCCCAGAGGGAGAGGGTGCACTGAAGGGGAACTGGAAGAAAGTGGTCAAGAGGTGCAAACTTCCAGTTATGGTAAATGAGTACCACGGTACAATGTACAACACAATGACTATAGCTAACACTGCTGTGTGATATATAGGAAATCTGTTAAGAGAGGAAAACTTTTTAAAAAAATTTAATTTTAGTATACATAACATACAATGTTATAATAGTTTCAAGTGTGCAATATAGAGATTCAACCCTTCCATGTGTCACCCAGTGCTCATTGTGATAAATGTACTCTGTAATCCCTACCTTCTACTTTACCCACCCACCCCACCCAACTCCCCTCTCACAACCACCCGGTCCTTCTCTTCTCTTCCTTTCTTAAGAGTCTGTTTTTTTGACTCCTCTCTGTCTCTCCGTCTCTCTCTTTTATACTGCATTCATTTGGTTTCTTTCTTTCTTTTTTAATTTAAATTCAACTAGCCAAGGTCCAGTACATGATCAGTTTTTGACATGGTGTTCAATGATTCGTTAGTTGAATTTATTTTGTTTCTTAAATTCCACAAATGCATAAAATCATATGGTGTTTGTCTTTCTCTCACAGACTTATGTCACTTAACATTATACTCTCTAGCTCCATCCACATGTTGCAAATGGCAAGATTTCAATTTTTTTTTCCTAGGGCTGAATAATATTCAGTCATATACCCATTATGTATCCCTTCTTCTTTATCCATTCATCTATCAATGGACGCTTGGGCTGCTTCCATGGTTTGGCTACTGTAAATAGTGCTACAGTGAACATAGGGGGGCTTATACCTTTTCAAATTAGCATTTTCATATCCTTCGTGTAAATATCCACTAGTGCATTTACTGGATCCTATGGTACTTCTATTTTTAATTTTTTGAGGAACCGCCATACTGTTTTCCTCAGTGGCTGTATCAGATTGCGTTCCCACCAACAGTGTACGAGGGTTCCCATTTCTCTGCATCCTTGTCAACACTTGTTATTTCTTGAGTTTTAGACTTTAGCCATTCTAACAAATGTGAGATGATAGCTCATTATAGTTTTGCTTTTCATTTACCTGATGTTAAGTGATGTAAATTTTTTTTTAATGTGTCTACTGGTCACCTCTATGTTTTCTTTGGAGAAATATCTGTTCGTGTGTTCTGCCCGTTTTTGAAAATTTATTTTTTATTTATTTTCATTAAACATATATATGATATACATTATATATATATATATATGTATATATATATATATATATTTGTACTACTTGTTTTTTTGGTGTTGAGTTGTATAACTTCTTTATGTATTTTGGATACTAACCCTTTATTGGTATGTCATTTGTGAATATCTTCTCCCATTTTTAGTAGGTTGTCTTTTAGTTTTGTTGATTGTTTCCTTTGTTGTGCAGAAGCTTTTTATTTTGATATGGTCCCCAAAAGTTTATTTTTGCTTTTGTTTCCCTTGCCTAAGGAGACATATCTTTAAAAATGCTGCTGTGGCTGATGCTGGAGAAATTACTGCCTGTGCTCTCTTGTAGGGCTTTTAGGATTTCGGGTCTCACATTTAGGTCCTTAATCCAAGAGAGTAAATCTTAAGACTTCTCACCTCAAGGAGAACTTTTTTCCCTTTACCCCTTTCTTTTTTCTGTTCTTTTTATTGTGTCTATATTAGAAGATGGATATCAGATGAACTTATTGTGATAATCATTTCATAATACATATAAATCAATCACTCTGTATGCCTTAAATTTATAGAGTGATGTTTTCCAATAAACCTAAAAAAAATGGAGACACTCACACACACACAAAAGTATAAAAACTTCTTAGATTGTTGTATTCCTTTGGTTTCCAATACAGTTAGGGTTTTGAAAATCAATTTTGTCTGCTTTATGGTTACTTTTTGAGGCGAGCGTTTGCCGATCTTCTCAATAAACCATAGCTGGAAGTCTCTCACGATTATTTTAGTCACGCTTTACAAAAGATTGAGCAGCTTTAATTGTCCATAGAAAGAATATTTAATTTATTTGATATGGATGTGGATTGGTTGATGGATTTTATATGGGGGGAGGCTAATATCATTAATATCCCTCAAAGTCACCCTTTAGTCCCTTCACTACCGGACCCCCACACAAATCTCTAGTTTTTGTTTGATTGTTTATTTGCAGTTGTCTGTGTTTATAACCATTTTCTCTCAGGTCTTGGAATATCTCAGGGGCAGGGATCAGGTCTGAGTCCTCTTTAGTCCCTCACCTTGTCTGGCAGTAACCTGGCATAGATAAATTTTCTCTACATCGTAGATTAATAAATCCTCTAACTTAAGGACAGGCCAACACCCATTGGAGGGGTGACTCATTGACTTTACTTCCACAGTGTGGATTATGATCAACATGACTCAGTTAGAAAGGGTTTTAAAAAAAAAACAGCCATAGAGAAGGAGTTGGGAAGAATGGGATACAGTTCTTTCTCTGCCATTAACCTGTGTGATCCCAGTTAATGTTTTTACCCGCTTTGAGCCCTACCTACTCTAAGAAATGAGTGTTAGAGTGGGCAATTTTTTAAAAGCTCCTTTTACCTCTTTCTATGAGGAATGCTAATAACATCAAATACCATTTATGTGTCAGGCCTTGAGCTGGGTACCATAAAGGTGTATATATATGTATGTAAATACATACATACATACATACATCATTTTTCTTATTTCAACTTCATAGCCTTGCAAAATATGACTGATTCTCTCCCTTCTACTGAGACTTAGAGGGAAAACCTCACCAACTTGACGTCAAGTGAAAGGGGAGAAGGAAATGGTGTGTGTGATAACACACACATCCCACTGGGTGACAATGGAGACCATTGTTGGACCTCATCTGTTCTATACCATCCAGCCATTTGTATCATGTGTCTGTTTGCTGCTGGCCCCAGAGTGGCCCTTGGCTATAGTCCTGAAAATCCAGAGGCAACGGGGATGATCAACCATCCTCTACACATGTGCATAGGTCCTCAGACAGGCAGCAACCAGGTAGGGAGCAGACAAAACAGGAGAGGAAAAGAGTGGAGCCTAGATGCAATGCTCTTCTCTTCTTCTTTTCCTCTCTGATGTCTACCCATCTTCGAAGGTTCAGGCCAAGTTTTACTTCCTCTGGAAGCCTTCCCGGTCTTTTTTTTTTTTTTTTTTTTTTTTTTAAGTGACCTTCAAGCCCAGGATGAAGCCCAGTCCAAGGCTTGAACTCACAACCCTGAAATCAAGACCTGAGCTGAGATCAAGAGTCAGATGCTTAAGCAGCTGAGCCACCCAGGTACCCTGGAAGACTTTCCAGTCTTAAACCTTGTTCAAAGCATTTGGTGCTATTTACCAAGGAACTCCTGTTTGGGTAGAACACTCCAATCAGCCTAGAAGGAGGGCAGGGGGGGCATGTGTCTCCTATACCCTACTTTTTTCTCCTAGTGTTGCTACTTAACCATGTTGGGGAATGCTTATTGAACAACTGGTTGTTTTTGTTTGGTTTTGGTTTTGGTTTTGTTTTTTTTTTAATTTTTTATTTTTTATAAACATATATTTTTATGCCCAGGGGTACAGGTCTGTGAATCACCAGGTTTACACACTTCACAGCACTCACCAAAGCACATACCCTCCCCAATGTCCATAATCCCACCCCCTTCTCTGTTTTTTTTTTTTTTTAGAGGTTCACATCTTGCTTTAAGTCCATGCTCATGTATTTACATATTTAATGACTGTGTTATGATACAAACCATCTTTGTTGGATCTTTTAATACCTAAACCATGGCTGATTATTGAGCTAATAACTTTTAGTTTTAATTCCTTAGAATCAATATCCCAAAATCAAATAGCTAGGGCAAAGACTTGATTCAATACCAGAATTCCTCTTGAAAACCAAGTGGTTGCCAACTTCAGTTACAGTGTAACACCGAGCTAATGCAGAAAAGAAAAAGCCCTGGCAAATGGATAAGCAAACAATTCCCATTTATACTAAGAAAGTTAAGCCCTACATACTTCATTTTTTTTTAAATGAAGCAATAATAATGGGTATTTGTTCCCTTTTCACTGATGAGTATCTTATTCATGTTCAGATACTGCCTGTTTGCAGGCTGGCCCTCTTGCAAGTTTTAAACACACTGAGTTAGAAAATCATATAAAATATTTAAATTTTCATCTTGCAGAATTCAGAACTGTTTAAAAAATGTTCCCATTGTTTGGGTAATAAATACAGTGACTGTCCAAACTGTTATAGTAAATTAAATAGAATACCTTAAGAATTTACTCATTAGTTGTTGGCAGGCTTTTCCACTGTAGATTAGGGATCCACGATGGTATGCTGCATCTTGAGTAACGTGATGTAGTTTAGAACTTACTGTTCATGAACTAACATACTTTTAAATTCTGTTGGTAGTAACTTAGGACTAAGGGCAAATCATCTAGCATTCCCAAGCATCTTATTTTCTCCATAGCCTGCTGTTTACAAAACTGTCAGATTCCTAGTCTCCTAGAAGCATGTATATAGAATATTTTTTAAAAGATTTTATTTGAGAGACAGAGGACACAACCCGGGGAAAGACAGAGGGAGAAGCAGACTCCTTGCTGAGTGAGCAGAACCTGATACAGGGCTCGATCCTAGGGTCCTGGGATAATGACCCAAGCCAAAGGCAGATGCTTAACCAACTGAGCCACTCAGGTGTCCCTAGAATATTTTATTAGACTATTTAACCTATCTCCTAATAGCATAAACTAGAAACCAGTTAGTTATATGATCCAGTTTAGGAATATGTGTTTTACATAATTTATAGTCCTTTACAAATAGAAAATCAATAATACAATATGCTCAATCTACACTGATTCAATTTAAGGAATCCTGGCTATCAATAAATTCAACAAAGTCCTTTAGATGGGATTTGTTTTGGGTTTACTGCAACACTTTTTGTTGAAGCCCTGGGTAGGGTGACAGTAAGCCAGGTCTCCTTTTCTGTGTTTGATAATCCCCTGCCTTATAAGGTAGAGCCCACCTGCCCCCAACAGAAGCTGAAAAAGCCACCTCTTCGCTTGCCTAGGCTCCTTTGCAGCTAAGCCTTGGGCACATGACTAGACTACAGTAATTAGATCAACTTATCCTAGACTTATAATCAGGAGTTAAGCCTAAGGAAGCAGGGGCTACCTGCAATCCATTTTGCTGGTGGGTGAATGCAGCTGCAGTGGCTACATCTGATTTCCAGAAGCAGTAGAAGAGTTGGTAAGGTGGGGACTGCAAATGATGGCATCAGTAACTCCGCAGGAAAAATTCCGAGGTGGGATTCTGGGTATCATTCCTGGCTATGTAGCTGTTGCATCTGGTTTTCCTGCTCTTGCAGACTCTGTGAATGATCTAATAACTGTTTAACAAATTTCTTTGTGCTTTAATCAGCCAGAGTTTATTTTTGTTGTTTCTAGCTAAGAAAGAGTGGGGGTTCTAGTCCCGGCTCTGCCATTGACTTGCTCTGTCCTCCAAAGTAGGTCACACACACTCTCCTGTCCTCTGTCTTATCCTCTGTTAATAGTACCATTGCTGAACTGTAGATTCTACCCTACTTACCTAGAAGATAAAGGGGACTGTGACTCTTATGGCAGTAGTAGTCGTTTGCTACTATGAAGAAACAGCTATCTGAAGAACACCTTCAGAGATCATCACTGTGTTGTCATTTTGCACCACGGTTGCTAGGAAGCTCAAGCTTCTGGGCTGTGTTGGAGTAGCTTTCTCCAGTATGGGTCTTCTGGTATAATTACTACCCCACCATTACTGAGCACTTAGTCCTTTGACCTGGTCTGCAGTGTTTATTATAGCCAAACCACTTATTCTAATGCAGTGACATGCTTGGTGGTCTATCCCACATTCATTTTACCCCTCACACAATCTGTAGCAGCCATGTAGTTGGTTGGTGCTGACCCAACCTTTACATCCAAGAGTGGGTGCGGGTTTGGTCTAAGCCAGTTAACACGACCCTATATCCTAGGACACAATAACTGTTTTGAAAGTGGGAATGTACACAAGTTGAAGCTCTGGACTTCCTGTCAGTGTTTGTTGCTGTTGGCTATCACCCTGTTGTTAAGGGAGCCAAGCTTGGGATAGAGTGACTGTGGAAGGCAATGAAGAGATAGATAGAAAGGAGCTGAATGTTACCTTGGTGACATCATTGAACAGCTGTGAACTGGTTCTTAAACCTACCCTGCTTTTGAATTTCTTTCAGTTACATGAACCAATAAGTCCCCTTTATTAAAATAGTTTGAGTTGGATTTTCTACCACTTGCAACCAAAATTATTGTAACAGAGATCTATGCATGAAATCTCAAGACTTTTGGAGAAAGAAGTGAGATTAATTAATGAATAAATGTTTTTGGAGGCTCACAGACACCTTAAACTAATGTAGGCTCCCCACCAAAGCCTCCTTCTTCTCCTAGGTATCCCCGTCTTAGGAAATGGCTCCATCATTCACCCAGTCTCTGTATATCCAAATGTTTATGTGTCTTAAGGTCTATGTGTCTTAGTGTCTTTGTAACACAATGTCTTTTGTATTTCATTTTCTCCTTATGTCTGTATGTGAGTGCATTAGCATCTGTGTGCCCTCAGTGTGTGTTTGTTACAATGCCAGCATGTTGGTTGTGTATCTCAGTTCAGTGTTTCTGCGTGCCTCAGTATCTTTATCCTTGTCTGTGTGCCCTAGTGTTTTTCTGTGTGTCTTGATATCTGTGAAAAGAGTCTGCATGTCCCAGTGACTGTATCCCCACATCTATAAGTTCCAGTGTCTATGTGTTCTTCTGTCCGCATGTCCCAATGCCTGTATGTTCCAGCGTTGGTGTCAATGTCTGTATGTTCCAGTGTTTGTGTGTTCCAGTGACTGTGTTCCAAAGTAAGCATGTTGCAGTGTGTTTATGTGTTTTGGTGTTTTGTGCGCTCTACTGCCTGTACTCCAGTTTCTGTGTGTTTGGGTCAGAGTACCTTAATGTCTGTATGTTTCACTAAGGATGTCCCTGTGTCAGCATGGTGTCGTATGTCTGAGTTTCAGTGTTTCTGTGTGCCTCGGAGACTATATCCCTGTGTCTGTATGTCCTAGTGTTTATGTGTCACAGAATTTGTAGGTTTAAGTGTCTGCAACCAGTGTTCGTATATCTCATGGTCTATATGTTTTCTGGTGTCTGTACCTCCCAGTTTCTGAGAACCTCAGCGTTTGTGTGTTCCATTACCTACGCATTGCAATTGTCTATGTGTGTCAGTGTCTGTATGTCCCAGTGGTCGTTTGTCTCTGTCTGTGCACCTTGTTTCCCTGTGCTTGAATGTCCCAGTGACTTATTCCTTGATGTCTCTACCTACAAATGTCTATGTGTCTCAGGGGCTGTGTCCCAGTGTTTATACTCCGACCCCTCACGTATCTGTCTATATCTCAGTGATATGTATCCGAGTGTCTGTGAACCTCAGTGTCTATAAATCCCAATTTCTGCCTCTACCCCTGCCTGTGCATCAGTGTCTGCGTCAAAAATGACTGTGTGTCACAGTGTCTATGTATTTCCCAGTGTCTGCAGATCATAGTTTCTCTCTACACTAATGTCTGGGTGTCCCCAGTATCTGTTTATGTCTTAGTGACTATACATTCTAGGGTCTGTGTGTCTTGGAGTCTGTGCATGTTCGAGTGCCTGCATCCCTCAGTTTCTCTATGTCCCAGTTTGTGTAACTTGACCATGTGCATGTTACATGTGTCTATCAGTTTCAGTGTTTCTGTGGACTTCAGTATCTATAGCCCAGTGTCTATGTATTACAGAGTCTGTATGGGCCAGTTCTGTATAGCCCCATGGCTGTATGAGCCACTGCCTGTGTAAGCCTCTACAACTCTATGTCCCAGGGTGTGCTCCAGTGCCACTGCGCTTCAGTGTATGCATATTCCAGTATTTGCTTGTTCCACTATTTGTGTGTCTCAGCGTTTTTGTCTGTCCTTGTGTCTGTGTGCCTCAGTGCCTGTATCCTGTCGTCTGTGTGTCCCAGTATTGTCATGCTACTGTGTGTCTCTGAGTTTCTGCTTCTGTGTGCTTCAGTCTTCATACCCCGGTTTCCTTGTGTCTCAAAGGTGTGTGTATCCCAGTGTGTGTGTCCATCTTAGGTCCTATGTGTCCCTCTGTGTATCCCAGTGTCTGTATGTACCGGTAACTCTGTGGCAGTGTCTGGTCCCATTATCTCTGTGTGCCAGCATCTCTGTGTGCTCTGACATCTATTCTAGTGTCTGTGTGTTAGTGTATGCATTCTAGTGTCTGTGTGTTTGTGTGTATACCTGTGTCTCTCTGTGTGTTAGTGGTTGCCCATGTTTCTTCATGGCTGTGTGTTTCTTAATATTTATATGAGCAAGTATCCAGCTGTGTTCCAGTGTCTGCATATTTCATTTTCCCAAGGTTTCTGTGTCCCAGTGCCTCTGTGCTCTGGTGTCCGTGGCTTCCATTTTATATTGTGGTCCAGTATCTGCATGTCTTTGACCCCCTGTAAGTCTTTGAGTTTCTGTGTCTTATTCTTCACACATCCCTGTGTTGTACATCCTATTAGTCCCTGTTTCAGCATCTGTATACCACCATCTCTGAGTGTCCCTGAGTCTCTGCCTGTATTATGCATCTTCTATGTTCTTGTCTCTGTGCATCCCTCATCACTGTGTTTTAGTGTCTGTGCATCCTTGTCTTTGAAGGTACTTGAGTTTCTGCATATCCAGAGCCTCTTCAATCTACTGTCTGTGTCTTCCTGTCTCTATGTACCCACAGATCTCTGTGTCTCAGTGCCTGAGAAACCAGCGACTGTCTCTGAGTGTTTGTACATCCCTTCTTCTGTGCATCACTGAGTTTAGTGCATTCTTGATTCATTACATGTCCTTGAATCTCTGCGTGTTCCCAAGTCTTTACGTGTACGTGAGTCATCGTGCATACTTGAGTCGGCGTGTCCCTAAGTCATTACATGTCCCTGAGTCTTAGCTTGTGAACTAGCATCTGTGCATCTCTGTATCTGGGTGCCCATGAGGCCCTGTGTTCCAGGACAAGTGTCTCAGAGTTTCTATCTCTGTGCATCCCCAAGTCCTTGCATATCCCTGAACCACTGTGAGCCACTGGAAGGTGTGTCTCAGGGTCTCTGCATTCCTGCATCTGGGTGTCTCTGAGCCTCTGTGTTGCAGTGTCTGTGCTCCTGAATCTGCATAAGCCTTCTTCCATGTACCTTTTGTTGGTGAGTCTCTGAGTCTGTGCATCTCTGGGACTTTGTTCTCCATGTCTGTGATTTGGTATTTACTGCCATTCCCCATTTACTTCCCCCAGTTTTGGCCAAGTTTTGGCCAGTTTTGCACTCATTTCTTTCTTTCTTTTTTAATTTATTTGACAGACAGAGATCACAAGTAGACAGAGAGGCAGGCAGAGAGAGAGGAAGGAAAGCAGGCTCCCCACTGAGCAGAAAGCTGGATGCGGGGCTCGATCCCAGGACCCTGGGATCATGACCCAAGCCGAAAGCAGAGGCTTTAACCCACTGAGCCACCCAGGTGCCCCTCTGCACTCATTTCTTGATGTTGCTGTGACAGTGCCTTAAGTTCTTCTGTGACTCAATACCCCTATTTCTCAGTCCCTGCCTCATTTTCTCTAGGTTCCTATGGCTGTGTTCTTGTTTCTATGGGTCTATTTTCCAGGGTGCCTCTCTGCATCTGTTTCTCTTACCTTTTTGCTGTGACCCTGCTTTTGTTTTGATCCGATTCACCACCTCCTTGTTCCTGCCTTGCTGCTTGTGCCTAGTGTCTGATCAATGTCTTTTTATTTTAAGTTTCTATTAAAATTCCAGTTCGGTAACATACTGTATAGTAGTACTTTCAAGTGTACAATATAGTGATTCAACACTTCCATACATCGCCAGTGCTTATCCCAAAAAATGCTCTCCTTAATCCCCATCACTTATATAACCCACCCCCACCTCCTGGTAATCATCAGTTTGTACCCTATAGTGAAGAATCTGTTTCTTGGTCTCCCTCTTTCTCCCTCCTTCCTTTTGTTCATTTGTTTTGTTTCTTAAATTCCACATGAGTGAAGTCATACGGTGTTTGTCTTTCTCAGACTGACTTAGTTCGTTTAGCATAATGCTCGGTTGCCCCATCCATGTCATTGCAAATGGTAAGATTTCACTCTTATGGGTGAGTAATATTCCAATATATATGTATACCACATATTCTTTATCCATTCATCAGTCGATGGACACTTGGGCTGTTTCCATAAGTTGGCTATTGTAGATAATGCTGCTATAAACATTGGGGTGCATATATCCCTTCAAATTAGTATCTTTGGATTTCATGGGTAAATACCTAGTAGTGCACTAGATGGATTATAGGGTAGTTACCCCTTTAACTTTTTGAGGAAACTGCATACTGTTTTCCAGAGTAACTGTACCAGTTAGCATTCCCACTGACTGTGTAAGAGGGTTCCCCTTTCTCCGCATCCTCGCCAACACCTGTTATTTCCTGTGTTCTTAATTTTAGCTATTCTGACAGGTGTAGGGTGTAGCTCATTGAGGCTTTCATTTGTATTTCCCTGACGATGAGTGATGTTGAGCATCTTTCATGTGTCTGTTAGCCATCTGGATGTCTTCTTTGAAAAAAAAAAATGTCTGCTCTTGTTTTCTGCCTATATTTTTTAAACTGGATCATTTTTAAACTGGATCATTTATAAGTTCTTCATAGATTTTAGATACTAACCCTTTATCACAGGTGCCATTTGCAAATATCTTCTCCCATTCTGAAGATTGCTTTTTAGTTTTGTTGATTGTTTCCTTCGCTGGTCAGAAGTGTTTTATCTTGAAGTCCCAATAGTTTATTTGTGCTTTTGTTTCCCTTGCATCAGGAGACATATCTAGTAAGAAGTTGTTATGGCCAATGTCAGGGAGGTTACTGCCTGTGTTCTCCTGTAGGATTTTGATGGATTCCTGTATCACATGGAAGTCTTTCATCCATTTTGTGTATGGTGTGAGAAAGTGCTCCAGTTTGATTCTTTTGCATGTTGCTCTCCAGTTTTTCCAACACCATTTCTTGAAGAGACTCTCTTTTTCCCATTGGATATTCTTTCCTGCTTTGTTGAAGATTGGTTGACCATGTAGTTGTGGGTCCATTTCTGGGTTTTTAATTTCAGTCCCATTGATCTATGTGTCTGTTTTTGTGCTGGCACCATATTTGCTCGATCACTACAGTTCTGTACTACAACTTGAAGTCCACAATTGTGATGCCTCCAGCTTTGCTTTGCTTTTTCAAAATTGCTTCGGCTCTTTGGGGTCTTTTGTGGTTCCATACAAATTTTAGGACTGTTTGTTCTAGCCCTGTGAAAAATGCTCTTGGAATTTTGATAGGGATTGCATTAAATGTGTAAATTGCTTTGGGTAGTATAGACATTTTAACAATATGTGTCCTTCCAATCCATGAGCATGGAAAGTCTTTCCATTTCTCTGAATTGAAGTCCTCTTCAATTGCTGTCATTAGTGCTTCATAGTTTTCAGAGGGCAGGTCTTTCATGTGTTCCGTTAGGCTTATTCCTAGGTATCTTGTGCTTTTTGGCACAATTGTAAATGGGGACAATTCCTTGATTTCTCTCTCTGCTGATTCATTACTGGTGTATAGAAATGCAACAGATTCCCATATATTGGTTTTCTTTTTTTATGTCCTGTTACTTGACTGAATTCGTGCATGAGTCCAAGCAATCACTGGGGGGAGTCTCTTGGGGTTTTGATATCGAGTATCATGTCTTTTGCAAATAGCGAAAGTTTTACTTCTTGAGGATTTGGATGTCTTTTATTTCTTTTTGTTGTCTGACATCTGTGGCTATGACATCCAATACTATGTTAAATAATGGTGGTAAGAGTGGACACCCCTGTGTTGTTCCTGACTGAAGAAGGAAAGCCCTCAGTTTTTGCCCATGGAGGATGATGTCAGCTGTGGCTCTTTCATATATGATCTTTAGTATGTTCAGATATGTTCCCTCTACTCAGCTGATGGTGTTTTTCATGAATGGATGTCCTACTTTATCAGATGCTTTTTCCGCATCTATTGAGAGGACCATGTGTTTCTTATCGTTTCCTTTACTAACGTGGTGTATCACTTTGGTTGACTTACAAATACTGAACCACTCTTGCGGCCCAGGAATAAATCCCACTTGATCCTGGTGAATGATTCTTTTAATGTACTGTGGGATTGAATTTGCTAGTATTTTCTTGAGAATTGTTACATCCATATACATCCATATACATCCATATACATCCATATACATCCATATACATCCATATACATGGGTGTGTAGTTATCTTTTTTTTTTTTTTTTCCTGGAGTCTTTGACTGGTTTTGGAATCGGGGTAATGCTGACTTCATAGAATGGAACTGGAAGTTTTTCTTCCATTTCTATTTTTTGGACTAGTTGAAGAAGAATAGGTATTAAGTCTTCATGTTTAGTAGAGTTCCCCTATGAGGCTATCTGGCCCTGAACATTTGTTTGTTGGGAGATGTTTTATTACTGATTCCATTTCTTTGGTGGTTATTGGTCCATTCGAGTTTTCTATTTCTTCCAGTTTCAGTTTTGGTAGTTTATATGTTTCTAGGAATTTATCCATTTCTTCCAGGTTGTCCAGTTTGTTGTCATATTGTTTTTCATAATATCTTCTTACACTTACTTGTATTTCTGTGGGGTTGGTTGTCATTTCTCCTCTCTCATTTGTAATTCTATCTATTTGGGTCCTTTCTCATTTCTTTTTTATAAGTCTAGATAAGGGTTTACCAATTTTATTGATTTTTTTTTCAAAGAACCATCTCCTCATTTCATCGATCTCTTCTGCTGTTTCTTTAGTTTCTAGGTCAGTTATTTCTGCTCTAATCTTTATTATCTCCCTTCTTCTGCCAGCTTTAGGCTTTGTTTGTTGTTCTTTCTCCAGCTCCTTGAGGTGCAAGTTTAGGCTGTTTATTTGAGATATTTCTTGCTTCTTTTTTTTTTAAGTTATTTATTTATTTATTCATTTGACAGACAGAGATCACAAGTAGGTAGAGGCAGGCAGAGCGAGAGGAAGGGAAGCAGGCTCCCCGCTAAGCAGAGAGCCCGATGCGGGGCTGGATCCCAGGACCCTGGGGTCATGACCTGAGCTGAAAGCAGAGGCTTTCACCCACCGAGCCACCCAGGTGCCCCTCTTGCTTCTTAAGGTAGGCCTGTATTTCTATATACTTCCCTCTTATGACCACTTTTACAGCATCCCAAAGGTGTAGAACTGTCATGTTTTCATTTTCATTTGTTTCCATGTATTTTAAAAATTTCCCATTTAATTTCCTGGTTGGTCCATTCACTGCTTAGGAGCATGCTGTTTAACCTCCATCTGTCTGTGGTCTTTCCAAATGTTTTCTTCTGGTTGACTTCAAGTTTCATACTGTTGTGATGAGAAAAGATGCATCGTATGATCTTGATCATTTGGCACTTCTTGAGGCCTGACCCAATATGTGAGCTATTCTGGAGAATGTTCCATGTGCACTCCAAAAGAATGTGAATTCTGCTGTTTGCGATGAAATGTCCTGAATATATCTGTTAAGTCCATCTGGTCCAGGGTGTCATTCAAAGCCAGTCTTTCCTTGTTGAGCTTCTGCTTAGGTGATCTGTCCATTGCTGTAAGTGTAGGGGTGTTAAAGTCTCCTACTATTATTATCAATGAGTTCCTTTATGTTTGTTGTTAATTGTTGTATATATTTGGGTGCTCCCAAGTTGGGGGTATAAATATTTACAACTGTTAGATCTTCTTGATGGATAGTCCCCTTTACTATGACATAGTGCCCTTCTTCATCTCTTGTTACAGTCTTTGGTTTAAAATGTAGTTTTTCTGATATAAGTATTGTTACTCCAGCTTTCTTTGGATGTCCATTTGCGTGATAAATGTTTCCCCATGCCCTCACTTTCAATCTGAAGGTGTCTCTAGGTGTACAATGAATCTCTTGTAGACAGCACATAGATGGGTCTTGGGGTTTTATCCATTCTGACACCCTATGTCTTTTGATTGGAGCATTCCATCCATTTATGTGCAGACTAATTATTCATACATATGTATTTGGTGCCCTTTTGTTGCTTGTTTTGTCATTGTTTCCAGACATTTCCTCTGTTCCTTTCTTGTCTTTGTCACTTTTGGTCTTCCCTTCCCACTCGAAGTGTCCTCTTTAATACTTCTTGCAGGGCTGTTTTAATGGTCACAGTCTCCTTTGGTTTTTGTTTGCCTGGGAAACTCTTTATCCCTCCTTCTATTCTGAATGATAGCCTTGCTAGATAGAGAATTCTTGGCTGCACATTTTTCCCATTCAGCATGTTGAATACATCATGCTACTCCTTCCTAGCCTGCCAAGCTTCTGTGGAGAGATCTACTGCTAGCTGGATGGGTCTTCCCTTGTAGGTTAGGGATTTCTTTTGTCTTGCTGCTTTGGGGATTTTTTTTTCTTCACCACTATCTTTTGCAAATTTCACTACAATATCGTCTTGGTGTTGGCCTGCTTTTGTTGATTTTGTTGGGAGTTCTTTGTGACCCCCAGAACTGGATGTCTCTTTCCTTTCCCAGATTAGGGAAGTTTGGGGCCATTAATTCCTCAAATAAACCTTCTGTCCCCCCTTCTCTCTTCTTCTTCTGGGACTTCTATGATATGAATGTTATTATGTTTGATGGAGTCACTGAGTTCCCTCAGTCTACTGTTGTGTTCCAAAATGTTTCCTTCTCTTTTTTTGTTCAGCTTTATTGTTTTCCATAATGCTATCTTCTATATCACATAGTCATTCCTCTGCTTCTTCCATCCTTGTGCTCATTACATCCAGTCAGTCTCGAATCTTAGTTCTTGAATTTTTCATTCTGGTCTGACTGGTGTTTAGCCCTCTTATGGTTGCACTAAGGGTCTCCCTGATGTCTTCCAAGCTTTTCTCAAGCCCAGCTAGTGTCCTTATGATTATTGCTTTAAATTTGGGGTCTTGTATATTACTTATATCTGTTTTGATTAGATCCCTGGCCAGGACCTTTTCTTGTTCTTTCTTGTTCTGGGGTAAATTCCTCCATCTTAGCATTTTGCCTAGGTTTCTGTCTTTTTCTGCATGTTAGAAAAGCCTGCTGTGGTTCATGCTCCTGCAAGTAATGGTTTTACAGAGAAGGGTTCATATAAGGTCCAGGGCCTGGTGCTTCAGGAAGTGTCTCTGGCATGTGCTATGTGCCCTCTGGTGCTGTGTTTTGGCTGCTCTATCCCTCAGGCCAGTGGTCTGCAGAGGTTCTCCTTGCCTGCAGTGGGGGATGTTTGGAACTTGGCCAGAGTGTGGCGAGTTTTAACTAGTCGTGCTCCGGTCTGCTTGTTAAAAGGGACCTGATGTTTTTTCCACTAGAATGGAACATTTACAGAATTCTGTGGTCCCTAGACATCCTGTGTGCAGGGGCTTCCATTGCTCTTCTGGGGATGTGGCCCACTGAGCTGGTCTTTAAGCACACTTGCCCAAGAATGGCAGTAGTATCGGCAGAGCACAGGGAGGCAGGACTTGGTAGAAGCAGGTAAGGCAGCCAGTGTTGGCACTATGGTGTTTACTGAAGTTAGTTTATGCTGAGGGGCGGGACAGAGAAATGGTGCCAGCCAGCTCCTTTGTCCCCAGAGACAGGAGTCTGAGAGCCCATGCCTGCTGCTCTCAGGACAGCACTTTCAGAGGAGCGAATGATCTCCCCTCATGCATCCCAGGCTTTTTTTTTTTTTTTTTTCCCAGATCACTGCTTCCACACTGTCTGTCTCTGGGTTGCTTGTCTGCCTGGAGCAGTACAGTGCACCTTGGGCTCCTATCTCAGCCACACCTGATGATTTTTAAAATTCCAAACCTCAGGGACCTGATGTGGCAGGGACCCATGCTGGTCCTCTGGGGAAGAGTGTCACAGTGGTGGGACTGACACAGGTGTGACCCAGAAAGGCCGTCATGCCAGAGCACAAGGGCACGGTATTTGGAACAACGCAGGCTAAACAGCCAGTGTCTGGGTTTGCTGCCCTCAGCAGGTGTCTCTGCACCTATGCTGAAGGGCTGGGGAGAGAAGTGGTGCCTACCAGTTCTTTTGTCCCCAGAGAGGCCATGCCACCGTTTGTGGATGCACTCCAAAAACATACAAATAGTCCCTCCCCATGCACCTGAGATGATCCACAGATCATGCAGTCTGTCCCAGGGTTGCTTGCCTGTCAATGGCTTTGGAGAAGTGTTCTCTTCGTGCATATCCCTGTGTGCTCCACTCTTTCCTGCCTTTCTCTGCAGCCAGGGCACCCTCCCCTCTGCAGCTGCCATGCCCCCTTTCTTCCACAAACCACATCTCTGTATTTCCTACCTTCCTCAGTGTGGCCTCTTCTCTCCCTCTAGCGGTGTAGTCTGTTCTATCAAACCTCAGGTTGATTGCTTGGGTATTCAGAATGATTTGATAGTTATCTAGCTGTGTTCAAAGGATGAGGCAATTCTAGGGTCCTCCTACTATGACGGCAGCATAGTCTCCCATCAGTGTCTTAGAGTTTACAGGGAACATCTCTTTTACCTTTATGGTTAGGTTTATTGCTAGGTATCTTACAGTTTTTCCTGCAAGTGTAAATGGGATCGATGTGCTGCTTCATTATTGATGTATAGAAGTGCAACAGAGTTCTGTATGCTGATTTTGTATCCTGCAACTTTACTGAATTTGTGCATCAGTTCTAGCAATTTTTTGATGGAGTCTTTTAGGTTTTCTATATTACGCCATGTCATCTGCAAGTAGCGAAAGCTATACTTCCTCTATCCTGGTTTGGCAGGTTTTTATTTCTTTTTGTTGTCCGATTGTTGTGGCTAGCACTTCCAAAACTATGTCAAATAACAGTGGTGAGAGTGGACATCACTGTCTTGTTCCTGATTGTAGAGGAAGAGCTCTCCGTTTTTGCCCATTGAGGATGACAGTGGCTGTGGACTTTTTGTATTTGGCCTTTATTAGGTTATGTTCCTTCTACCTTAGTTTGTTGAGAGTTTTTGTAATGAACGGATGTCCTACTTTGTCAAATGCTTTTTGTGCATCTGTTGAGAGGATCATGTGGTTCTTCGCCTTTCTTTTATTAATGTGGTGTATTACATTGATTGATTTGCAGAAAGTGAAGCATGGTCACAGCTCAGGAATAAGTCCCACTTGATCGCGGTAAAAGGTTCTTTTAATGTATTGTTGGATTAGGTTTGCTAGTATTTTCTTGAGAATTTTTGCACCCGTGTTCATCAGGGATACTGGCCTGTAGCTCTCTTTTTTGCTGGAATCTTTGTCCGGTTTTGGTATCAGGGTAGTGCTGGCTTCATACAACGAATGAGGAAGTTTTCCTTCCTTTTCCATTTTCTAGAATCGTTTGAGAAGAATAGGAATTAAGTCTTCTTTAAATGTTTGGTAGAATGCCCCTGGGAAGCCGTGTGGCCCTGGACTCTTGTTTGTTGGAAGTTTTTTTGCTTGTTTGTCTGTTTGTTTTATTACTGACTCAATTTCTTTGCTGGTAATCAGTCTGTTCAAATTGTTCCTTTCTGTTTCAGATTTGGTAGATAATATATTTTTTTAACATCTTAATTTTGATTTTATTTTTTTCAGTGTTCCAAGCTTCATTGTTTATGCACCACACCCAGTGCATCACGCGATATATGCCCTCCTCAATACCTACCACCAGGCTCATCCATCCCCCCATCCCCCTCCCCTCCAAAACCCCCAGTTTGTTTCTCAGAGTCCACAGTCGCTCATGACTCATCTCCCCCACTGACTTCCCCCAATTCACTTTTCCTTTCCTTCTCCTAATGTCCTCCATTTTATTCCTTATGTTCCACAAGTAAGGAAAACCATATGATAATTGACTTTCTCTGCTTGACTTATTTCACTCAGCATAATCTCCTCCAGTCCCGTCCATGTTGATACAGAAGTTGGATATTCATCCTTTCTGATGGTGGTGTAATATTCCATTGTCTATGTGGATCATATCTTCTTTATCCATTCGTCTGTTGAAGGGCATCTTGGCTCTTCCCACAGTTTGGTGATTGTGGACATTGCTGCTATGAACATGGGGGGTACATATGGCCCTTCTTTTCACTACATCTGTATCTTTGGGTAGATTGTATGTTTTTAAGAATTTATCCAGGTTGTTTTTCTAGGTTGTTGGTATATTGTTGTTGTTGTTTTTATAAAATTCTCTTATAATTGCCGATATTTCTGTGGTATTGGTTGTCATTTCTCCTCTCTCAACTGTGACTTTATTTATTTGGGTCCTTTCTCATTTCTTTTTTATAAAAGTCTAGATAGGGGTTTACTGACTTTATTAATTTTTTTCAAAGAACCAGCTTCTGGTTTCATTGATCTGCTCTATTGGTTTGTTGTTGTTGTTGTTGTGTCTGTGTCATTTAAATCTGTTCTATTATTTCCTTCCTTCTGCTGATTTTAGGCTTTGTTTGTTGTTATTTTTCTAGCTCCCTTAAGTATAAGGTTAGGTTGTTTATTTGAGATTTTTCTTGCCTCTTAATGTAGGCCTGTATTGCTATATACTTCCTTCTTATGACCATTTTTACTGCATCCCAAAGGTTTTGCACTATTGTGTTTTCATTTTCATTTGTTTCCGTGTATTTTTTAGTTTCTTGACCCATTCACTCATTAGTAGCATGTTGTTTAACCTTCATGTACTTGTGATCTCTCCGTATTTTTCCCTTCTGGTTGACTTGTGGTTTCATAGTGTTGTGGTCGGAAAAAGTGCATGGTATGATCCCAATCTTTTTGTATTTGTTGAGGCATGATTTGTGACCTAGTATGTGATCTATTCCAGAGAATGTTCCATGTGCACATGAAAGGAATGTGTATTCTGCTGTTTTAAGAGGAAATGTTCTGAATACATCTGTGAAGTCCCTCTAGTCCAGTGTGTCATTCAAAGCCCTTGTTTTCTTGTTGATTCTCTGCTTAGATGATCTGTCCATTGCTGTAAGTGGAGTGTTAAAGTCCCTTACTATTATTGTATTATTGTCAATGAGGACCTTTATGTTTGTTATTGTTTCATTGGGGATCCTGTGTTGGGTCCATAAATGTTTCCAATTGTTAGATCTTCTTGCTGTATTGTCCCCTTTATTATGAATCGTGTCATTCTTCTCTTGATACAGTCTGGTTTAAAGTCTACTTGGTCTGATACAAGAATCAATATGCTGGCTTTCATCTGACATTTTTTTGTGTGAGAAATGTTTCTCTAGCCCCTCACTTTCAATCTTCAGGTGTCTTTAGGTCTGAAATGTGTCTCTTGTACGAAGTATATAGATGAACCTCATTAGTTTTTTGGTTGTTGTTTTTTTTTTTCTCATCCACTCTGACACCCTGTGTCTTTTAATTGGGCCATTTAGTCAATTTACACTCAGAATAATTATTCATAGTATGTACTTATTGCCAATTTTTTACTTGTTTTTGTCATTTCTGGAGATTTTCTTTGACCCTTTCTTGTCATTATCACTGTTCATCTCTCCTTTGCAAAGAGTCCCTTTAGTACTTCTTCCAGGGCTGTGTTATTGGTCATGATATCCTTTAGTTTTTGTTTGTCTGGGCAACTCTGTATCTTTCTTTCTATTCTGATAGCCTTGCTGTAGAGTATTCTAGGTGGCAGATTTTCCAATTCAGCTCTTTGAATATATGATGCCACTCCCTTCTGGCTTTCTGTTTCACGTTTCTATTGAGAAATCTGAACCTAGCCTGATGTATCTTCCCTTGTAAGTTAAGGACTTCTTTTGTCTTGCTGCTTTTAACATTTTTAACTTATCACTCTATTTTTCAAATGTAATTACAATATGTCTTGGTGTTGGCCTGCTTTTGTTGATTTTGATGGGAGTTCTCTGTGTCTCCTGGTTCTGAATGGTTGTTTTCGTCCCCAGATTGGGGAAGTTTTTAGCTATTATTTTCTCAAATAAACTTCCTGTCCCTTTTTCTCTCACTTCCTCTCCTGGGATTCCTATGATACAAGTGTTATTATGTTCGATGCTGTCACTGAGTTCCCAAAGCCTTTTCTCATGATCCATAGTTCATCTTTCTCTCTTCTGTTGAGCCTCATTATATTCCATCATTCTATCTTTATACCACTCATTCATTCCTCTGATTCTTCTATCCTTGTGGTCATTCCATCCAGCCAGTTTTGAATCTCAGTTATTGTCTTTTTCATTTCTGTCAGGTTGGCTTTTAACTCTTTTATCTCTGGGGTAAGGGTCCCTGAACTCTTCCACTCTTTCCCTAGCCCAGTGAGTATTCTTATGTTTGTTGCTTTAAATTCTCCCTCACTCATGTTACTTATATCTGTTTTGCTTCAATTTCTGGCCACGGCCTTATTTGTTTATTTATTTATTGCATTTGGGATGAATTCCTCCATGTGACATTTTGTCTAGTCTCTGCCTTCATCTGTATGTGAGAATAGATAGCCAGTTATGATTCCTGCTTCTGAGAGCAATGGCTTTATGAAGAAGAGGTCATGCAGTGTCCAGGGCCTGGCACTTCAGTGAGTGTCTCTGGTGTGTGTTGTGTGCACTCTGCTGGAGTGTTTTGGCTGATCTATCTTTCAGGGTAGTTGTCTGCAGAGGCTCTCTCTGCCTGCGGTGGTCAGTGTTTGGTCCTTTGCCAGAATGTGGTGAGTTTTAAGCACGTGTGCTCTAGCCTGCTTGTTAGATGAGACCTGATACTATCTGAACTGGAACTGAAGCGCTGAAGAACTCTCTGGCTGGAAGATGTGGTGTGGGCAGGGGTTTCTTCTGGTCTTCTGGGAAGGGGCCCTCTGCATTGGGACTGGAGCAAGTTTGACTAAGGAGGATAGTCTCTCCAGTGTGCAGGGGTGTGGGGCTTGGTGTAAGCAGGTTAGGCAGCCAGTGTGGGTGCTGTGTTGCTTCCTGCAGGTGGCTCTGTGTTTATGCTGTGGGTCAGGGGAGGGAAATAGCTCCAGCCAGCTTCTTTGTCCCCAGAGCAGCATCTCCACGAATACTGGCTCTCAGGGACACACTAGGAGAAGAAACAAACCCTCCCACTGTGTGTCCCAGGTGGTTCTCAGATCACTGTTTCCACACTGTCTGCCTTCAGGTCCTTTGCCTGCCTTCTCTTCAGGAGCAGGGCAGTGCCCACCAAGTCTATTCCAGCCAAGCCCACTGACCTCTAGAACTCCAGCCTTTAAGCCCCCTTGGTTGCCAGAACTCATGAAATTCAGCCACTCTTGCTTTCCAGGACAGTGGCTTTGGGGATGCATTCTCTTTATGCGTTCCCCTGCATGCTCCTCTCTCTTACCCTTCTCTGTGACCACAGCTCCCTCCCCTCTGCAGCACCCAGGATTCTTTTCTCCCCTAATCCATGGATCCCCACTTCCTTACCTTTTTGGATGTGGCCTCTTTTCTCCCTTTAGTTGTGGGGTTTGTTCTGTCAGTCTTCAGGTCTCTTTCTGGGGCATTTAGGATGATTTGATAATTATCTAGTTCTGATTGTGTGCGAGGTGAGCACAGCATTCCCCTACTCTGCTGTCATCTTGTCTTCTCCTACTCATGGCTTTTTTATTTTTGAGCCACTCTCTGTGTCCCTGTGCCTGATTCACTGTCCCCATCTCTTCATTTTTGGCCTTGCCTGCCTATTTGTGTGATTCTGTTTCTGGGTATCCCCAGGTTTATTTTTATTCTGTGTCTTTGCCCCCCTGCGTCTCTGGATAGATTTCCTTGTCACCGTGTCTCTGCCCATTTGTTTATGTTCTGTGTGTCCGTTCCTATGTGTCTAGGTTTCTTTGTTCCTATCTTGATCCTTCCAGACATGATCCTGTGTATCTGTTCCCATTTCTACCTTGTATCCATATGGCTGTGTTTGTGGATTCACATCCCCATGTCTACTTATTCTGGGATGTGTGTGTGTGTGTGTGTGTGTGTGTGTGTGTGTGTCTTTCTCTCACTCCTTTTCTAAAATCTTGTGTCCCTATGTCACAGTGTCTCCACTGTACCTGGGCCTCCAGCTTGCCTGTCTTTATGCCTCTCTGTTACCTAACCTAACCCTAACCCTTATGTCTTGGCTGGTGTTTGTCACAGTTTGGGTGTCTGCATTCCCATGCTTTTGTCACTGGATCTCTGAGTATATAAATTTGTGCTCCAGTTTGACTCTTGGTGTGCTCCTCTGCATGCGCCCATGTCCTTGGGTCTTTGTTACCAAGTCTTGGTATAAGTAACATCTCTGTTTCTATGATTTTGTAGATCTGTGGTCTTGTGTCTCTGTTTTCTTCTCCCATCCCCTATCCCATTTCTGTCAGTTACCATGTCATCATGTCTCTATGCTTCTACTTCTTCAACCTTGGTGTATTGGGCTATGGTTTTGACCTATGTCTCCCTGGTTACTTCTGTGTCCTTGTGTCTCTATGTGTCACTGTGTGTCTCGTCTCCTCTGCTTTTGTGTCTGGGTCTTTGTGAATATCTCTGTCTCTCTCTCTCTCTTGCTCACTTTCTCTCTTCTTAAGACTTTTTTTTTTCAGTAGTTCAAGGAAAATTTTCTTTTCTTTTCTTTTCGAATTTTTTTTTAACTTTTTATTTTTTATAAACATATATTTTTATCCCCAGGGGTACAGGTCTGTGAATCACAACATGGATGGAACTAGAGCGTATCATGCTTAGCGAAATAAGTCAAGCAGAGAAAGACAACTATCTTTTCGAATTTTTATTTAAATTCTAGTCAGTTAACATGCAGTGCAATATTGGTTTCAGGAATAGATTTCAGTAATTCATCACTTACATACAACACCTAGTTTTTGTTTGTTTGTTTGTTTGTTTTGTTTTGTTTTGTTTTTGAGATCATCTCTACATCCCAACGTGGGGCTTGAACCCACAATCCCGAGATCAAGTGTCACGTGTTCTTCTGAGTGAACCAGCCAGGAGCCCCAGAAAAACTACTTAAATGACTGAGGGAGTTATAGATATTTGATGAAGTCTGGAGTGTTTGGGGGAGGGTGGGAAGGACATCTGAGCCAAGATCTAAGTTGTGATCTAGAATTTGAGTGGCAATGCAAAAGATGAGCATGGTAGACAGGGACCAGGGCAGGTAAGTTCAGAGCAATTATCAAATAGAACAGCTTGAGAGAGGTCCCATAGTGGAGTTGGGGTTGAGACAGGGCCCATTAGGGAACGGAGAGGAGGCCGGGGTTGGGGGGTGGATAGAGTTCAGAGAGCGAGTGGGAAAAAGTGAGGTTAGAGGGGTATAGGATAGAGGGCAGATCACGTAGGGCCTTGTCGGGTATAAAAAGAACTTTGGGCTTCATTCTAGGTAAGATGGGAAACTCTTGAGGGGGGTTAAGTGGGAGCGGGACATGAAGTAATCTTTGTTTTTCAATAATCCTTTTGCTGCTGAGGAAGGATGGCAAAAGAAAAAAAAAAAGAAGAAAGGAAGAAAAGAAAGAAAGGAAGGAAAGAAAGCAAGCAAGAAAGAAGGAAAAATAATGTCCCGAGAGAGGGAGCAGGGAGACCAGTGAGGAGAATGGAACAGTTTTCTATGGTAGACATGATTGTAGTCTGCCCTAAGATAGTGACAGTTGAGGTGGTGAGAACTGGGTGCATTTAGCAAATATGTCAGAGGCAACATTGCCAAGAATTGAAGATGGATGGGATATTGGCAGGTGGTGAAGGAAAGGGGCATGTCAAGGATCTCATGCCCAAATCTGTATCTCGGTGACTTACTGCCACCACCAACTAGTTCTAATCCTGCCCTATAATGTCTCCCAAGAAATGTTGCTCTTCTTAGGAAGAGAGAACAATGGAGTGGTGGAGCACATTCAGTCTGCAACCAAATGATGCAGGCCCAAATGATGCCATCCAATGATGCAGGCCTAGTTGTGTGACATGGAATAAGTTACTTCAGTTCCCTGCACTTCAGTTTCCCCATGAGTAAAATGCAGGTATCCACAGGTTGTGTGTGTGTGAGTGTGTGTATGTGTATTAAATGAGGGACTAAAAAAGCAATATATAGACAAGTACCTGCACATACAAAGGACTAAAAAATGTTAACCTTTGTTACTTCACAGTCTTTAGGAAATTTAAGGATAATTGTTATCTTTTCCAATTTGTGTACCCCTCTCCTTAAACAGGGCTGTATATAGAGCACAAAAGAACTAATCAGACCTGCCTTACCCAGTGATGCCTCCAGTTAGAACCCTGTATCCCTGCCCTGTCCTGGAAACATGAGCAATTCTGTTGTCCAACAGAGCAAATGTCAAAACCACAACTTGATCAGTTTCTTTCTGTTTCGCTTTCCCAGTCTTAATATCCCTCCTCTCTCAGGGCCTCTAATTCTGTGCTTAGGTTCTAAGGCCCAGAGAGGTTAAGTAGCTGATTCAAAGTCTCAAAGCAAGCAAACAGGCAACTGTCATCACTAGAATCTGCAGAAGCTTTGTACATTCCTAGTTCCCGGAGCTCTCCATTCTTACCTCCTCCTCATGGCTTGACCTCTTGCCCGTGGCACTAACCATCTTCATCAGGAGTGAGGAAGGTATAGAAAGCTGGTGTGTTCAAGGACTCCATGATCATGGACTCCACCATTGACTTAGACAGCAGCTCTAGCTCCTCAGGGAAATGGAGCAGGCTGGTCACCTCAGGGAGGATGCTAGAAGGCAGCAAGACTGGCACATTTGGGGGCTGCCTTCTGGCATAGGCCTGGAGCTGCTGGAGAGGCCCATTGTTGGGACTTCTGACACAGGTAGTCCCAGAATTTGCCTGGTGTTTGGGGGCCCCAGCAGCAGATCCTGCTGAAGCCAGAGCTTTCTCAGGGCAGCAGAAAGGGCAAGGTGGAGTCAAAGGGAATTGGGAAGGGTGCTCCAAAGACAGAGGTGGTCATGGTCTTGCTGGGACTTGCAGGACTTGAGGTTGTGCTTGTGAATGTGTTTGGATCCTGAGGAGGTAGGGGCATTGGTCTGACAGGTCTGGGGGATAATGGGGTTTTGGGTTTATTGGGGATTGGGGTCCTAGGTTTGGAAAATGATAAGCTTGGGTAATTTGGGGGAGCTGGGGTATTAGAGTTAAGAGGTGTTGGGACTGGGGTGCCTGGCTGGCTCAGTGGGTTAAAGCCTCTGCCTTCGGCTCAGGTCATGATCTCAGGATCCTGGGATCGAGCCCGGCATCGGGCTCTCTGTTCAGCGGGGAGCCTGCTTCCTCCGTCTCTCTCTGCCTGCTTCTCTGCCTACTTGTGATTTCTGTCTGTTCAAATAAATAAATGGGATCTTAAAAAAAAAAAAAGAGGTGTTAGGATTTTAGGGATGTTAGGTTAAGAGGATGCTGGGTTTAGGGTGTGACAGATTGTTTGGGGTCTTGTGAGCAGGAACCTTTGGTCTAGTTTTGTGATAAGTGTTTGAAGACCTGAAGCATGGAGACTCCAGGATTGGCCTGTGGCAAGCTTTTGGGTGACTGTGATGTGAGTATCCCAAGTTGGGAATGTGATAGAGCATCCAGTTTGGGTTGTGATGGAACACCAGGTTTGGAGGACAGTGGAATATCATGTTTCACAATGCCAGCTTTGGGCTGGGATGGGGTGCTAGGATTCAGAAGTGGGACTTGTGTCTTGGCAGTCATGGGTAATAGGGTACCAGGATTCTGGTGTGATGGCACGCTGGGCTTCAGAAGCATTAGGGCACCAGAGTTTGAGGGCCAAAGGTAGCAGTTTTTGTTCTGAGAGTTGGCTGAACCAAAGTGCCGGAATCCTGTTGTGTAGGATTTGGGGATTTGGGGTGTGCTGGGATGGATAGGGTACTTAGTGTCCTGACCCAGTGGCTCCAACTCCTTGGAACTGGACATAATTTCTGTAGAAGCAGGAGCCATTGGGGATAAGTAGGACCTTGGTTTCACAAGCCCTAATTTGGGAGAGACCTTGGGTAACAAGGCTGACGGGGCTGTGCCTGTCCCGAGGCCACGTCTGCTGGCGGATGAAGGCATAATGGTGCCTAGTACAGCTGCAGTGGAAATCTGTGATCTGACCTTCCCACTTGCCTCCTTGGGCTGCACCATAACCAGTGAAGTCAGAGGTGTGACAACATTGTTTTCAAGGGACAGCTTGAGGACTTCGGTGGCCAGCAGGCGGCGAGCAGACTTGGAAGCATCCCTCAGCAACTCTCCACTGGTGGTGTAGGCCCAGAGGCAGCAGGTGAAGTGGGCTACGTTGTAGGCCCACTCCCCTGGGACACCAGAGTTCTTCTGGCTCTGCTGGTGGCTGCCTCACTGTGGCAGGCTACAAGAAGCTGACTCGGGGCCACAGGCTGCCAGGTGGATGCCAAGTTCCTGCTTTCCTACCTGCCTGCCTGTGCCTGTCCTGCCACCACCAGTTCTGAGCCACGAAAATAATGGGGAAAAGGTCCAAGGGGAGGCCCCAACCAAGCCTCCCAGAGGAGGGGAGGCTCTCCCTTCAAGAATGCACGTCTGCCAGCGGAGGAATGGAGATCTCCTCATAGAGGCCCTTCAGCTGTAGGGCTGCATCAGTGCCCTCATACGTGCACCAGGCTTCTCCCTGGTTCTCCAGGGGCAGGTGACACAGCAATGGGAAGTCAGCCTCATCCCTGAAGGCCAAACTAAAAAGGGACACCCTGTTGCCCAGTGCCTGACAGATGTTGGAGAGGATCACCCTAGGGGTCATCACACTGGCTATGGGCTCCGCATCTGTCAGGAAGATGATGAGACGGATCCTCCTCACACTGCAGCCCTGACCAGTTTTCTGATTGCTGTGGTTTAGCAATGCTATGCTGTAGCAGAGCTGCACTGATGTTGGTCCCTAATTGGGAAGCAGACTGTGAGACCATCTTTTCTAGTTATTTCTATCCCCATTGCAGACACCTTAGACACCTCACCAACCTCTCAGGCTCAGTCATTTCTCATCTTTGCTCAGGCTGTTTCTGCTGCTTATCCTTCCCAACACTCCTGCCCCCCCCCACGGGTTCCCCGAGATCTGACAGTGGGGCCCACATGTCCTTGGCTTTTATCACTCCCTGTCTCAGACTACGATTTGCCTGTTTCCTGGGGGGATATCTGAGACAGGCATCTCCCCAATGATAGCAACCCCACCTCCATGCTATAGGGGAAGGAAGGGCTGAGTTTACCAGAGGTGGCGGGTCGGGGAGACTTCAGTACTTCTCTGAGAGACGATTGATCAAAAGCCAGAATCAGGGCAACAGCTTGACCAAGTGCTTGGAAATACCTACATAGATTATTGATTTTTAAAAGTTTTGGCAAATTTTTCTGAGTATGTGCTTTAAAGAAACGCAGGGCCGAAGAGGAATGTGCCCTAAAATACATAGTGCTATGTTCTTTCAACTAGGAAAGGGGAGGCAGAAGGATGAAGGGACATATTTGTATAAAATATAATAGTGATGTTTCAGGTATTGTGAGAGGTGAGGTAGATGGGGGAACAAAGGGAGCATTTCAAAAATTCCCCATATCTGGGGCACCTGGCTGGTTCAGGCAGTAGAGCACGTGACTCTTAATCTCAGGGTCATGAGTTCGGGGCCCATGTTGGGCATGGGGCCTACCTAAAATAGAAAAATAAATAAATAAATAGATAGATAGATAAAAAGGAATTCCCCACATTACCACAGCCCATCCATTTCAGTGGGTAGGTCTACACTTACAACCACCAGCTTCCATGTGACCCAGGTAGTCCTTGGTGCTGTGGATATTCTGGATGCTAGCTAGATGCTAACCGAGTCAGAAAAGGTGATGGTTTAGAAGTGGTCGTTGACCTGTGCGCCACCCAGGATCACGTTCGTGGCCTTTTCAGTCTGTGGGATATGGGTGAAATGAAGGAGATGGACCAAGGCTGGAGGTCTTGCTCAAGACTAAAAAGTTATTTCTATACAAGGTACTGAGGCCTAAGTGTGGTATGGTTTTAAGACTCTCTGACTCCGGCACTCCGTAAGTCTAGAATTCTCGGGGTCAAAATGCTACAGGCCCTTTGGATCTAAGCCTAGAACTGCACTGTCCAATGGAAACTGCTAGCCACATGTAGCTACTTAAATGTAAGCTAGTTAGAATTAGAAGAAAAATTATGAATAAACTGTTCCTTTACTTGCAGTAGCTACATTTCAAGTGCCCAATAACCACACAAGGGTTATTGCAGAGCAGTGGCTACTCCTGTATGGGACACCTCAGAACTTCAGAACTTTTCCATCAAGATAGTTCTATTAGACAGTGGTGGTCTAGAAGGTTCAAGCTCCATGCTTTCAGGGTGCTAGGGTCCTATGTGTTCCATGGTTCCCGGACCCCATGACCCAGGATTCAGTGATTCCAGGACCCTAAAGCTTAAGACCTTTATGATTCTGGGTCTTTATAACTTCCTTTAAGTGACTTTGCAAGCTCTGGTTCTGCCCTGTGTAATCTGTTCTTTTACCTCACCTTCCATTTCTTCTAGGCGGATCCTCTTCTCAGTCCCCAGATAACCCAGATCCCATTCCCCCCCGCCAAACTTTGCTCTTATTGTGCCCTTTAGGTAACAGACCTTTCCACTTCCCCTTTACTTATTCATATCTTCACTGCTCCTTCTCTGGGCAGCCCTTCCTTGATTGCTTACTCTGACCCATGCCCCTTGTACCCAGATAGTCCCTGTCCCAGATGGTTTGCTCGCTGTCATATGTAGAATGTTTTCATTTTCCACACTGATATTGAGCCCTCTGAGAACAGGGCTTTGAATACTTCTCCCTTTTGGCTCCCTTATCCGTAACAATACCTAGCATAGGTCTAGGCACATTAGAGTTTCAGGGAACAGGGAATGCAGGTCCTAGTATTAGGTACCTCTTACAGGGCACTTGTTATGTTTCAGGCACTGTGCCAAATACTTAGATGCATCAGCTCATTTAATCGTCATAGCAACACAATGGAAAAGATACTGATATTATACCCATTTTATCAGTGACAACACCGAGGCTCAGAGAGGCAGAGTGACTTGCTCAAGGTCACACAACTAGTCACTGATGAACCACAGATGCAAATCCATATTTTGGAGGTGTTAAACATTATGCCTTCCAAGTTTTATATTGTTATAGATTTCAGAGACCACAGGGACTACCACTTGTGACCCACCTTTCTCTACACCTTAAACTGATAGAAGATGCCTTGAATGCTTTCAAGGGGATCAGAGTCTTTCCTGCCACAGGATGAGCTCAGGGTAGAGGTCACACATTCTGGAATAGGGAGCTGAAGTCTTCCTCAAGACTGAAAGGTTATTTCTCTACAAGGTACTAAGGCCTAAATGTTGCATGGTTTTAAGGATTTAGCCACTCATTCTTGTTTTCATTCAGAGGACTGAAACATAGAGCATGATGGCCCTTCCTGAGAATCTCCCACTAACCAGAGACAAATCGTGTTTTTAGAAGTATGTCATTTAATCTACTGAGATTTTCCAGCTATCTGTCTGTTACTGATTTCTAGTTTATTCCACATGGTCTGAGAGCATATATTTATTGTATGATTTGTACTCTTTTACTTTGTTAGGGCGTGTTTTACAGCCCACGATGTAGTCTATTTTGGCAAACATTCCATGTGAGCTTGAGATGGATGTGTATTGTGTTGCTGTTGGATGAAGTACTGTGTAGATGTCAATTATTCAACTGATTAATGGTGCTGTTCTGTTAAACTCTGTCCTTACTGATTTTGTGCCTGCTGGATCTGTCCATTTGTGATAGAAGGGAGCTGACGTCTCTAACTATAACAGTGGTTTCATCTATGTCTCTTTGCAGTTCTAACAGTTTTTGCCTCATGTCTTTTGACGTTCTATTGTTAGGTGCATTACACATTAAGGATTGCTGTGTCTTCTTGGAGAGCCATTATATAATTATAGTTATATAAGATTTTTTTTTCAGTCTGAAAGCAGTCATGGTTTATTAACTGGCCAAACTGCAGAAATAGTGATGGCAGATACCTTAGTTTATCCTTCTAATAAGCTGTTCATCTGGTCTTCCCTATTGCCAGCAACTGCGCCTCCCACAAAATGGGTGATCCTTTTCTTCGTTCCACTTCATGGAGAAGATAATTTGCAGGGCCCCTGGAAGTTTTGTGGTTCTTTGAAACACTTTACAGTAATACTTTATAGGTCTTGTGAATCAGATCCTCCATGAAAACAATGCCATATTTACCAAGAGATCAACCAGTGTGTTATCTGTCAGGGATATTTGCTTTGTTTCTTTAAACAACGCATCTCCTTATCCCTGATAACTTACTTGCTCTAAAGTTGTTTCATCTGAAATTAGTATAGCTGCTTCAGCTTTTTTGTGATTAGTGTTCAGAATGGGATATCTTTTTTTCCCATACCATGACTTTTAGTCTATCTGTGTCTTTTTATTTAAAATCGGTTTCTTGTAGACAACACAGAGTTGGGTCTGCTTTTGTTTGTTTGTTTTCGTTAGGTTCCGTTTTGTTTTAATCAACACTGATAGTCTCTGTCATTTAATACGTGTATTTAGACCATTCATGGTTAAAGTGATTACTGTTATGGATAGATTAATATTTGACATGTTTTTAACTGTTTTCTATTTGCTACCCTTGATTTTCTTTTCTTTTCCTTCCTCCCTCCCTCTCTCTTTCCCTCCCTCCCTTCCTTCCTTCCTTCCTTCCTTCCTTCCTTCCTTCCTTCCTTTTTTCGGTCTTAAACTATTTTTCTGTCTTCTGTGGCTTTAATTGAGTGTTTTATACGATCCCATTTTCTCCTGTCTTTTAGCAGAGCCATTATGGTTGTAATGTTGTTGTTTTTTTTCCTTATTGATTGCCCTAGAGTGTGCAATCTGCTTTTACAACTAATCCAAGTCCACTTTCAGAAAACACTATACAGCTTCAAGTACCTCATGGAAGAATATTTCCAATTCATCCCTCCTGGCTCTTATGTAACATTGCTGTCATTAATTTCACTTATCTATAAGCTGTATTCACTGAACACATTATTTCTATCACTATTTTCAGCAAACTCTTTTTGTTACATCTATTAATTAAAAAAGAAAAGAGTTTCTTTATCCATAATTCATTCCTTTCCTAACACTCTTCCTTTCTTTATGTAGGCCCAAGTATATGAACTACACTATTTCCCTTCTCTCTGAAGAACTTCTTTAAACATTTACCTGTGCAAGGCAGGTCTACTGGCAAAAAGTCCCTCAATTTTTGTTTGGCTAATAAAGTCTTCCTAACTCATTCACGCTGGAAAGACAATTTTGCTGTATACAGAATTCTAGGCTGGTAGTTTTGGGGGTTCCTTGTTTTGTTTTGCTTCTCTTCAATACGGTAAATATTTCATTTCACTCTCTTTTTGTTGCATGATTTCTCAAGAGAAGTCCAATGTAATTCCTATTCTTGTTCCTGTATAAGTAAGGTGATATTTTCCATGGGCTTTTTTTTTTTTTTTAAAAGAAATTTCTCTTTGATTTTCTGTAGTCGGAATAGGATATGCCTATGTGTAGATTTTTTTTTTTTTTTAATCTTGCATGGTGCTCTCTGAGCTTCCTAGACCTGTGGTTTAGTGGCTGTCCTTTATTTTGGAAAATCTGTACCCAGTAATCCTTCAAATATTTCTTGTGTTATTTTCTTTCTTCTCCTCCTGGTGTTCCCATTACACATATGTGATACTTTTGTAATTGTATACAGTCCTTGGATATTCTCTTTTTTCATATTTTGTTTTACATTCTTTCTCCTCTTTGCTTTTCAGTTTGGGAAGTTTCTATTAACATATCCTCAGGCTTATTGACTTGTTCTTTGCCCATGTTCAGTCTCCTAATGAGCCCACCAAAGACATTTTTCATTCCTGTTATGGTGTTTTATATTTCTAGCATTTACTTTTTCTTTTCTTAGGGTATCCATCTCTGCTTGCATTACCTGTCTATTCTTGCATGTTATCCACTTTTCCCATTAGAGCCCTTAGCATATTAGTCATGGCCACTTTAAATTCCAGGTCTAATAATTTCTCTGCCGTATCAGTCTGGTTCTGATGATTGATTCATCTTTTTGGACTGTGTTTTGTTTTGTTTTGGTTTGTTTTCATTTTAGCATAGCTTGTAAGTTTTTGGTGAAAGCAGACATGATGTATCACGTAAAAAGATCCTAGGTAAATAGGCCTTTGGTGGGAGATTCTATGTTTATCCGGCCAGGAATTAGGTTGTGCTTGCTAGGTGCTAACAGTTTCATGTGTCAGAGGCAAAAATTTCTTTTAGAATCCTTGTTTTTGACTCCTCTATTGTCTTGGGTTGCTTGGGATAGTCTTTCTTAAAGACTCTAAGCTTCCAGTTCCATCAGCTATAATCTCCTGTTGTTATGCAGGAGTGCAGTGCATGTGGTGATATTGTGTGGGGGAAGGAGAAGCATTTCATTGTTCCATGCTAAAAGACTAAGGGCAACTATGCCCCTGAAATATGACCGCCACAAGTGCTCCTCAGCTTTTTCCTGACCTTAGTTGGGATGGGTAGGCTAGAAAAGTTTGGAGTTGGGTATAGCCTTTCCCCTACACTTGAGACTACAAAAGACAGCTTTCAATATTTCCCTTCACCCAGTTTGGTTACACTCTGGTATCGTACAAGTTAGTAGACTTGGGCCCCATGGGCTCTATGGTTCAGAACTTTAAGGCTGTACTGCTCCAGGTCACTTGGACTTTATCATTCTCAAGTCCCAGAGTATTGTAGTTCAAAATACTGCTTCCGGAACTTTATGGATTCAGGCTCTAAACTCAAAATCTCTTTGGCCTATGGCCCCAGTATTCCATTTTAAGGGTGCTCTGTAGAAGGGCGACAATATTTTAAATCTAGATGGATCCGGGACTTTGTAGTTTCTAAACACTACAATGCCAGTGCACTGTATTTTTCTGGCTTTGAGGTAAAGTAAACAAAATGAGACAAAACAAACCTGTGGCCTCTGGAAGGTTCAGAGTCTAAATTGACTATGGTTTCCTTTTTATACTGTTGACTCGGGTTTTATGACACCAGAGTTCTCCAGCTTGAAGGTTCTATGACTCTGGGCCCCTTGGTGATCTGAAGTTTTGTGGTTAAGGGTCCTGATGGTTACAGCCCCCCATGTCCAATGTTTCAATGTTCCCAGTATTCTGTGGTTTCAGGTCTATGTGGCTCCTGAATGTGCAAGGTACCAGGACCCCAAGGGAGGCCTTGGCCTCTAAGATCCCAGGGTCATGGGAGGTAGAGTCTCTGGTCCCAGGGGACCACTGTTCCTGTACTCTCTGCTTTCTGAGTCTTCTAAAACAAGAGCTATAACAGGTCTGCCGGGTCCTTGTTACCTGCTTCATCGTGGTGCCAAACATTGAGCCAGCCACTTGTATTAACAACGAATACCACATTTTTGTTGACAGGTGGGAGGCTTCTGGGGGCAAAATAATGAATAAAATAGCCCTCGTAAATCTGGACAAAAAGAAGTGAAACCAACAAGAAGTAGGAAAGGCAGTCTAAATCAGGTCCCCTCTTATTCTCCGGCATAGCACCCTGTGCCTTTTTCCTTCCTAGGCCTTCTCTCTGCTTCTAGTTAAATAGGCATCTGTGAGATTGTTTGTTTTAATGTCCACCTCCTCTACCAGAGCTGTGTCTCTGCTGTTCAGGCTGTCAGCCCAGGGCCTGCCCCAGAACTGTGGAGTGAACGAGGCTGGCTTGTGGCCCAAGGCTCCAAGGATCAGGATCTCTGTAATATGTGAGTTCCTGTTCATGAGAGCTGACTTGCACAGTCCTGAGGGCCCCTGGGGACATTTTGCCTGGGCTCCAGGAACTGTAAGTATTGTTTTAACCTCCCTTTATAGAGTGAGCCAGGGGCCCAGCTCCATTGCTGCCAGGGGCTGAGAGTTTGCAAGGCCTCCCTCTCTTCCTTAAGCCTCCTTTCTGCTGTTGCTGGGCAGAGTAGGCAGGGAAGGAGGGAGCAGAGGCTGGGTGAGCTGTCTGTTCAGAGGGGATTGGTTAGACCAGGTGCAGATGCCTTGGGCTGCCAAGGATGTGATTGGCTGCTGACCCCCTTCCCCCACTCCATCTCCCCTCTGCAGAGCTTGGGGGCTGGAACAGATGAGGGAAGTGGAGGCGGGATGTCCCTGGGGGCCAGTGTCAGCTCAGCCTAGGGAAGTATGGGCTTGCTGAGGGTCTGTGCTGCTCAGTAGCCTGAAGTAAGCTCTGCCTTGGGACAGCCAGCTTTACTCTCCTCTCTGCCATTCAGGCGCTCTCTGATCACAAGCCTGGACACATTATCTCCTCCTCTCTCAGGGGGAAAGGAGGATAAGGGAGGACATCTTGCTCTTTCCCTCCACTCTAGCCTCTGAGTTAATTCACACGTGCATGTGGAGGCTCTGTCTCCACTTTCTCCTGACGCTCTACAGCAGTTCTCAAAGACCTGGGTCATCCACCATACCACTGCCCAGGCCCAAGGCAGAGCCCAGCTGTCCTGAGATTCCTGCTATAACCTGAGCAAGTGAGAGTTTCTGGGAAAATCACATTCCTATCTCCTCATGGTCCCAGGCTCCCTGGTGGCCTCACACCTCACATCCTATAAGCCAGAGGCATGACCCAGGTCACCACCCTCTCACGTTCCCCTCAGCTGCCATGCCACCTCACTTGGAGGAAATGTTTCCTTTCCTTCCTAATGAAGAAAACTAATGGCACCAGGCCATGTCCCTTGGACTGCCCACCCCACCCTTGCACAGGGTTCACACACCCATACACCTCTTCCTCTATTAAGGACAAAACAGTCTTGTCCTGGACCCCATGCCCTCCCAGGCTCCATCACCTCCTCCGCCAGTCAGACCCTTCTCTCCAACCTGCCCCACACAAGCTCCTGGGTCTTCTTTAGGATATGGAAAGTGTTGTGTCTTTTCCACCCACTAAGACAATCCCCACTGATCCCAATCCCATCAAAACTTTAAACCATCTTATCTCCTCCCTGTAGCATACCAAGGTAATGGAATCACCAACTGCAGTGGTCGGCTCACGTCCAGTTTATTCCTCTCCACACCACAGACTGGCTTCAGCCCCTGCCACACACTGACTCCTCTCTCACTAAAGGCAACAGTACTTAGTTGGTTTCCAAACTCAATAGGTGTATTTTGATTCTTTTTTTTTTAATTTATTTTTTATTTTTTTATAAACATATAATGTATTATTAGCCCCAGGGGTACAGGTCTGTGAATCGCCAGGTTTACACACTTCACAGCATTCACCATATCACATACCCTCCCCAATGTCCATAACCCCACCACCCTCTCCCTACCCCCCTCCCCACCGCCACCCTCAGTTTGTTTTGTGACATTAAGAGTCTCTTATGGTTTGTCTCCCTCCCGATCCCATCTTGTTTCATTTATTCTTTTCCTACCCCCTAAACCCCCCACGTCGCATCTCTACTTCCTCATATCAGGGAGATCGTATGATAGTTGTCTTTCTCCAATTGACTTATTTCACTAAGCATAATACCCTCAAGTTCCATCCACGTCTTCACAAATGGCAAGATTTCATTTCCTTTGATGGCTGCATAGTATTCCATTGTATATATATACACCACATCTTCTTTATCCATTCACCTGTTGATGGACATGTAGGTTCTTTCCATAGTTTGGCTATTGTGGACATGGCTGCTATAAACATTCGGGTGCACGTGCGTGTTTTTTGATTCTTATCAGACTGCATCCCCCTGATGTATTTCACAACTGGCGATCACTTTTGGTCCCAAGAAGAATCTTCTCTCCTGGGAAACTCAGATGGCAAACTCTCCTTACTCTCTGACCAGTTCTCTGGCCCATTTGATTCAGTCTCTTACATGAGTTCCATTTTCTCTAAGCAGTGCTTTCTGGTTTTTTTTTTTTTTTCAGTCATGGCAAGCAAAGAGAATGATTATGCTTGTGTAACACAATGGAGGGAAGTGATGGCGATACAGAGCTCTGAGCAGACTGCTGGCAGCTGGTGGAGCTAGACACCCAGAGAGCTGAGGAGATCAGTGGCTGCTGGACCTTAGCAGTTGCCATCGTGGATCTGCTCTTCTGGCTCAACACATTCTCCCTGGGTCGCTTCCCTAGCTCTTGTACTGTCAGTCCCTGAATCTCCATGATGACCCAGTACCACATCTTTCTCCTGTCCAATGTTCTCCACTCTTCCCCTTCCACAACTGCATACCTGATCACTGTTAGACCCATTCCCTTGGACGTCTGAAGATGCTTCCAACGTATTTTGCCCAAACAATAAATTGCTATATTTCCCCCATCCTGCCTTTGTGTGCCTTTGTCCTTTACAGACCCTATCATCCACATGGTCACTCCAGATACAAACCTGAGCATCACCCTTGAATCTTCCTGTGCCCCTCACTCCCCACATCCAACCAGCTACCAATTCCTGCTGCTTTAATCTGCAGGATATATCCCAGGCCCACCCCTCCTCTCCATTCCAGACTAACAAAACCCAAATTCAAGACTTCTTTCTCTTTGGTTCTGCTCCTTCTTTTGTGGCCATGCATCTTTGCAGCAGCTGCTCAGTCAGGTCTTCCTAAACTCAAACCCCATAATGTCATTCCCTTTCATGGCTCCCTTGTCAACTTCAAGACTTATTCCATGTTCCTCATCACACCCCTGCAGCACTCGTAGCCTTCGGTCTCACCTCTTACCATTTCTTGTGTCTCAAATGAATGCTCCAGGAACTCCAGCCTACGTGAGGCTCCCTAAACACCCCTGGATATTTCCAGCCTTCATTCCCTGTATCGTGCAGGCCTCGGTTGGCTAGAATGTCTTTCCCATTTCACAGCCCCTCTCCCAACTTGGCATCCATTTTTGCATTCTTTTACCCAGGTCAGTTTTCACTTCTGCCAGGGAGCCCTCCCTGACCACCTTCTTCCCTCATGATGGCATCCGTCCCAGCTTGTGTTGTCATTGACAGAGAACTTTTCATCGTGTGTGTGTGTGTGTGTGTGTGTGTGTGTGTGTGTGTGTCTGTGTGTGTGTGTGTGTTTCACCCAGAAACAGTGAATAGGATCTCCGTGTGATTCACTTCAGGGTTCCCAGCATCAGCCAGCAGTGGGCATGAAGCAGATTAGGTACCCAGGGAGTCCCAACTGAGTGAATGAAGGGGTGAATGTGCAGGACTTTGAAAGATGGGCAACCTCAAGCAGGAATGGGAGGTCAGTGGAGGGATTCTTGGTAGGGGATGCAGGAGTCAGGGCACACAGTAAATGGGAGTATCTGTCTTGCTATTTAGTGCCTAATTCCATCTGTTCTGATTATGTTTCTGCTCCAGGCAATGGTCAAAAAGGTAAAGAATGAGATGCAGACAAATACCTCAATTAACACACCCACAGGATAGAACACCAGGTTAAGGCCCCTGCTGCCACCTACTGGCAGGGTACCCTCAGCTCTTATTTGGAGAGGGAGACTTATTTTACTCCCCCTCCGCAACAGGCTGTACCATACCTCTGTGCCTCTGCGCACACTGTTCCCTACATCTCTCTGCATCTGCTATTCCCTTCACCCCCAACGACCCTGGCAGAGGTAGAGTCTCTTCATATTTTTCCCAGGCTAATTTAAAGGCCAACTCCTTTAGGAAGGCTTTCCTGGAACCCTCCTCAGTGGTATCTGTGCATAACCCATTACAGATTTATATGCAGCATTTAGAACCGTTTATGACTGCCACAGGTCTATGTATCTGGCTGCTTAGGGGCTAGGATGTTCCAAAGGAAGACTAGGGGTTGTGTCCACCTCATTTTTGAGCTCCCAGAATCAGTGAGGACAGGACTGGGCTAGAGTAGCTCTGCTTGGTGGTGATGTATCCACATATGAATGAATGAGTAAATATGTGCAGGGGGAGAGGTGTTACCAAAGCACTATATTAGCCCAGAGCAGACGGGAAAATTGTCAATGGGCTGGGCTCATCAGAGAGGTAGCATTTGAGCAAGTTCTTCAAGGACAAGGACCAATGGAGAAAGGAGGGAGAAGACATTCCCAGGGCAAGCAGAGAGTATGAGCAAATACTCAGGCACAAATGAATGGCAAATTCAGGTGTTTTTAAAGAAAGGCATGTGGCGTGGTGTGGTGTGTGGGGCAGCTGGAGGGTGGTTCGTGTGCTGCAGGTGGTGAGAGATATGGCAAGAAAGGAAGGCTGGGACCAGACATCTCGGGCAGCCATGCAATCGTTGTCAAGCCAAGGGTCCTGGATCCATGCTGGAACCTCCTGGCAGAGCATGAGATTTCTGCATATTCTTCATGAATGTGTGAGCTCAGAATTAAGGGCTCCCTGTTTAGGCAGATGGCTCAGGTGAGGCAAAAAGAATTTTTAAAACTTAGAGACGGCATGAAAGTGTGAGGGAACATGAGAATATCAGAGCTGCAGAAAGTGTGAGAGCCCCATGAGTGGGAGAGACCAATTACTGGCCAATGGTTCACTTTCCAAAAGGACTGGTGAAGAGTGGGCTATAATTTACTTCAACCAAGAGTGGATTCATTTCAGGGTGCCTGGGTGCTTCGGTGGGTTAAGCATCTGCCTTCGGCTCAGGTCATGATGCTAGGGTCCTGGGATGGAGCCCTGTGTTGGGCTCCCTGCTCAGTGGGGAGTCTGCTTCTCCCTCTACTTCTCCTTCTGCCTCTCCCTCCGCACGCCCCCCACCCCTCCTCCTGCGCTCATTCACTCTCTCGCTCTCTCGCTCTCTCTCAAATAAGTGGAGTCTTAAGAAAAAAAAAAAAGCAACGGGTTCATTTGGAGTTTTATTCAATTTATGCAGTTCTGAGTCTCCAACACTTAGAGGAAGCGCATGTGTCTCCTGTGGTGTCAAGTCATGTGTCCCTATACATCATTCTGTCTGTGTTCACTTGTCCTCACTGATCTCTAGGGAAAATCAGATGAGCAATTTGCAGAAGCCAGATTACTGGCCAGGCCTGTCTGACTCCAGAGCCAGACTCTTTCCATTCCATTTCCATTTCCATTCCCCCTCACCTGCACATCTCCAGCGATGCCCTCCATGACTCCATGTGCTGGACCACAAAGTGGGCCATGGTGCCTGAACTGGAAAAGGCAGACTGGTCTTGCAGTGCTGGGCAGAAGGTGATATTCAGACACAGGTCTCTCCCCCTCTCAATCCTGGTAGATGGGGACGAGTCAGCCTCACCTGTATGGGTGGGAAGGATTGAGAGGGGTGGCATGGAGGGCTCACCAGGCAGAAAGGGATGACATCAAAAGGGGCAATATCTGAGCATGGGGAAAAGCAAACCCTGCACCACCCGCTGCTCCTCCTGCTTACAGCACCCTTCCACTTGCCCCAGTGCTATAATCCTCTCCAAATCCCACAGCTAGCTCCTCCTGCTCTGCCTCTTCCAGCAGGCCCAGGCTGACCCACCCAGCCCTCCCCACAGCTCCCAGGCTCTAGAAGTCTGACCCTCACCCACAACCTTGCCCTGGCTCACTTGCCATTCGTCCCTGGGCCCAGTCTCTGGAGGCGTGTCATGTCTCCACCTAGACCAGAGACCTGGGTCTCCTCCCACAGAGGCTGTGTGGTGTGTGCTGTGGAGAGAGACAAACACGGAAACGGGGCCTAGGTCCCCTCCCATGCCCCTTACTGCTGTGGAAAATTGCAGTCTAGCAAGGTTCTCCTCTGGGATAGAATTTCATGTGTTTTCTGACACACACAGCCCGCCACCCGGCCTTCTGACTCTCAGAATCACGTGTGTGAAGAAGGCTTTTAGCGCCTCATGAAATCACAGATGATTCTCTGGTCCCGGATGTTTGCCGAGCAGGCCACAAGATCAGCTCTTCTGGAATTCCAGCCCAAGACAAATGTCCATTTAGACAGGTCCCTGTGCCTCCCTTTTTCCAGAAAATGGAACCTTGGGAATTCTGTGTCCCCCCCCCCTTCTTCCTGCTACAGCTGTCAGGAAGCTTAGGGGCAAACTGAGCCCCCATACTCTCTGAGACTTCTGCTTACATACATTCCCTTGGCTTCCTTCCTTTCAGAGGTCTTTGTTCTGTTTTTTCCCCACAGGATTGGCTCTACCCTCTGCTTTAACCTTTAAGGAGAAGGGGGAGGGAGCTGCCATTTATAGCTTAGGGCTTAAGAGTGCAGGCTGCAAGGACTCAGATGCTCCCTGTGGGCCCCTAGACAAGTTATTCACACTCTCTAAGCCTCAGTCTCCTCATCTGTAGCATGGGAATTATAATAACTCCTATTTCATAGACAGCGTTTGTGGGGATTAAATGAGACCATTTACGTAAAGCACTTGGAACCATACTTGGTTCTTAGTATGTGCTCAATAACGCTAACAATTACAGTTATCATCACATCTTCATGAGACTCTGCACCAGTGATTTGAAGGAAGGCATTTTCTCAAATTCTCACAATGGTCCTGGGCTGTGGATGGCATCTCCCCATTGTACTGGTGGGAATAGTGAAGCGGAGCAGTGGAGTCATTTGCCTGTGGTCCCACCTTAGGAAAAGGTCAAAGCCGGGTTCAGAACCCAGGTCTGTGTGTGTCTTTATGTATGTATACCACCCTGCCTCTCTGGGTCAGTAGGCTCAAATGAGGCAAGGCCTCCAAGCTAAACAGTTTGGTGAGGGTGGTCACATGGCATGAGTGGTTTCTCTGCGCCTGTCCATTCATCTCCCAGAGGAGGTGGGTAGGCCCGCTCAGTGGTTTTCCAATCTGGCTGAATACCAATTTCACCTGCAAATGGGTTAAGAGCATAGATTCCTGGGCCCCTCCCTAACTTACTGAAGCAAAATCCAGAAGGGTGGGGTCCAGGAATCTGTATTTCTAACAGCTCACATAGTGATTCTGATGTAGCCAGTCTGGACTTCAAACATCTGTAGATGAAATTTTTTATATTTTTTATGTTTTTCACCATACGGTACATCATTATTTTTGTTTGTTTGTATGTTTTAGACTGAGCCACCCAGGTGCTCCAATTTTTTTGTGTGTGTGTTATGTTAGTCACCATACAATACATTATTAGTTTTTGATGTAATGTTCAAAACAAGGCTGGCAGCCAGGACAGTTCTCTGGCCTAGAGAGCCTGAGATGGTATCCTCAAGGGCAGCCTGCACTTCACACTGTTTTCCCATTGCCCTTGCATTCTCAGTGGTCATTTGAGGAAATTAGTTGTGGCTTCTGCTACCCTTAGTGGTATAAATATCAAAGGTTATAGATCAATCTATTCTGTCATTCCCTCATACACACTTACTTACTGATTCATTTATCATTTATTCATGTTACATTCATCCACTCCATCCTTTACTCACACATTCATACTTTCCATTTTCATTCACATTCTCTCTGTGTCAATCAGAATGCTATAAAAAAAAAAACAGATGGCACACTCAGTGGTAACTGAGAATAAATTAGTGAAGACATAATTCAGAGGTGGGTAGAGTTAAGGGAACGTACAAGGGATGGCCAGATACCCAAGGACTAATCAGCTAAAAGTCATTTCCACTCCAAAAAATTGAAGGATCAAGGGAATAGGTTATAAGAAAGAGGTGAATTTTATAAATGGGGACATGGGCTGCCCACAGGAGTTTATGGCTATTGTTAGGGGGGACTCAGACAAGGTCAAGAGACAACCCAGTGGGTAGGAATACATGAGAATAAATACTTAAATTCTCGGATCTTCCTCCATCTCATGCCAATGTGTCTTGTTTGCAGAACAAGGGAGCCGGAAGGATCAATCAAGAAAAGTCATTATCCTAGGGCACAAAATAGGATAGATAGGGTTCAAGAGGAGCAAATGGAAATAATGAAGAGAGCCCAGTACCATTATCTCCTGAGCTACCTTTGTTCCTGATTGGGGAGGCCCAGTAATCTGTTCTACATCAAGATCTTCTATGTGAGCTCACATTACGTGGTGAACTGAGTGCAGGGTCACATCCAGTGCCACCAAGTCTAGTATATTAGGAACACCCAAGTTACACGGACTCCATCAACTTATGCCAGCATGGTAAGAGTGAGATCAACTTCAGAGTTCACGTCAGAGGTGACTCTGGCCTCTCAGCTCAGAGCAAGCAGGTAGGAAGGACCACATGCACCACAAGGCATTGGCTGAGCTGGCCCAGGTAGGCTGTGGGTGGGTGGTACAGCCACTGCCTAAGTATGGGAGGACTCAGTAACAGGGTAAAATCAGGTTCTGGTCACACCTGCTTTTCCACCTAATCAGTTGCTCTATCTTGATCTATCCTTGAAAGGTTCCCATGTGCTAACAGCACCTCTGTTTAGCTTGGTATTGGCACTTCAGGTTGCCCAGGTCTGGCTGCTCCTCTAGCCCCATTAGAGTGAGCACTCCTCACCCCTGCCTGACTGGTTTCCCTCCTCTGTCTCTCACAATTCTGTGCCCTTTCTTGTGCAGTTTCCGCCACCTAGGATGCCCTCCTCTGTCAGCTAGTGACCATCACATGCCCTGACAGCTGCCCTGATATGCCCCATTCTTGAATCTATTTTTTCTCTTACTCAGGGCTGATGTCACAGTCCCCACTCCCACTTCAGGCCGTCCCACTGTCAGCACTTGTCACCAACCAGTTACTACTCTTCTCTTGCCCTCTCTCCCTTATCCCCTTCTATGGCCCAGCTCCTGCATGGTTTGGTCTAGGAAGCCTTCCCCTGTCCTCTTCTGCCTTCCCAGACCAGTCACTGTGCCTTGTGTTCCATCTTTCCCAGTTCTGGCCCTTCTCTGACTATGGCATGAATCTCTTTTTCCAGCCAAGCATAGTAACCTGCACATTACGGTTATAAAATAAAATAAGGCACAAATTTTCCTTAGTGTTGTCCCTGTGCCTGGGCTTGTTAACACAGGTATTGTTCTTGCTGGGAGGATGGCTTTGGGTAGAACAAATAGGAAATGGGGTGCAGGAAGAAGGGAGCACTCTCTTTTATTGGGCAAATGTGCACAGTCACAGCACCATCTGCTTCCACAAGTGTGGCCTCACTCAATCTTCACAACAGTTCTGGGGGGGTGGGCATTACCATTAACGGTTTATGAAACCTGAGGAGGCTGAGGCCCAAGGAGGAGAAAAGAGCATCCCCAGGTCATATAACCAGTAAAAAAGAGCTAGGATTGAAAACCAGACTTTCCTGACTGCCCCTAATCATCCCCCACTGCAGAAGTGGTAGTGTCCTAAGCAAGGCACTGCACTGGAAGGCCTGGTCCTCATGACTCCCTTTCTCTTACCTTCAGACTGGCAGGCTCCCCTTAAGGGGGACTCAGACCTTTGACTCCCACCCCTCTTACTCCTCAGAGAAGAATAGAGGGTACTGGTGGCATCACCCTTTCCCTATGGCACCACCTGTTGCCAGGGGTCTCTTGATTGGGGCCAGCTATGGCTTTGCCCACACAGCTCAATACCCAGTTTGGACACATGGCCATCTCCACAATGCATACTGGCCTTGCACATAAATGTGTGCGTGTACAGGTAAATGCCTGGCACCAACCTTCATACTTATGTGCACAGTGCACAATGCAGCTTACAAAACACTTTCCCACTGAGTGTCACTAATAATTAATCACAGAAGATGTCACCCAATGTGGACATCTAGGTGCTTCTCATCCACTATTCAATGTAATGCTCACAGGACCAGGCTGTGTGAGCTAATGTTGTTTACACCTTACAGGTAGGAGATCCAAGTCGAGAGAGAAGAAGGGATGTGTCTTAGGTCACATAGGGACCATGTAAGGAAGCTAGAACAGTTTAACCCCTGTTGCCTACATCCCAGTCAAGGGCTCCTTCCACCAGAGAACACTGACTGCTGACTCATAATCCATAATCAGGACATGTGTACATAATACCTATATTTAAACATGTATGCTTATGTCTATGCAGTTGTGCTGATGTTCACCACACACCATCTGTGACTAATAATAGCATGCCTTTGCAAAAGAAGAGTGAATCACTTGCTCATTTGGACTCATAGTTCTTCACGGTTTCTCTTGGTGCTGTCATTTTTTCCCTCATTGGACTGGATGTGTGTTGGAAATGGGACGCTCTGAGACCCATGAATACTGTAGTCTCTAATGCATGTTTGTTTAATAAACAAGTAAATGTCTGAGTGAGTTGAGTGGGTGTCTGTGACAGATTGGGATGCTATATGGAGCCTCCGACAAACCCCAACTGGAAAATCAAAGCTCAAGCCTCTAGAGTTTTGAAGCAAAAGTCATGCACCTTGTCAAATAATACTCTCCTTTTTTAAAAATTTAATTTAATTTTTTAAATTTATTTTTAGCATAACAGTATTCATTGTTTTTGCACCACACTCAGTGCTCCATGCAATCCGTGCCCTCTCTAATACCCACCACCTGGCACCCCGACCTCCCACCCCCCCGCCCCTTCAAAACCCTCAGATTGTTTTTCAGAGTCCATAGTCTCTCATGGTTCACCTCCCCTTCCAATTTCCCTCAACTCCCTTCTCCTCTCCATCTCCCCTTGTCCTCCATGCTATTTGTTATGCTCCACAAATAAGTGAGACCACATGATAATTGACTCTCTCTGACTTATTTCACTCAGCATAATCTCTTCCAGTCCCGTCTATATTGCTACAAAAGTTGGGTATTCATCCTTTCTGATGGAGGCATAATACTCCAAAGTGTATATGGACCACATCTTCCTTATCCATTCGTCTGTTGAAGGACATCTTGGTTCTTTCCACAGTTTGGTGACTGTGGCCATTGCTGCTTATAAACATTGGGGTACAGATGGCCCTTCTTTTCACTACATCTTAATACACTCCTTTTAAGAAACAACTCCTAGCACCTGATGACTAATTTAGCAAAGTTAAATTACTGATCCTGGTAGAGCTTGAATACCTAACCTTGGGATCCCAAGTGACAATGCAAACTGAGCTGCCCATCTTGGGCGTGGTGCCATCTGATGGCAAAAAGTGGGGCAGGCAATAACAACACTCCATCAGCAAAGGACAGTGGTATAAACAAAACCAGTCTGGAGGAGCATCTGAGTGGCTCAGTGGGTTAAAGCCTCTGCCTTTGGCTCAGGCCATGATCTCAGGGTCTTGGGATTGAGCTGCTCAGCAGAAAGCCTGCTTCCCTTCCTCTCTCTCTCTCTCTGCCTGCCTCTCTGCCTACTTGTGATCTCTTTCTGTCAAATAAATAAAATCTTTAAAACAAACAAACAAACAAACAAACCAGTCTGGCGAAGGTCCTGAAAGAACAAATGAGTTACAGGAGGTTCGCACTCCCATAACACCTACTCCTGCCACACTGCTTGCTCTCTGTCAGTTCAGACCTAGATCTTTGTGGGTAGTTCCTAATAACCAGTTTACTGAAGAAGAAAAAATCCAGAAGCATGTGGTTTGCAGGTGCCGCTGCTGGTTAAGGAGGAACTAGGTGGAAGTTGACAGCTGTAGTGTTAATTGCTCCACTCAGGCATGACCCTGATGGGAAGTAAGGAAGAGAAATCCTCTTAGAAGACAAAATGATGTATCGTATGGTGACTAACATAACACAATTTAAAAAAAAAACTGCTTAAGAATAAATCTGGAGAAAAAAGACACTTAAAATTATGGATTATACTTGAAATCCTCATATTTGATAGACCCAATTTTGCATTTAACATCAAATAGATCTATTGACATCTTATTAAAAGCTGATTTTGTAAATGAAATGCTTTAAAGACATTAGACGGGATTCATTAATTAAAAATGTGTGCCATGTTTCTCTTGCATTGGGTTTCCTCCTTGAAATGATGGCATAAATTACAAGGAAATGTAGACAAATTATGTGAACACTCTTGATGTGCTCATAGGACCATTAAAGTGAGGAGCAAGAAAGACAAATGGCACATAGCATGTAACGGTCACATACCAGCACTCTAAACAGAGGGCCTTGTCAATTAAAACCTCTCTTTGTCAAATAATGCTAATCCATATTTCATAATAAAACTAAATAGTACAAGATTTTAAAACTATAAGATTATAAATAAATTGTTCTTATCAGAAGAAGAAGGAAGAGGAGGAAGAGGAGGGGGAGAGGGAGAAGGAGAAGGAGAAGGAGGAGGAAGGGAAGAATGTGACGGCGTCAAAACTCAGAGCCATGCTTCTGGTTGATCTCTTTATCCACAAAGTGACCTGGCCAGGCACACAATCAATACCAGCTAACACTCTGGTCAGATGGTCCAAGACTGGGAAGGAACAAGACTAGAGAACTGATAGCAATAACAATAATGCAATAAAATACTTAGAGAGTACTGAAATTAGGCTAGTTTCAGTAACAAAGACTATAACCATCCTCTTTATTTCCTTTTTTGCTCTCTCTCTGTGTAATTTATTTCCATCCTCTTCATCTTTGCCCCTTTGTAGAACATAGTGTGTGCATGGTGGCTCAACCTACAATTTAGTTCATAGCTTGTAGCATATCTAGAAAGTGTTGCAAGGTAACTAGAATAGGAAAGGATATCATCCAAGATTACCGGACTTGGAGCTAGAGATAGTGGGTGATAAGATTTGTGGTAATCTCCTTTTGGAGAAGGGGTGAGTGTTTATACATGATTTAGTAGCATTATGTTGAATAAAGGCATTTTTGAGAGTGTAAGTTTGGGGAAAAGTTTGCTATCCATTTTGTTCTCACAAATGCTTGATCTCTAGTAAATGTTTCTTGTTTTCTCTCTCTCCCCACCCCCAACCCCCCTTTCCCGGGTACCCAGAATTCATTCCACCTTGCTTTATTCATTCCAAAGGAAATATTACTCTAGGGCTTGCATTTTCAATGTGGGGGTGGAGGTGGAGGGGTGGCAAGTAATCACCCCCAAGGGGGTGAAAATTGGCTCTTGGGGAGGCAACAATAATCAACTATTGTAATAGTTTGTGGTCCTCTAAGGCTCAAGCCTATCGGATAAAAATCTTATTCCTCAGTTTTAAATTTCTCTTACTGGATTTTCTTGGCTATCACATGAGCAGCAATGCTGAAGTCATGGAAGATACACAAAAAGGTATGCAAGGTTAGTGTTACAAAATCTCAGGGAATAGATGGCTGTGACTGGAGGACTTTGAATCCATTGCTTCTATGCAGTCATATAGTGAGAAGTGGTCTGTGAGTGCCTGTTGGCTGCCATTGACTGCCTTTGATCTTCAGTGCCCTTATGTTATATGGGCTTTGAGAATTAAATTAAAATAGTTTCTGTTTAATTCTACAAAAGTTATTCAAACCATCATTAATTACGTCAGGTAGTGAAAAGAAAAACTGTTAATACCCGAGTGAATATCGAGCAGCTACTTATTTTCTCGTATCAAGCAACACTAAAAAATTAAGTTCACTAAAAATAGTTATAAATTTCCAACTGTTTTACTTTTGCTAGAAAAATAAGTTGTTCTTTTTAAAAAAATGTATAACACCTCTATCATATCTGTTGTAAAAATGGCTGAAAAAAATAAAAATAAAAATAAAAATGGCTAATATTCAGGGGTACCTGGCTGGCTCGGTTGGTAGAACGTGTGACTCTTGATCTCAAGGTCATGAATTCAAACCTCACATTGGGTGTGGAGCCTACTTAAAATAAATGGCTAATTTTTATACGTAATTTGATATGTTACCATGTAAATTACATTATAATGTAAATAAATTGTATTTAAAGTTTTCAGCAAATACAGATGACTAAGTGGTTCATTCTGTTAAGAGTCTGCCTTAGGCTCAGGTCATGATCCCAGGGTCCTAGGATTGAATACATCAGGCTCTCTGCTCAGTGGGGAGCCTCTTTCTCCCTCTCCCTCTGCCTGCTGCTCCCCCAGCTTGTGCATGCTCTCTCTGGTTCTCTCTGACAAATAAATAAAAATCTTTTAAAAAAATATTTTAAAATATTTAAAACAACAAGAGTTGTTCGTCAAATCGCTATAATTAAATGTTAATAGCTTTTATAATTTTTAAACTTTTAACTTACACATTTTAGTCACCACTAATCCTGTATTTAATAAAAAATATTTTATGTATAAAGCACAAGTATAAAATTATTAAATATATATACAATATATGTGGTATTGAAATTTAATGAATTGCTATTCATGCAATAGCAATTAGGACAAAAATGTCTAAAAACCCTTCTTAAGGAGTGATAATGAAAAACAGGTAGAGAAACTGCTCTAGGAGGTCTTCCATCTCTTAGCCAAGGGGAAGACATACAATATAATCCAGACTTATTTGGAATTTAATATGTACTGAAATAAAGAATGAAAATTGTGGGAATTCATTCATTGCAGTAATGGCCTCCAAGCTGACAACTGGCAAAAATATGAACTGGAGTTTATCTCCATTTCCTCTTCCCTGCTCTGGTCACTCCCCACTTGCCTGGAACCAGACTTCATCTCTTCCCCCCTGCCCTACATGCCTTCAGTCCTTACATTTGGGAAGGAATAAGCCAACCTCTTGTCCTCTCAAATTCTAGGCCTTGCATTAAGGGAGAAGAGATGGAGAGCCCTACAAGCCCCAGTGATCTCAGAAAGAAGTGGAAAGAGTGAAGTTCTCCCATGACTATGATATACCCTTATCTCTATCAAGCACTATTAACTTAATTATTCGAATTATAATCCCCAAGTTACTTACCAGCTCCCATCACTGCCCCATTCCATTTTCAAATGGACATTACCTGAGAATCTGAGGGGGGGCCCTGGACACAATATCCATCCACTAGAATTCTTGCTAAGCCTAAGCTGTCCCTGACTTTGTCTACCTCTTCCAGGTACTACCCAGCTCCCAAGGAAACCAGGGTCTATGAACTCAATGGAAGAACCTCTGCTTTCTGTGAACAACACCTCAAGTACAAAAGCAAGTCTGGATTCATGGCCATAGGCAAGGAGCTGCCTTGCTCTAAATGGAAGTGGTGAGGTTTTTGTTTTGTTTTGTTTTGTTTGGGTTTTTTTTTTAGATCTTTAATTGCCTAGTCTATAGGAGGTAAGAGACAGCTATTTCTAGGTCCCCCATAAGATTCTTTCCCAGTGATTAGGGGTCTGGTATTGGAGGATTAGATGCTGGGGGCTTCCTGGAGAAAAAGGTCCAGGGGAACACTCCCCAAAATAGGGTGAAGGTCAATCTCTGATCACCTGCAGGCCCTATGTCTTAGTGGGCAGTGTAACTGAGAGGACACCTTCAACCACACAAGTATACTTTGGCATCTGGTTCCAAATGTTCCTCTCTACCCAACTCCTACCACCATCCTTGGTGATTTCACTGTCCACATGGATAACCCAACCAACACCTTGGCACCCCAGGCTATTGACCCTTCATCTCCAGAAAATGCCATCTTCTCTCCCCTTTACACACCCAGTCCTTGGACCTTACACCACTCAGAGTTCTCTCCACTCAGTCCTCTTAAATACAATTGTCCCACTGTTTGACCATATGACTAGTCCCCCAGATCATCTTTCCAGTTTTCTCAACACTCCTTCCCAGATCCCTAGAACACTGCCAGACATACAGCAGGTACTTGGTATATTTACTTAACATTCTGCCCTGTTCAGACTTCACTGAGACTCCTGCCCATAAACTCCTAGTCTCCCAATTCATCACACAATTTCCTCATCTGCCTCCCCAAGCCTGCCTGGGTCCCATGATCTATCTCTTCCACTATTCTGTGTATCTACTAGGTCAGATACTATGCACACAGTAATGAAGATGCAGACCCACATACTCAGTGCCCTCAATCTAATTACCTTATTTCAGAACCAAATTCTTGGGATAAATTAATTCATCTTCTTGATTCTAAGATTGCTGGCACCTTACTATGGGGGAAAGGTCTCCCAAAAATCAAGAGCTCCATCCTATATTGGAGCATCCCCTCTGCTTGACATCTTTCTGCAGTCCCCTTTCCAAATCCTTTCTGGATAGTCCCTTCTCCCAGGCCTTACCCTCCCACCTCCTCAAGGCTACCTGATTCAGTCTTTGACATCTCCCTTTTTATTGGCTTCTGCCTGCTCAAGCATTTCTCTCCTTTCCCAAGAAAATCATCTTTTGTTCCTGTATCTCCCATTAGCTACCTCTCTCTCCTCCCATTCTCATCCAAATTTCTCAAAACTGAAGTCTGTATTTGATGTCCAGTTTCTGGACAACATGTCTGTTTCTGCTTGATTTGCCCCCCTCAGGGCTCTTCAAAGTGTGTCCTCTGTGCTTAGAATCTTCATGACTCCCCACCCTACTGCAATGCTGCCTACATTGCAGACTATAGATGTGGACCAAGCTATCCCAGAGAGATGCTAATATTGCTCCCCTGAATCTAGTAAACACAGATTTATTTTTAAATGTGATACCAAAATATGAGAGCCCACCAAAAAAAAAGAGCAATAAACTCAGAAATGGCAAATAGATTTAATGTAGAATATCAATTTCAATTGATGGATAGTGGCTGCCTAGAGGTGCTGTGTTGAGTAGGCTTCTGAGGATGCACCCTGGCTTGAAGAGAAAAACTGCTGGGATTAGGAATATCTGAAAACACAAGTAAAAGAAATGCAAAAAGTCAACTGAGAGCCACCGAAAGGGAAGGAACAAAATGCCAAGAGTGGGGTTTTCCCACATGCTCCATATGGTCCTGCAACCTTGGCCTTCCTATAACCAGCCAGTTCCTTACCCCAACCCTATAAGCCCCAGCTGTCCCAACCCAGTCTAAGTAGATACCTGAAATCTCACTTATAGGAGAAACCACAGGCACCAGAGCTGCCACTTGTGCTGGCACCTGCTCCACTGAGGCCCGCAAAAAGCCCAAACGTGAGAGTGGCGGTCAGGCTGGCACTGGCACTGAAGCCACCACTGGCACTAGTACTGGCACTAGCCCCAGAGCTAGCACCACCACTCTCTTGGCCTTTGGCTTTAGCTTCAGCTCCTGCCTGGATCCGGGCTTTGGCCCAGGGTCCAATATCAGCTTCGTCCCAGTTGCAGGGCCCAGCAGCATTTTCAGAGCCAAGCCCAATGCCCATTCGAGCTCTGATCTCAGCTCTCGCCTTGGCTTCAGCTGCAGCCTCAGCAGCAGCCTTCATATCTGCTTCCATTGCCTCTCGGTACTGAGCTGCCCATTCTTTGGGATCCTTCTTTTGTACCTAAAACAGAAATAACCACCATCAGAAGGATCAGAATCCAAGAACTGAGCACCTAACTGTATGCCAGGCACCATGCTTCATGCTCTACACAATAGTAATAATATAATAAATACTACTAATAGTTATGTACTTTATTCCATCCCTGTTCTGACACTTATTAGCTCTGGGACCTTGGACATGTTACCTAACAACCTCTCTGAGCCCGATTGTTCTAATCTGGTCTAGGGAATGGACGTGCTAGTTGTACAATCAGCTAAACATTTGGCCCAGAAGCAGAGGCTTCAGAATGTTCACATGTGAGCCGCAAGTGGCTCTATGCACAGCCTGCCCTAGGCAGCAGCACCCTATACTCTTGCTATCCCAAGCTTGGGAAGCTATCCAATTACCTTGCAGGCAAACTTGAGGACTTTCATCTTGCTGGTCTCATAGTAGGAGCGCAGGCCCCAGAAGAACTCATACTCAGGCGGATTGCTATTAGGGACTCTGGCATAGTCCAAGTACCTTGAAAAGAGAAGTTAAAAGCCTTTGTGTCTAAGACAACCATAGCCCACCCATGTATGGACTGGATAGGTTCTAAGTGGCAACCTCTCCCACTAAGTACTATAGCTTTTCTTCCAATATTGAGCCCTGTCCCATTGGTCTTGTCTAGAAGCCATCTGGAGGTGCGGGGTGGGACATGTGTAGGCTATATGTTCATAAGAAGGCTACAAGTTTTGTGCCCCTTGTCACAATGAACCCAGATTCTTGTTGGGTGTTATAAACAGAAGAGCCATTTGTTTAGGTCCCCAGCTCTGAGCACACCCTACCACTGGGGAGTGTCCATGACCTAGTGAGCCCTGCGACAATCTACCATAGAAAATGAGTGTAAAGGGAAGAAACAGTCCACCAAGAGTAGCGTACTTTGTGCATATTTCTGACTGCATGCATGGGAGTGTGTGGCATGTGCTAAGGATAAAGGGTACGGTAGGCCCTGGCCAGAAAGTCAGGAGGCCTCCATGACCACATTGGACCCTTACCAGCCAGGGCCATAATCATACTTCCACTCTCTGAGACCCAGGTCCCTCAACTAAAAGTGGGGATGGGATGGCAGTATCTATTCTGCGTGGTAGTTACAAAAATGAAATGAGATACACAAGTCAAGTCCCCAGCACAGTACCTGGCTGCCTAAATCTGTCACTCTACAACGTTTCTTTATGGAGATTAATTTCTATAAAACCCTGGTTGGCATGGTAAAAAAAAATCCTAGGCATTGGGGCCAGGATCTAAATATAACGCTCCCATTTGCTACCTATGTAGCTATTTACTTGAGCAAATTACTTCACTGCTCTGAACCTCAGTTTACTAATATGGACGACACTGGTGATGACAATCCCTACCTTGAAAAACTGCCCCAAAAGCGTATGTGAAAGTACATGTAGGTCAGGAAATGTGCCCTCCTGTTCCCTCTCACTACGTCAGGAATAAGCTACCTACCACCTGCGCATGCGCGCGCGCACACACACACACACACACACATACACACACACACACACCCATAGGTTAATTACTCAGTTCTGAAATAAGCAAAACACATGGAATACACCATCATGACACATACTTACTTCTGCTTCACAAACTCATCAGTAATAAGCTTCTTCACATCCCCAAAAAGTGAGTGATGTATCCTGACAGCAGAAAAAGAAAAATCCATCAATCTATCAGTCAATCAATCAATCATATTCAATCAATCACTTCCCAGATGTATACAGACACATTTTCAACATGGAAAAGAAGTTACCAGCACAAGAGGAAAACTCCATAGAAGCCCAAGAGATAGTGAGACAGGGGGAAAAGTTTGGGACCATTTCCCCATCCAACTAGGTTGGAACCCTGGACCCTTTACCAGCACCCCCACCCATTCCACCAGACCACCAGACTGATGCAATCCTGGAACCATCCTTTCTTTCCAAATGACAACACGGACAGCAAGCACTGAGAGAGCCCAATCATACCCAGGGCGCAGCCCCAGCTTGCGCAGCACCTCCCAGATGACAGCTGCAAGAGGAGGCAAGAGGAGACAGGGACAGAAAATGAGCATGTGGACTTCCAACTGTGGCCACCCATTCAGCTGCATGCCTACCCACTCACCCTCACTGGACCGATTTCCATTCATAAAGATGATGCTAAGAAGCACCATGAGGAGACCTAGCTTTGGTGAATCCTTAGTCCTAGGGAAATAACAGAGTAGAGAAAAGGTTTATGTCCAGCAGCAATCTTCAAAAAACACACCAGCCAGATCACTAGGCTATCCTTTCCCAGATTCCTGAGACATGACAGAATTCTGCCTAGTCTATGCTTCAAGCTCTATGTGACCCTGAGCAAAGCACTTAGACTCTTGAGTCTCTGTCTCCTATAGAGTAGAATGGGAAAATCTAATCCTCCACCCCAGGTTGCCAAGAGGTTGGAAGGATGCCTGTCAACCTAGGACAACCCAGGGACCCAGCCAATGTGAGTCCCTTCTTTCTCTGCTAGACCCCTCTACCCCAAGAGAATTCTAGACAAAGCCCCAGTGATTCTGCTGTCCTTCAAGCATCATGATTCACCCACACCAGGGAGCCCTTCCTTGAGAAGCATTCTACCAAAGCCAGTAGAAAGAGACAAGCAATACATGTCTGCTTTCCTGGGAAGTTTCTGAAGAAACAGAAAACAGGAAGAATGCACTGCTCCAAGATACTATACCCTTCAGTCAATCATAATAAAGCACCGTTAGCATGTGCAGGGCTCCAACTATGTGACAGAACTGGAACAGGGGCTTTTAAAGTCCTGTCTTCCTACCTCTCCAAGGGACCATGGGGAGAGATGACAGGAATGGGGTAGTGCCATAGACAAAAGCAGAGTCTCCCACCCCAGCTCTTTCCCAGCTTACGTTCCCAGTATGCCTGCATCAGTGGGCTCTAAGGTGCTGAGAAGAATGTACAAGTGGTCATTCTTATCGATTTCCTTCAACTGAATCCCAAACACCTAGGATGGGGAAAACAGCTTGTTAAGATCACAAATTCAGCTTCCTGAGCATCCCACAGCTCCCATGTACTTAGGTGTGTATGGGTGTGGAGGCGGGTGTGGTTGTGAGTGTGTGTTGTGGGAGGGGAGGTTGGTAAGTGAGATAATGTAGATAAACCTAAGTGGTTGGCTCACAGCAAACAGGTAAGAAATCTACTGTTGTTCTCAGCATCATCTCTGGATTTGTGGAAATCTAAGGAGACAGAGAATGGGGAATGAAAGAAGACGAGAGCATGTAAAATGCATTATAGGACATCTCCAGCAGCAGACAAAAGCAGGACTAAGTTGGGTGGCTTGGGTCCTAGCTGTGCTTTTAGGAGACTTGCTATGTGACCCTGGACTAGTCTATGTCCCTCCTTAGGCACTCTGGTTATGGGGAGGCCCCTTCCTGTCTATCTATTCACACAGTGATAGGGCTGAATTAGTGAGTCTCTGTGGTCCCACCCCAGAACAGACATGTACACTTGGTCAGTTCGATGCTTCCCCACTGCATCCATCCCCCATGGCTGCCCCTTCACCTTCTCCAAGGAATAGCCTGCTCGTTCAATGATTTCAGGGTACACATCAGTGTATTCTTTGATGATGTCCTTCAGCATGTCTGCAAGGGGAGAGTGTTGCAAGCACCTGAGCTCAAGTGAAGCCAGGTGGCCCCAAATCCAAGCTAAAGACCCTCTGCAAACCCTGCTGTGGGTGGCACAAACAGGTTCTGAAGTAATGAACAGAGATGCTAGCACTACCAAATTAGAACTCTGGGAGTACAAAGGTAGGAGCATAAGGGCAAGGAATGTCCTCAGCACATGGGAAAGAGGGCAGCGGAGGGCACAGCTTAGGGGGAGGGTTAGCAGGACTCTACCTGAGCGTTTGATGGGAATCTTCGTCTGGTCTTTAACCAAGAGATACTTCACCAAATCATTTGCCTGGAAAAGGGAAAAAAAGGTAGAAAGATCAAAATATGTTTGCAGAACATTTGAGAAGAAGACAGAAAAGACAGGCAATGAAGTAAATAAGGCAAAATGGAGAAAACAGGGTTCTTACCCTCCCCTGCAAAAGGGCCACATCTCGAGGTGGTGGTGCTTCAGGCTCTTGGGATGACTGGAGCTTGGCAGCTCGACGGCGAGCCTTGCCCCTACGGGCCTTAGGTGACCTCAGGGAGAGCAAAGCTCTCCGGGCCCAAGCAGCCAACCGAGTCCTTGATGCCCTGCGGGCCCAAAAGGCTATGGGGCCCCTTGAAGCCCTGCGGGCCATTGAGGCCATTAGGGCCTTTGAGACCCTTCGGCCAGCTGTGGTTCCAGAAGCCTGACTCTGATCACTGTTTCCATCGTCTTCGCCATTCAGATGTTTCACCTGCATCAACGGAGAGGAAGTTCAATATTGTCAGATGGAGCAGGTGGTCCTTTTCCCTCATCTTACCTCTTCTAGAAGGCCCATTAATCCCACCCCTAGAGTAACACCGTAACTAGACACTGGCCACGTTGAGTCTTGGCTTTGTTTTTCACGGATTCCCATGCAGGAATTTCATCTCTCTACCAGGCCTGGAGCAACCTAAGGGTGGGGCCCAAGGATTCTCCTCTTCCTATGTCCACCACTGACTCTGCTTGTACCATCCTGGAAAAGTCACCCCACTTCTCTGGGACTCAGCTTCCTTTTCTATAAAACTGGATTACTTTCAGGATTTAATGAAATAATCTATATGAATGCATCTAGCTCAAGGTCTAACACATGGTAGCTACTATGGAAATATAAACCGCTTTATTTTCACATTGCAGCTACGTGTACTATCTCAATTCTCTATAAGTCTGTGAACTCTGCAGAGAGAAAGTACATCACATGCCTCTTGTTCCTTCCCACCAGCCTTAACCAGCACAGGGAACTTTCTAAATGTTTGCAGAACAAATGAACCAACTGAAAGAAGCAGAAAGAAAAGACTGGTGATTATAGAGGTCTTACCTTTCTGGCTTTCTTGGCCTTGACCTTGGGCCGAGTATCCTGATTCTCCTGAACCTGAGCAGCTGCACCCTCAGGCTTAGGTTCATCTGCCAAAGCCTGAGAGGCAGGAGCCTCAGTATCCAGGGCCTTTGTAACCACCTTCGTATCAGCCACACAGCTGACCTTTTTGGTCTCAGTGGCAGGCATTGTCACAGGCTGAGGGTCAGCACTCTGCATCTTGGTGTCAGCTGCTGGACTCTTCTTTTCAACTGCCAGAACCTGGGTATCAGTCAGCTTAGTGGTAGGTGAGGCCTGAGTGGCAGCTGCCTTCTGAGCCTCTGGGGCCTTTGAGACTTCTGTGGCCTTTGAGACTCCTGCAGCATTTGACCCCTTCATGGCTTCTGAGACCTCTGGTGCCTTTGAAGTCTTCAGTGTCTCTGAGACCTCCAAGTTCTGAGTCACTGTCAATAGGGTCTGTATCTTCAAGCCACTGTCCTTCTCTGAAGCTTCAGTCTGCATGAGGAAGCAGGAAAGCTCACAGACCTCCCCACCCCTAACTAGGCGAATGGCTCCAATATTCTAGGGCCTCACTCCTCTGACCTATACTAACTCCTCCTTACAGTGTGCTCTGCCCACCTAACCCCAACAAGGCCTCTCCTTCCTCTGAGCAGGTGGCGATGGCAAAAGAAGGGCACCTCCCTCCTTCTTTTCTCCATCCTTCATTCCTTCCTACTTTCCTCCCTCCCTCTACTGTGGCGGGGGGAGGGCACCCAGGCAGTTATGTGGGTAAAGAAGGACAAGGATGGGAGGGGTGGTGCCAAGGGAACTAAGGCAGGAACAGGGGCTGAAGAAAAGTAGCAAGGGAGAGGACAGAAAGAAGCCTTACCTGGAAGCGGGTTGGACCCGTAGCTCTCTTGCTTGTGTCAGACATGTCTCAAGTTGGCCTGGCGAGCGCTGAGCCTGAGGAGAGAAGGCCTGTGTCAAAGTGGGGTGGAGAGGGGGCTCCTGATCGTCCTCTCCTGTTCTGCCTGGAAACTGATCCTCACTTTCCCCAGGGCCCCAATCCCAAACCCCTCCCCCAGCCCCAATGACTCCGTTCTCAGATTCAATAATCCAAAGCGTCTAGATCCCAATTCTCCGCAGCCGCACCCTCCCCTTCTCCAGGAAGATGTGCCAGCGCGGCAGCTCTAAGGACCCCGCCCCTTTTCCTAGTGCAACCCCCCCACCCAGCCGCAGGCCAACAATGCGCATGCGCGTTCGCTGCAGGGCCCACCTCACCCCCCCGCCCGCTCTCCCAGAACAAGCTTTCTTTTGATGTCCACCGTGCACATGCGCATTCGGTAGCTGCCCCGTCTCTACGCCGTCTTTTCTCTACACGCCCCTTCTTAGCGATCCACAGTGCGCATGCGCAGGGGCCCCGACTCAGTACACCACCGCTTCCAACACACTCCCGGCTCCAGGTCCGCAGTACCATTCAGTCCCGCCCCTCCCCTACATGGCTCCCTCTAAAATCTTCGCAGTGTCTGGCGGTCTTGGCCCCTCCCCTCCTTACACCCACCCCAAATCCACACTACAGCCCGGTCCCGCCCTTTTTCACAACACGCCCCCTCCAGCCTGTGGCAAAGCGCATCTTGGTTCCGCCCCTTCTTTAATACACACCCCCCTCAAATCAGAATGGAGCCAGTGATTCCATCTTGGGCTCAGCCAAACCGGGTTCAGCCCCCTCCCTTCCCATCCGGATGGATCCGGTATGATCCGGTCCCTACAGCAGGTTTTCTCCAGATTCCAAAGGGTGGGGCCGATCCCTACTGGGCTGTGATCCAGAGCCGGGCCCCGCAGCTCACCTCCTTCTCCTTAATTTTCAGAGTGCGTCCACTCTCCAAGCCCCTCCAAAACTCCTAGACTGCCCTCCCCGCTCCAGACCGGAAGTGGCCCCGCCCCTTTCCGCCTCCCTAGGGGGCCTCGGTTGCAGCCAGTCTGCCCTTCCCCCCCTCTCTGCTACTTATTCCTTATCGCCCGTATTCCCTCTGCCTTGCTCCCTGCTCCCCCTCGCATTATCTATTTTACCTCACAGAATTGCTTATTCTCCTTCCTTACATCCTCCCGTGTTACCTGTGCACCCCTTTCCCTAGCACTCCTTAACCCTTCTCTGCATTCTCTATTTTCTTCTCTGGATTCCACTTTTCCTCAGTATTCCCCTCCCCCTCCCAGTCCGCCACCCACAAACTTGGTTCCTCTCCTCCCCCCACTAGTCTCTGATTCCCAGTCGTTACCGCCTGCTACCCTATGTAGTCCTCGTTGCCTACATCCCGCTCCAGGTCATCTCTCCCTCGGCTGCAGTGGTGCAGTAAGTATTGCCCACCTGCCTGGCTATAGGTTGGAGGGGACTGAAATCACTGTCTGGCTGCCAGGAAACCCAAATCTCAACGCCCCTCACCTTGTCCTCGAGCAAGTCCGGGATGAGTCTGCCCTCTCTCAATCCCTCTCGAAGTCTCAGCCTCCAGGACTAGAGCTGCAGCCAGCCCAGCCCAGCCCCTTTCCGCAGCCCCCTGCCACCCCCCTCCTTCCTTGGGGGTGGGGCAATGGGGCCCTGCTCAGGGCTGTCTGACGCCAAAGCCCATGTTTATGCCACTGTACCAGACTCAGTCTGCAGACCTTCCAACTAAAATCATCCTCTCAAAGCGATTCATTCATTGAATGTATTTATTTTTATATCTTTTTTCTTATTACAAAGGTAATGTGTTGTGAAAATTCAAATAATGCAGAAATATATAACATACCAATGAAAGGCCACCATTATCTTATTTCCCAGAAATAACCACTACCAACATTTTGATATACATCCCTCTAGATTTTTTCGATTCATATACTAATTATTTGGGTTTTCTCCCCACAAATGGTATCCAACACCTACTGTTCTGTAACCTGCTTTTTCCTCATTATATATTCTTTTTTTTAAAGATTTTATTTATTTATTTGACAGACAGAGATCACAAGTAGGCAGAGAGGGAGGAAGGGAAGCAGGCTCCCCACCAGGCAGAGAGCCTGATGGGAGGCTTGATCCCAGGACTCTGGGATCATGACCTGAGCCGAAGACAGAGGCTTTAATCCACTGAGCCACCCAGGGTGCCCCGCCCATTATATATTCTAAACAGCTTTCCATAGTGCACATTTTTCTTAACAGCTGAATAATTTTTTCTTGTATAGATGGCCCATAATTTATTTAACCAGTCCAGGATACACGGATATGGACACTTAGATTGTTTCTCTTTCTCTGCTTCATGCTTAAAGATGCTTTCCACACTCCTATATTACAATCCCTATTTTTTCAAGCACTTTTATGACTTCCGTATCTACATTTAAATATTTGATTATTCCAAAATCTGTTTTGTAAGTGTTCACCTTAATTATTTTCCAAAATCACAGTTTCTTATCCCTATACCATGTGTGAATCTCTTTTTCCCACTGATGTGAAATGACACCTTTATCACCTAATAAATTTGCATAAGTAATTGGGTCTATTCAAAAGAACGAAATAAGATGAGACAAAATTGTCATTAGTTATTGAGTAATATGAATGCAGACCTGGACAACCCAAGACCATCAACTAAAAAGTTATTAGAAACCATAATAAAATTCAGCACAGCAGTCAGTTACAGAAATTCAATGCCTTTCTTACACTCAAAAGTAATTCAAATCGTCATACCTCTTCTGTTTTATGAGGTCACCTTTTCCTTTACTAAGCTAATAAAACATCAATCCCTTCATTTTATAGATAATTCGTGTACACACACACACACACACACACATTTCCCACACATTTAAGATAGGCCTCTGTTCTCCTGACTCCTCTCTTTCTCTGAATTGTTGCTCCCTCCAAGTTTCTATCAGTTCGTCACTTTCTTGCCTCCTAGGTTCCCTTCCCCATCCACGGGGCTTTATTTCATGCTAGACACAGCTCCTCCTTGTCTTCCAGCTCTAGTACCCAAATTCTCATTGCTTCTAAATCATAGCAAGCCTTGAATGCCAAGATAAGGACTTTGGCCTTGATCTTGAGAGCACTGAGAGGTTTTTTGAAGGGTCTTAGGTTTTGATACAATGCAGATTTGTGTTTTAGAGACAATACCCTAGCTGCCTAATCCATAAGGAGTATAGATTAGATGTCTACCTGGAAAGAGGGTGAGTAGTCATCTAGGTAAGCAATGATAGTGGTTTGGCCTAGAGTGGTAGGAATGGAGGTAGTGAGAAATAATTAAATTCAGAATATATTAAAGAAGTAAAAAAGCAAAAAGACTATGAATAATTGGGTGTGGGGACAGGGGTGAGAAGGAGAGAAGTATCAAAGGGAACTCTTAGGGACCTGATTTGAGAGACCAAATGTGTCAATGGTAACCCATTTCACTGAGATATGGAATACTAACAGAGGGGAACTAGGCATTGATATTGAGATACCTGTGGGACATCCAAGAAGAAATATTCCACAGGCAGTTGAATATACATGCCTGAAGCTTAGGAAAGAGGTCTGGACTGAAGTTACAGATCTAGAAGTCATCAGTATATAAATGGTTCTTTAAGCTAGCACTTTTAGCACCTGAGAAGACTGTGCATCCCTAGAAGAGATGGGGCCTAAGGAAGAGCCCTGGAGACCAGCAGTGACTATGGCATAGGTGGGGGAAACCGAGCCCAGGAGAGAGAAGGTTGGTAGTGACCAAAGAGATAGGGAAAAAAGCAGGAGAATGTAGTGTCACAAAACCAAGTGAAAAGATTATTTCAAAAGGAGGAAGGGGTCAATATTGTTGAATGCTATCAAGAGGTCGAGAAAATATATGGTTTCACTTATTTGTGGAGCATAACAAATAGCATGGAGGACATGGGGAGTTAGAGAGGAGAAGGGAATTGGGGGAAATTGGAAGGGGAGGTGAATCATGAGAGACTATGGATTCTGAAAAACAATCTGAGGGGTTTGAAGTGGGGGGGGGGTGGGAGGTTGGGGGAGCCAGGTGGTGGGTATTATAGAGGGCACAGATTGCATGGAGCACTGGGTGTGGTGAAAAAATAATGAATACTATTATGCTGAAAATAAATAAATTAATTTAAAAAAAAGTCCTGAAAAAATGTCTAGGGTTTATAACAATCAGGTGGTAGTTGGTCTCTGGTGACCTTGGAGAGGATAATTTCAGTACAGACATTTGTGGCATTCTTATCTTCTTCCTTAGTAATAAAACATCTTGAGTTTTAGCTGGACACAACCTCCTTGAATAAAGGCCATGAAGACTAGGGTTAAATCCTAAGGATAGTGGAGCAGTAAACTAAAAAGAACCTGGGTGTCTTAACAATTTCACAGTGCCATCATACTGGCTTTGGACTGCCTACCCTCTAGATTTCTTTTGGGTGAGATAAATACATGTATGTCTTATTTAAGCCATTTTTACTTGGAAGTCTATGCCATGCAGTAGCTTCTTGATTACAGTGAGCTGAGATGAGGTATACAAGGCAATGAGTATAAACTACTCTTTCAAGAAATCCCTGAGCCTGATTTGAAGGTTCTCCAAAAATCTAGCCCTAATTAGTTCTTCAGCCTTTTTCTTGTTGTTTTTCTGAACACTACCTATATTCCAACCAAACGAAACACTTACTGTTACCAGATAAGCCCTGCTTTCTCTTGCTTAGGAGCCTTTGTACAATTTCTTCCCCACAGAACACCCTCTGTTACATATCCTCTGTTACAACTTCCACCATTTTAAATTCCAGAGCATTTTCAGTCCTAGTTGTGGCCTTTGGGATCCTGGAATAACTTTAAAGGAATACACAGTTGAAAGCTTAGGAGATACTGGATTCAAGCAGGGAACTCAAGCAAAATCTCCGTTTAAGTCCATTGGTGAGGCATTCCCAAAGATTTATGAAGCCAAACTTCCCCAGTCCACTCTCAATACCACCATCTTCCTAACCTAATACCATAGTCATACTTACCTTATGACCTGGAGAATCAGAGGACCGGAAGAAACCTTATCAGAAGAGAAAAAAAAATTCATTCACAATCTTTACCCTTTGATCAGAGGGATTTCTTTCAACCTTCTCCTTGTGAACACTTGGGATATTTTGATCTTTGGCACCTACCCATAAAACTGAGATCCAAGGTCACTGAGTCCCAGACAAGTTTCCAGCATCCATACATCAGCAGGCAAATACCTGAGATCATATGGGTCCTACATATCAACTAGGGACAAAGGTGAAAAGGTGAGTTATTACCAGCAGCTCTGTTCAGGAGATAAGGAAAGGCAGGCTAAAGATGGTTTAGTGCAGAACGTCAGAGGATGAAACTGCCTAATCCAGGAACATCTAAGATTTCACATCACTGAGGCTTAAATTGGAAACCCAGAATATCCTTAACCACCAACCCTCTCCTAACATATTTTCCTTTCCCCAAACTATGCAAAATAAGTACCTCTTAATTTTGCAAAATTTTGGAAAATTTAGAGATAAGTCTGGAAGTAGGTGGCAAAGGTTTCTTTCCAGGGATACCTATCATGTCTTTAGTCATCTAAATCTGCATAGTCTAGCAATCAGCTTAAAACTGGACATCAGACTTTCCTGTTCTTCACACTTTTTTTTTCAGTCATTTCCATCACTAGGAAAGGCCTACTAATGATCCCTTCTCCTGGTCCCCACTCCTCATTGCTGTTGGGCCCTTTCTGTCCTTCAGCCTCTGGAGGAGGCAACTCTTCTATTTTCGATTTTCAGATTCCTATGTCCCCTATCATGAGCTGCTGGTGAAATCTCTCTTTTTCTTCCTTTTATGTGCAGGACAATCTATTTTGTAATACTCTACGCCCAGAAAGCCATCTACCCACAATCACAATGACCTCATTTTGTTAAACCAAGGACAGATTTCCCATAGATGAGGAAACTGGCTACCCCCTTTTGGACTAATTCTTTTTCCTCTGCTCTTTGCACATTGAGTCCTTTCTCAGCACAAGTCTGTGAAGCAGGTTCAGGCCATTCAATAGTCACTGAGCACCAACTCCCCTGCATTTTTAAACATTGATATTCCTTTTTTTGTTCTTGCTTAATTTTATAACTTGAAAAAATATAGCCTCCCTTCCTTATTCCATCCATTTTTGACAGATAATTTCAACTACCCACATTTTAGTACAAGGATATTAGGGTCACTACCCTCCCCCTGCCCATTCAATGACTCACTTGTTAGTTTCATCTTTCCTTTACATTGTTCAGGTTATTAACATTTACATTCTGTTCTGCAGCCACAACCAGGTCTTTTATGTTTTGTCCCCAGGTTGGCTCTAAAACCTGAAAACCAATAAATAACATTTGCGTTATCATGACTATGTAAATATTTTTCAAAACCCAGCTGGGTACTGAGCCAAGAATACACTTCCTTCTTTACAAGTCCAAAGACACAGTCTTTGAGCCTCTCAAAGAAGATTTCTACTATCAAGGTAGAAGAGAGTCTCCCTTATGTTCTGTCAGTGGCTTATAATCATGTTATACTTTATTTTGCTTTATATATGGACCATGATTTTCTCAGTTATACATTACACACACACACACACACACACACACACACACACTTTCTAATAGACTTTCCTTTTCCCTTGAGTCATTTGCCTTTATCATATTCATTCATTCAACACATATTTTTTGAATGTCTACTATGTACCATACACTGTTGTAGATGCTGAGGTTACACAGTGGTGAAGATAGACATTCTTGCTCTCAAAGAGCAAATATTCTAGTGAGAGCAAGAGAGAAAAATAATCAGATAAAGAAGTAAAATATACAATAAGTTAAAATGTGGTAGGTGCTATGGGGGGGGGGGATAAATCATGGTAAAAAGAAATGTGGAATGCCAGGGAGGGTGGGAGATTATTGTAGTTTTAAATAGGTTGGTCAGAGAAAGACCCACTGAAAAGGTCAAATATGAGCAAAGACTTGCATAACATGAGAGAGCTAACCAAGAGGACACCTGAGGAAAGAACATTTCAAATGAAAGAACAGTCAGTGTAAAGGCCCTGGAACAGGACAGTGTCTACCATTTTCTCCTGCCTGACATTTTTAGAGAGCATAAAGGTCAAAGTTGCTAGAGTGAAGACAGAAAGGGAAGTAATATGAGGTCAGATAGATAACAGGGCTTAATGTTATCAGGTCCTGTAAGCCACAGTGGGATCCACAGGAGACTTTTGAGCAGAGGTAGGTGAGGATCTGACTTTGGTTTTATGAGGATCCCTTAGGCTATTCGGAATACATACTGGTGGTGGAGAGGCGGGGTGAAAGGGAAGATGACAAAGGGAGAAGCAAGAAGATGGGTGAGGAGCCTACAGTAATCCCTTGGGTGGGAGTAACCACTTCCTGGTTCACTGTTCTGGGCATCTGTTCTGGAAGTCCTTCAGTTTTGGAAAATTAACTTCTAATATGTTTTTAACTATTCTTCTTTCATTTTTTTCTGTTCTATCTAGAACTCCTATTATTCAGATGTTAAAACTGCTGATCTCTATCTCTTAAAATTTCTCTCATACCTTGTGTTTCTTTGTTTTTTGTTTTTGTTTTTGTTTTTTGTCCCCTACATTCTGGGAACTTCCCTCAATTTTATTTCACAGTCCTGTCGACTTTTTTTTTTTTTTATTTCAACAACTGATTTTCCGTTTCTTTTTTTAAATTTTTTAATTTTTTATAAATATATAATATATTTTTATCCCCAGGGGTACAGGTCTGTGAATCGCCAGGTTTACACACTTCACAGCACTCACCAAAGCACATACCCTCCCCAATGTCCATAACCACACTCCCTTTCTCCCAACCCCCCTCCCCCCAGCAACCCTCAGTTTGTTTTGTGAGATTAAGAGTCACTTACGGTGATTTTCCGTTTCTAAGGAGTCTTTCTTTTCTCTGATTGTTCCTGTTTTGTGGTATCTAGCTCTTGTTTTATTCATGCTGTATCTTCTTGAATTTTACTGAGAATATTATCATTTTTTCCCTGCAGTTCTTTCTTGTTTCCAAAATTCCCAAATTGCTCTGGGATCAGTAGTTTTATTTGTTTACTTTAGTCTTTTTCTTCCATGCTGCAGGTTCTTTTAATTTGCTTGAGGATCCTTGGTTATCTATTCTTAGTTAAGAGATAGGACTGGTAGCTGGTTTCTCTGTTGTACAAGCAGGGCTGTTTTCTAAATAGGGCTCTCCTCCATGAGGAAATTCTGACAGGAAACTTTGTGTGAACTTGGGAGAGGTATCAACTGACAGGATATGAGTGGTCCAAATATCAAAATGAGGAGGCTTTGTTCTGTGGCACCTAATGCCATAGGACTAGTCGGAGTGTTCCCTACAGAGTTTGTAAAATGATGTTAGAGATTTTGCCTGAAGCTAAGTACTGGAGCCGTATGTTCTCTACATGGGTGGAAAGGGCAGGGAGACAGGGGTTCTAGCTGATATTGACATCCCATGTGCAGACCTTCAGGTAATCTTTTTATCATCTCTACTTCTCACTGTCATCCTCCACTATACCTGCAGACACAGTCCAGAGCATCTCTGGGTTCCCTATACTGACTAATGCCTACCAACTCAGCATCTCCCCAGACTTCCTCCACCTAGGTCTCCAGAGGGACAGGGAGCTTCCCATACTTTTCATCTCAGTCTGGTCTCATCCCACTCTAGTCCTAGCAGTTAATATTTACTGAACACTAATCTTGTTCCAAGCATTCCAAAAATACAGTGTCACTTAATCTTTATTACAACTTTACCACAATCTTATGAAGTAGGTGTTATTATTATCTTCATGTTATAGGAAGAAATGGAGGCTATAGAGTGGTTAATTAACTTAATACTATTAAATACTAACTATTAATATTATTATCTCAATGTTACATCTTCAGTAAGTGACAGAACTGAGCTTTAAATCCAGATGATCTGAATCCACTAGTTCTATTTTAAACTACTGTGTTATATTTTCACTCTCTCCCTAGCCCGTCTTGGCCTCTGACTATTCTGTATATTGTAAGTCTCATGTCTGTGGAAGTTCTAATTAGTTATGGGACCCTAAGTAAGCCTTTCTTGTCTCAAAGTTAAAGTTAGTGCCAGAAGGGACCAGGATTGGGGCCTTGCACCACCAACCTCTCTCTCATAATTGCAACATTTTTAAGATGATCCATCCTAAGTGACCTTTCTCTGGCCTGAGTTTCTGGTCTCCTCTAGATGTTTATAGGAAAGAAAAACTCCACCTTGAGCCAACATAGCAAACAGACAGATCCACAACTCTAGTATGTTTAGCTTTTATTCATCTACAGCTGGATGAGGGGGAAAAACGGAGGCATGGAACTGGCCCCTCTCCAGGCAAGATGACAACCCCAGCTCTTGGACAATTCTGGATTGTATGGGCCTCAATGCCACATTCAGAGTCTTCCCCACCATTCAGGATAGTTCCTCTCTTTCAAGAGAAGGGATACCCTGAAGAAAGCAAGAATTTGGGGATTGACCCAAGCCAGAGGTGAGATATCTGGGTGGAGATGCTCATCTGTGTCAGCTTTTTGCTGACCATCCTCCTTGAAATGACATACTGGGGACCTCCATGCCCACCTCATCAAGCCCAAAGGTTAGTTCTGGGAAAAGGAAACAAAGTCTGGGATTTTTGAGAAAATTAGCTCTTTGAAGGGGACTAGGGAAAAGTTACTGGATCTGTTTTCTCAGTCCTACAACTCAGAAGCTAGGGGCAGAGAAAAGAGATATTATTGCTAAGCACATGTCAGGTGCTGCACCAGAGATTTTAGAGTTACTCTTTCACTTAGTCCTCACAGTGTCCCCGTGACTTAAGCTCTATTATTGTCCCCATCAAATAGAGGAGGAAACAGAGGCTCAGAGGTTAAGTAAGACCTAGTTAGGAAGTGGCGGAACTAAAATTTGAACCTAGGTCCATCTGATCCCAAATGCCTTCATTTCCCACTGCCCAACACTGAGAATGAACTAGGTGTATGTTATATGTGGATAAATGGAAGGATCATGGCTTCAGAAAAGGTGAGGAAGAAGATCGGTATTTTAATTGTAAGTGACCTCAATCTCTGGGCCCAGTTAACACATTGGTAAAATGTGGACTAGAGTAGTATCTAGCTCAGAGAGTCAATTCGAGAGTTAAATAAGATCATGGGTGCCAGATGCTTATCATGCTTTCGGTGCATGATGGCATTTATTGGATGTAATTTTTTATACTTGAAATCTTGAAGAGGAAGAAAATAAATATGTTTGTCACAGTGCCTTGCATAGAGTAGGGCTCAATGAATGACAGCCACTCTATTATACTCTAAAGCTTTGCCACTCAAAGTAAAATCCATGTACTAGCAGCATCAGCATCACCTGGGAGCTTTTCAGAAAAAGGCACAATCACAGGCCCCAGCCCAGACTTGCTGAATCAAAATCTGCATTTTAACAAGATCTCCAGGAGATTCATGTGCACATTGAAGTTGCTGAAACACTTGTACAGATGTCCCTTAATTTGTGATCTCCTGAAAATCTGGTTCTGAGACTTGATAAAATTCACAGAATATTAAGCAGATTTATGAAATGGGTGACAGAGGCAGTTTCCCCTCTCTGGTCTTCAGCTTCTCCACCTGTTCCCTGTGGTTCAGGAGTTCTGGGTTCCCAAGTACATGTTCCTAAGCACATGTAGGCCCATGGGAGAGTCTACTTAACCCATCTTCCTGTCTTCTCTCTCAGCTGTTGATGACAAGTTAGTGTATACACTCTACTGTAGTTTCCCACTGTACTCACACCTTGGTCACCTCTGTCCTGTTCAATCTACATGCTGAGGCCCATAAAACCACCTTTGACCTGCATCTGCCTCACCTTCCCTTTATCTCCAATTTCACCTATGTATGCCTGCTTCCAAACTTATTGTTTTATTCATTCGTGTGGACATTTGTTCATTCTTTTGTCCATTTTTTTTCAGTAGAGTATAGTGATAAAGAGCATGCATTATGAAATCAGATTTCTTGAGTTTGAATCTTGGCTTTGCCAATTTTGGTACTCAGGACAAGTCACTTTACTTCTCAGGGTCTCATTTTACACATCTGTAGAATGGAGATAAAATTAGGACCCACCTGCAAGAATTAAATGAGTTTACATATGTGAAAATGTCTGCTAAAACCAGTGCCAGGGACATAAGTCCCTGATAATATTAGCTTGATTATTTTTTTAACAAACATTTTCTGATACGATACCGACTGTGTGACTTGCACTGGGCTGGGTACTATGGAAAGAGGAAGATAAATCATACACTGTCCCAGATCCCAAAGAGTTCACAGTCTAATGGGGGATAGGAAAAAGGAAGCAGGTAGTTTTAATAATGTGCTGGGAGAAAAGAGAAGTGTGAATGCAGGATTATGGGAATGGTGAGGCCTACCAGGAGACAGTTAATTCCCCCATCCCCAGGCAGTCAGAGAAAGCCTTACAGAGATGACACATAAATTGAGGCTTGAAATATGAGATATTCACCAGGTGAGTAAGGAGAAGGCAGGGCTGGGGAATTTCAATGTGCATGTGCCCATCACTTTAGAAATAACTGCAGTCCAGGACACTTAAGTGGCACAGTTCGTTAAGCATCCTACTCTTGATTTCAGCTCATGATCTTATGCTCCTGAGATCAAGCTTCCCATCCCCCATCAGTGGGGAGTATGCTTGGATGCTCTCTCTCCCTCTCCCTCTGCTCTTCCAACTCATACTCTCTCTCTCTCTCTCAGATAAATAAATCCTTAAAAAACAAAGAAATAACTATGGCCCATAATGAGGAGACATGGCAAGGTTTTAAGTAAGATGTGACAATAATGAAATGGGGTGGGCTGGAGGGGCCAACTGGGAAACAGAGAGCTCAGTAAGAAACCTGAAGGATGCTGGAGCTGGAGCCAGTGCAGTGTTGGTGGGATTAGAGACCATAAACGGGAAGAAACAATCTGATGTATGTGAAAAGTAAGTAATACAGAGGTGCCAACCTGATTTCAGCTTGTCTGACCTGGTAGAAGACAGTGCCTTCTTTGAGATGATAAAAATGGGAGAAGGATCAGGTCAAGGGAAGCTTACTGGGGACTCATTAGCCCATATAACATCTTAGGGTGAACTAGAAAAGTTCCCCCCACCTCTTGGGGAAAGGACTCAGATTTAGCAGTTGAGTAAGGCCAGCACAGGCAGTTTCAGTCTTTGCTCTGACCTCCTTCACCAGAGGGGGTCCCTGTACTGCAAACTACCTGCAAGCCTCAGCAATAGCCCTGGGCCTTGTCATCTGGAACCTTCTGGTTTTGATGAGCAGGTGGCAGTCCCTAGGTTAAGGAAAGTTTGGAGGATGAAAGATGTGTGCCCCTGGCAAGGGAGTTCACAGGGGAGGTGCTGAGGGGATTAAAGTGGGCTTTCTAGAACCATGATTTTCCATATAGGTAAGATTTGAAGGTACCATAATCATTGCAGGGAAAGGAGAGAGGAACAAAGGCAAAACAGCTGGTATGAATTTGTATTATGAAGGCTAACCAGAGAGGTTGCTGGTCAAATGATGCAAGGGCTAAGTATTGGGGCAGAATTTGGATTTTTACTCCAATAGGAAAAAAAATTAAAAACACCAAAAGTTTTTTTTTTTTTTTTAATTAGGCAAAGTAGGCTGAAGGAAATGTTCTTGGGCAGACTCTATGGAAAGTATGCTTGTTGGAGGCAGAGCATACACAAGAAGCCCCAGTGTGCTGCTGCCTGACCAGCTCCACCCTACACCTCCATACCTCCCAGAAGACCTTGGGGGCATTGCCAGTCCAGCCCACCCCTAACACAAGTGCAGCAATAGTCTGTTTCAACTCCCTAGAAACACTTCCCTCCTGAGTGGTCTCTTCTGCAAGCTGCATATCTTCCTCAAGTGTTCCTGTCAGACACTGCTTTGCTCAAATAACTTCACCCATGCTTCACCCCATATCTGTGCCTCAGTTTCTCCATATGTAAATGGAGATTGTTTTTTCTTCCTTTTACAGAGTTGCATGAATATTCTCTAGGACACTGAACTCCTTAAAGGACAGCTCTGACCCATCCCTTCCCTTTTCAAGATTTATCCCTAACTCCCTATTCTCCATAGCAAAAGTCTTCACTGCCATTTGAGCTCCTTGATTCTAGTATTCAAATCTCTTTATTTTCTAGGCCTACCCAAATACTCCAAATTTCCCTCCATATCTTCTTTACCTGCACCTCTGCTCTAACTAAATATTTGCTGTTCCTTGAAATACATTCTGTGTTTTTATGTTGTCTATCCAGAATGGCCATTATACATATAATTGTTGAGTACCTGTTGTGTGCCAGGCCATATTCCATGCACTGTGTATATAGCAGAAAATGAGACAGACAAAATCCCTGCATTAAAGGAGAAGACAGACAAGGAAAAATTAAACATAGATGTGTATGTCAGTTTATGGATAAGAAGTGTTACAAAGAAATAGAAAGTAGAACAAGGGAGATACAGAGTGAATAGGAAGGTGCTATTTTAGAGTAATCAAGGGTGTCCCTCTGATGAAATGACATTTGAACAAAGACCTGAAAGACTTGCAAAGATCAAGAGGAAGAGTGTTCCAAACTAAGGGAAAAGTCATTGCAGATACTCTGAGACAGGAGTATGCTGAACAAATTCAAGAAACAGCAATGAGGGAAGTGTGGATGGAGCAGAATAAGTGAGGGAAAGAGTAGGAGATTATGGGGTTAAAGAGGTGACTGAGCCAGACTGTGAAGGGTCATGGGGCCCTTGGTGAGAACTTTGGCTTTTACTCTAAGTATAGATAGTCACAGAGAGTTTTGAGTAAAAAAGGGACATGGCCTCACTTAGGATTAAATGACCTCTCTCACTGTTGTGAAGAGAACAGATACTAAAGAGACAGAGCTTTACAGAGGGAAGCCAGTTAATAAGTCATTTGTCCAAGCAAGAGATGTTGGTAGTTTGAACTTGGGTAGTAATTGTAGGAATGGTAAGAATTAGATTGTGGATGTATCTAAAGATAGTGCCAAAATTCCCTGATGGATTAGATGTGGAATGTGAGAGGAAGAGGGGGGGGTCAGTCATGACTCTAAAAATTTTCATCCAAACAACTATTTCCTGAGATAAGGAGGACTGGGGAGGAACAGACTGTGGAGGTGAGGGTGATACCAAGTTTGGGTTATGTTAGGCTTTAGGTATCTATTCGACATTTTAGTGGAAATGTCAAGTAAGCAATTAGATATGTACCTCTGGATTACATGGGACAGGTAAACAAGAGAGATACAGATTTGGGAGTCATCTACATATAATGATATTTAGAGCCATGGGAATAGATGACATCACCTAGAGAGGGACTGTAGAAAGAACAGAGGAGGGGAAGAGGAAGTTAAGAACAGAGTCTAGGAGCATCCCAAAGAGTTAGATGCCAGGAAGGAAAAAAGCCAACAAAGGAAACTAAAAAGGCATGGCCAGTAAAAAACATGTATCCAAAGTCTCTCTGTTTTTCAGGCCTAGCACTAAGGCCACCTCCTCTAGAACCCTTTCCTAAAAGCTTGGGAAAAAAGTGACCCCTCTCTTCTTTGAAATTTATACTCTATTAGCTTCTTAGAGCAACGGAAAAAATTGAGGGAGGTGTGGTGGTAAGCAGTCTTACTTGTATTCCATTAGTTCTCTGAGGTCAAGACCCCCTCCCTATTCAGGCCAGATGCCTTAGCAGGGATTTGCATTTTGCTTTCACAATTTTTATCACATGTACCACCCACCATATTAATCACTTAATGTAGTTTTTAAAAAATAGATATACTTTTTGAGATTAACTAAATTAGTCTTATCTTAAGCAGCAATATTTGTGAGTTCATGGGTTCAATGTGCTAGTTATATTTTAATACATATTACAGTAGACACATAACAGTTACAATAAAAATATTCAGTTGTGTTCCATAACTTCATGTGCCAAAACATGGAATTCATTCAACACTTTGAGAAATGAAAAAGTCCCAGCACCAGGTCTACCATATGCCAACTGTGTGGTCTCCATTTCCCCACCTGACAAATGGAGATAATGATAACTGCTTCACTTGATTTTATCTACCTGGACTCCCCTCTCTTCTGTTGTTCCTTTTCTCACCCTAGTTTTATGGTACAATTTTGCTCTTTCTCTCTCCCCATCCTCCACCCTTCTCTTCCTCCTTCTTTTTTTGTTTGTATCTTCTCTCTGTTTCTAACCACCTCTTTTTTTCCTTTGTCTATTTCTGTCTCTCTCATTCCTCATCTCTCAGGACCATCAACAATAAAGTCTATGTTGTGGAAGTCAAAGAGAAGCACCAGGCAAAGAAAATCTGTGAGAAAGCCCATCAGCAGGGAAATGCAGTTGCTCATGTGGGCATCAGATAAGGCTTCATCCAGTCTGAAATGTGACAAATTTCATCTTAACTGTGTGATCAGTATATGTGCTGCCGAAGCGAGCACTTAACTGTGTGATCAGGAACTTACACATGTTTTCCCAGGGCCTCAGTTCCTACCTCCATGAAACGGAGATAATATTCTTTACTCCATAAGATTATATGAAGATGACATAAATTAATTAATATTCAAACTTGTAAGAAAGTAGTTGTTCAAAAAATGGGAATTTACATCCCCATTTCCACTTTCCTCCTCCCAGCAGGATGTGGCTTATTTAAGAACTGGCACCTTCTAGTAAGGTTATATTCAGGTAAGATTTTTCTAAATTGAATCCTATTTCCTAAATCAGTTTCATTCTACTGGCAGAAATGTAAAGTCTTCCTTCAGTGTTTCCTCCCAGCTTCCAAAAGAGTTTCATCAAGCACATAAACTTTAGGTTTGGCTCCTACATTCTGAGGAATTAATGGCATATAAAGAAGTTTACTCTAAAGCATGGGGAGAGGATGGGTGTGAGGGGCTATTTGATGGGAAAGAAGCATTGTGTGTAAATGGAAAACATTTTTCATAAAACAAAACATTAGCCATATTTTCACCCACAGAGTTTCTTTGTGTGTAAGCTGCCTGTGAATCAATTTATCAGGCACAATATTTAGGAGTGTGAATGAGGAAGAGAGATTAACGAGCAGATGACAAACTATGGGTGAGGGGTTTAGTTGAACTAGAAGCCCAGTTTAGTTGAACTAGAAGCCCAGCCAGGTATCCTAGGGCCAGGGTGGGCATGTGCAGAACTGGGCCATCTATCCATTTTCTTCCCTTATGAGATCTCATCCCCTTTCCACCTTCCCCCCTTTCATGCTCAGGGACTAGAAGGAGAGAAGTTCGGAATCTCTACTAGCCCGGCAGCAGGTCTAGAGGTGACTTTTCCTTGGTCTATGAGGGGCTGCTATGATGGTTCCAGGGCCAGTACCTGGCAGTGGTTAGCTTGAAGCTTGGCCAGTTGGTCACAAGGCTGACTGTGGAGGTCACAGTGTCAGAAAGAATGGGAACTAGCTATGTTCACATGCTACCTCTGAAGGATAGCCACCTGTGTACCAACACCCACAGGGGAATGTCAGCAGCACTATGTGTCAACCATCATAATGGCTTCCCCAAAATAAGAAACTGCACTTGGGATTCCCTTTAATACCACTTGTGGCCTGACCTCACTGCCAAGATCCCTCTGCATTCAAATAACAAGGGGTAATACTTGGACTTCAAGATATTTGTGCCATAAATTTGGTCTGACACATGCAAGCTGTGTGAAATGAGCAAGTCCAATAACTTTTCAGTTGTGATTTCTTTTATGAAAAAATAAAATTGAGTAGGGGCTGCTGGGTGGGCTCCATTAAATCATGTGGTGATAATACTGAAGTTGCAGAAGCTAACCTAGACAAACCTGGCAGTCCTCAAAAAACCACTCATGCCTGAGAATGCAAGGGCAATGGGAAAATAGTGTGAAGTGCAGGCTGCCCTTGAGGATACCATCTCAGGCTCTCTAGGCCAGAGAACTGTCCTGGCTGCCAGCCTTGTTTTGAACATTACATCAAAAACTAATAATGTATTGTATGGTGACTAACATAACACACACACAAAAAAATTGGAGCACCTGGGTGGCTCAGTCTAAAACATACAAACAAACAAAAATAATGATGTACCGTATGGTGAAAAACATAAAAAATATAAAAAATTTCATCTACAGATGTTTGAAGTCCAGACTGGCTACATCAGAATCACTATGTGAGCTGTTAGAAATACAGATTCCTGGACCCCACCCTTCTGGATTTTGCTTCAGTAAGTTAGGGAGGGGCCCAGGAATCTATGCTCTTAACCCATTTGCAGGTGAAATTGGTATTCAGCCAGATTGGAAAACCACTGAGCGGGCCTACCCACCTCCTCTGGGAGATGAATGGACAGGCGCAGAGAAACCACTCATGCCATGTGACCACCCTCACCAAACTGTTTAGCTTGGAGGCCTTGCCTCATTTGAGCCTACTGACCCAGAGAGGCAGGGTGGTATACATACATAAAGACACACACAGACCTGGGTTCTGAACCCGGCTTTGACCTTTTCCTAAGGTGGGACCACAGGCAAATGACTCCACTGCTCCGCTTCACTATTCCCACCAGTACAATGGGGAGATGCCATCCACAGCCCAGGACCATTGTGAGAATTTGAGAAAATGCCTTCCTTCAAATCACTGGTGCAGAGTCTCATGAAGATGTGATGATAACTGTAATTGTTAGCGTTATTGAGCACATACTAAGAACCAAGTATGGTTCCAAGTGCTTTACGTAAATGGTCTCATTTAATCCCCACAAACGCTGTCTATGAAATAGGAGTTATTATAATTCCCATGCTACAGATGAGGAGACTGAGGCTTAGAGAGTGTGAATAACTTGTCTAGGGGCCCACAGGGAGCATCTGAGTCCTTGCAGCCTGCACTCTTAAGCCCTAAGCTATAAATGGCAGCTCCCTCCCCCTTCTCCTTAAAGGTTAAAGCAGAGGGTAGAGCCAATCCTGTGGGGAAAAAACAGAACAAAGACCTCTGAAAGGAAGGAAGCCAAGGGAATGTATGTAAGCAGAAGTCTCAGAGAGTATGGGGGCTCAGTTTGCCCCTAAGCTTCCTGACAGCTGTAGCAGGAAGAAGGGGGGGGGACACAGAATTCCCAAGGTTCCATTTTCTGGAAAAAGGGAGGCACAGGGACCTGTCTAAATGGACATTTGTCTTGGGCTGGAATTCCAGAAGAGCTGATCTTGTGGCCTGCTCGGCAAACATCCGGGACCAGAGAATCATCTGTGATTTCATGAGGCGCTAAAAGCCTTCTTCACACACGTGATTCTGAGAGTCAGAAGGCCGGGTGGCGGGCTGTGTGTGTCAGAAAACACATGAAATTCTATCCCAGAGGAGAACCTTGCTAGACTGCAATTTTCCACAGCAGTAAGGGGCATGGGAGGGGACCTAGGCCCCGTTTCCGTGTTTGTCTCTCTCCACAGCACACACCACACAGCCTCTGTGGGAGGAGACCCAGGTCTCTGGTCTAGGTGGAGACATGACACGCCTCCAGAGACTGGGCCCAGGGACGAATGGCAAGTGAGCCAGGGCAAGGTTGTGGGTGAGGGTCAGACTTCTAGAGCCTGGGAGCTGTGGGGAGGGCTGGGTGGGTCAGCCTGGGCCTGCTGGAAGAGGCAGAGCAGGAGGAGCTAGCTGTGGGATTTGGAGAGGATTATAGCACTGGGGCAAGTGGAAGGGTGCTGTAAGCAGGAGGAGCAGCGGGTGGTGCAGGGTTTGCTTTTCCCCATGCTCAGATATTGCCCCTTTTGATGTCATCCCTTTCTGCCTGGTGAGCCCTCCATGCCACCCCTCTCAATCCTTCCCACCCATACAGGTGAGGCTGACTCGTCCCCATCTACCAGGATTGAGAGGGGGAGAGACCTGTGTCTGAATATCACCTTCTGCCCAGCACTGCAAGACCAGTCTGCCTTTTCCAGTTCAGGCACCATGGCCCACTTTGTGGTCCAGCACATGGAGTCATGGAGGGCATCGCTGGAGATGTGCAGGTGAGGGGGAATGGAAATGGAAATGGAATGGAAAGAGTCTGGCTCTGGAGTCAGACAGGCCTGGCCAGTAATCTGGCTTCTGCAAATTGCTCATCTGATTTTCCCTAGAGATCAGTGAGGACAAGTGAACACAGACAGAATGATGTATAGGGACACATGACTTGACACCACAGGAGACACATGCGCTTCCTCTAAGTGTTGGAGACTCAGAACTGCATAAATTGAATAAAACTCCAAATGAACCCGTTGCTTTTTTTTTTTTCTTAAGACTCCACTTATTTGAGAGAGAGCGAGAGAGCGAGAGAGTGAATGAGCGCAGGAGGAGGGGTGGGGGGCGTGCGGAGGGAGAGGCAGAAGGAGAAGTAGAGGGAGAAGCAGACTCCCCACTGAGCAGGGAGCCCAACACAGGGCTCCATCCCAGGACCCTAGCATCATGACCTGAGCCGAAGGCAGATGCTTAACCCACCGAAGCACCCAGGCACCCTGAAATGAATCCACTCTTGGTTGAAGTAAATTATAGCCCACTCTTCACCAGTCCTTTTGGAAAGTGAACCATTGGCCAGTAATTGGTCTCTCCCACTCATGGGGCTCTCACACTTTCTGCAGCTCTGATATTCTCATGTTCCCTCACACTTTCATGCCGTCTCTAAGTTTTAAAAATTCTTTTTGCCTCACCTGAGCCATCTGCCTAAACAGGGAGCCCTTAATTCTGAGCTCACACATTCATGAAGAATATGCAGAAATCTCATGCTCTGCCAGGAGGTTCCAGCATGGATCCAGGACCCTTGGCTTGACAACGATTGCATGGCTGCCCGAGATGTCTGGTCCCAGCCTTCCTTTCTTGCCATATCTCTCACCACCTGCAGCACACGAACCACCCTCCAGCTGCCCCACACACCACACCACGCCACATGCCTTTCTTTAAAAACACCTGAATTTGCCATTCATTTGTGCCTGAGTATTTGCTCATACTCTCTGCTTGCCCTGGGAATGTCTTCTCCCTCCTTTCTCCATTGGTCCTTGTCCTTGAAGAACTTGCTCAAATGCTACCTCTCTGATGAGCCCAGCCCATTGACAATTTTCCCGTCTGCTCTGGGCTAATATAGTGCTTTGGTAACACCTCTCCCCCTGCACATATTTACTCATTCATTCATATGTGGATACATCACCACCAAGCAGAGCTACTCTAGCCCAGTCCTGTCCTCACTGATTCTGGGAGCTCAAAAATGAGGTGGACACAACCCCTAGTCTTCCTTTGGAACATCCTAGCCCCTAAGCAGCCAGATACATAGACCTGTGGCAGTCATAAACGGTTCTAAATGCTGCATATAAATCTGTAATGGGTTATGCACAGATACCACTGAGGAGGGTTCCAGGAAAGCCTTCCTAAAGGAGTTGGCCTTTAAATTAGCCTGGGAAAAATATGAAGAGACTCTACCTCTGCCAGGGTCGTTGGGGGTGAAGGGAATAGCAGATGCAGAGAGATGTAGGGAACAGTGTGCGCAGAGGCACAGAGGTATGGTACAGCCTGTTGCGGAGGGGGAGTAAAATAAGTCTCCCTCTCCAAATAAGAGCTGAGGGTACCCTGCCAGTAGGTGGCAGCAGGGGCCTTAACCTGGTGTTCTATCCTGTGGGTGTGTTAATTGAGGTATTTGTCTGCATCTCATTCTTTACCTTTTTGACCATTGCCTGGAGCAGAAACATAATCAGAACAGATGGAATTAGGCACTAAATAGCAAGACAGATACTCCCATTTACTGTGTGCCCTGACTCCTGCATCCCCTACCAAGAATCCCTCCACTGACCTCCCATTCCTGCTTGAGGTTGCCCATCTTTCAAAGTCCTGCACATTCACCCCTTCATTCACTCAGTTGGGACTCCCTGGGTACCTAATCTGCTTCATGCCCACTGCTGGCTGATGCTGGGAACCCTGAAGTGAATCACACGGAGATCCTATTCACTGTTTCTGGGTGAAACACACACACACACACAGACACACACACACACACACACGATGAAAAGTTCTCTGTCAATGACAACACAAGCTGGGACGGATGCCATCATGAGGGAAGAAGGTGGTCAGGGAGGGCTCCCTGGCAGAAGTGAAAACTGACCTGGGTAAAAGAATGCAAAAATGGATGCCAAGTTGGGAGAGGGGCTGTGAAATGGGAAAGACATTCTAGCCAACCGAGGCCTGCACGATACAGGGAATGAAGGCTGGAAATATCCAGGGGTGTTTAGGGAGCCTCACGTAGGCTGGAGTTCCTGGAGCATTCATTTGAGACACAAGAAATGGTAAGAGGTGAGACCGAAGGCTACGAGTGCTGCAGGGGTGTGATGAGGAACATGGAATAAGTCTTGAAGTTGACAAGGGAGCCATGAAAGGGAATGACATTATGGGGTTTGAGTTTAGGAAGACCTGACTGAGCAGCTGCTGCAAAGATGCATGGCCACAAAAGAAGGAGCAGAACCAAAGAGAAAGAAGTCTTGAATTTGGGTTTTGTTAGTCTGGAATGGAGAGGAGGGGTGGGCCTGGGATATATCCTGCAGATTAAAGCAGCAGGAATCGGTAGCTGGTTGGATGTGGGGAGTGAGGGGCACAGGAAGATTCAAGGGTGATGCTCAGGTTTGTATCTGGAGTGACCATGTGGATGATAGGGTCTGTAAAGGACAGAGGCACACAAAGGGAGGATGGGGGAAATATAGCAATTTATTGTTTGGGCAAAATACGTTGGAAGCATCTTCAGACGTCCAAGGGAATGGGTCTAACAGTGATCAGGTATGCAGTTGTGGAAGGGGAAGAGTGGAGAACATTGGACAGGAGAAAGATGTGGTACTGGGTCATCATGGAGATTCAGGGACTGACAGTACAAGAGCTAGGGAAGCGACCCAGGGAGAATGTGTTGAGCCAGAAGAGCAGATCCACGATGGCAACTGCTAAGGTCCAGCAGCCACTGATCTCCTCAGCTCTCTGGGTGTCTAGCTCCACCAGCTGCCAGCAGTCTGCTCAGAGCTCTGTATCGCCATCACTTCCCTCCATTGTGTTACACAAGCATAATCATTCTCTTTGCTTGCCATGACTGAAAAAAAAAAAAAAACCAGAAAGCACTGCTTAGAGAAAATGGAACTCATGTAAGAGACTGAATCAAATGGGCCAGAGAACTGGTCAGAGAGTAAGGAGAGTTTGCCATCTGAGTTTCCCAGGAGAGAAGATTCTTCTTGGGACCAAAAGTGATCGCCAGTTGTGAAATACATCAGGGGGATGCAGTCTGATAAGAATCAAAAAACACGCACGTGCACCCGAATGTTTATAGCAGCCATGTCCACAATAGCCAAACTATGGAAAGAACCTACATGTCCATCAACAGGTGAATGGATAAAGAAGATGTGGTGTATATATATACAATGGAATACTATGCAGCCATCAAAGGAAATGAAATCTTGCCATTTGTGAAGACGTGGATGGAACTTGAGGGTATTATGCTTAGTGAAATAAGTCAATTGGAGAAAGACAACTATCATACGATCTCCCTGATATGAGGAAGTAGAGATGCGACGTGGGGGGTTTAGGGGGTAGGAAAAGAATAAATGAAACAAGATGGGATCGGGAGGGAGACAAACCATAAGAGACTCTTAATGTCACAAAACAAACTGAGGGTGGCGGTGGGGAGGGGGGTAGGGAGAGGGTGGTGGGGTTATGGACATTGGGGAGGGTATGTGATATGGTGAATGCTGTGAAGTGTGTAAACCTGGCGATTCACAGACCTGTACCCCTGGGGCTAATAATACATTATATGTTTATAAAAAAATAAAAAATAAATTAAAAAAAAAAGAATCAAAATACACCTATTGAGTTTGGAAACCAACTAAGTACTGTTGCCTTTAGTGAGAGAGGAGTCAGTGTGTGGCAGGGGCTGAAGCCAGTCTGTGGTGTGGAGAGGAATAAACTGGACGTGAGCCGACCACTGCAGTTGGTGATTCCATTACCTTGGTATGCTACAGGGAGGAGAGAAGATGGTTTAAAGTTTTGATGGGATTGGGATCAGTGGGGATTGTCTTAGTGGGTGGAAAAGACACAATACTTTCCATATCCTAAAGAAGACCCAGGAGCTTGTGTGGGGCAGGTTGGAGAGAAGGGTCTGACTGGCGGAGGAGGTGATGGAGCCTGGGAGGGCATGGGGTCCAGGACAAGACTGTTTTGTCCTTAATAGAGGAAGAGGTGTATGGGTGTGTGAACCCTGTGCAAGGGTGGGGTGGGCAGTCCAAGGGACATGGCCTGGTGCCATTAGTTTTCTTCATTAGGAAGGAAAGGAAGCATTTCCTCCAAGTGAGGTGGCATGGCAGCTGAGGGGAACGTGAGAGGGTGGTGACCTGGGTCATGCCTCTGGCTTATAGGATGTGAGGTGTGAGGCCACCAGGGAGCCTGGGACCATGAGGAGATAGGAATGTGATTTTCCCAGAAACTCTCACTTGCTCAGGTTATAGCAGGAATCTCAGGACAGCTGGGCTCTGCCTTGGGCCTGGGCAGTGGTATGGTGGATGACCCAGGTCTTTGAGAACTGCTGTAGAGCGTCAGGAGAAAGTGGAGACAGAGCCTCCACATGCACGTGTGAATTAACTCAGAGGCTAGAGTGGAGGGAAAGAGCAAGATGTCCTCCCTTATCCTCCTTTCCCCCTGAGAGAAGAGGAGATAATGTGTCCAGGCTTGTGATCAGAGAGCGCCTGAATGGCAGAGAGGAGAGTAAAGCTGGCTGTCCCAAGGCAGAGCTTACTTCAGGCTACTGAGCAGCACAGACCCTCAGCAAGCCCATACTTCCCTAGGCTGAGCTGACACTGGCCCCCAGGGACATCCCGCCTCCACTTCCCTCATCTGTTCCAGCCCCCAAGCTCTGCAGAGGGGAGATGGAGTGGGGGAAGGGGGTCAGCAGCCAATCACATCCTTGGCAGCCCAAGGCATCTGCACCTGGTCTAACCAATCCCCTCTGAACAGACAGCTCACCCAGCCTCTGCTCCCTCCTTCCCTGCCTACTCTGCCCAGCAACAGCAGAAAGGAGGCTTAAGGAAGAGAGGGAGGCCTTGCAAACTCTCAGCCCCTGGCAGCAATGGAGCTGGGCCCCTGGCTCACTCTATAAAGGGAGGTTAAAACAATACTTACAGTTCCTGGAGCCCAGGCAAAATGTCCCCAGGGGCCCTCAGGACTGTGCAAGTCAGCTCTCATGAACAGGAACTCACATATTACAGAGATCCTGATCCTTGGAGCCTTGGGCCACAAGCCAGCCTCGTTCACTCCACAGTTCTGGGGCAGGCCCTGGGCTGACAGCCTGAACAGCAGAGACACAGCTCTGGTAGAGGAGGTGGACATTAAAACAAACAATCTCACAGATGCCTATTTAACTAGAAGCAGAGAGAAGGCCTAGGAAGGAAAAAGGCACAGGGTGCTATGCCGGAGAATAAGAGGGGACCTGATTTAGACTGCCTTTCCTACTTCTTGTTGGTTTCACTTCTTTTTGTCCAGATTTACGAGGGCTATTTTATTCATTATTTTGCCCCCAGAAGCCTCCCACCTGTCAACAAAAATGTGGTATTCGTTGTTAATACAAGTGGCTGGCTCAATGTTTGGCACCACGATGAAGCAGGTAACAAGGACCCGGCAGACCTGTTATAGCTCTTGTTTTAGAAGACTCAGAAAGCAGAGAGTACAGGAACAGTGGTCCCCTGGGACCAGAGACTCTACCTCCCATGACCCTGGGATCTTAGAGGCCAAGGCCTCCCTTGGGGTCCTGGTACCTTGCACATTCAGGAGCCACATAGACCTGAAACCACAGAATACTGGGAACATTGAAACATTGGACATGGGGGGCTGTAACCATCAGGACCCTTAACCACAAAACTTCAGATCACCAAGGGGCCCAGAGTCATAGAACCTTCAAGCTGGAGAACTCTGGTGTCATAAAACCCGAGTCAACAGTATAAAAAGGAAACCATAGTCAATTTAGACTCTGAACCTTCCAGAGGCCACAGGTTTGTTTTGTCTCATTTTGTTTACTTTACCTCAAAGCCAGAAAAATACAGTGCACTGGCATTGTAGTGTTTAGAAACTACAAAGTCCCGGATCCATCTAGATTTAAAATATTGTCGCCCTTCTACAGAGCACCCTTAAAATGGAATACTGGGGCCATAGGCCAAAGAGATTTTGAGTTTAGAGCCTGAATCCATAAAGTTCCGGAAGCAGTATTTTGAACTACAATACTCTGGGACTTGAGAATGATAAAGTCCAAGTGACCTGGAGCAGTACAGCCTTAAAGTTCTGAACCATAGAGCCCATGGGGCCCAAGTCTACTAACTTGTACGATACCAGAGTGTAACCAAACTGGGTGAAGGGAAATATTGAAAGCTGTCTTTTGTAGTCTCAAGTGTAGGGGAAAGGCTATACCCAACTCCAAACTTTTCTAGCCTACCCATCCCAACTAAGGTCAGGAAAAAGCTGAGGAGCACTTGTGGCGGTCATATTTCAGGGGCATAGTTGCCCTTAGTCTTTTAGCATGGAACAATGAAATGCTTCTCCTTCCCCCACACAATATCACCACATGCACTGCACTCCTGCATAACAACAGGAGATTATAGCTGATGGAACTGGAAGCTTAGAGTCTTTAAGAAAGACTATCCCAAGCAACCCAAGACAATAGAGGAGTCAAAAACAAGGATTCTAAAAGAAATTTTTGCCTCTGACACATGAAACTGTTAGCACCTAGCAAGCACAACCTAATTCCTGGCCGGATAAACATAGAATCTCCCACCAAAGGCCTATTTACCTAGGATCTTTTTACGTGATACATCATGTCTGCTTTCACCAAAAACTTACAAGCTATGCTAAAATGAAAACAAACCAAAACAAAACAAAACACAGTCCAAAAAGATGAATCAATCATCAGAACCAGACTGATACGGCAGAGAAATTATTAGACCTGGAATTTAAAGTGGCCATGACTAATATGCTAAGGGCTCTAATGGGAAAAGTGGATAACATGCAAGAATAGACAGGTAATGCAAGCAGAGATGGATACCCTAAGAAAAGAAAAAGTAAATGCTAGAAATATAAAACACCATAACAGGAATGAAAAATGTCTTTGGTGGGCTCATTAGGAGACTGAACATGGGCAAAGAACAAGTCAATAAGCCTGAGGATATGTTAATAGAAACTTCCCAAACTGAAAAGCAAAGAGGAGAAAGAATGTAAAACAAAATATGAAAAAAGAGAATATCCAAGGACTGTATACAATTACAAAAGTATCACATATGTGTAATGGGAACACCAGGAGGAGAAGAAAGAAAATAACACAAGAAATATTTGAAGGATTACTGGGTACAGATTTTCCAAAATAAAGGACAGCCACTAAACCACAGGTCTAGGAAGCTCAGAGAGCACCATGCAAGATTAAAAAAAAAAAAAAATCTACACATAGGCATATCCTATTCCGACTACAGAAAATCAAAGAGAAATTTCTTTTAAAAAAAAAAAAAAAGCCCATGGAAAATATCACCTTACTTATACAGGAACAAGAATAGGAATTACATTGGACTTCTCTTGAGAAATCATGCAACAAAAAGAGAGTGAAATGAAATATTTACCGTATTGAAGAGAAGCAAAACAAAACAAGGAACCCCCAAAACTACCAGCCTAGAATTCTGTATACAGCAAAATTGTCTTTCCAGCGTGAATGAGTTAGGAAGACTTTATTAGCCAAACAAAAATTGAGGGACTTTTTGCCAGTAGACCTGCCTTGCACAGGTAAATGTTTAAAGAAGTTCTTCAGAGAGAAGGGAAATAGTGTAGTTCATATACTTGGGCCTACATAAAGAAAGGAAGAGTGTTAGGAAAGGAATGAATTATGGATAAAGAAACTCTTTTCTTTTTTAATTAATAGATGTAACAAAAAGAGTTTGCTGAAAATAGTGATAGAAATAATGTGTTCAGTGAATACAGCTTATAGATAAGTGAAATTAATGACAGCAATGTTACATAAGAGCCAGGAGGGATGAATTGGAAATATTCTTCCATGAGGTACTTGAAGCTGTATAGTGTTTTCTGAAAGTGGACTTGGATTAGTTGTAAAAGCAGATTGCACACTCTAGGGCAATCAATAAGGAAAAAAAACAACAACATTACAACCATAATGGCTCTGCTAAAAGACAGGAGAAAATGGGATCGTATAAAACACTCAATTAAAGCCACAGAAGACAGAAAAATAGTTTAAGACCGAAAAAAGGAAGGAAGGAAGGAAGGAAGGAAGGAAGGAAGGAAGGGAGGGAGGGAAAGAGAGAGGGAGGGAGGAAGGAAAAGAAAAGAAAATCAAGGGTAGCAAATAGAAAACAGTTAAAAACATGTCAAATATTAATCTATCCATAACAGTAATCACTTTAACCATGAATGGTCTAAATACACGTATTAAATGACAGAGACTATCAGTGTTGATTAAAACAAAACGGAACCTAACGAAAACAAACAAACAAAAGCAGACCCAACTCTGTGTTGTCTACAAGAAACCGATTTTAAATAAAAAGACACAGATAGACTAAAAGTCATGGTATGGGAAAAAAAGATATCCCATTCTGAACACTAATCACAAAAAAGCTGAAGCAGCTATACTAATTTCAGATGAAACAACTTTAGAGCAAGTAAGTTATCAGGGATAAGGAGATGCGTTGTTTAAAGAAACAAAGCAAATATCCCTGACAGATAACACACTGGTTGATCTCTTGGTAAATATGGCATTGTTTTCATGGAGGATCTGATTCACAAGACCTATAAAGTATTACTGTAAAGTGTTTCAAAGAACCACAAAACTTCCAGGGGCCCTGCAAATTATCTTCTCCATGAAGTGGAACGAAGAAAAGGATCACCCATTTTGTGGGAGGCGCAGTTGCTGGCAATAGGGAAGACCAGATGAACAGCTTATTAGAAGGATAAACTAAGGTATCTGCCATCACTATTTCTGCAGTTTGGCCAGTTAATAAACCATGACTGCTTTCAGACTGAAAAAAAAATCTTATATAACTATAATTATATAATGGCTCTCCAAGAAGACACAGCAATCCTTAATGTGTAATGCACCTAACAATAGAACGTCAAAAGACATGAGGCAAAAACTGTTAGAACTGCAAAGAGACATAGATGAAACCACTGTTATAGTTAGAGACGTCAGCTCCCTTCTATCACAAATGGACAGATCCAGCAGGCACAAAATCAGTAAGGACAGAGTTTAACAGAACAGCACCATTAATCAGTTGAATAATTGACATCTACACAGTACTTCATCCAACAGCAACACAATACACATCCATCTCAAGCTCACATGGAATGTTTGCCAAAATAGACTACATCGTGGGCTGTAAAACACGCCCTAACAAAGTAAAAGAGTACAAATCATACAATAAATATATGCTCTCAGACCATGTGGAATAAACTAGAAATCAATAACAGACAGATAGCTGGAAAATCTCAGTAGATTAAATGACATACTTCTAAAAACACGATTTGTCTCTGGTTAGTGGGAGATTCTCAGGAAGGGCCATCATGCTCTATGTTTCAGTCCTCTGAATGAAAACAAGAATGAGTGGCTAAATCCTTAAAACCATGCAACATTTAGGCCTTAGTACCTTGTAGAGAAATAACCTTTCAGTCTTGAGGAAGACTTCAGCTCCCTATTCCAGAATGTGTGACCTCTACCCTGAGCTCATCCTGTGGCAGGAAAGACTCTGATCCCCTTGAAAGCATTCAAGGCATCTTCTATCAGTTTAAGGTGTAGAGAAAGGTGGGTCACAAGTGGTAGTCCCTGTGGTCTCTGAAATCTATAACAATATAAAACTTGGAAGGCATAATGTTTAACACCTCCAAAATATGGATTTGCATCTGTGGTTCATCAGTGACTAGTTGTGTGACCTTGAGCAAGTCACTCTGCCTCTCTGAGCCTCGGTGTTGTCACTGATAAAATGGGTATAATATCAGTATCTTTTCCATTGTGTTGCTATGACGATTAAATGAGCTGATGCATCTAAGTATTTGGCACAGTGCCTGAAACATAACAAGTGCCCTGTAAGAGGTACCTAATACTAGGACCTGCATTCCCTGTTCCCTGAAACTCTAATGTGCCTAGACCTATGCTAGGTATTGTTACGGATAAGGGAGCCAAAAGGGAGAAGTATTCAAAGCCCTGTTCTCAGAGGGCTCAATATCAGTGTGGAAAATGAAAACATTCTACATATGACAGCGAGCAAACCATCTGGGACAGGGACTATCTGGGTACAAGGGGCATGGGTCAGAGTAAGCAATCAAGGAAGGGCTGCCCAGAGAAGGAGCAGTGAAGATATGAATAAGTAAAGGGGAAGTGGAAAGGTCTGTTACCTAAAGGGCACAATAAGAGCAAAGTTTGGCGGGGGGGAATGGGATCTGGGTTATCTGGGGACTGAGAAGAGGATCCGCCTAGAAGAAATGGAAGGTGAGGTAAAAGAACAGATTACACAGGGCAGAACCAGAGCTTGCAAAGTCACTTAAAGGAAGTTATAAAGACCCAGAATCATAAAGGTCTTAAGCTTTAGGGTCCTGGAATCACTGAATCCTGGGTCATGGGGTCCGGGAACCATGGAACACATAGGACCCTAGCACCCTGAAAGCATGGAGCTTGAACCTTCTAGACCACCACTGTCTAATAGAACTATCTTGATGGAAAAGTTCTGAAGTTCTGAGGTGTCCCATACAGGAGTAGCCACTGCTCTGCAATAACCCTTGTGTGGTTATTGGGCACTTGAAATGTAGCTACTGCAAGTAAAGGAACAGTTTATTCATAATTTTTCTTCTAATTCTAACTAGCTTACATTTAAGTAGCTACATGTGGCTAGCAGTTTCCATTGGACAGTGCAGTTCTAGGCTTAGATCCAAAGGGCCTGTAGCATTTTGACCCCGAGAATTCTAGACTTACGGAGTGCCGGAGTCAGAGAGTCTTAAAACCATACCACACTTAGGCCTCAATACCTTGTATAGAAATAACTTTTTAGTCTTGAGCAAGACCTCCAGCCTTGGTCCATCTCCTTCATTTCACCCATATCCCACAGACTGAAAAGGCCACGAACGTGATCCTGGGTGGCGCACAGGTCAACGACCACTTCTAAACCATCACCTTTTCTGACTCGGTTAGCATCTAGCTAGCATCCAGAATATCCACAGCACCAAGGACTACCTGGGTCACATGGAAGCTGGTGGTTGTAAGTGTAGACCTACCCACTGAAATGGATGGGCTGTGGTAATGTGGGGAATTCCTTTTTATCTATCTATCTATTTATTTATTTATTTTTCTATTTTAGGTAGGCCCCATGCCCAACATGGGCCCCGAACTCATGACCCTGAGATTAAGAGTCACGTGCTCTACTGCCTGAACCAGCCAGGTGCCCCAGATATGGGGAATTTTTGAAATGCTCCCTTTGTTCCCCCATCTACCTCACCTCTCACAATACCTGAAACATCACTATTATATTTTATACAAATATGTCCCTTCATCCTTCTGCCTCCCCTTTCCTAGTTGAAAGAACATAGCACTATGTATTTTAGGGCACATTCCTCTTCGGCCCTGCGTTTCTTTAAAGCACATACTCAGAAAAATTTGCCAAAACTTTTAAAAATCAATAATCTATGTAGGTATTTCCAAGCACTTGGTCAAGCTGTTGCCCTGATTCTGGCTTTTGATCAATCGTCTCTCAGAGAAGTACTGAAGTCTCCCCGACCCGCCACCTCTGGTAAACTCAGCCCTTCCTTCCCCTATAGCATGGAGGTGGGGTTGCTATCATTGGGGAGATGCCTGTCTCAGATATCCCCCCAGGAAACAGGCAAATCGTAGTCTGAGACAGGGAGTGATAAAAGCCAAGGACATGTGGGCCCCACTGTCAGATCTCGGGGAACCCGTGGGGGGGGGCAGGAGTGTTGGGAAGGATAAGCAGCAGAAACAGCCTGAGCAAAGATGAGAAATGACTGAGCCTGAGAGGTTGGTGAGGTGTCTAAGGTGTCTGCAATGGGGATAGAAATAACTAGAAAAGATGGTCTCACAGTCTGCTTCCCAATTAGGGACCAACATCAGTGCAGCTCTGCTACAGCATAGCATTGCTAAACCACAGCAATCAGAAAACTGGTCAGGGCTGCAGTGTGAGGAGGATCCGTCTCATCATCTTCCTGACAGATGCGGAGCCCATAGCCAGTGTGATGACCCCTAGGGTGATCCTCTCCAACATCTGTCAGGCACTGGGCAACAGGGTGTCCCTTTTTAGTTTGGCCTTCAGGGATGAGGCTGACTTCCCATTGCTGTGTCACCTGCCCCTGGAGAACCAGGGAGAAGCCTGGTGCACGTATGAGGGCACTGATGCAGCCCTACAGCTGAAGGGCCTCTATGAGGAGATCTCCATTCCTCCGCTGGCAGACGTGCATTCTTGAAGGGAGAGCCTCCCCTCCTCTGGGAGGCTTGGTTGGGGCCTCCCCTTGGACCTTTTCCCCATTATTTTCGTGGCTCAGAACTGGTGGTGGCAGGACAGGCACAGGCAGGCAGGTAGGAAAGCAGGAACTTGGCATCCACCTGGCAGCCTGTGGCCCCGAGTCAGCTTCTTGTAGCCTGCCACAGTGAGGCAGCCACCAGCAGAGCCAGAAGAACTCTGGTGTCCCAGGGGAGTGGGCCTACAACGTAGCCCACTTCACCTGCTGCCTCTGGGCCTACACCACCAGTGGAGAGTTGCTGAGGGATGCTTCCAAGTCTGCTCGCCGCCTGCTGGCCACCGAAGTCCTCAAGCTGTCCCTTGAAAACAATGTTGTCACACCTCTGACTTCACTGGTTATGGTGCAGCCCAAGGAGGCAAGTGGGAAGGTCAGATCACAGATTTCCACTGCAGCTGTACTAGGCACCATTATGCCTTCATCCGCCAGCAGACGTGGCCTCGGGACAGGCACAGCCCCGTCAGCCTTGTTACCCAAGGTCTCTCCCAAATTAGGGCTTGTGAAACCAAGGTCCTACTTATCCCCAATGGCTCCTGCTTCTACAGAAATTATGTCCAGTTCCAAGGAGTTGGAGCCACTGGGTCAGGACACTAAGTACCCTATCCATCCCAGCACACCCCAAATCCCCAAATCCTACACAACAGGATTCCGGCACTTTGGTTCAGCCAACTCTCAGAACAAAAACTGCTACCTTTGGCCCTCAAACTCTGGTGCCCTAATGCTTCTGAAGCCCAGCGTGCCATCACACCAGAATCCTGGTACCCTATTACCCATGACTGCCAAGACACAAGTCCCACTTCTGAATCCTAGCACCCCATCCCAGCCCAAAGCTGGCATTGTGAAACATGATATTCCACTGTCCTCCAAACCTGGTGTTCCATCACAACCCAAACTGGATGCTCTATCACATTCCCAACTTGGGATACTCACATCACAGTCACCCAAAAGCTTGCCACAGGCCAATCCTGGAGTCTCCATGCTTCAGGTCTTCAAACACTTATCACAAAACTAGACCAAAGGTTCCTGCTCACAAGACCCCAAACAATCTGTCACACCCTAAACCCAGCATCCTCTTAACCTAACATCCCTAAAATCCTAACACCTCTTTTTTTTTTTTTAAGATCCCATTTATTTATTTGAACAGACAGAAATCACAAGTAGGCAGAGAAGCAGGCAGAGAGAGACGGAGGAAGCAGGCTCCCCGCTGAACAGAGAGCCCGATGCCGGGCTCGATCCCAGGATCCTGAGATCATGACCTGAGCCGAAGGCAGAGGCTTTAACCCACTGAGCCAGCCAGGCACCCCAGTCCCAACACCTCTTAACTCTAATACCCCAGCTCCCCCAAATTACCCAAGCTTATCATTTTCCAAACCTAGGACCCCAATCCCCAATAAACCCAAAACCCCATTATCCCCCAGACCTGTCAGACCAATGCCCCTACCTCCTCAGGATCCAAACACATTCACAAGCACAACCTCAAGTCCTGCAAGTCCCAGCAAGACCATGACCACCTCTGTCTTTGGAGCACCCTTCCCAATTCCCTTTGACTCCACCTTGCCCTTTCTGCTGCCCTGAGAAAGCTCTGGCTTCAGCAGGATCTGCTGCTGGGGCCCCCAAACACCAGGCAAATTCTGGGACTACCTGTGTCAGAAGTCCCAACAATGGGCCTCTCCAGCAGCTCCAGGCCTATGCCAGAAGGCAGCCCCCAAATGTGCCAGTCTTGCTGCCTTCTAGCATCCTCCCTGAGGTGACCAGCCTGCTCCATTTCCCTGAGGAGCTAGAGCTGCTGTCTAAGTCAATGGTGGAGTCCATGATCATGGAGTCCTTGAACACACCAGCTTTCTATACCTTCCTCACTCCTGATGAAGATGGTTAGTGCCACGGGCAAGAGGTCAAGCCATGAGGAGGAGGTAAGAATGGAGAGCTCCGGGAACTAGGAATGTACAAAGCTTCTGCAGATTCTAGTGATGACAGTTGCCTGTTTGCTTGCTTTGAGACTTTGAATCAGCTACTTAACCTCTCTGGGCCTTAGAACCTAAGCACAGAATTAGAGGCCCTGAGAGAGGAGGGATATTAAGACTGGGAAAGCGAAACAGAAAGAAACTGATCAAGTTGTGGTTTTGACATTTGCTCTGTTGGACAACAGAATTGCTCATGTTTCCAGGACAGGGCAGGGATACAGGGTTCTAACTGGAGGCATCACTGGGTAAGGCAGGTCTGATTAGTTCTTTTGTGCTCTATATACAGCCCTGTTTAAGGAGAGGGGTACACAAATTGGAAAAGATAACAATTATCCTTAAATTTCCTAAAGACTGTGAAGTAACAAAGGTTAACATTTTTTAGTCCTTTGTATGTGCAGGTACTTGTCTATATATTGCTTTTTTAGTCCCTCATTTAATACACATACACACACTCACACACACACAACCTGTGGATACCTGCATTTTACTCATGGGGAAACTGAAGTGCAGGGAACTGAAGTAACTTATTCCATGTCACACAACTAGGCCTGCATCATTGGATGGCATCATTTGGGCCTGCATCATTTGGTTGCAGACTGAATGTGCTCCACCACTCCATTGTTCTCTCTTCCTAAGAAGAGCAACATTTCTTGGGAGACATTATAGGGCAGGATTAGAACTAGTTGGTGGTGGCAGTAAGTCACCGAGATACAGATTTGGGCATGAGATCCTTGACATGCCCCTTTCCTTCACCACCTGCCAATATCCCATCCATCTTCAATTCTTGGCAATGTTGCCTCTGACATATTTGCTAAATGCACCCAGTTCTCACCACCTCAACTGTCACTATCTTAGGGCAGACTACAATCATGTCTACCATAGAAAACTGTTCCATTCTCCTCACTGGTCTCCCTGCTCCCTCTCTCGGGACATTATTTTTCCTTCTTTCTTGCTTGCTTTCTTTCCTTCCTTTCTTTCTTTTCTTCCTTTCTTCTTTTTTTTTTTCTTTTGCCATCCTTCCTCAGCAGCAAAAGGATTATTGAAAAACAAAGATTACTTCATGTCCCGCTCCCACTTAACCCCCCTCAAGAGTTTCCCATCTTACCTAGAATGAAGCCCAAAGTTCTTTTTATACCCGACAAGGCCCTACGTGATCTGCCCTCTATCCTATACCCCTCTAACCTCACTTTTTCCCACTCGCTCTCTGAACTCTATCCACCCCCCAACCCCGGCCTCCTCTCCGTTCCCTAATGGGCCCTGTCTCAACCCCAACTCCACTATGGGACCTCTCTCAAGCTGTTCTATTTGATAATTGCTCTGAACTTACCTGCCCTGGTCCCTGTCTACCATGCTCATCTTTTGCATTGCCACTCAAATTCTAGATCACAACTTAGATCTTGGCTCAGATGTCCTTCCCACCCTCCCCCAAACACTCCAGACTTCATCAAATATCTATAACTCCCTCAGTCATTTAAGTAGTTTTTCTGGGGCTCCTGGCTGGTTCACTCAGAAGAACACGTGACACTTGATCTCGGGATTGTGGGTTCAAGCCCCACGTTGGGATGTAGAGATGATCTCAAAAACAAAACAAAACAAAACAAAACAAACAAACAAACAAACAAAAACTAGGTGTTGTATGTAAGTGATGAATTACTGAAATCTATTCCTGAAACCAATATTGCACTGCATGTTAACTGACTAGAATTTAAATAAAAATTCGAAAAGATAGTTGTCTTTCTCTGCTTGACTTATTTCGCTAAGCATGATACGCTCTAGTTCCATCCATGTTGTGATTCACAGACCTGTACCCCTGGGGATAAAAATATATGTTTATAAAAAATAAAAAGTTAAAAAAAAATTCGAAAAGAAAAGAAAAGAAAATTTTCCTTGAACTACTGAAAAAAAAAGTCTTAAGAAGAGAGAAAGTGAGCAAGAGAGAGAGAGAGACAGAGATATTCACAAAGACCCAGACACAAAAGCAGAGGAGACGAGACACACAGTGACACATAGAGACACAAGGACACAGAAGTAACCAGGGAGACATAGGTCAAAACCATAGCCCAATACACCAAGGTTGAAGAAGTAGAAGCATAGAGACATGATGACATGGTAACTGACAGAAATGGGATAGGGGATGGGAGAAGAAAACAGAGACACAAGACCACAGATCTACAAAATCATAGAAACAGAGATGTTACTTATACCAAGACTTGGTAACAAAGACCCAAGGACATGGGCGCATGCAGAGGAGCACACCAAGAGTCAAACTGGAGCACAAATTTATATACTCAGAGATCCAGTGACAAAAGCATGGGAATGCAGACACCCAAACTGTGACAAACACCAGCCAAGACATAAGGGTTAGGGTTAGGTTAGGTAACAGAGAGGCATAAAGACAGGCAAGCTGGAGGCCCAGGTACAGTGGAGACACTGTGACATAGGGACACAAGATTTTAGAAAAGGAGTGAGAGAAAGACACACACACACACACACACACACACACACACACACATCCCAGAATAAGTAGACATGGGGATGTGAATCCACAAACACAGCCATATGGATACAAGGTAGAAATGGGAACAGATACACAGGATCATGTCTGGAAGGATCAAGATAGGAACAAAGAAACCTAGACACATAGGAACGGACACACAGAACATAAACAAATGGGCAGAGACACGGTGACAAGGAAATCTATCCAGAGACGCAGGGGGGCAAAGACACAGAATAAAAATAAACCTGGGGATACCCAGAAACAGAATCACACAAATAGGCAGGCAAGGCCAAAAATGAAGAGATGGGGACAGTGAATCAGGCACAGGGACACAGAGAGTGGCTCAAAAATAAAAAAGCCATGAGTAGGAGAAGACAAGATGACAGCAGAGTAGGGGAATGCTGTGCTCACCTCGCACACAATCAGAACTAGATAATTATCAAATCATCCTAAATGCCCCAGAAAGAGACCTGAAGACTGACAGAACAAACCCCACAACTAAAGGGAGAAAAGAGGCCACATCCAAAAAGGTAAGGAAGTGGGGATCCATGGATTAGGGGAGAAAAGAATCCTGGGTGCTGCAGAGGGGAGGGAGCTGTGGTCACAGAGAAGGGTAAGAGAGAGGAGCATGCAGGGGAACGCATAAAGAGAATGCATCCCCAAAGCCACTGTCCTGGAAAGCAAGAGTGGCTGAATTTCATGAGTTCTGGCAACCAAGAGGGCTTAAAGGCTGGAGTTCTAGAGGTCAGTGGGCTTGGCTGGAATAGACTTGGTGGGCACTGCCCTGCTCCTGAAGAGAAGGCAGGCAAAGGACCTGAAGGCAGACAGTGTGGAAACAGTGATCTGAGAACCACCTGGGACACACAGTGGGAGGGTTTGTTTCTTCTCCTAGTGTGTCCCTGAGAGCCAGTATTCGTGGAGATGCTGCTCTGGGGACAAAGAAGCTGGCTGGAGCTATTTCCCTCCCCTGACCCACAGCATAAACACAGAGCCACCTGCAGGAAGCAACACAGCACCCACACTGGCTGCCTAACCTGCTTACACCAAGCCCCACACCCCTGCACACTGGAGAGACTATCCTTCTTAGTCAAACTTGCTCCAGTCCCAATGCAGAGGGCCCCTTCCCAGAAGACCAGAAGAAACCCCTGCCCACACCACATCTTCCAGCCAGAGAGTTCTTCAGCGCTTCAGTTCCAGTTCAGATAGTATCAGGTCTCATCTAACAAGCAGGCTAGAGCACACGTGCTTAAAACTCACCACATTCTGGCAAAGGACCAAACACTGACCACCGCAGGCAGAGAGAGCCTCTGCAGACAACTACCCTGAAAGATAGATCAGCCAAAACACTCCAGCAGAGTGCACACAACACACACCAGAGACACTCACTGAAGTGCCAGGCCCTGGACACTGCATGACCTCTTCTTCATAAAGCCATTGCTCTCAGAAGCAGGAATCATAACTGGCTATCTATTCTCACATACAGATGAAGGCAGAGACTAGACAAAATGTCACATGGAGGAATTCATCCCAAATGCAATAAATAAATAAACAAATAAGGCCGTGGCCAGAAATTGAAGCAAAACAGATATAAGTAACATGAGTGAGGGAGAATTTAAAGCAACAAACATAAGAATACTCACTGGGCTAGGGAAAGAGTGGAAGAGTTCAGGGACCCTTACCCCAGAGATAAAAGAGTTAAAAGCCAACCTGACAGAAATGAAAAAGACAATAACTGAGATTCAAAACTGGCTGGATGGAATGACCACAAGGATGGAAGAATCAGAGGAATGAATGAGTGGTATAAAGATAGAATGATGGAATATAATGAGGCTCAACAGAAGAGAGAAAGATGAACTATGGATCATGAGAAAAGGCTTTGGGAACTCAGTGACAGCATCGAACATAATAACACTTGTATCATAGGAATCCCAGGAGAGGAAGTGAGAGAAAAAGGGACAGGAAGTTTATTTGAGAAAATAATAGCTAAAAACTTCCCCAATCTGGGGACGAAAACAACCATTCAGAACCAGGAGACACAGAGAACTCCCATCAAAATCAACAAAAGCAGGCCAACACCAAGACATATTATAATTACATTTGAAAAATAGAGTGATAAGTTAAAAATGTTAAAAGCAGCAAGACAAAAGAAGTCCTTAACTTACAAGGGAAGATACATCAGGCTAGGTTCAGATTTCTCAATAGAAACGTGAAACAGAAAGCCAGAAGGGAGTGGCATCATATATTCAAAGAGCTGAATTGGAAAATCTGCCACCTAGAATACTCTACAGCAAGGCTATCAGAATAGAAAGAAAGATACAGAGTTGCCCAGACAAACAAAAACTAAAGGATATCATGACCAATAACACAGCCCTGGAAGAAGTACTAAAGGGACTCTTTGCAAAGGAGAGATGAACAGTGATAATGACAAGAAAGGGTCAAAGAAAATCTCCAGAAATGACAAAAACAAGTAAAAAATTGGCAATAAGTACATACTATGAATAATTATTCTGAGTGTAAATTGACTAAATGGCCCAATTAAAAGACACAGGGTGTCAGAGTGGATGAGAAAAAAAAAAAACAACAACCAAAAAAATAATGAGGTTCATCTATATACTTCGTACAAGAGACACATTTCAGACCTAAAGACACCTGAAGATTGAAAGTGAGGGGCTAGAGAAACATTTCTCACACAAAAAAATGTCAGATGAAAGCCAGCATATTGATTCTTGTATCAGACCAAGTAGACTTTAAACCAGACTGTAACAAGAGAAGAATGACACGATTCATAATAAAGGGGACAATACAGCAACAAGATCTAACAATTGGAAACATTTATGGACCCAACACAGGATCCCCAATGAAACAATAACAAACATAAAGGTCCTCATTGACAATAATACAATAATAGTAAGGGACTTTAACACTCCACTTACAGCAATGGACAGATCATCTAAGCAGAGAATCAACAAGAAAACAACGGCTTTGAATGACACACTGGACTAGAGGGACTTCACAGATGTATTCAGAACATTTCCTCTTAAAACAGCAGAATACACATTCCTTTCATGTGCACATGGAACATTCTCTGGAATAGATCACATACTAGGTCACAAATCATGCCTCAACAAATACAAAAAGATTGGGATCATACCATGCACTTTTTCCGACCACAACACTATGAAACCACAAGTCAACCAGAAGGGAAAAATACGGAGAGATCACAAGTACATGAAGGTTAAACAACATGCTACTAATGAGTGAATGGGTCAAGAAACTAAAAAATACACGGAAACAAATGAAAATGAAAACACAATAGTGCAAAACCTTTGGGATGCAGTAAAAATGGTCATAAGAAGGAAGTATATAGCAATACAGGCCTACATTAAGAGGCAAGAAAAATCTCAAATAAACAACCTAACCTTATACTTAAGGGAGCTAGAAAAATAACAACAAACAAAGCCTAAAATCAGCAGAAGGAAGGAAATAATAGAACAGATTTAAATGACACAGACACAACAACAACAACAACAAACCAATAGAGCAGATCAATGAAACCAGGAGCTGGTTCTTTGAAAAAAATTAATAAAGTCAGTAAACCCCTATCTAGACTTTTATAAAAAAGAAATGAGAAAGGACCCAAATAAATAAAGTCACAGTTGAGAGAGGAGAAATGACAACCAATACCACAGAAATATCGGCAATTATAAGAGAATTTTATAAAAACAACAACAACAATATACCAACAACCTAGAAAAACAACCTGGATAAATTCTTAAAAACATACAATCTACCCAAAGATACAGATGTAGTGAAAAGAAGGGCCATATGTACCCCCCATGTTCATAGCAGCAATGTCCACAATCACCAAACTGTGGGAAGAGCCAAGATGCCCTTCAACAGACGAATGGATAAAGAAGATATGATCCACATAGACAATGGAATATTACACCACCATCAGAAAGGATGAATATCCAACTTCTGTATCAACATGGACGGGACTGGAGGAGATTATGCTGAGTGAAATAAGTCAAGCAGAGAAAGTCAATTATCATATGGTTTTCCTTACTTGTGGAACATAAGGAATAAAATGGAGGACATTAGGAGAAGGAAAGGAAAAGTGAATTGGGGGAAGTCAGTGGGGGAGATGAGTCATGAGCGACTGTGGACTCTGAGAAACAAACTGGGGGTTTTGGAGGGGAGGGGGATGGGGGGATGGATGAGCCTGGTGGTAGGTATTGAGGAGGGCATATATCGCGTGATGCACTGGGTGTGGTGCATAAACAATGAAGCTTGGAACACTGAAAAAAATAAAATCAAAATTAAGATGTTAAAAAAATATATTATCTACCAAATCTGAAACAGAAAGGAACAATTTGAACAGACTGATTACCAGCAAAGAAATTGAGTCAGTAATAAAACAAACAGACAAACAAGCAAAAAAACTTCCAACAAACAAGAGTCCAGGGCCACACGGCTTCCCAGGGGCATTCTACCAAACATTTAAAGAAGACTTAATTCCTATTCTTCTCAAACGATTCTAGAAAATGGAAAAGGAAGGAAAACTTCCTCATTCGTTGTATGAAGCCAGCACTACCCTGATACCAAAACCGGACAAAGATTCCAGCAAAAAAGAGAGCTACAGGCCAGTATCCCTGATGAACACGGGTGCAAAAATTCTCAAGAAAATACTAGCAAACCTAATCCAACAATACATTAAAAGAACCTTTTACCGCGATCAAGTGGGACTTATTCCTGAGCTGTGACCATGCTTCACTTTCTGCAAATCAATCAATGTAATACACCACATTAATAAAAGAAAGGCGAAGAACCACATGATCCTCTCAACAGATGCACAAAAAGCATTTGACAAAGTAGGACATCCGTTCATTACAAAAACTCTCAACAAACTAAGGTAGAAGGAACATAACCTAATAAAGGCCAAATACAAAAAGTCCACAGCCACTGTCATCCTCAATGGGCAAAAACGGAGAGCTCTTCCTCTACAATCAGGAACAAGACAGTGATGTCCACTCTCACCACTGTTATTTGACATAGTTTTGGAAGTGCTAGCCACAACAATCGGACAACAAAAAGAAATAAAAACCTGCCAAACCAGGATAGAGGAAGTATAGCTTTCGCTACTTGCAGATGACATGGCGTAATATAGAAAACCTAAAAGACTCCATCAAAAAATTGCTAGAACTGATGCACAAATTCAGTAAAGTTGCAGGATACAAAATCAGCATACAGAACTCTGTTGCACTTCTATACATCAATAATGAAGCAGCACATCGATCCCATTTACACTTGCAGGAAAAACTGTAAGATACCTAGCAATAAACCTAACCATAAAGGTAAAAGAGATGTTCCCTGTAAACTCTAAGACACTGATGGGAGACTATGCTGCCGTCATAGTAGGAGGACCCTAGAATTGCCTCATCCTTTGAACACAGCTAGATAACTATCAAATCATTCTGAATACCCAAGCAATCAACCTGAGGTTTGATAGAACAGACTACACCGCTAGAGGGAGAGAAGAGGCCACACTGAGGAAGGTAGGAAATACAGAGATGTGGTTTGTGGAAGAAAGGGGGCATGGCAGCTGCAGAGGGGAGGGTGCCCTGGCTGCAGAGAAAGGCAGGAAAGAGTGGAGCACACAGGGATATGCACGAAGAGAACACTTCTCCAAAGCCATTGACAGGCAAGCAACCCTGGGACAGACTGCATGATCTGTGGATCATCTCAGGTGCATGGGGAGGGACTATTTGTATGTTTTTGGAGTGCATCCACAAACGGTGGCATGGCCTCTCTGGGGACAAAAGAACTGGTAGGCACCACTTCTCTCCCCAGCCCTTCAGCATAGGTGCAGAGACACCTGCTGAGGGCAGCAAACCCAGACACTGGCTGTTTAGCCTGCGTTGTTCCAAATACCGTGCCCTTGTGCTCTGGCATGACGGCCTTTCTGGGTCACACCTGTGTCAGTCCCACCACTGTGACACTCTTCCCCAGAGGACCAGCATGGGTCCCTGCCACATCAGGTCCCTGAGGTTTGGAATTTTAAAAATCATCAGGTGTGGCTGAGATAGGAGCCCAAGGTGCACTGTACTGCTCCAGGCAGACAAGCAACCCAGAGACAGACAGTGTGGAAGCAGTGATCTGGGAAAAAAAAAAAAAAGCCTGGGATGCATGAGGGGAGATCATTCGCTCCTCTGAAAGTGCTGTCCTGAGAGCAGCAGGCATGGGCTCTCAGACTCCTGTCTCTGGGGACAAAGGAGCTGGCTGGCACCATTTCTCTGTCCCGCCCCTCAGCATAAACTAACTTCAGTAAACACCATAGTGCCAACACTGGCTGCCTTACCTGCTTCTACCAAGTCCTGCCTCCCTGTGCTCTGCCGATACTACTGCCATTCTTGGGCAAGTGTGCTTAAAGACCAGCTCAGTGGGCCACATCCCCAGAAGAGCAATGGAAGCCCCTGCACACAGGATGTCTAGGGACCACAGAATTCTGTAAATGTTCCATTCTAGTGGAAAAAACATCAGGTCCCTTTTAACAAGCAGACCGGAGCACGACTAGTTAAAACTCGCCACACTCTGGCCAAGTTCCAAACATCCCCCACTGCAGGCAAGGAGAACCTCTGCAGACCACTGGCCTGAGGGATAGAGCAGCCAAAACACAGCACCAGAGGGCACATAGCACATGCCAGAGACACTTCCTGAAGCACCAGGCCCTGGACCTTATATGAACCCTTCTCTGTAAAACCATTACTTGCAGGAGCATGAACCACAGCAGGCTTTTCTAACATGCAGAAAAAGACAGAAACCTAGGCAAAATGCTAAGATGGAGGAATTTACCCCAGAACAAGAAAGAACAAGAAAAGGTCCTGGCCAGGGATCTAATCAAAACAGATATAAGTAATATACAAGACCCCAAATTTAAAGCAATAATCATAAGGACACTAGCTGGGCTTGAGAAAAGCTTGGAAGACATCAGGGAGACCCTTAGTGCAACCATAAGAGGGCTAAACACCAGTCAGACCAGAATGAAAAATTCAAGAACTAAGATTCGAGACTGACTGGATGTAATGAGCACAAGGATGGAAGAAGCAGAGGAATGACTATGTGATATAGAAGATAGCATTATGGAAAACAATAAAGCTGAACAAAAAAAGAGAAGGAAACATTTTGGAACACAACAGTAGACTGAGGGAACTCAGTGACTCCATCAAACATAATAACATTCATATCATAGAAGTCCCAGAAGAAGAAGAGAGAAGGGGGGACAGAAGGTTTATTTGAGGAATTAATGGCCCCAAACTTCCCTAATCTGGGAAAGGAAAGAGACATCCAGTTCTGGGGGTCACAAAGAACTCCCAACAAAATCAACAAAAGCAGGCCAACACCAAGACGATATTGTAGTGAAATTTGCAAAAGATAGTGGTGAAGAAAAAAAAATCCCCAAAGCAGCAAGACAAAAGAAATCCCTAACCTACAAGGGAAGACCCATCCAGCTAGCAGTAGATCTCTCCACAGAAGCTTGGCAGGCTAGGAAGGAGTAGCATGATGTATTCAACATGCTGAATGGGAAAAATGTGCAGCCAAGAATTCTCTATCTAGCAAGGCTATCATTCAGAATAGAAGGAGGGATAAAGAGTTTCCCAGGCAAACAAAAACCAAAGGAGACTGTGACCATTAAAACAGCCCTGCAAGAAGTATTAAAGAGGACACTTCGAGTGGGAAGGGAAGACCAAAAGTGACAAAGACAAGAAAGGAACAGAGGAAATGTCTGGAAACAATGACAAAACAAGCAACAAAAGGGCACCAAATACATATGTATGAATAATTAGTCTGCACATAAATGGATGGAATGCTCCAATCAAAAGACATAGGGTGTCAGAATGGATAAAACCCCAAGACCCATCTATGTGCTGTCTACAAGAGATTCATTGTACACCTAGAGACACCTTCAGATTGAAAGTGAGGGCATGGGGAAACATTTATCACGCAAATGGACATCCAAAGAAAGCTGGAGTAACAATACTTATATCAGAAAAACTACATTTTAAACCAAAGACTGTAACAAGAGATGAAGAAGGGCACTATGTCATAGTAAAGGGGACTATCCATCAAGAAGATCTAACAGTTGTAAATATTTATACCCCCAACTTGGGAGCACCCAAATATATACAACAATTAACAACAAACATAAAGGAACTCATTGATAATAATAGTAGGAGACTTTAACACCCCTACACTTACAGCAATGGACAGATCACCTAAGCAGAAGCTCAACAAGGAAAGACTGGCTTTGAATGACACCCTGGACCAGATGGACTTAACAGATATATTCAGGACATTTCATCGCAAACAGCAGAATTCACATTCTTTTGGAGTGCACATGGAACATTCTCCAGAATAGCTCACATATTGGGTCAGGCCTCAAGAAGTGCCAAATGATCAAGATCATACGATGCATCTTTTCTCATCACAACAGTATGAAACTTGAAGTCAACCAGAAGAAAACATTTGGAAAGACCACAGACAGATGGAGGTTAAACAGCATGCTCCTAAGCAGTGAATGGACCAACCAGGAAATTAAATGGGAAATTTTTAAAATACATGGAAACAAATGAAAATGAAAACATGACAGTTCTACACCTTTGGGATGCTGTAAAAGTGGTCATAAGAGGGAAGTATATAGAAATACAGGCCTACCTTAAGAAGCAAGAGGGGCACCTGGGTGGCTCGGTGGGTGAAAGCCTCTGCTTTCAGCTCAGGTCATGACCCCAGGGTCCTGGGATCCAGCCCCGCATCGGGCTCTCTGCTTAGCGGGGAGCCTGCTTCCCTTCCTCTCGCTCTGCCTGCCTCTACCTACTTGTGATCTCTGTCTGTCAAATGAATAAATAAATAAATAACTTAAAAAAAAAAGAAGCAAGAAATATCTCAAATAAACAGCCTAAACTTGCACCTCAAGGAGCTGGAGAAAGAACAACAAACAAAGCCTAAAGCTGGCAGAAGAAGGGAGATAATAAAGATTAGAGCAGAAATAACTGACCTAGAAACTAAAGAAACAGCAGAAGAGATCGATGAAATGAGGAGATGGTTCTTTGAAAAAAAAATCAATAAAATTGGTAAACCCTTATCTAGACTTATAAAAAAGAAATGAGAAAGGACCCAAATAGATAGAATTACAAATGAGAGAGGAGAAATGACAACCAACCCCACAGAAATACAAGTAAGTGTAAGAAGATATTATGAAAAACAATATGACAACAAACTGGACAACCTGGAAGAAATGGATAAATTCCTAGAAACATATAAACTACCAAAACTGAAACTGGAAGAAATAGAAAACTCGAATGGACCAATAACCACCAAAGAAATGGAATCAGTAATAAAACATCTCCCAACAAACAAATGTTCAGGGCCAGATAGCCTCATAGGGGAACTCTACTAAACATGAAGACTTAATACCTATTCTTCTTCAACTAGTCCAAAAAATAGAAATGGAAGAAAAACTTCCAGTTCCATTCTATGAAGTCAGCATTACCCCGATTCCAAAACCAGTCAAAGACTCCAGGAAAAAAAAAAAAAAAAGATAACTACACACCCATATCCCTGATGTATATGGATGTAACAATTCTCAAGAAAATACTAGCAAATTCAATCCCACAGTACATTAAAAGAATCATTCACCAGGATCAAGTGGGATTTATTCCTGGGCCGCAAGAGTGGTTCAGTATTTGTAAGTCAACCAAAGTGATACACCACGTTAGTAAAGGAAACGATAAGAAACACATGGTCCTCTCAATAGATGCGGAAAAAGCATCTGATAAAGTAGGACATCCATTCATGAAAAACACCATCAGCTGAGTAGAGGGAACATATCTGAACATACTAAAGATCATATATGAAAGAGCCACAGCTGACATCATCCTCCATGGGCAAAAACTGAGGGCTTTCCTTCTTCAGTCAGGAACAACACAGGGGTGTCCACTCTTACCACCATTATTTAACATAGTATTGGATGTCATAGCCACAGATGTCAGACAACAAAAAGAAATAAAAGACATCCAAATCCTCAAGAAGTAAAACTTTCGCTATTTGCAAAAGACATGATACTCGATATCAAAACCCCAAGAGACTCCCCCCAGTGATTGCTTGGACTCATGCACGAATTCAGTCAAGTAACAGGACATAAAAAAAGAAAACCAATATATGGGAATCTGTTGCATTTCTATACACCAGTAATGAATCAGCAGAGAGAGAAATCAAGGAATTGTCCCCATTTACAATTGTGCCAAAAAGCACAAGATACCTAGGAATAAGCCTAACGGAACACATGAAAGACCTGCCCTCTGAAAACTATGAAGCACTAATGACAGCAATTGAAGAGGACTTCAATTCAGAGAAATGGAAAGACTTTCCATGCTCATGGATTGGAAGGACACATATTGTTAAAATGTCTATACTACCCAAAGCAATTTACACATTTAATGCAATCCCTATCAAAATTCCAAGAGCATTTTTCACAGGGCTAGAACAAACAGTCCTAAAATTTGTATGGAACCACAAAAGACCCCAAAGAGCCGAAGCAATTTTGAAAAAGCAAAGCAAAGCTGGAGGCATCACAATTGTGGACTTCAAGTTGTAGTACAGAACTGTAGTGATCGAGCAAATATGGTGCCGGCACAAAAACAGACACATAGATCAATGGGACTGAAATTAAAAACCCAGAAATGGACCCACAACTACATGGTCAACCAATCTTCAACAAAGCAGGAAAGAATATCCAATGGGAAAAAGAGAGTCTCTTCAAGAAATGGTGTTGGAAAAACTGGAGAGCAACATGCAAAAGAATCAAACTGGAGCACTTTCTCACACCATACACAAAATGGATGAAAGACTTCCATGTGATACAGGAATCCATCAAAATCCTACAGGAGAACACAGGCAGTAACCTCCCTGACATTGGCCATAACAACTTCTTACTAGATATGTCTCCTGATGCAAGGGAAACAAAAGCACAAATAAACTATTGGGACTTCAAGATAAAACACTTCTGACCAGCGAAGGAAAAAATCAACAAAACTAAAAAGCAATCTTCAGAATGGGAGAAGATATTTGCAAATGGCACCTGTGATAAAGGGTTAGTATCTAAAATCTATGAAGAACTTATAAATGATCCAGTTTAAAAATGATCCAGTTTAAAAAATATAGGCAGAAGACAAGAGCAGACATTTTTTTTTTCAAAGAAGACATCCAGATGGCTAACAGACACATGAAAGATGCTCAACATCACTCATCGTCAGGGAAATACAAATGAAAGCCTCAATGAGCTACACCCTACACCTGTCAGAATAGCTAAAATTAAGAACACAGGAAATAACAGGTGTTGGCGAGGATGCGGAGAAAGGGGAACCCTCTTACACAGTCAGTGGGAATGCTAACTGGTACAGTTACTCTGGAAAACAGTATGCAGTTTCCTCAAAAAGTTAAAGGGGTAACTACCCTATAATCCATCTAGTGCACTACTAGGTATTTACCCATGAAATCCAAAGATACTAATTTGAAGGGATATATGCACCCCAATGTTTATAGCAGCATTATCTACAATAGCCAACTTATGGAAACAGCCCAAGTGTCCATCGACTGATGAATGGATAAAGAATATGTGGTATACATATATATTGGAATATTACTCACCCATAAGAGTGAAATCTTACCATTTGCAATGACATGGATGGGGCAACCGAGCATTATGCTAAACGAACTAAGTCAGTCTGAGAAAGACAAACACCGTATGACTTCACTCATGTGGAATTTAAGAAACAAAACAAATGAACAAAAGGAAGGAGGGAGAAAGAGGGAGACCAAGAAACAGATTCTTCACTATAGGGTACAAACTGATGATTACCAGGAGGTGGGGTTGGGTTATATAAGTGATGGGGATTAAGGAGAGCATTTTTTGGGATAAGCACTGGCGATGTATGGAAGTGTTGAATCACTATATTGTACACTTGAAAGTACTACTATACAGTATGTTACCGAACTGGAATTTTAATAGAAACTTAAAATAAAAAGACATTGATCAGACACTAGGCACAAGCAGCAAGGCAGGAACAAGGAGGTGGTGAATCGGATCAAAACAAAAGCAGGGTCACAGCAAAAAGGTAAGAGAAACAGATGCAGAGAGGCACCCTGGAAAATAGACCCATAGAAACAAGAACACAGCCATAGGAACCTAGAGAAAATGAGGCAGGGACTGAGAAATAGGGGTATTGAGTCACAGAAGAACTTAAGGCACTGTCACAGCAACATCAAGAAATGAGTGCAGAGGGGCACCTGGGTGGCTCAGTGGGTTAAAGCCTCTGCTTTCGGCTTGGGTCATGATCCCAGGGTCCTGGGATCGAGCCCCGCATCCAGCTTTCTGCTCAGTGGGGAGCCTGCTTTCCTTCCTCTCTCTCTGCCTGCCTCTCTACTTGTGATCTCTGTCTGTCAAATAAATTAAAAAAGAAAGAAAGAAATGAGTGCAAAACTGGCCAAAACTTGGCCAAAACTGGGGGAAGTAAATGGGGAATGGCAGTAAATACCAAATCACAGACATGGAGAACAAAGTCCCAGAGATGCACAGACTCAGAGACTCACCAACAAAAGGTACATGGAAGAAGGCTTATGCAGATTCAGGAGCACAGACACTGCAACACAGAGGCTCAGAGACACCCAGATGCAGGAATGCAGAGACCCTGAGACACACCTTCCAGTGGCTCACAGTGGTTCAGGGATATGCAAGGACTTGGGGATGCACAGAGATAGAAACTCTGAGACACTTGTCCTGGAACACAGGGCCTCATGGGCACCCAGATACAGAGATGCACAGATGCTAGTTCACAAGCTAAGACTCAGGGACATGTAATGACTTAGGGACACGCCGACTCAAGTATGCACGATGACTCACGTACACGTAAAGACTTGGGAACACGCAGAGATTCAAGGACATGTAATGAATCAAGAATGCACTAAACTCAGTGATGCACAGAAGAAGGGATGTACAAACACTCAGAGACAGTCGCTGGTTTCTCAGGCACTGAGACACAGAGATCTGTGGGTACATAGAGACAGGAAGACACAGACAGTAGATTGAAGAGGCTCTGGATATGCAGAAACTCAAGTACCTTCAAAGACAAGGATGCACAGACACTAAAACACAGTGATGAGGGATGCACAGAGACAAGAACATAGAAGATGCATAATACAGGCAGAGACTCAGGGACACTCAGAGATGGTGGTATACAGATGCTGAAACAGGGACTAATAGGATGTACAACACAGGGATGTGTGAAGAATAAGACACAGAAACTCAAAGACTTACAGGGGGTCAAAGACATGCAGATACTGGACCACAATATAAAATGGAAGCCACGGACACCAGAGCACAGAGGCACTGGGACACAGAAACCTTGGGAAAATGAAATATGCAGACACTGGAACACAGCTGGATACTTGCTCATATAAATATTAAGAAACACACAGCCATGAAGAAACATGGGCAACCACTAACACACAGAGAGACACAGGTATACACACAAACACACAGACACTAGAATGCATACACTAACACACAGACACTAGAATAGATGTCAGAGCACACAGAGATGCTGGCACACAGAGATAATGGGACCAGACACTGCCACAGAATTACCGGTACATACAGACACTGGGATACACAAAGGGACACATAGGACCTAAGATGGACACACACACTGGGATACACACACCTTTGAGACACAAGGAAACCGGGGTATGAAGACTGAAGCACACAGAAGCAGAAACTCAGAGACACACAGTAGCATGACAATACTGGGACACACAGACGACAGGATACAGGCGCTGAGGCACACAGACACAAGGACAGACAAAAACGCTGAGACACACAAATAGTGGAACAAGCAAATACTGGAATATGCATACACTGAAGCGCAGTGGCACTGGAGCACACCCTGGGACATAGAGTTGTAGAGGCTTACACAGGCAGTGGCTCATACAGCCATGGGGCTATACAGAACTGGCCCATACAGACTCTGTAATACATAGACACTGGGCTATAGATACTGAAGTCCACAGAAACACTGAAACTGATAGACACATGTAACATGCACATGGTCAAGTTACACAAACTGGGACATAGAGAAACTGAGGGATGCAGGCACTCGAACATGCACAGACTCCAAGACACACAGACCCTAGAATGTATAGTCACTAAGACATAAACAGATACTGGGGACACCCAGACATTAGTGTAGAGAGAAACTATGATCTGCAGACACTGGGAAATACATAGACACTGTGACACACAGTCATTTTTGACGCAGACACTGATGCACAGGCAGGGGTAGAGGCAGAAATTGGGATTTATAGACACTGAGGTTCACAGACACTCGGATACATAACACTGAGATATAGACAGATACGTGAGGGGTCGGAGTATAAACACTGGGACACAGCCCCTGAGACACATAGACATTTGTAGGTAGAGACATCAAGGAATAAGTCACTGGGACATTCAAGCACAGGGAAACAAGGTGCACAGACAGAGACAAACGACCACTGGGACATACAGACACTGACACACATAGACAATTGCAATGCGTAGGTAATGGAACACACAAACGCTGAGGTTCTCAGAAACTGGGAGGTACAGACACCAGAAAACATATAGACCATGAGATATACGAACACTGGTTGCAGACACTTAAACCTACAAATTCTGTGACACATAAACACTAGGACATACAGACACAGGGATATAGTCTCCGAGGCACACAGAAACACTGAAACTCAGACATACGACACCATGCTGACACAGGGACATCCTTAGTGAAACATACAGACATTAAGGTACTCTGACCCAAACACACAGAAACTGGAGTACAGGCAGTAGAGCGCACAAAACACCAAAACACATAAACACACTGCAACATGCTTACTTTGGAACACAGTCACTGGAACACACAAACACTGGAACATACAGACATTGACACCAACGCTGGAACATACAGGCATTGGGACATGCGGACAGAAGAACACATAGACACTGGAACTTATAGATGTGGGGATACAGTCACTGGGACATGCAGACTCTTTTCACAGATATCAAGACACACAGAAAAACACTAGGGCACACAGACAAGGATAAAGATACTGAGGCACGCAGAAACACTGAACTGAGATACACAACCAACATGCTGGCATTGTAACAAACACACACTGAGGGCACACAGATGCTAATGCACTCACATACAGACATAAGGAGAAAATGAAATACAAAAGACATTGTGTTACAAAGACACTAAGACACATAGACCTTAAGACACATAAACATTTGGATATACAGAGACTGGGTGAATGATGGAGCCATTTCCTAAGACGGGGATACCTAGGAGAAGAAGGAGGCTTTGGTGGGGAGCCTACATTAGTTTAAGGTGTCTGTGAGCCTCCAAAAACATTTATTCATTAATTAATCTCACTTCTTTCTCCAAAAGTCTTGAGATTTCATGCATAGATCTCTGTTACAATAATTTTGGTTGCAAGTGGTAGAAAATCCAACTCAAACTATTTTAATAAAGGGGACTTATTGGTTCATGTAACTGAAAGAAATTCAAAAGCAGGGTAGGTTTAAGAACCAGTTCACAGCTGTTCAATGATGTCACCAAGGTAACATTCAGCTCCTTTCTATCTATCTCTTCATTGCCTTCCACAGTCACTCTATCCCAAGCTTGGCTCCCTTAACAACAGGGTGATAGCCAACAGCAACAAACACTGACAGGAAGTCCAGAGCTTCAACTTGTGTACATTCCCACTTTCAAAACAGTTATTGTGTCCTAGGATATAGGGTCGTGTTAACTGGCTTAGACCAAACCCGCACCCACTCTTGGATGTAAAGGTTGGGTCAGCACCAACCAACTACATGGCTGCTACAGATTGTGTGAGGGGTAAAATGAATGTGGGATAGACCACCAAGCATGTCACTGCATTAGAATAAGTGGTTTGGCTATAATAAACACTGCAGACCAGGTCAAAGGACTAAGTGCTCAGTAATGGTGGGGTAGTAATTATACCAGAAGACCCATACTGGAGAAAGCTACTCCAACACAGCCCAGAAGCTTGAGCTTCCTAGCAACCGTGGTGCAAAATGACAACACAGTGATGATCTCTGAAGGTGTTCTTCAGATAGCTGTTTCTTCATAGTAGCAAACGACTACTACTGCCATAAGAGTCACAGTCCCCTTTATCTTCTAGGTAAGTAGGGTAGAATCTACAGTTCAGCAATGGTACTATTAACAGAGGATAAGACAGAGGACAGGAGAGTGTGTGTGACCTACTTTGGAGGACAGAGCAAGTCAATGGCAGAGCCGGGACTAGAACCCCCACTCTTTCTTAGCTAGAAACAACAAAAATAAACTCTGGCTGATTAAAGCACAAAGAAATTTGTTAAACAGTTATTAGATCATTCACAGAGTCTGCAAGAGCAGGAAAACCAGATGCAACAGCTACATAGCCAGGAATGATACCCAGAATCCCACCTCGGAATTTTTCCTGCGGAGTTACTGATGCCATCATTTGCAGTCCCCACCTTACCAACTCTTCTACTGCTTCTGGAAATCAGATGTAGCCACTGCAGCTGCATTCACCCACCAGCAAAATGGATTGCAGGTAGCCCCTGCTTCCTTAGGCTTAACTCCTGATTATAAGTCTAGGATAAGTTGATCTAATTACTGTAGTCTAGTCATGTGCCCAAGGCTTAGCTGCAAAGGAGCCTAGGCAAGCGAAGAGGTGGCTTTTTCAGCTTCTGTTGGGGGCAGGTGGGCTCTACCTTATAAGGCAGGGGATTATCAAACACAGAAAAGGAGACCTGGCTTACTGTCACCCTACCCAGGGCTTCAACAAAAAGTGTTGCAGTAAACCCAAAACAAATCCCATCTAAAGGACTTTGTTGAATTTATTGATAGCCAGGATTCCTTAAATTGAATCAGTGTAGATTGAGCATATTGTATTATTGATTTTCTATTTGTAAAGGACTATAAATTATGTAAAACACATATTCCTAAACTGGATCATATAACTAACTGGTTTCTAGTTTATGCTATTAGGAGATAGGTTAAATAGTCTAATAAAATATTCTAGGGACACCTGAGTGGCTCAGTTGGTTAAGCATCTGCCTTTGGCTTGGGTCATTATCCCAGGACCCTAGGATCGAGCCCTGTATCAGGTTCTGCTCACTCAGCAAGGAGTCTGCTTCTCCCTCTGTCTTTCCCTGGGTTGTGTCCTCTGTCTCTCAAATAAAATCTTTTAAAAAATATTCTATATACATGCTTCTAGGAGACTAGGAATCTGACAGTTTTGTAAACAGCAGGCTATGGAGAAAATAAGATGCTTGGGAATGCTAGATGATTTGCCCTTAGTCCTAAGTTACTACCAACAGAATTTAAAAGTATGTTAGTTCATGAACAGTAAGTTCTAAACTACATCACGTTACTCAAGATGCAGCATACCATCGTGGATCCCTAATCTACAGTGGAAAAGCCTGCCAACAACTAATGAGTAAATTCTTAAGGTATTCTATTTAATTTACTATAACAGTTTGGACAGTCACTGTATTTATTACCCAAACAATGGGAACATTTTTTAAACAGTTCTGAATTCTGCAAGATGAAAATTTAAATATTTTATATGATTTTCTAACTCAGTGTGTTTAAAACTTGCAAGAGGGCCAGCCTGCAAACAGGCAGTATCTGAACATGAATAAGATACTCATCAGTGAAAAGGGAACAAATACCCATTATTATTGCTTCATTTAAAAAAAAATGAAGTATGTAGGGCTTAACTTTCTTAGTATAAATGGGAATTGTTTGCTTATCCATTTGCCAGGGCTTTTTCTTTTCTGCATTAGCTCGGTGTTACACTGTAACTGAAGTTGGCAACCACTTGGTTTTCAAGAGGAATTCTGGTATTGAATCAAGTCTTTGCCCTAGCTATTTGATTTTGGGATATTGATTCTAAGGAATTAAAACTAAAAGTTATTAGCTCAATAATCAGCCATGGTTTAGGTATTAAAAGATCCAACAAAGATGGTTTGTATCATAACACAGTCATTAAATATGTAAATACATGAGCATGGACTTAAAGCAAGATGTGAACCTCTAAAAAAAAAAAAAACAGAGAAGGGGGTGGGATTATGGACATTGGGGAGGGTATGTGCTTTGGTGAGTGCTGTGAAGTGTGTAAACCTGGTGATTCACAGACCTGTACCCCTGGGCATAAAAATATATGTTTATAAAAAATAAAAAATTAAAAAAAAAACAAAACCAAAACCAAAACCAAACAAAAACAACCAGTTGTTCAATAAGCATTCCCCAACATGGTTAAGTAGCAACACTAGGAGAAAAAAGTAGGGTATAGGAGACACATGCCCCCCCTGCCCTCCTTCTAGGCTGATTGGAGTGTTCTACCCAAACAGGAGTTCCTTGGTAAATAGCACCAAATGCTTTGAACAAGGTTTAAGACTGGAAAGTCTTCCAGGGTACCTGGGTGGCTCAGCTGCTTAAGCATCTGACTCTTGATCTCAGCTCAGGTCTTGATTTCAGGGTTGTGAGTTCAAGCCTTGGACTGGGCTTCATCCTGGGCTTGAAGGTCACTTAAAAAAAAAAAAAAAAAAAAAAAAGACCGGGAAGGCTTCCAGAGGAAGTAAAACTTGGCCTGAACCTTCGAAGATGGGTAGACATCAGAGAGGAAAAGAAGAAGAGAAGAGCATTGCATCTAGGCTCCACTCTTTTCCTCTCCTGTTTTGTCTGCTCCCTACCTGGTTGCTGCCTGTCTGAGGACCTATGCACATGTGTAGAGGATGGTTGATCATCCCCGTTGCCTCTGGATTTTCAGGACTATAGCCAAGGGCCACTCTGGGGCCAGCAGCAAACAGACACATGATACAAATGGCTGGATGGTATAGAACAGATGAGGTCCAACAATGGTCTCCATTGTCACCCAGTGGGATGTGTGTGTTATCACACACACCATTTCCTTCTCCCCTTTCACTTGACGTCAAGTTGGTGAGGTTTTCCCTCTAAGTCTCAGTAGAAGGGAGAGAATCAGTCATATTTTGCAAGGCTATGAAGTTGAAATAAGAAAAATGATGTATGTATGTATGTATGTATTTACATACATATATATACACCTTTATGGTACCCAGCTCAAGGCCTGACACATAAATGGTATTTGATGTTATTAGCATTCCTCATAGAAAGAGGTAAAAGGAGCTTTTAAAAAATTGCCCACTCTAACACTCATTTCTTAGAGTAGGTAGGGCTCAAAGCGGGTAAAAACATTAACTGGGATCACACAGGTTAATGGCAGAGAAAGAACTGTATCCCATTCTTCCCAACTCCTTCTCTATGGCTGTTTTTTTTTTAAAACCCTTTCTAACTGAGTCATGTTGATCATAATCCACACTGTGGAAGTAAAGTCAATGAGTCACCCCTCCAATGGGTGTTGGCCTGTCCTTAAGTTAGAGGATTTATTAATCTACGATGTAGAGAAAATTTATCTATGCCAGGTTACTGCCAGACAAGGTGAGGGACTAAAGAGGACTCAGACCTGATCCCTGCCCCTGAGATATTCCAAGACCTGAGAGAAAATGGTTATAAACACAGACAACTGCAAATAAACAATCAAACAAAAACTAGAGATTTGTGTGGGGGTCCGGTAGTGAAGGGACTAAAGGGTGACTTTGAGGGATATTAATGATATTAGCCTCCCCCCATATAAAATCCATCAACCAATCCACATCCATATCAAATAAATTAAATATTCTTTCTATGGACAATTAAAGCTGCTCAATCTTTTGTAAAGCGTGACTAAAATAATCGTGAGAGACTTCCAGCTATGGTTTATTGAGAAGATCGGCAAACGCTCGCCTCAAAAAGTAACCATAAAGCAGACAAAATTGATTTTCAAAACCCTAACTGTATTGGAAACCAAAGGAATACAACAATCTAAGAAGTTTTTATACTTTTGTGTGTGTGTGAGTGTCTCCATTTTTTTTAGGTTTATTGGAAAACATCACTCTATAAATTTAAGGCATACAGAGTGATTGATTTATATGTATTATGAAATGATTATCACAATAAGTTCATCTGATATCCATCTTCTAATATAGACACAATAAAAAGAACAGAAAAAAGAAAGGGGTAAAGGGAAAAAAGTTCTCCTTGAGGTGAGAAGTCTTAAGATTTACTCTCTTGGATTAAGGACCTAAATGTGAGACCCGAAATCCTAAAAGCCCTACAAGAGAGCACAGGCAGTAATTTCTCCAGCATCAGCCACAGCAGCATTTTTAAAGATATGTCTCCTTAGGCAAGGGAAACAAAAGCAAAAATAAACTTTTGGGGACCATATCAAAATAAAAAGCTTCTGCACAACAAAGGAAACAATCAACAAAACTAAAAGACAACCTACTAAAAATGGGAGAAGATATTCACAAATGACATACCAATAAAGGGTTAGTATCCAAAATACATAAAGAAGTTATACAACTCAACACCAAAAAAACAAGTAGTACAAATATATATATATATATACATATATATATATATAATGTATATCATATATATGTTTAATGAAAATAAATAAAAAATAAATTTTCAAAAACGGGCAGAACACACGAACAGATATTTCTCCAAAGAAAACATAGAGGTGACCAGTAGACACATTAAAAAAAAATTTACATCACTTAACATCAGGTAAATGAAAAGCAAAACTATAATGAGCTATCATCTCACATTTGTTAGAATGGCTAAAGTCTAAAACTCAAGAAATAACAAGTGTTGACAAGGATGCAGAGAAATGGGAACCCTCGTACACTGTTGGTGGGAACGCAATCTGATACAGCCACTGAGGAAAACAGTATGGCGGTTCCTCAAAAAATTAAAAATAGAAGTACCATAGGATCCAGTAAATGCACTAGTGGATATTTACACGAAGGATATGAAAATGCTAATTTGAAAAGGTATAAGCCCCCCTATGTTCACTGTAGCACTATTTACAGTAGCCAAACCATGGAAGCAGCCCAAGCGTCCATTGATAGATGAATGGATAAAGAAGAAGGGATACATAATGGGTATATGACTGAATATTATTCAGCCCTAGGAAAAAAAAATTGAAATCTTGCCATTTGCAACATGTGGATGGAGCTAGAGAGTATAATGTTAAGTGACATAAGTCTGTGAGAGAAAGACAAACACCATATGATTTTATGCATTTGTGGAATTTAAGAAACAAAATAAATTCAACTAACGAATCATTGAACACCATGTCAAAAACTGATCATGTACTGGACCTTGGCTAGTTGAATTTAAATTAAAAAAGAAAGAAAGAAACCAAATGAATGCAGTATAAAAGAGAGAGACGGAGAGACAGAGAGGAGTCAAAAAAACAGACTCTTAAGAAAGGAAGAGAAGAGAAGGACCGGGTGGTTGTGAGAGGGGAGTTGGGTGGGGTGGGTGGGTAAAGTAGAAGGTAGGGATTACAGAGTACATTTATCACAATGAGCACTGGGTGACACATGGAAGGGTTGAATCTCTATATTGCACACTTGAAACTATTATAACACTGTATGTTATGTATACTAAAATTAAATTTTTTTAAAAAGTTTTCCTCTCTTAACAGATTTCCTATATATCACACAGCAGTGTTAGCTATAGTCATTGTGTTGTACATTGTACCGTGGTACTCATTTACCATAACTGGAAGTTTGCACCTCTTGACCACTTTCTTCCAGTTCCCCTTCAGTGCACCCTCTCCCTCTGGGAATCACAAGTCTGGTTTTTTCCATGAGGGTTTTGTGTCTTTAGAGCCCACATCTAACTACAATCATACAGTATCTCTCTGTCTGAATTATTTCACTTAAAAAAAAAGGATTTTATTCCTTAATTTGAGAGAGAGGACACAAGCGGTGGGGAGGGGCAGAGGGAGAGAGAAAAGAAGCAGACTCCCTGCTGAGCAGGGAGCCCAATGTCGGGCTCCATCCCAGGACTCTGAGATCATGACCCGAGCCAAAGTCAAATGCTTAGCCAGCTGAGCCACCCAGGCGCCCCTGAATTATTTCACTTCCTGGAATCCTTTGAAGGTCCATCCATGTTGTCACAAATGGTAAGTTTTTCCTTTTTATGTCTGAGTAATATTCATATATATAATATATAATGTCTGTGTTATATATATATAGTGGTATATATGTATGTAAATATAATGTGGTATATACATATGTGTAATGTGGTGTTTGTGTGTGTGTGTGTGTGTGTGTACCACAACTCCTTTATCTATTCATCCAACACGGACACCTTCTATGTCTTACCTATTGTAAATAATCCTGATATGAACATGGGGGTGCAGATATATTCTCAAGTTAATGTTTTTATTACCTTTGGATTTATTCCCAGAAATAAATATCCACAAAATTGCTGGATCATATGGTAGTTCTATTTTTAACTTTTTGAAAATCCTCCATAATGTTCTCCTTAGTGGCTGCACTAATTTACAAACCCACCAACAGTGAACAAGGGTTCCTTTTTCTCCACATCCTTGCCAGTCTGTGCCATCTCTTGTCTTCTTGATGATGGCCTTCTAACAGCTGTGATGTGATAGCTCATTGTAGTTCTCATTGTAGCTTCAATTTGCACTTCCCTCATGACTGGTGATGTTAAGCATTTTTTCATGTACCTGTTGGCTTTTCATATATCTTCTTCGGAGAAATGTCTATTCAGATACTTTGCTCATTTTTAAAATTGGGTTATTTGATATCTTGCTGTTGAGTTGTATGGGTTCTTCTTATGTTTGGGGCATTAACCCATTATTATATATTTGTTTTAAAAATGATTTCCCCATTCTGTACTTTGTCTTTTTCACATTGTTGAAGGTTTTATTCACTGTGCAAAAGATTTTTAGTTTGATGTAGTATGACCCGTTTATTTTTTGTTTTGTTGTTTCTGCTTTACGTGTCCTATCCAAAAAAGTCATTACCAAGACCCATGTCAAGGAGATTTGTTCCTCCTGTTGCCTTCTAGAAGTTCATGGCTTCAGGTCCAAAGTTTGAGGCCTTAATATATTTTGAGTTGATTTTTGTAAGTGGTGTAAGGTATGGGTCCAGTTTCATTCTTTTACATGTGACTATTCAATTATCCCAGCACCGCTTAGAGACTGTCTTTTACTGAGTATGCTTGACTCCCTTCTCAAATATTAGTTAACCATATGTGCTTGGGTTTATTTCTGGGCTCTCGATTCTGCTGCATTGGTCTATTTCTCTGTTGTCATGCCAGTACCATACCGTTTCGATGATGATAGCTTTAGAGTATAACTTGAAATCAAAATGTGTGATATCTGCCCTCTTTGTTCTCCTTTCTCAAGATTGGTGGTGCTATTTGGGGTCTTTTGGGGTCTACATGAGTTTTAGAGGGCCTTTTTCTACTTCTGTGAAAAATGCACTGAGATCTTGATAGCGTGTGCATCAAATCTCTACATGGTTTATGGTAGTATTGACATTTTTAATGATATTAACTCTTCCAGTCCATGACTACAAGATACCTTTCCATTGATTTGGGTCTTCACCAATTACTTTCATCAGTTCCTTCTAGTTTTCAGTATGGAGATATTTCCCCTCCTTAGTTTATTTTTAAGTCTTTCATTGCTTTTGATGTAATTATCAATGGCCGCAATTCCTTTGCCCTCTGATTAGATGCGTATTTGATTTAAAACAGGTTTGGAATTGAGAAAATCATTAGAATAAAAATCATTAACATAAATAATATTTATTGATGACTTCATGCTAAATATATGCGTGTATAATTGCATATATGCATACATGTATATATGCATGCATACATGCATGTATGTGTATACCTATATATATATTGTTTTTACTGTCATTATCTCATTTTGCTTTATGTCATTCAAAAGAGTTCGTCATTTTATGCCCATTTTTATGGGATACTTGACTATGTAATGTAAACTGATCTAAGTATATGCAGTTAATAACTGATAGAGACATAAATTTAACCCAGGCAATTCTGTCTCCAACAACTATGTCTTATATTTTATTTTATTTATTTCTAATTTATTATTGAGGTATAGTTGACATACAATGTTATGTTTCAGGTGGACATAATGATTTAACCATTCTCTACATTACTCAGTGCTCACCAAGATCAGTAGAGTCACCATTAGTCATACAACATTATTACAATATTATTGACTGTATTTTCTATGCTGCAATCCCTACCTCTTAATCCCCTTCATCTTTGTCACCCATACATCCACCCATTCACCCTCTGCTAATCCCAAGTTTGTTCTCTATAGTTGAGTCTGTTTTGGGGGTTTGTCTCTTTTTTCCCCTTTGTTTGTTTTGTTTTGTTTCTTAAATTGCACATATGAGTAAAAGCATATTTTATTTGTCTCTCTCTGACTGACTTATTTCATTTAACACTATACTCTCTAGCTCCACCCATGTTTTTGGAAATGGCAAGATTTCATTCCTTTTTGTGGTTGAATAGCCATTCATCTATTAATGGATACTTAGGTTGCTTCCCTAATTTGGCTATTGTAAATAATGCTGCAAGGGTGCTTGTATCCCTTTGAATTAGAGGGTTGGTTTTGGTTTTGGTTTGTTTGTTTGTTTGTATTTTGGGGGTAAATACTCCGTAGCACAATTACTGGATCATAGGGTAGTTGTATTTTTAATTTTGTGAGGGACATCCATACTGTCTTTCACAGTAGCTGTGCCGGTTTGCATTCCCAACAAGAATGCATGAGGGTTCCTATTTCTCTGCATCCTCGCCTACAATTGTTGTTTCTTGAGTTTTTGATCTTAGCCATTCTGACAAGTGGGAGGTAATATCTCGCTGTGATTTTACTTTGCATTTTCGTGATGATGAGTGATGTTGAACATCTTTTCATGCGTCTGTTGGCCATCTGTATGTCTTCTTTGGAGAAAATTCTGTTCATGTGTTCTGCCCATTGTTTGACTGAGTATTGGGTTGTTGCTTTTTTTCCTTTTTCTTTTTTGGTGTTGAGTTCTATGAGTTCTTAGATCTTTGGATACTAACTCCACTGGATATATCATTTGCAAATATCTTCTCTCATTCAACAGGATGTCTTTTAGTTGTGCTGGTTGCTTCCTTTGCTGTGCAGAAATTTTTATTGTGCTATCGTCCCAATAGTTTATTTTTGGGAGTTACGCTGTGGAAACAGGTTGCATTTGTAATCAGGTTGCTCTCTGTAGTGAAGAGTCTGTTTGTTGGTTTGCATCTCTCTTTTTTCTTCCATTTGTTCATTTGTTTTGTTTCTTAAACTCCACGTAAGAGTGAAATCATATGGCATTTGTCTTTCTCTGACTGACTTATTTCACGTAACACAATACTCTTTAGCTCTATCCATATCATTGCAAATGGCAAGATTTCATTCTTTTTGAGGGCTGAGTAATATCCCATAATATACATATATACCACTTTTTATCCATTCATCAGTCTAGGAACACTTGGCTCTGCATAATTTGGCTATTACAGCTATAAACATTGGGGTGCACGTATACCTTTGAGTTAGTATTTCTGTATTCTTCAGGTAAATACCTAGTAGTGCAATTGCTGGATCATAAGGTAGTCTTATTTTTACCTTTTTGAGGAGCCTCCATAATGCTTTGCAGAGTGGCTGCTCCAGTTTGCATTCCCACCAAGAGTGCAAGAGGGTTCCCCTTTCTCTGCATCCTCACCAACACCCATTTTTTTTCTTGTGTTGCTGATTTTAGCCATTCTTACAGATGTGAGGTGATATGTCACTGTAGTTTTGATTTGCATTTCCCTGATAATCACTGATATTGAAGATCTTTTCATGCATCTGTTAGCATCTGGATGTCTTCTTTGGAAAAACGTCTATTCATGTCTTCTATTTCTTAATTGGATTATTTGGTTTCTGGGTGTTGAGTTTCACAACTTCTTCATGTATTGTGGATACTAACCCTTTATTGGATATGTCATTCGCAAATATGTCATATGCAAAATATCCCAATCCATAGGCTGCCTTTAGTTTTGTTGGTTGTTTCCTTTACTGGGCAGGTTTTGTTCTGATGGAGACTCAATAGTTTATATTTTACTTTTGTTTCCCTTGCCCCTGGAGACAAATCCAGAGAGACGTTGCTATGGTTGATGTCAAAGAACTAAATGCTTGTGTTCTCCTCAAGTTTTTGATGGCTTCCTGTCTCACATTTAGGACTTTCATCCTTTTTTGATTGATTTTTGTGTATGGTGGATGAAGGTGCTCCAGTTTCATTCTTTTGCATGCTGCTGTCCAGTTTTCCCAACACCGTTTGTTAAAGAGACTGTCTTTTCCCCATTGGATGTTCTTCCCTGCTTTGTCAAAGATTGGCCGACCATGTAATTGGTTCATTTTTGGTTTGTCTCTTCTTTCCTTTGATCTATGTATCTACCCTCGTGCCAGAACCATACTGTCTTGATCACGACAGCTTTGTAATATAACCTCTACTCTGGGATTGTGATGCCTCCAGCTTTATTCTTCTTTTTCAAGGTTGCCATGGCTATTTGGGGTCTTTTGGGATTCCATACAAACTTTAAGATTCTTTGTTCTAACTCTGAAAAATGCTTTTGGTATTTTGATGGAAGTTACATTAAATGTGTACCTTGCTTTGGGTACTTTGGACATTTTAACAATATTTGATCTTCCAATCCATGAGCATGAAATGTCTTTTCATTTTAATAGGGCATTTTCAATTTGTTCATCAATGTTTTATTGTTTTGAGAGCAAAGGTCTTTCACCTCTTTGGTTAAGGTTATTGCTGGGTATCTTAATGATTTTGGTGCAATTGTAAATGGTACTCTTTAATTTCCCTTTCTGTTCTTTTATTATTAATGTATAGAAATGCAATGGATTTCTCTACATTGACTTTATTTCCCATGCTTTTACTGAATTTCTTTTTCAGTTCTAGCAATTTGTTGGTGGAATCTTGAAATTTTGGTATAGAGTATCATGTCATCCACAAAGAGTGAAAGTTTGCCTTCTTCCTCATTGATATGGATGGCTTTATTTGTTTTTTGTTGTCTGTTTGCTGTGAATAGGACTTCCAGTACTATGTTAAATAGAAGTGGTAAGAGTTGACATCCTTATCTTGTTCCTGGCTGTAGAGGAAAAGCTCTCAGTTTTTGCCCTTAAGGTTGATATTAGCTATGGTTTTTTTTTTTCCACATATGGCTTTTACTGTGTTATGTTCCCTCTACTCTACTTTGTTGAGGGTTTTATTTTTTTCCTAAGTTCGACTTTTTATTAAGCACTGAAAGCAGAGATTAGCAGAAGGAAATGGCCACTGAACTCCTAGTGCTAAGAAAGCTGTATAAGGAAATAGTTCAAAAGTGGCAATGTTGAGCCCTACATTTAGCCATAAGTAATGATCTTTGTTATTCTACTGAGTTGGTTTGTGTTCATCCAATCCTTGAAAGTCCACTAATGATTTGTAAAGTATATATTGTATACAAATTCTACAGTGTTTAAAGAAAGATCATAATATTGTAATTGGCAACATTATTGACAAGAACCACAGAAGGTTTTTACAATGAGTGAATACCCTAATTTGTTAAATGCTTCTCCTGCTTCTATTGAAATGATCATTTTCAATTTAACTTTAATTAATTAACTGTTGCAACACAACCTGGATCCTCGCCAATGTGACTGGGGTCATGTTGGATCCTGTGAGAAAACTCCAAGAGATGGGAAGCAAGAGTCTTCCCAGGTTGATGCCTGGAATAAACATGGGAGGATCCCAGGAGTGCTTTCGTTTCTTCCTTAAATGGATTTGATAAGTGTGAAGAATCCTTAATTTGCTCTTGTCTTTAAAGCTAAGAGATAATCATTGTTGTTCACTTGTCACGCTTGGTTGCCTGCATGTAACCCACGTCCTGCATTTAGCTCACATCTCACACTCAGTTCACGTCCTGCATGTAAATCTATATCCTGTTTGTAACCAGATCTTGGGTAAAGTATAATAGAAGTGATTGTAAGAAATAAAGTTGTCTACTGATATCAGTCAGTAGTTCCCCCATCATTTGGCACTGATCACCAAGATCCCCACTCACGAAGGTGACAATTAACATAGAATGTATTATTAGTTTCAGAGGCAGAGTTCGGTGACTCATCAGTTGCATGTAACACCCAGTGCTCATTATATCCAGTGCCCTACTTAATACCCATCCCCCAATTACCCCATCCTTCCACCCAATGCCCCCCCAGCAACCTATGATTCTTACTTTTTTTTTAATGTGATAAATCATATTGATTGATTTGCAAATATTGAACCACTCTAGCAGCCCAAGAATAAATCCCTCTTGATCATGGTGAATGACTCTTAATGTCCTGTTGGATTAGGATTAGTAATATTTTACTGAGTATTTTTGCATCTGTGTTCATCAGGGATAATGGCCTGTAGGTCTCTTTTTTCAGTGGTGTTTTTATCTGGTTTTGTTATCAGGGTATTGCTGATCTCATAGAATGAATTTAGAAGATTTCCTTCCTTTACTCTTTTTCTTGGAATAGTGAAGTAGGATAGGTATTAAATCTTCTTTTCCTGTTTGGTAGAATTCCCCTGTGAAGCCACCTGGTCTGGGCGTTTGTTTTCTGGGAGTTTCATGATTGCTGATTCAATTTTTTTGCTGGTTACTGGCCAGTTCAAGTTTTTCTATTTTTCCTCTTTCAGTTCTGGTCATTAATGTTTCTAGGATTATATCCATTTGTTCCAGGTTATTCAATTTGTTCTCATGTAGTTTTTCATAATATTCTCTTACAGCTGTTTGCATTTTTGTGGTGTCCTTTGCTATTCCCTCTCTCTCATTTGTGACCTTATTTATTTGGGTCCTTTCTTCTTTTTAATAAGTCTGGTTGTAGGTTTATGAATTTTTTTAATTTTTTTATTTTTTATAAACATATATTTTTATCCCCAGGGGTACAGGTCTGTGAATCGCCAGGTTTACACACTTCACAGCATTCACCAAAGCAGATAAGCTCCCCAATGACCATAACCCCACCCCCCTTCCCCCAACCCCCCTCCCCCCAGGAACCCTCAGTTTGTTTTGTGAGATTAAGAGTCACTTATGGTTTGTCTCCCTCCCAATCCCATCTTGTTTCAATGACTCTTCTCCTACCCACTTAAGCCCCCATGGTGCATCACCGCTTCCTCATTTCAGGGAGATCATATGATAGCTGTATTTCTCTGCTTGACTTTTTTCGCTAAGCATGATACGCTCTAGTTCCATCCATGTTGTCGCAAATGACAAGATTTCATTTCTTTTGATAGCTGCATAGTATTCCATTATGTATATATACCACCTCTTCTTTATCCATTCATCTGTTGATGGACATCTGGGTTCTTTCCATAGTTTGGCTATTGTGGACATTGCTGCTATAAACATTCGGGTGCACATGCCCCTTTGGATCACTACGTTTGTATCTTTAGGGTAAATACCGAATAGTGCAATTGCTGGGTCATAGGGCAGTTCTATTTTCAACATTTTGAGGAACCTCCATGCTGTTTTCCAGAGTGGCTGCACCAGCTTGCATTCCCACCAACAGTGTAGGAGGGTTCCCCTTTCTCCGCATCCTCGCCAGCATCTGTCATTTCCTGACTTGATGATTTTAGCCATTCTGACTGGTGTGAGGTGATATCTCATTGTGGTTTTGATATGTATTTCCCTGATGCCGAGTGATATGGAGCACTTTTTCATGTGTCTGTTGGTCATCTGGATGTCTTCTTTGCAGAAATGTCTGTTCATGTCCTCTGCCCACTTCTTGATTGGATTATTTGTTCTTTGGGTGTTGAGTTTGCTAAGTTCTTTATAGATTCTGGACACTAGTCCTTTACCTGATATGTCGTTTGCAAATATCTTCTCCCATTCTGTCAGTTGTCTTTTGATTTTGTTAACTGTTTCCTTTGCTGTGCAAAAGCTTTTGATCTTGATGAAATCCCAATAGTTCATTTTTGAACTTCCTTCCCTTGCCTTTGTGATGTTCCTAGGAAGACGTTGCTGTGGCTGAGGTCGAAGAGGTTACTGCCTGTGTTCTCCTCAAGGATTTTGATGGATTCCTTTCACACATTGAGGTCCTTCATCCATTTTGAGTCTATTTTGGTGTGTGGTGTAAGGAAATAGTCCAATTTCATTTTTCTGCCTGTGGCTGTCCAATTTTCCCAACACAATTTGTTGAAGAGGCTGTCTTTTTCCATTGGACATTCTTTCCTGTTTTGTCGAAGATTAGTTGACCATAGAGTTGAGGGTCTATTTCTGGGCTCTTATTCTGTTCCATTGATCTATGTGTCTGTTTTGTGCCAGTACCATGCTGTCTTGATGATGACAGCTTTGTAATAGAGCTTGAAGTCCAGAATTGTGATGCCACCAATGTTGGCTTTCTTTTTCAATATCCCTTTGGCTATTCGAGGTCTTTTCTGGTTCCATATAAATTTAAGCATTATTTGTTCCATTTCTTTGAAAAATATGGATGGTACTTTGATAGGAATTGCATTAAATGTGTAGATTGCTTTAGGGAGCATAGACATTTTCACAATATTTATTCTTCCAATCCAGGAGCATGGAACATTTTTCCATTTCTTTGTGTCTTCCTCAATTTCTTTCATGAGTAGTTTATAGTTTTCTGAGTATAGATTCTGTGCCTCTTAGGTTAGGTTTATTCCTAGGTATCTTATGGTTTGGGGTGCAATTGTAAATGGGATTGACTCTTTAATTTCTCTTTCTTCTGTCTTGCTGTTGGTGTAGAGAAATGCAACTGATTTCTGTGCATTGATTTTATAACCTGACACTTTACTGAATTCCTGTATAAGTTCTAGCAGTTTTGGAGTGGAGTCTTTTGGGTTTTCCACATATAGTATCATATCATCTGCGAAGAGTGATAATTTGACTTCTTCTTTGCCGATTTGGATACCTTTTATTTCCTTTTGTTGTCTGATTGATGAGGCTAGGACTTCTAGTACTATGTTGAATAGCAGTGGTGATAATGGACATCCCTGCCATGTTCCTGACCTTAGCAGAAAAGCTTTCAGTTTTTCTCCATTGAGAATGATATTTGCGGTGGGTTTTTCATAGATGGCTTTGATGATATTGAGGTATGTGCCCTCTATCCCTACACTTTGAAGAGTTTTGATCAGGAAGGGATGCTGTACTTTGTCAAATGCTTTTTCAGCATTTATTGAAAGTGTCATATGGTTCTTGTTCTTTCTTTTATTGATGTGTTGTAACACATTGACTGATTTGCGGATGTTGAACCAACCTTGCAGCCCTGGAATAAATCCCACTTGGTCGTGGTGAATAATCCTTTTAATGTACTGTTGAATCCTATTGGCTAGTATTTTGTTGAGTATTTTCGCATCTGTGTTCATCAAGGATATTGGTCTATAGCTCTCTTTTTTGATGGGATCCTTGTCTGGTTTTGGGATCAAGGTGATGCTGGCCTCATAAAATGAGTTTGGAAGTTTTCCTTCCATTTCTATTTTTTTTAATAGTTTCAGGAGAATAGGAATTAGTTCTTCTTTATATGTTTGGTAGAATTCCCCTGGGAAGCCGTCTGGCCCTGGGCTTTTGTTGGTTTGGAGATTTTTAATGACTGTTTCAATCTCCTTACTGGTTATGGGTCTGTTCAGCCTTTCTATTTCTTCCTGGGTCAGTTGTGGTAGTTTATATGTTTCTAGGAATGCATCCATTTCTTCCAGAGTGTCAAATTTGTTGGCACAGAGTTGCTCATAGTATGTTCTTATAATAGTTTGTATTTCTTTGGTGTTAGTTGTGATCTCTCCTCTTTCATTCATGATTTTATTTATTTGGGTCCTTTCTCTTTTCTTTTTGATAAGTCGGGCCAGGGGTTTATCAATTTTATTAATTCTTTCAAAGAACCAGCTCCTAGTTTCGTTGATTTGTTCTATTGTTCTTTTGGTTTCTGTTTCATTGATTTATGCTCTGATCTTTATGATTTCTCTTCTCCTGCTGGGCTTAGGGTTTCTTTCTTGTTCTTTTTCCAGCTCCTTTAATTGTAGGGTTAGTTTGTGTACCTGAGACCTTTCTTGTTTCTTGAGAAAGGCTTGTACCGCTATATATTTTCCTCTCAGGACTGCCTTTGTTGTGTCCCACAGATTTTGAACCATTGTATTTTCATTATCTTTTGTTTCCATGATTTTTTTCAATTCTTCTTTAATTTGCCAGTTGACCCATTCATTCTTTAGAAGGATGCTGTTTAGTCTCCATGTATTTGGGTTCTTTCCAAACTTCCTCTTGTGGTTGAGTTCTAGCTTCAGAGCATTATGATCTGAAAATATGCAGGGAATGATCCCAATCTTTTGATACGAGTTGAGTCCTGATTTAGGACCGAGGATGTGATCTATTCTGGAGAATGTTCCATGTGCACTAGAGAAGAATGTGTATTCTGTTGTTTTGGGATGAAATGTTCTGAATATATCTGTGATGTCCATCTGGTCCATTGTGTCGTTTAAGGCCTTCATTTCCTTGCTGATCTTTTGCTTGGATGACCTGTCCATTTCACTGAGGGGAGTGTTAAAGTCCCCTACTATTATTGTATTATTGTTGATGTGTTTCTTTGATTTTGTTATTAATTGGTTTATATAGTTGGCTGCTCGCACGTTGGGGGCATAGATATTTAAATTTGTTAGATCTTCTTGTTGGACAGACCCTTTGAGTATGATATAGTGTCCTTCCTAATCTCTTATTATAGTCTTTGGCTAAAATCTAAGTGATCTGATATAAGGATTGCCACTCCTGCTTTCTTCTGATGTCCATTAGCATGGTAAATTCTTTTCCATCCCCTCACTTTAAATCTGGAGGTGTCTTCGGGCTTAAAATGAGTTTCTTGGAGGCAACATATAGATGGGTTTTGGTTTTTTATCCATTCTGATACCCTGTGTCTTTTGATTGGGGCATGTAGCCCATTAACATTCAGGGTAACTATTGAGAGATTTGAATTTAGTGCCATTGTATTGCCTGTAAGGTGACTGTTACTGTATATGGTCTCTGTTCCTTACTGATCTACCACTTGTAGGCTCTCTCTTTACTTAGAGGACCCCTTTCAATATTTCCTGTAGAGCTGGTTTGGTGTTTGCAAATTCTTTCAGTGTTTGTTTGTCCTGGAAGCTTTTAATCTCTCCTTCTATTTTCAATGATAGCCTAGCTGGATATAGTATTCTTGGCTGCATGTTTTTCTCGTTTAGTGCTCTGAAAATATCATGCCAGCTCTTTCTGGCCTGCCAGGTCTCTGTGGATAAGTCAGCTGCCAATCTAATATTTTTACCACTGTATGTTACAGACTTCTTTTCCCGGGCTGCTTTCAGGATTTTCTTTTTGTCACTGAGACTTGTTAATTTTACTATTAGGTGACAGGGTGTGGGCCTATTCATTGATTCTGAGGGGCGTTCTCTGAACCTCCTGAATTTTGATGCTCGTTCCCTTTGCCATATTGGGGAAATTCTCCCCAATAATTCTCTCCAGTATACCTTCTGCTCCCCTCTCTCTTTCTTCTTTTCCTGGAATCCCAATTATGCTAATGTTGTTTCATCTTATGGTGTCACTTATCTCTCGAATTCTCCCCTCATGGTCCAGTAGCTGTTTGTCCCTTTTTTGCTCAGCTTCTTTATTCTCTGTCATTTGGTCTTCTATATCACTAATTCTCTCTTCTGCCTCATTTATCCTAGCAGTGAGAGCCTCCATTTTTTATTGCACCTCATTAATAGCTTTTTTGATTTCAACTTGGTTAGATTTTAGTTCTTTTATTTCTCCAGAAAGGGCTTTTATGTCTCCCGAGTGTGTTTCTCTAATATCTTCCATGCCTTTTTCGAGCCCGGCTAGAACCTTGAGAATTGTCATTCTGAACTCGAGATCTGACATATTACCAATGTCTGTATTGATTAGGTCCCTAGCCTTCGGTACTGCCTCTTGTTCTTTTTTTTGTGGTGAATTTTTCCGCCTTGTCATTTTGTCCAGGTAAGAGTATATGAAGGAGCAAGTGAAATACTAAAAGGGTGGCAACAACCCCAGGAAAATATGGTTTAACCAAATCAGAAGAGAACCCAAATCTTGAGGGGGGAGAAAGGGGATAAAAAGAGGTTCAAAAAGAAAGAAAGAAAAAAAAGGAAGAAAAATAAATGAAAAGAATTTTAAAAAGAAAACGAATAAAGAAAAATATAAAAAAGAAAAAATATATATATTAGATAAGCTAGTTAAAAAATGTTAAAAAAGAAAAGGGTAAAAGTTAAAAAAATTTAGCAGAAGAAGAGGGAAAAAAATGAAAAAGAAAAAAATTAAATTAACTTCAAGTCTAAAAACTCACAGGGAGAAAGCCATGAGTTCCGTGCTTTGCTTTCTCCTCCTCTGGAATTCTGATGCTCTCCTTGGTATTGAAACCGCACTCCTTGGTAGGTGAACTTGGTCTTGGCTGGATTTCTTGTTGATCTTCTGGGGGAGGGGCCTGTTGTAGTGATTCTCAAGTGTCTTTGCCCCAGGCAGAATTGTACCGCCCTTAACTAGGGGCAGGGCTGAGTAATCTGCTCGGGTTTGCTTTCAGAAGCTTTTGTTCCCTGAGCGCTTTCCATAGAGTTCCAGAGGATGGGAATACAAATGGCGGCCTCCTGGTCTCCGGCCCAGAGGAGCCGAGAGCCCAGGGCGGCACTCCTCAGTGCGCCCTCAGAGAACAGCGCCCAGTTACTCCCGTCTGCCTGACCTCCGGCCATGCTCCGAGCTCACCAAGCCTGCGACCGGTTCAAGGTAACCCCGAGCTGTGAGCTCACTGTCGGCTCTGTCTTTGTAGCTGGCTTCCCCGTTCCAATACCCGCAAGCTCTGCGACACTCAGACACCCCCGATCCTTCTGTGACCCTGCAGGACCTGAGGCCACGCTGACCCCACGTGGGCTTCTTCCCAGTTTAGCCTCTGGAGCGATGTCCCTCAGTGGAACAGACTTTTAAAAGTCCTGATTTTGTGCTCCGTTGCTCCGAGGCCTGCCAGGAGCCAGCCCCTTCCCCCGGGGTCTATCTTCCCGTCGCTTTGGATTCACTTCTCTGCCGGTTCTACCTTTCAGAAAGTGGTTGTTTTTCCGTTTCCAGAATTGCTGTTCTTCTTCTCTTCGATCTGCCAATGGATTTGCAGGTGTTTGCAATCTTTAGATAAGCTATCTAGCTGATCTCCCGCTAGCTGATGTAGTCTCAGCCTGCTACTTCTCCGCCATCTTGACTCCTCCCGGTTTATGAATTTTATTAATTTTTTTCAGTGAACCATTTCGTTGCTTCTTTGATCTGTTCTATTGTTTTTTTTTTTAAGCTCCTATATCATTTATTTCTGCTTTGATCTTTTTTATTTCCTTCCTTCTGCTGGCTTTAGGCTCCATTTCTTGTTCTTTTTCTAGCTCCTTTAGGTGTAAGGTTAGGTTATTTATTTGAGATTTTTCTTGCTTTTTGAAGTAATCCTGTATTGCTAAACACTTTCCAGTTAGGACTGCTTTTGCTTCTTCCCAAAGCTTTCAGACCACTGTATTTTTCTTTTCCTTTGTTTCCATGTATTTTTTTAATTTGTTTTTTTAATTGAATTTTATTTTTTCAGTGTTCCAAGATTAATTGTTTATTCTTTGATTTCCTGGCTAACCCATTCATTATTTAGTAATATGCTCTTTTACCTCCTTGTATGTGTGGTCTTTCCAAATTTTCTCTTGTGGCTGACTTCTAGTTTCGTAGCATTGTTGTCAGAAATGTGTATGGTGTGACTTCAAACTTTTTATATTTGTTGAGGCCTGATTTGTAACCTAATATGAGATCTATTCTGGAGAATGCCACACATACACACACACACTTGAAAAGAATGTGTATTCTGCTTTTTTTTTAATTTCTTTTCAGTGTTCCAGAATTCATTGTTTATGTACCACACCCAGTTCTGCTGTTTTAGGGTGGAATGTTCATAATATATCTGTTAAATTCATCCAATCCGGGGTGTCTTTCAAAGTCATTATTTCCTTGTTGATTTTCTGTTTAGATGATCAGTCCATTGGTGAAAGTAGGGTGTTAAATTTCTCTGCTGTTGCATTGGCCACAGTCGCCAAACTGTGGAAAGAGTCAAGATGCCCTTCAATAGATGAATGGATAAGGAAAATGTGGTCCATATACACTATGGAGTATTATGCCTCCATCAGAAAGGATGAATACCCAACTTTTCTATCCACATGGATGGGACTGGATGAGATTATGCTGAGTGAAATAAGTCAAGAAGAAAGAGTCAATTATCATATGGTTTCACTTATTTGTGGAGCATAACAAGTAGCATGGAGGACAAGGGGAGATGGAGAGGAGAAGGGAGTTGGGGGAAATTGGAAGGGGAGGTGAACTATGAGAGACTATGGACTCTGAAAAACAATCTGAGGGTTTTGAAGGGGTGGGGAGTGGGAGGTTGGGGGACCCAGATGGTGGGTATTAGAGAGGGCACGGATTGCATGGAGCACTGGGTGTGGTGCAAAAACAATGAATACTTTTACACTGAAACGAAATAAATAAATAAATAAATAAATAAATAAATAAATAAATAAAACTTAAGACCAAAAAAAATTTCCCTGCTATAATTTTACTATTTTAATGGGTTCCTTTTTGTTTGTTATTAATTGCTTTGCGTATTTGGGTGCTCCCATCTTAAGTGCATGAATATTTAGCATGATTATATATTCTTGTTGGATTGTCATCTTTATTATGATATAGTTCTCTTCTTCATCTCTTGTTACACTTTTTTTTAAGATTTTATTTATTTATTTGACAGACAGAGATCACAAGTAGGCAGAGAGGCAGGCAGAGAGAGAGGAAGGGAAGCAGACTCCCCACTGAGCAGAGAGCCCGGTGCAAGGCTGGATCCCAGGACCCTGGGATCATGACCTGAGCTGAAGGCAGAGGCCTTAACCCACTGAGCCACCCAGGCACCCCACACTCTATTTTAATGTCCAGTTTGTCTGATACAAGTGTTTCTACTCCAGTTTGACATCAGTTTGTATGATAAATGTTCTTCTGTTCCCTTACTTCCAATGTGAAGGTGTCTTTATGTCTAAAACGAGTCTCTTGTAGGCATATACATAGGTCTTGCTTTTTGATATATTCTGACACCCTATGTCTTTTCATTGGAGCATTCAGTGCATTTAGATTCAAAATAATTATTGATAAATACATATTTAGTACCTTTTTATTACTTGTTATTTCTTTGTTTCTGGAGATTTTCTCTGTTCCTTTCTTGTCTTTGTCAGTTTTGGTCCTTCCTTCCCACTCAAAGAGTCCCTTTTAATATTTCTTCCAGGGCTGGTTTAGTGGTCATGAACACCTTTAGATTTTGTTTGTCTGGGGAACTCTTCAACTCTCCTTCTATTCTGAATATAGCCTTGTTGGATAGAGTATGCTTGGCTGCAGATTTTTCCCAGTGCTTCGAATATATCATGCCACTCCCTTCTGCTCACCTTCTGTTAAGAAATCTCCAGCCTGCTTATTGGTCTTCCCTTGTAAGTTAAAGGCTTCTCTTTTCTTGCTGATTTTAAGATTTTTTTTCTTTACCACTATATTTTGCAAACTGAATGAAAATATGTCTTGGTCTTGGCCTGCTTTTGTTGATTTTGGTGGGAGTTCTCTGTGCCTTCTGGATCTGGATGTCTGTTTTCCTCTCCAGAATGAGGAATTTTTCAGTTATTATTTCTCCAAATAAATATTCTGCACCAATTTCTGTCTTTTCTTCTGGGACTCCTATAATATGAATGTTATCACATTTGGTGGAGTTACTGTGTCCCCTAAGTGAATACTCAAGTTGCAAAATTCTTCTTTCTCTCTTCTGTTCAGCTTCATTATTTTCCATTATTTTGTCTTCTAAGTCACTGATTCATTCCTCTGCTTCTTCCAGCCCATTGTTTATTTATTACATCAAACCTGTTTCCAATATTCTTTATGGTGCCCTTCAAATTTGATGGATTCTTTTCGAACTCTTTCATCCCTGTGGAAAGGGTCTCACTGATACCTTCTAATATTTTCACAAGCCCAGCAAGAATCCTTATGATTGTTTAAATTCTCCATCGGGCATGTTACTTATATCTGTTTTGCTTAGACTTCTGGACATGGCCTTATCTTGTTTGTCCATTAAGGATCAATTTCTCCATCTTGGCATTTTGTCTAAGTCTCTGCCTTCTTCTCTGAGTTAGAAAAGCCAGTTTTGTCTCCTGTTCCTGACAGTTCTCCCCAGAGACTGGTTCTTCAGGGTGTGTCTCTAATGTGTGCTATGTCTCTAATGTCTGCTGTTGTATTTTGGCTGCTCTTTCCTTCAGTCCAGACATCTGCAGAGGCTCTCCTTGCCTGCTGTGAGCAATGTTTGGTGTCTAGCCTGAGTGTGGTGAGTTTTAACTAGTTGTGCTCTGGTCTGCTTGTTAAATGAGACCTGGAACCACATCCACCAAAACCAGGGCCCTGCAGAGCTCTGATTGGGGGATGTGGTGTGGGCAGGGCTTTGTGCTGTTCTTCTGGAGGAGGGACCCACTACACTGGGACTGAGGCAGGCATGACTGAGAAGGGCATTCCCACCCGAGTTCCAGGGCTTGGAGCTTGGCATATGCAAGTTAGGCAGACACTTTTGGCACTGAGATGTTTTCTGTAGGTTGCCCAGTGTTTATGCTGAGGGTCAGGTGAGGGAAATGACACCAGATCACTCTTTTGTTCCCTGAGACGTGTTCTGTGAATGCTGCCCATAGAGGAGGTGCTCCCAGAAGAAAAAAATAATCTAACTGTGTGCCCTGGGGGCTCTTCAGATTGCTGTTTCCATGCCATCTGCCCCCAGGTTTTTTGCCTGCCTTCTTTCCAGGAGCTGCAGAGTGTCCTTTAGGCTCTAGTTCAGCTAGGCCTAACAACCTTTAAAACTCTAGGCTTTAAGCCCCACTGGTTTTAAGAATTTGTGAAATTCCACTTCTCTCAATTTGTAAACCAATGGCTTTGGGAAAATGTTCTCCTTGTGCATTTCCCTGTTTGAAATTCTCCCTCTCTCCATTTGCAGTAACCATGGCTCCCTCCCCTTCATACCATCTGTGATCTATTTTTTCCCTAAATCAGGTCTCCTCACTTCCTACCTTCTTCAGTGTGGCCTTTTCTCTACCTTTAGTTTTGGAGTGTGTTCTATCAGTCTTCAGGTCTATTTGTGGAGTACTGAGGATGATTTGATAGTTATCTAGTTTTGTTCATGGGATGAGGTGAGCCTAGGGTTCTCTTACTCTGCCACCACCTTCCTAGCCAGCATTGCAAACATTTTGAAATGTAACATTTTTATTTTCATTTGTCTCCATGTATTTTTTTATTTCACCTTTGCTTTCTTCCTTTTATTAGTTTTGGAGGTAGAATTTAGTGATGAGAAAGAAGACAGGGGATCATAGGGGAAGGGAGGGGAAAATTAAACAAGATGAAACCAGAAAGGGAGACAAACCCTAAGAGACTCTTAATCTCGGGAAACAAATTGATGCTTGCTGGAAGGGAAGGGTGTGGAAGGGATGGGGTGGCTGGGTGATGGCACTGAGGAGGGTATGTGCTATGGTGAGTGTTGTGAATTGTTTAAGACTGATGTTGAATCACAGACCTGTACCCCTGAAACAAATAATACATTATATGTCAATTAAAAATAAATAATAAATAAATTTTTAAAAAGAATTTAGTGATTTAGTTATTGGAAATAACACACAGTGCTCATTATACCAAGTGCCCTCCTTAATGCCTATCACCCAATTAACACTTCCTCTCACCAGACCCCTCCAAAAATGTTCAATTTGTTTCCTACAGTTTAGCGTCACTTATAGTTTGCTTCCATCTCAATTTTCATCTTATTTTATTTTTCTTTCCCTTCCTGTATGATCATCTGTTTTGTTTCTTAAATTCCACATATGAGTGAAATCATTCAGTATTTGTCTTTCCCTGACTTACTTATTTCGTTTAGCCTAATAACCTCTAGTTCCATCCATGTCCTTGAAAATGACAAGAATTCATTTTTTGATGACCAAGTAATATTCCTTTATAGATAGATAGATAAATAGATAGATATAGATATAGATATATACATAGAAAAGATATATGTGTATATATCTATATATACACATACATGCCACATCTTCTTTACACATTCAACTGTCCATAGACATCTGAGCTCTTTCCATATTTTGGCTATTGTGGAACTGCTGCTATAAACATTGGGGTGCATATTCCTCTTCAGATTGATTAGCTTGTATCATTTGGGTAAATGCCAAATAATGAAATTGTTGAGGTAGGTCTATTTTTTAACTTTTTGAAGAATCTCCATGATATTTTCCAGAGTGGCTATAGCAGTTTGCATTCCCACCCAACAATGTAAAAGGGCCCCAGTTTCTCTGCATCTTTGCCAACATCTGTTGTTTCCTGTGTTGTTAATTTTAGCCATTCTGACAGGTGTGAGGTGGTATCTTTTTATTTATTTAAATTCAATTAGCCAACATATAGTCCATGATTAGTTTTTGATGTGCTGTTCATTAATCCATTAGTTGTGTATATCACCCAGGGCTCATCACATCACATGCCCTCTTTAATGCCCATCACCCAGTTACCCCATCCCCAACCCACATCCCCTTTGGCAGCTGTCAGTTTGTTTTCCAGAGTCAAAAGTCTCTTATGGTTTTTCTCCCTCTCTGATTTCTTCCCATTCAGTTTTCCCTCCCTTCCCATCCAATGCAGTATTTCTTATATTCCACATACAAGTGAAACCATATGATAATTGACTTTCTCTGCTTGATGTATTTCACTTAGCATGATCTCTTCAAGTTCAATCCATGTTGATGTAAATAGTAGGTATTTATCCTTTCTGATGGCTGAGTAATATTCCGTTGTATATGTGAACCACATCTTCTTTATCCAGTCATTTGTTGAAGGGCATGTCGAGTCCTTCCACAGTTTGGCTACTATGGACATTGCTGCTATAACCATTGGGGTGCAGGCGACCCTTCTTTCTGTTACACCTATATCTTTGTGGTAAATACCTCATAGAGCAATTGCTGGGCCATAGGGATCTCTATTTTTAACTTCTTGAGGAAACTGTACTTTTTCTAGAATGGCTGTACTAGATTGCATTCCCACGAACAATGAGTGTAGGAGCGTTCCCCTTTCTCTATATCCTCATCAACATTTGTTGTTTCCTGTCTTGTTAATTTTAGCCATTCCAACTGGTCTAAGGTGGTATCGCATTCTGGTTTTGATTTGTATTTCTCCAATGACAAGTGATGTGGAGCATTTTTTAATGTATCTATTGGACATTTGTACATCTTCTTTGGAGAAGTGTCTGTTCCTGTCTTCTGCTTGTTTCTTGACTGGATTTGTTGTTTTTCAGATGTTGAGTTTGATTATTTTTTTAATATATCTTGGATACCAACCCTTTACATGATATGTCATTTGCAACTATCTTCTCCCATTCAGTAGGTGACCTTTCAGTTTTGTTGGCCCCCAAGCCTCCCACTCTGCCTCTCAAATTCCTCATATCAGGAGGATCATATGCTAATTGTATTTCTCTGATTGACTTATTTTGCTCAGCACAATATCCTCTAGTTCCATCCACATCATTGCAAATGGCAAGATTTGGGGGGGTTTTGATAGCTGCATAGTACTCCATTGTGTATATATACCACCTCTTCTTTATCCTTTCATCTGTTGATAGACATCTAGGTTCTTTCTGTAGTTTGGCTATTGTGGACATTGCTGCTATAAACATTTGGGTGCACGTGCCCCTTTGGATCACTACATTTGTATCTTTAGGGTGAAAATCTAGTAGTGCAATTGCTGGAGGAAAGGGTAGCTCTCTTCTCAAATTTTTGAGGAACCTCCATACTGTTTTCCAGAGTGGCTGCACCAGCTTGCATTCCCACCAACAGTGTAGGAGGGTTCCACTTTCTCTGTATCCTCACCAACATCTGTCACTTCCTGACTTGTTAATTTTACCATTCTGACTACTGTGAGGTGGTATCTCACTGTGGTTTTGATTTGTATCTCCCTGATGCCAAGTGATACTGAGCACTTTTTCATGTGTCTGTTAGCCACCTGGATTTCTTCTTTGCAGAAATGTCTGTTCATGTCTTCTGCCCATTTCTTGATTGGATTATTTGTTCTTTGGGTGTTGAGTTTGATAAGTTCTTTTGGATACTAGCCCTTTGTCGGATATGTCCTTTGAAAATATCTTCTCCCATTTTATTGGTTGTCTTTTGGTTTTGTTAACTGTTTATTTTGCTGTGCAAAAGCCTTTGATCTTGATGAAGGCCCAGTAGTTCATTTTTGCCCTTGCTTCCCTTGCCTTTGGCAATGTTTCTAGGAAGAAGTTGCTGCGGCTAAGGTCGAAGAGGTTACTGCCTGGGTTCTTGCAAGGATTTTGATGGATTCCTATCTCACATTGAGGTCTTTCATCCATTTTTGAGTCTATTTTTATGTGTGGTATAAGGGAGTGGTCCAGTTTCATTTTTCTGCATGTGGCTGTCCAATTTTCCCTACACGATTGTTGAAGAGACTGTCTTTTTTCCATTGGGCATTCTTTCCTGCTTTGTCAAAGATTAGTTGACCATAGAGTTGAGGGTCTATTTCTGGGCTCTCTATTCTGTTCCATTGATCTATGTGTCTGTTTTTGTGCCAGTACCATGCTGTCTTGATGATGACAGCTTTGTGATAGAGCTTGAAGTCTGGAATTGTGATGCCAACAACTTTGGCTTTCTTTTTCAACATTCTTTTGGCTATTCAGGGTCTTTTCTGGTTCTACTTTACTAGAAAACTCTCAGTTTTTCCCAATTAAGAATGATATTCACTGTGTGTTTTTCATATATGGCTTTGATGATATTGAGGTGTGTACCCTCGATCCCTACACTTTTAAGAGTTTTGATAAAGAAAGGATGCTATACTTTGACAAATGCCTTTTCAGCATTTACTGAGAGTATCATATGGTTCTTGTTCTTTCTCTTATTAATGTATTGTTATCACACTGATTGATTTGCAGATGTTGAACCAAACATGCAGCTAAGGAATAAATCCCACTTGGTCATGGAGAATGATCGTACCATTGGATCCTATTGGCTAGTATTTTGGTGAGAATTTTTGCATCTGTGTTCATCAAGGATATTAGTCTGTAATTGTCCTTTTTGATGGGGTATTTATCTGGTTTGGGAATCAAGATAATGCTGGCCTCATAAAATGAGTTTGGAAGTTTTCCTTCCATTTTTATTTTTTGGAAGAGTTTCAGGAGAATAGGTATTAATTTTTCTTTAAATGTTTGGTAGAATTCCCCTGGGAAGCCATCTGGCCCTGGGCTCTTATTTGTTGGGAGATTTGTGATGACTGCTTCAATCTCCTTACTGGTTATGGGTCTGTTCAGGTTTCCTATTTCTTCCTGGTTCAGTTTTGGTAGTTTATATGTCTCCAGGAATGCATCCATTTCTTCCAGTTTGTCAAATTTGCTGTCTTATAGTTGCTTATAAAATGTTCTTATAATTGTTTGTATTTCTTTGGTGTTGGTTATGATATCTCCTCTTTCATTCATAATTTTATTTATTTGGGTCTTTTCTCTTTTCTTATTGATAAGTCTGGCCAGGGGTTTATCAATCTTGTTAATTCTTTCAAAAAACAAATTCCTGGGCGCCTGGGTGGCTCAGTGGGTTAAGCCACTGCCTTCGGCTCAGGTCATGATCTCAGGGTCCTGGGATCGAGTCCCGCATCGGGCCCTCTGCTCAGCGGGGAGCCTGCTTCCCTCTCTCTCTCTCTGGCTGCCTCTCCATCTACTTGTGATTTCTCTCTGTCAAATTAATAAATAAAAAATCTTTAAAAAAAAATTCCTAGTTTTGTTGATCTGTTCCACTGTTCTTTGGTTTCTATTTCATTGATTTCTGCTCTGACCTTTACTATTTCTATTCTCCTGCAGGGTTTAGGCTTTCCTTGTAGTTGTTTCTCTAGACCCTTTAGATGTAGGGTTACGTTTTGTATTTGAGACCTTTCTTGTTTCTTGAGAAAGACTTGTATCACTATATACTTTCCTCTCAGGACCACTTTTGCTGCATCCCAAAGATTTAGAACAGTTGTGTTTCCATTTTCATTTGTTTCCATGAATTTTTAAAATTCTTCTTTAATTTTCTGGTTGACCCTTTCATTCTTTAGTAGTATACTCTTTAGCCTCCATGTATTTGAGTTCTTTCCAGCTTTCCTCTTGTGGTTGAGTTCTAGTTTCTAAACATTGTGGTCTGAAAATATGCAAGGAATGATCCCAATCTTTTGGTACTGGTTGAGACCTGATTTGTGACCCAAGATGTGATCTCTTCTGGAGAATGTTCCATGTGCACTAGAGAAGAATGTGTATTCTGTTGCTTTGGGATAGAATGTTCTGAATATATCTGTGATGTCCATCTGGTCCAGTGTGTCATTAAAAGCCTTTATTTCCTTGTTGATATTTTGCTTAGATGATCAGTCCATTTCAGTGAGGGAAGTGTTAAAGTCCCCTACTATTATTGTAGCATTGTTGGTGTGTTTTTTAATTTTGTATGTAATTGATTTATATAATTGGCTGCTCCCGTGGTAGGGGCATAGATATTTAAACTTGTTAGATCTTCTTGTTGGACAGACCCTTTAAGTATGATATAGTGTCCTTCCTCATCTCTTATTATAGTCTTTGGCTTAAAATCTAATTTGCCTGATACAAGGATTGCCACCCCAGCTTTCTTTTGATGTCCGTTAGCATGGTAAATTTTTTTTCCACCCCATGACTTTATATCTGGAGGTATCTTTGGGTCTAAATTGAGTTTTGTGCAAACAGCATATGGATGGGTCTTGGGTTTTTTTTATCCATTCTGATACCCTGTGTCTTTTGACTGGGGCATTTAGCCCATTTACCTTTAAAGTAATTATTGAATGGTATGAATTTAGTGCCATTGTATTGCCTGTAAGGTGACTCTTACTGTATATCATCTCTGTTCCTTTCTGGTATGTTACTTTTAGGCTCTATCTTTGCTTAGAGGACCCCTTTCAATATTTCCTGTAGAGATGGTTTGGTGTTTGCAAATCCTTTTAATTTTTGTTTGTCCAGGAACCTTTAAAATCTCCCCTTCTATTTTTCATGACAGCCAGCTGGATATTGTATTCTTGGCTGCATATTTTTCTCATTTAGTGCTCTGAATATATCATACAGTCCTTTCTGGCCTGCTAAGTCTCTGTGGATAGATCTCCTGTTAATCTTATATTCCTACCATTGTATGTTACAGACCCCTTGTCCTAAGCCGCTTTCAGGATTTTCTTTTTTTCACTGAATCTTATAAGTTTTACTATTCCCTAGCTCTGGAGTTCCATAGTTCTCATTGATCCCTGAATTTCATCTTGGCCAGATGTTCTTGCTAATCTTCTGGGGGAGGGGCCTGTTGCAGTAATTTTTAAATGTCTTTGCTTGAGGCAGAATTGCACCACCTTTGCCAGGGGTCAGGCTAAGTAATCTGCTTGTGTTTGTGATTTGTACCTTTTGTTTTCCCTGATCTCTTTCCATACAGCTTTGGAGGATGAGAATGAAAATGTCAGCCTCCCAATCTCTGGCCCTGTAGGAGCTGAAAACTTTGGACCCCTCTCCTCAGCGCACCCTCAGAGTAAAACAGTCAATCACTCTCATCTCCCTGGTCTCCATCCACACTCTGTGCTCACCCAGCCTGTGACTGAGCATTTCTATTTCTGACACATGGTCCCGTTTGGAGATTCCAAACCCAGCAGATTCTTGCAGCATGCTCCTGTGCCACTCCTCCCAGATGAGGAAGGATGGGTTCTCCCCAGGTCTGTCACTTGTGGGGTCCCTGCTCAAAAAGCAGTGGCCCAACTGTGCCTCAGATCACACTTTAAGGTAACCATGAGCTGAAAGCACAGTCCTCTGCCCCACCTCTATAGCCGGCTTCCCTGCTCTGATACCTGGGGGCTCTGCTCACTGAGACACCCCAGGTATTTTTGTGACCCCACAGGTCCTGTGACCACACTGTCCAGAGAGGGCTCCACCCCCACTTAGCCTCTAGAGTGACGTCCCTCAGTGAAGCAGATTTCTAAAAGTTCAGATTTTGTGTTGCACTGTTCTACCACTTGCTGGGAGCCATCCCCTCCCCCCATGATCTAACTTCCTCCATATTACCTTGGATTCACTTTTCTGCACATCCTACCTTCCAGAAAGTGGTCACTTTCCTGTTCCTAGAATTGCTGCTCTTCTTCTCTTTGATCTCCTGTTGAGTTTGTAGGTATTCAGAATGGTTTGATAACTATCTTGCTAAACTCCTAAGACTGATATTTAGGTCTTCTACTCCTCTGACATCTTGCTCCTACCCCCAAAATTCAAATAAATTTCTAAGATAAAACACTGAATTTCAAAGAAACCTAATTTATCACTTGTAGCAGGGTCCTTTTAGCTCCATTTCAGATTCTTCTAGGTACCAACCTACTCTTTTTACCCACTGTGATGATAAAGACTGAGCACTCCTTTCTGGGGCATAGAGCTGTCTGTACGTGAAGGCCCCACAGACTTCCCTTTCTGATAACATATTTGGAAAGAACCAAGCCATTTGAGTAAGTATGGTAACAAAGGGATTTCATGGCTAGGAAAGGAAAATTCATGCTCTGGAAGGGAAACTTCACTTTATTTTTTTTTTTTTTTGGGAAACTTCACTTTAAAATTGGGGAGAAAGTAAGGCAGCAGAGAAGTAGGGGGACCCTAGGTTTTCCTTGCCCCTTGAACACAACTCTATTGACGTCAGATCACTTGGAGCACATGGGAAATCAATCTGAGGACTGGGTGAAGGATCTCCACAGTTGCAGAAATACAACACGATAGATGTGAAATGTGTGGAAGTGAATTGGGGGAGAGAAAAACTGCAGTGCCATGGAGTCAAGAGAACCCATTCCATGAGGAAAGAAAGAGGAAAAAGAGGGGTCGAGAGAGCATGGTTTCAGGTTCAGGCAAGATGAAAACATCTCCCAACCAGGGACTGGGAAGTAAGGGGTATTGAGTAGCATAGGTTTTGTTGTTGTTCTATTTTTGTTTCTTTGTTTTGCAAACAATGTGTTGGAGTGCAAACATTGAGGTTTTGGAAGAGCCTGATTTTCACTAGAGCGGAGGTATGACATGCACTTCTGGGAAGAAGTGTGTTAACCCAAGTGTGGGTCAAACTTCCACTTACAACATAGTGTACGGATCTCCTGGGCTGCACTGGGAGAGAATGTTCCCCTTCCTGAAGTACATGTGGAAAAGGGTATATAGCCTTTCCAATGACAAAACACCCTGCAAACATCAGCAAATGGCCTTTCATCAGTAGGGGGGGAAAGTGTGCACAGAGGGTGGATAATATGGTCACTGTTTTTCGCTGTGCTAGACCATGGATTCCATGCACCATGTAATCAATAGGACTATCTTTCTGGGACAAAGAACACCAGATACAGTATGGTGAGGCTCTACTCTCAAGGAAAGAAAAAGGTTCATGCTGTGCCAGGTCATTTAAGATTTAGAGTTTTGAAACTCAGTTGCACACCAAAAGTAAAGTGGAGGAGAGCTGTGGTGCCTGATATGCTGACAGTCCTCACTATAATGTGAGGGCTTCCTGAACAACAGGCGTGTGAGATCCTCTGTCTAGGATGAGACAGTGGGGATCACCATTTTCTTCCTCAGCACCAACAGGGTTGGATTTCAGAGCAACACAGTGGTACCCAGGGGAGATGAGAGACATTTATACCAAACCCTGACCCCAAAAACCCATCCCCTATTTCTCAAAAGTTCATATTTAATGGGGCAGGTCTGAATGTGACTCAGCACAATAGGCCTCTCCACCAGAAGACCAGCATAGAAAGAACCCCACATGGGCCAAGACTATTGATCATAGAGTGCTTCAAATCATCACCTGCAGTTCTGGTGGAAGAAGGATGAGGTTTCCTTTTTTAAATATTTTTTCTTGTTTCTCTTAGAATTAACTTTATAGTTTTTTTGTTTGTTTTTCATTTTCTTTTCTCTTTTTATTGGGGTCAGGTTTCTTTTTTTCTTCTCCTTTACTTACTAAAAATTTTTTTATTGTGCTATGTCAGTTACCATACAGTACGTCATTAGTTTTTGATGTAGTGTTCCATGGTTCATTGCTTGTATATAACACCCAGTGTTCCATGCAATATGTGACCTCCTGAATACCCAACACCAGGCTAACACACCCTCCACCCATTCCCTTCTAAAACCCTCAGTTTGTTTCCCAGAGTCCATAGTCTCTCATGGTTTGTCTCCTCCTGATTTCTCCCCCACTTCATTTTTCCCTTCTTTTTCCTAATGTCCTCTGTGTTATTCCTTATGTTCTACAAGAAAGTGAAACCATATGATAATTGTCTTTCTCTGCTTGACTTATTTCACTTAGCATAATCTCTGCCAGTTCCATCCATGTTGATCCAAATGGTAGATAATCATCCTTTCTAATGGCTGAGTAATATTCCATTTTATATGGACCACATCTTCTTTATTCATTCATCTGTTGAAGGGCATCTCAACAATCCCCTGGTGATTCAAGGTCTTTTTTGGTTTGACACAAACTTTTGGATTATTTGGTATAGCACTTTGAAAAATGCTGTTGGCATTTTGATCAGGATGGTGTTGAAAGTATGGATTGCTATAGGTAGCATAGACATTTTTAATAATGTTTATTCTTCCAATCCATGAGCATGATTAGTTTTCTCATCTTTTTGTGTCTTCCTCAATTTCCTTCATAAGTGTTCTGTAGTTACTAGAGTATAGATTCCTTGTGTCTTTGGTTAGGTTTATTCCAAGGTATCTTGTGATTTTTGGTACTATTATAAATAGAATTGATTCCCTAATTTCTCTTTCTGCAGTTATGTTGTTACTGTATAAGAAAGAACTGATTGTGGTGCATTGATTTTGTATCCTGCCACATTACTGAATTGCTGTGTGAGTTCTAGTAATTTGGGGATGGAGACTTTTGGGTTTTCCACATAGAGTATCATGTCATCTGCAAAGAGACAGAGTTTGACTTCTTCCTTGCCAATTTGAATACCTTTTACTTCTTTTTGTTGTCTGATTGCTGAGACCAGGACTTCTAGTGCTATATTGAAAAACAGTGATGAGAATGGGCATCCTTGTATTCCTGATCTTAAGGGAGAGGCTCCAGGCTTTTCTCAATTGAAAATGTTATTCACTGGAGGTTTTTCATAGATGGGTTTTATGAAGTTGAGGAATGTTCACTCTGTCCCTACATTCTAAAGAGTTTTAATCAGGAAAGGATGCTGTACTTTGTCAAATGCTTTTTCTGCATTAATTGAGAGGACTATGTGGTTCTTGTCTCTTCGCTTATTAATGTGTTCTATCACAGTGATTTATTTGCTAAAGTTGAACCACATTTGCATCCTAGGGATTAATACCACCTGGTCATGATGGATAATCCTTTTAATGTGCTGCTGGATTGTATTAGCTAGGATCTTGTTGAGAATTTTGGCATCCATATTCATCAGGGATATTGGTCTGTAAGTCTCTTTTTTTTATTTTTTTATTTTTTATAAACATATATTTTTATCCCTAGGGGTACAGGTCTGTGAATCGCCAGGTTTACACACTTCACAGCACTCACCAAAGCACATACCCTCCCCAGTGTCCATAAACCCACTCCCCTTCTCCCAACCCCCCTCCCCCCCAGCAACCCTCAGTTTGTTTGGTGAGATTAAGTTTTTGATGGGGTCTTTGCCTGGTTTGGGGATCAAGGTGATTCTGGCCTCATAGAAAGAGTCTGGAAGTTTTCCTTCTGTTTCTGTTATTTGAAACAGCTTGAGAAGAATAAATATTATTTCTTCTTGTAATGTTTGGCAGCATTCTCCAGGGAACCCATCAGGTCCTGGACACATGTTTTTTGGGAGGTTTTTGATCACTGTTTCAATCTCATTACTGGTTATGGGTCTATTCAGGTTGTGAATTTCTTCCTGTTTCAGTCTTGATAATTTATAGGTTTCCAGGAATGTATCCATTTTTCCAGTTTGCTTAATTTATTGTCATATAGCTTTTGATAATAATTTTTGATAATTGTATTTCTTTCCTTGATGTTAGTCGTGATGTCTCCCCTTTCATTCATCATTTCATTAACTTGGGTCCTTTCTCTTTCCTTTTGGATAAGTCTGGCCAGTTCCTTATTGATCTTATTAATTCTTTCAAGGAATCAACTTCTAGTTTGGTTAATGTGTTCTACTGTATTTCTGGTTCCTAATTCATTGATCTCTTCTCTAATGTTAAATATTTCCCTTCTTGTGTGTGGGTTAGGCATAATTTGTTGTTGATACTTCAGATCCTTAAGGTGTAAAGTTTCTTCATGTATTGGGGATTTTTCTACTTTCCTGAGTGAGGCTTGGATAGCTGTATTTTCCCCTTTGATGTATCCCATAGGTTTTGGATTGATGTGTCTTCATTCTCATTGGTTCCTCATTGGTTTCCATGACTCAAGTTCTTCTTTGATTTCCTGATTGACCTATACATTCTTGAGGAGGGTGGGCTCTAGCTTCCAAGTGTTTGAATTCCTTCCAAACTCTTTCATCTGATTGAGTTGGAGTTTCAAATCACTGTGATCTGAGAATATGCATGGAATAATCTCAGTCTTTCGGTATCTGTTGAGACCTGACTGATGGCCCAGTATGTGGTCTATTCTGGAGAAATTTCCATGTGTTCTTGAGAAGAATGAGTATTCTGTAGTTTTAGGGTGGAATGTTCTGTATATATCTGAGGTCCATCTGTTCCAGTGTGTCATTCAAAGCTCTTGTTTCTTTGTTGATTTTCTGCTTAGTTGATCTGTCTATTGCTGAGAGTGGAGTGTAAAGTTCTCTTACAATTAATGTGTTATTACCAATATGTCTCTTTATATTGGTTATCAGTTGGCTTATATAGTTGGCTGCTCTCATGTTGGGGGCATAGATATTTACAATTGTTACATCTTCTTGTTCCATAGACCCTTTAAGAATGATATAGTGTCCTTCTGTATCTCTGACTACAGTCTTTAGCTTAAAATCTAATTTGTCTGACATGAGAACTGTTACCCCAGCTTTCTTTTGAGGTCTATTGGCATGAAAGATAGTTCTCCAGACCTTCACTTTCAGTCTGGATGTATCTTTAGGTTCCAAATGAATCTCTTGTAGATAGCATATGTATTGGTCCTGTATTTTTATCCAGTCTGCAACCCTGTGCTGTTTTATGGGAGCATTTAGGTCATACACATTGAGAGTCATTATTGACAGAGATTTTATTGTCATATGTTGCCTGTGAAGTCCTTGTTTCTGTGGATTATCTCTGCGTATCTCTGTTCTTTATCACTCTTGGGGTATTTCTCCTTTTAAAGAGCCCCCCTTAATATTTCTTGCAGGGCCAGCTCACTGGTCACATATTCTTTTAGTCTCTGCCAGTCCTGGAAGCTTCTTATCTTTCCATCTATTCTGAGGGACAGCCTTGCTGGATAAAGAATTCTTGGCTGTGTATTCTTCTCATTTACTACCCTGAATATGTCTTGTCAGCCCTTTCTCACTTGCCAGGTCTCTGTGGAGATGTTTGAAGTTATTCTGATGTTCCTCCATCTCTACAGAAGGAACTTCTTCCCCAACATCCCTTAGAATGGTTTCATTAGTTCTAAGATTTGGAAGTTTAACTCTTACATTCCTGGGTGTTTATCTACACTCATTGATCTTGGGAAGGGTCCACTCTGCCTCTAGAAACATGATTACTTGTTTCATTACACAGATTGGTGAAGTTCCTAGCTATGACTTTGTCAAATATATCTTCTGGTCCTTTCTCTCTGTCTCCACCCCCTCAGGAATCCCAATAATTCTGACATTGAAACATTTCATGACATCATTTATTTCTCTAACTCTGCTTCCATGGATTTTAAATTGCTTGTTGCAGGTCTCCTCCTGCTCCTTCTTTTCTATCAGTATGTCTTCAAAATTACTAATTCATTCTTCTACCTCATTTACCCAATTAGAGTAACTAGATTAGATTGTATCTCATTGGTAACATTCTTAAGTTCTGACAAATCTGCTGTCACTTCTGCCCTTAATGAATCATGTTGTCATAAGTAGTTTTCTCCAGCCTGACTATTGTCTTCATAACTGCTACCCTGAAGTCCATTTCTGACATCTTGCTTAGAGCCATATCCATTAGATCTACTGGAGAGGCCATTGTCTCTGGGTCTTTCCTTTTATGGAAATCCCTCCTCTTTCTCATTCTGTTGAGTTGTGGTTGAGGGGGTGTACAGTCAAAAATATCAACCACTACCTGGGCAAGGTCTATCCTGGGAAATTTCAGAGCAATCAGAAGTCATCGCCAAAAAGGAAAAAAAAATAAAAGCAAACAAAAAACAAATCCAGCCAAAATGAGCTCCAAGAGCAGGTTTTATACACTACAAAAACACAAACAAAAACACTGATAGAAGGGGGGAAAAAACAAAATAAAAAAGGGGGATTGGAGGGAGGGTGGTTATAATCCCCCTATGTGGGCGAGGAAGGGTATTTCAGATCTTTCTGGGTGTATCTTGTTATCTTTGTTGGAGAACTCAACTTTCCAGAGATACTGGGAAATTAAAATTGGTGTACATATAAAGGTAGTATTGAGTAGAAAAAAAAAGACTACATTGAAGTATATATATGTATATATACATACACATATATACATATATAAGAATATGTATTTTTCTTTATATATGTAAAGAAAAATAAATATATGTATGAAAAAGTTCAAGTTAAAAAGTTACTGTGGAATATGTTTTATTAAATATCCAGTTGAAATGATAAGTATGTAGAAGAAAAGTAAAAGATAGGGAGAGAAAAGTTGTATCCAGGAAATATACAGATTGTGAGGCAGTAACAGGAGATTAATATACGGTTTTCCCCTGGTGTTAGGGTTTTACAGTTTTATGGGAATCCTGTGGTTGTTGTCCTCTTGTTCTTTCAGCCTATCTTCTGGGAGAGGGGCCTGCCACGTTGTTCTTCAATCAGTCCTGCTTGGGCAGAGTTGCTCTGGCCCCTATCGAGGGGCTGGACTCCCTGTAAACTGGTTTTTCATGCTTTTTTTCTCTGGAGGCTTTTGTTCTCTGGCCGCTTTTTGTGCCTTTTCAGAGGGTCAGAGCAAAGTAAACTGTCTGCACCCAGATCTCCACCTCAGAAAGAAGCCACAGACTGCTGTTCTCTGAATCCTCCAGAACACACATTCACCCTTTGCAGGCTCCATTGAATATCATAGCCTCCCACAGATGGTGCACACCCCCAGAGATCCTCTCAGTGGATGCTGGTGGCCCTCGCTTTTTTCTGTACTCCGTGCCACCAAAAAATACCCAGGGACCAGTGACTCAAACATATGCCTGGTCCTCTCAGGTGCAGACAGGGAGAGGTTGTGGCTGGTCCCAGGACCATGGGCTTAGGTCCATGCCTGCAACTGCCTGGTCCTATCATTTGTCCCTTAAGTCCCTTTGTTCTGTTTGAGCACTGTTAGCAGTCCCTTCCCCTCTCACAGCCACCAGTCTCCAAGCTATTGCTGGTCCCCAAGCACAGGGAACTTTTGAATTTTAGTATTATTTTCCAATGGTTTGCTTCTGGTGGCTCCCCCTATCCTCCAATATCTTTCTGCACAATCCCACCTCTGTCTTTTGTACCTCTCAACTGATGATCCTTTGCCCTCATAGAGATCCAGAGTGTATAATCTTATATCTCAGGCTGATTTCATGGGTGTTCAGAGTGCTCTGGTAGATATCCAGCTCAAATAAGGGGACTAGTTGAAATAGGGTTCCCTACTCGTCCACCATCTCACCCGCCAAAGCTATTTGTATGTCTTTGGAGAACTGTTTTTTCATGTCTTCTGCCCATTTCTTAACTGGATTTTCAATTTTGGGGGTGTATAGTTTCATAAGTTTTTTAAAGATTTCTGAATACTAGCCCTTTATCTGATATGTTATTTATAAATATCTTTCCCGATTTCACCAGAAGTCTTTTAGTTTTGTTGACTGTTTCCTCTGGTGTGCAAAAGGATTTTATCTTGATGAAGTCACAATAGTTCATTTTCACTTTTGTTTCCTGTGTCTGAGTTGATACATCTAGGAAGAAGTTGCTATGGCTGAAGTCAAAGAGGCTTCTGCCATTGTTCTCCTCTAGGACTTTGATGGATTGCTGTCTCACACTTAGGTCTTTCATCCATTTTGAGTTTATCTTTGCATATGGTGTGACAGAATGGTCCAGTTTCATTCTTCTACATGTCACTGTCCAATATTCCCAGCATCATTTATTGAAGAGACTTTTTTTCCATTGGGTAGTCTTGCTTGCTTTGTTAAAAATTAGTTGAACATATTATTGTGGGTCCATTTCTGGGATTTCTACTCCGTTTCATTGATCTACATATCTGCATTTGTGCCAGTACCATATTGTCTTGATCTTTACAGCTTTGTAATAGAACTTAAAGTCCGGAATTGTGGTGCCACCAGCTTTGGTTTTCTTTGTTAACATGCCTTTGGCTATTTGGGTCTTTTCTTATACCATACAAATTTTAGGGTTCTTTGTTCTGTGAAAAATGCTGGTAGTATTTTGATAGGGTTTGCATTGAATGTGTAGATTGATTTAGTTAGTATAGACATTTTAACAATATTTGTTCTTTCAATCCATGTATGTCGAATATTTTCCCATTTATTTGTGCCTTCCTCTATTTCTTTCATATGTGTTCTGTACTTCTTAGAGCACAGATCCTTTACCTCTTTGGTTCAGTTTATTCCTAGGTATCTCGTGGTTTTAGGTGAAAAGGGAATAGAACTGATTCCTCAATTTCTCTTTCTGATGCTTCATTATTGTTGTATAGAAATGCAACAGACTTCTCTACATTAATTCTATATCCTGAACTTTACTGAATTCCTGTATCAGTTCTACCAATAGGTTAGAGTCTTGGGTTTTCTCTGTAGAGTATCATGTTTTCTGAAAAGAGTGAAAGTTTGACTCCTTCCTTGCTGATTTGGATGCTTTCTGTTTCTTTTTCTTGTCTGATGGTTGAGGATAGGACTTCCAGTACTATGTTGAAAAACAGTAGTGAAAGTGGACATTCTTGTCATGTTCCTGACCTTAGGTGGAAAGCTCTCAGGTTTTCCCATTAATAATGATTTAGCTCTATAAGGCCTTTATGATGTTGAGGTATATTTCTTCTATTCCTACTTTCTTGAGGGTTTTTAGTAAAAAAGGACGCTATATTTTGTCAAATGCTTTTTCTGTATCTATTGAGAAGTTCATATGATTCCTGTCCCTTCTTAGTGATGTGGTTTATCACATTGATTGTTTTGTGGATATTGAACCACCCTTGCAGCCCAAGAATAAATCCTACTTGGTCATGGTAAATTATCCTTTTACTTTACTCTTGGATCCCACTGGCTAGTATCTTTGTGAGAATTTTTGCATCCATGTTCATTAGGGATATTGGCCTGTAGTTGTCTGCTTTAGTGGGGTGTTTGGTTTTAGAATCAAGGTAATGATGGCCTCACAGAAAAAGTTTGAAAGCTTTCCTTTTATTGTTTTTTATTTTATTTTTCTTTTTCATTTCTTTTTGGAGGAGTTCCAGAAAAACAGGCACTAATTCTTCTGTAATTGTTTATTAGAATTCCCCTGAGAAGCCATCTGACCTTGGACATTTGTTTGTTGGTAGATTTATGATTACTGACTTAATTTCTTTTCTGGTAATCAGTCTGTTCAAGTTTTCTATTTCATCCTGTTCTACTTTTGGTAGCTTATATGTTTCTAGGAATTTATGCATTTCTTCCAGTTTCTCCAATTTTATGGCATATAGATTTTCATAATGTTCTCTTATAGTTGTTAATATTTCTTCAGTGTTGGTTCTTATCTCTCCTCTTTCATTCATGATTTAATTTATTTGGGTCCTTTCTCTTTTCTTCTTGAAAAGTGTGGCTAGAGGGTTATTAACTATGTTAATTTTTTTTAAAGAACCAACTCCTAGAAGACATGAACAGTCATTCCTTCAAAGAAGACATACAAATAGCTAATAGACATGTTATAAAATGTTCATCACCACTAGACATCAGGGAGATTCAAATCAAAACCACATTGAGATACCACCTTCCACCAGTTAGAATAGCCGAAATTAACAAGACAGGAAACAACGGGTATTGGAGAGGATGTGCAGAAAGGGGAACCCTCTTACACTGTTGGTGCGAAAGCAAATTGGTACAGCTACTTTGGAAAACAGTGTGGAGATGCCTTAAGAAATTAAAAATAGAGCTTCCCTATGACCCTGCAATTGCACTACTGGGTATTTATCCCAAAGATACAGATGTAGTGAAAAGAAGGGCCATCTATTCATAGCAATGTCCATAGCAGCAATGGCCACGGCTGCCAAACTTGGAAAGAACCAAGATGCCCTTCAACAGATGAATGGATAATACACTATGGAGTATTATGCCTCCATCAGAAAGGATGAATACCCAACTTTTGTATCCACATGGACGGGACTAGAAGAGATTATGCTGAGTGAAATAAATCGAGCAGGGAGAGCCAATTATCATATGGTTTCACTTATTTGTGGAGCATAAGAAATAACACAGAGGATATGGGGAGATAGAGAGGAGAAGGAAGTTGGGGGAAATTGAAGGGAGAGATGAACCATGAGAGACTGTGGACTTTGAAAAACAATCTGAGGGTTTTGAAGGGTTGGGGGGTGGGAGGTTGGGGGAGCCTGGTGGTGGGTATTATGGAGGGCACGTATTGCATGGTGCACTGGGTGTGGTGCATAAACAATGAATTCTGGTACACTGAAATGAAATTTAAAAAATAAAAAAAAATTAAAAACGAATGACTTACTATATGGTGACTAACATAATGAAAAATGGCAAAAAATGCTGTGAATAAAACCATCTATGAAACAAAAAGACATAATAGTCCATTGAATATATGGGCTATATCTACTTTATCCATCTGTTGAAGGGCATTAGAAACAAACTGAGGGTTACAGAAGGGAGGGGGCTGGGGGATGAGTAAACCTGGTGGTAGGTATTAAGGAGGGCACATATTGCATGGAGAATTGGGTGTGTGCATAAACAATAAATCTTGGAACACTGAAAAAATAAAATTAAATTTAAAAAATAAAATAGACTAACTACCTCCAAAAAAATAAAGAAATAAAACAAGAATGCAACCTACTGATTGTGAGAAGATATTTGCAAACAATATCGCCAATAAGAAATTAATGTCCAGGGGTGCCTGGGTGACTCAGTACATTAAAGCCTCTGCCTTACACTCTGGTCATGATCCCGGGGTCCTGAGATCAAACCCTGCATCAGGCACTCTGCTCAGCGGGGAGCCTGCTTCCCCCTCTCTAACTGCCTGTCTCTCTGCCTACTTGTGATCTCTGTCTGTCACATAAATAAATAATATCTGTAAAAAACGAAAGCAATTAATGTCCAAAATATGAAAAGAACTTACACAACCCAACACACACACACATGCACACACAAACACACACACACACAAACTTGATTAAAAATGGGGAAAGGAGATACTATGTCAAAAGATGGCAGAGAAATAGGAGACCTTGTTTCAGCCAGTCCCCTGAAGTAAGCTAAATATCTACCAGAACACTCTGAACACCCATGAAATCAGCCTAGGTTGTAAGATTATACACTTCTGTATCCATATGGGGACAGGAGATCCTCAGTGGAGAGGGGCATCTTGACTGGATTGAGGTTGATATATTCAGCTATACATCTCCTCAACCACCTCTCACCAAAGTGACTAGCAGGAGGAACACCCAATGGAGGAAAAATTCAGAGACTGTGACTTCTGCCACAAAACTATTGGATATGGACATAAACAATATGTCAGAAATGGAATTCAGGATAAAAATTGTCCAGGCAATGGCTAGGTTAGAGAAGACCACTAATGGCAGCATAGAATATCTAAGGGTGGATGTGAGAGCTGATCAGGCAGAAGTTAAAAATGCTATTATGAGATCCAATCTAATCTAAATACTCTAACAGCTAGGGTAACTAAGGTAGAAAATAGAATTAGTGATCAAGAAGACAAACTGATAGAAAAGCAGGACCAGGAGAAGGCTTGGAACAAACAATTTAGCAACCATGAAAACAGAATTAGGGAAATAAATGATGCCATGAAATATTCCAATGTAAGAATCATTGGGATCCCTGAGTGGGTGTAGAAAGAGAGAAGACTAGAAAATATTGTTGGACAAATTCTGGATGAAAATTTCCCTAACCTGGGGAATGGAACAAGTGTTTGAGTCCTAGAGGCAGAAAGGACACCCCCAAAATCAATGAGTCTACAAAGGCATCCAGATGCTTAATTGTACAATTCACAAATCATAATTTCAAACAAGAGGTCTTAAGGGAGGCTGAAGGAAGAAATTCCTTATGTACAGAGGAAGGACCATCAGAATAACCTCAGACCTATCCACAGAAACCTGGCAAGCCAGAAAGGGCTGGAAAGACATATTCAGGGTGCTAAATGAGAAGAACATGCAGCCAAGAATACTTTATCCAGCAAGGCTGACATTCAAAATGAATGGGGAGATAAGATATTTGGGAAAAGATCTAACCAAAGAGGTAAAGCATCTGTACTCAAGGAACTACAGAACACTCATGAAAGAAATCAAAGAAGACATGAAAAGATAAAACACCACTCCATGCTCATGGATCCAAAAAATAAACATTGTTAAAATGTCTATACTGCCTAGAGCAATCTATACTTTCAATGCTTTTCTGATCAAAATTCCACAGGCATTTTTCAAAGTGGTAGAACAAACAATCCTAAAACTTGTATGGAATCAGAAGAGACCCTGAATTACTAAGGAAATGTTGAAAAAGAAAAACAAAACTGGCAGCATCACGTGGCCGGATTTCAAGCTTTTCCACAAAGCTGTGATCACCAAGACAGGATGTTACTGGCATAAAAATAGACACATAGACCAGTGGAACAGAGCAGAGAGCTCAGATATGGACCCTCAACTCTATGGTCAAATAATCTTTGACAAAGCAGGACAAAATATACAGTGGAAAAAAAGTCTCTTCAGTAAAAGGCGCTGGGAAAATTGGACAGCTATAGGTACAAGAATGAAACTCGACCATTCTCTTACACCATACACAAAGATAAACTCGAAATGGATAAAAGACCTCAACGTGAGGCAGAAATCCATCAGAATCCTAGAGGATAACATAGGCAGTAACCTCTTCGATATCAGCCACAGCATGATATTGGCATAAAAACAGACACATAGACCAGTGGACCAGAGTAGAGAGCCTAGATATGCACCCTCAACTCCATGCTCAAATAATCATCAGCAAAGCAGGAAAAAATATACAGTGGAAAAAAGACAGTCTCTTCAATAAATGGTGCTGGGAAAACTGGACAGCTATATGTAGAAGCATGAAACTCGACCATTCTCTTACACCATACACAAAAATAAACTCAAAATGGATAAAAGTCGTCAATTTTAGGCAGGAATCCATCAGAATCCTAGAGGAGAACAGAGGCAATAACCTCTTCGATATCAGCCACAGCAACTTCTTTCAAGACACAGCTCTATAGGCAAAGGAAACAAAAGTGAAAATGAACTTTTGGGACTTCCTCAAGATCAAAAGCTTCTGCATAACAAAGGAAATAGTCAACGAAATAAAGAGGTAACCCACAGAATGGGGGAGGATATTCACAAATGACAGTACAAACAAAAGGCTGATATCCAGGATCTATAAAATGCTTCTCAAATACAACACTCAAAAAACAGATAATCATGTCAAAAAATGGGCAGAAGACATGAACAGACACTTCTCCAATGAAGACATACAAATGGCTAACAGACACACAAAAAAATGTTCATCATTACTAGCCATCAGGGAGATTCAAATCAAAACCACATTGAGATACCACCTTACCCCAGTTAGAATGGTCAAAATTAACAAGACAGGAAACCACAGGTGTTGGAGAGGATGTGGAGAAAGGAGAACCCTCTTACACTGTTGGTGGGAAGTTGGTACAGCCACTTTGAAGAACAGGGTCGAGATTCCTCAAGAAATTAAAAATAGAGCTTTCCTATGACCCTGCCATTGCACTCCTGGGTATTTACCCCAAAGATACAGATGTAGTGAAAAGAAGGGCCATCTGTTCATAGCAATGTTCATATCAGCAACGGCCATGGTCATCAAACTGTGGAAAGAACCAAGATGCCCTTCAGTGGATGAATGGATAAGGAAGATGTGGTCCATATACACTATGGAGTATTATGCTTCCATCAGAAAGGATGAATACCCAACTTTTGTAGCAACATGGAAGGGACTGGAAGAGATTATGCTGAGTGAAATAAGTCAAGCAGAGAGAGTCAATTATCATATGGTTTCACTTATTTGTGGAGCATAACAAATATCATGGAGGACATGGGGAGGTAGAGAGAAGGGGGTTGGGGTAAAGTGGAAGGGGAGGTGAATCATGAGAGACTATGGACTCTGAGAAACAACTGAGGGGTTTAAAGTGGCAGGGGGGTGGGAGGTTGGGGGAACCAGGTGGTGGGTATTAGAGAGGGCACGGATTGCATGGAGCACTGGGTGTGGTGCAAAAATAATGAATACTGTTTTTCTGAAAATAAATAAATTAATTAAATTAAAAAAAAAAAAAAACCACAAACCCTGGTCATACAGCGTGCATGCAGAGTGCAAAAGGCTGTGGTTCTGCCAGTTGGTGTCCACAGCTGGCTCTCTCACCCTCATGGGCACCGCCATCGACACTCTTTGGCATGCTGGCAGCTCAGGGACCAATACCTGGCTTCTCAGGTTGAAACAGCACCTCCTCCTACGCCTTCTTTTCTATTTTTTGAAATGCCTTCAGAAGAATAGGTATTATTTCTTCTTTGAATGTTTGGTAGAATTCCCAGGGAATACGTTAGGTCCTGGACTCTTGTTTTTTGGAAGGTTTTTTATCAGCGTTTCAATCTTGTTACTAGATATTGGTCTATTCAGGTTGCCAATTTCTTCCTGTTTCAGTCTTGGAATTTTTTAGGCTTCCAGGAATGCCTCCATCTCTTCTAGGTTGCTTAACCTATTGGCATATAACTGTTGATAATAATTTCTAATGATTGTTTCTATTTACTTGGCATTAGTCATGATCTCTCCCCTTTCATCCATAATTTTATTGATTTGTGTCTTCTCTCCTTTCTTTTGGATTAGTTTGGTCAGTGGTTTGTCAATCTTATTAATTCTTTCAAAGAACCAGTTTCTGGCTTCATTGAGGTGTTCTACTATATCTCTAGTTTCTATCTCATTGATCTCTGCTCTAATCTTGATAATTTCCCTTCTTGTGTTTGGGGTTGGCTTAATTTGTTGTTGATTTTCCAGTTCTTTAAGGTGAAAGAGAGCTGGTGTGTTCTGGATTTTTCAATGTTTTAGAGCGAGGCTTGGATGAGTAGGTATTTGCCCTTAGGATCGCCTTTGCCATATCCCATAGGTTTTGGACCAACGTGTCTTCATTTTCATTGGTTTCCATGAATTGTTTAAATTCTTCCTTGATTTCTTGGTTGATCCAAACATTCCTAAGCAGGGTGGTCTTTAGCTTACAACTGTTTGAATTCCTTCCAAGCTTTTCTTGTGGTTGAGTTCCAGTTTCAAAGCATTGTGGTCTGAGAATATGTAGGGCATAATCTCAGTGTTTTGTATTGGATGAGCCCTGATTCGCGACCCAGTATGTGGTCTATTCAGGAGAAAGTTCAATATGCACTTGAGAAGAAATAGTATTCTGTTGTTTTAGGGTGGAATGTTCTGTATATATCTATGAGGTCCATCTGGTCCAATGTGTCTTTCAAAGCTCTTGTTTCTTTATTTGATTTTCTGCTTGAATGATCTATTACTGAGAGTGCCATGTTAATATCCACTACTATTAATAGATTCATGTCAATATGGCCTTTTATTTTGATTAGCAGTTGGCTTATGTAGTTGGCTGTTCCCATATTGAGGGCATAAATATTTACAATTGTTAGATCTTCTTGGTGGATAGACACCTTAAGAATGATGTAGTGTCCTTCTGTATCTCTGACTATAGTCTTTAGCTTAAAGTCTAATTTATCTGATATGAGGATTGCTACCCCAGCTTTCTGGCCCATTGGCATGAACGATGGTTCTCCATCCCTTCACTTTCAGTCTGGGTGTATCTTTAGGTTCCAAATGTGTCTCTTGTAGATAGCATATGGACAGGTCCTGCCGTTTTATCCAATCTTCAACCTTGTGCCATTTTTTGGTAACATTGAGAGTGATTCACATTGAGAGTGATTATTGAAAGATACTTTTTAAAATTTTTTTAAATATTTTATTTATTTATTTGACAGACAGAGGGAGATCACAAGTAGGCAGACAGGCAGGCAGAGGCGGGGGGGGGGAAGCAGGCTCCCCACTGAGCAGAGAACCCAACGTGGGACTTGATCCCAGGACCCTGAGATCATGACCTGAGCCGAAGGCAGAGGCTTAACCCACTGAGCCACCCAGGTGCCCAAGATACTTTTTTTTTTTTTTTAAGATTTTATTTATTTATTTGACAGACAGAGATCACAAGTAGGCAGAGAGGCAGGCAGTGAGAGAGGAAGGGAAGCAGGCTCCCTCCCGAGCAGAGAGACAGCCCAATGCGGGGTTCGATCCCAGGACCTCGGGATCATGACCTGAGCCAAAAGCAGCAGCTTTAACCCACTGAGCCACCCAGATGCCCCTGAAAGATACGTTTTTATAACATCATGTTGTCTGTGAAATTATTTTTTCTATACTGTAAACTTCTGATCTATGTCACTCTTGGGATCTTTCTTCTTTTATAGAAACCCCCTTAATATTTCTTATAGTGCCAGCTTAGTAGTCACATACTCTTTTAGACCTTGCCAGTCTTGGAAGCTCTAAGTCTCTCCATGCATTTTGAATGTCAGCCTTCCTGGATAAAGTATTCTTGGCTGCATATTCTTCTCATTTAGTGCCATGAAGATGTCTTACCAGCCCTTTCTGGCCTGCCAGATTTTTGTGGACAAGTCAACTAATCTTCGAGAAGTCAGGGGAAAATATCCAAGTAAAAAGACAGTCTCTTTGATAAGTGATGCTGGGAAAATTGGACAGCCACATGCAGAGAAATGAAGCTGGACCATTCTTTCACACCATACACAAAGAAAAACTGAAAATGGATGAAAGACCTCAATGTGAGACAGGAATCCATCAAAATCCTAGGGGAGAACAAAAGCAGCCACCTCTTTGACATTGGCCACAGCAACTTCTTTCATGACCTGTCTCTAAAGGCAAGGGAAACAAAAGTGAAAATGAACTTTTGGGACTTCATCAAGATAAACAGCTTCTACACAGCAAAAGAACCAGTCGACAAAACAAAGCGCCAACCCAAGGAATGGGAGATGATATTTGCAAATAAAATTACAGGTAAATGGCTGGTATCCAAGATCTATAGAGAACTTCTCAAACTCAACACCCATAAAACAAAAATCCAGTCAAGTAATGGGTGGAAGACATGAACAATCACCTCTCTAAAGAAGACATACAGATGGCTAACAGAGACATGAAAATATGTTCAACATCATTAGCCACCTGGGAAATTCAAATCAAAACCACATTGAGATACCAACTTACACCAGTTATAATGGTAAAAATTGACATGGCAAGAAACAACAAATGTTGGAGAGGATGTGAGAAAGGGGAACTCTCTTACAGTGTTGGTGGGAATGCAAGTTGGTGCAGCCGCTTTGGAAAACAGTGTGGAGGTTCCTCAAAAAATTAAAAATAGAGCTACCTTATGACCCATCAATTGCACTACTGGGTATTTAACCTAAAGATACAAATGTAGTGAAAAGAAGGGCCATATGCACCCCAATGTCCATAGCAGCAATGTCCACAATAACCAAACTGTGGAAAGGGCTGAGATGCCCTTCAACAGACAAATGAATAAAGAATATGTGGTCTATATACACAATGGAATATTACTCAGCAATTAGAAAGGATGAATACCCAACTTTTGCATCAATATGGATGGGACTGGAGGAGATTATGCTGAGTGAAATAAGTCAAGAAGAGAAAGTCAATTATCATATAGTTTCACTTACTTGTGGAATATAAGGAACAGCATGGAGGACATTAGGAGAAGGAAGGGAAAAATGAAGCGGGGGTGGGAATCGGAGGGGGAGACAAACCATGACAGACTGTGGGCTCTAGGAAAAAAACTAGGGTTTTAAAGTGGAGTGGCGAGGGGGCATGGATTGTCCTGGTAATGGGTATTAAGGAGGGCATGTATTGCATGGAGCACTGTGTGTTACATGCAAAAATGAACCATGGAGCACTATGTCAAAAACTAATGACATATTCTATGGTGACTAACATAGCATAATAAAAGTAAAAAATAAAAAAAGAAAGACACAAAAGACCCAGAAAAGGCAAAACAACCTTGGAAAGGAGAAGTAATGCTGGAGGTATCACAGTTGCTATAGCTGAGGTCAAAGATATTACTGCTTAGGCAGTATATTCTTTGACATTTGCCATAGCAACGTCTTTCTAGTTATGTCTCCTAAAGCAAAGGAAGGAAAAGCAAAAACAAGCTATTGGGGGCACCTGGGTGGTTCAGTTTGTTAAGGTTTGCTTTCAGCTCAGATCATTATCTCAGGGCTCTGGGATCAAGCCTCACTTGGGACTCCCTGCTGATCAGGGAGTCTGTTTCTCCCTCTTCCTCTGTCCTTCACTCCACTCATGCTCTCTCTGTCAAATAAATAAATAAAAACTTTTTAAAATAAGCTATCAGGACTACATCAAAATAAAAAGCTTCTTCACAGCAAAGGAAATGGTCAAGAAAACTAAAAAGCAACCTATGGAATGGGAGAAGACATCTGCAAATGACATATCTGATAAAGGGTTAATATCCAAAATATATAAAGAACCTATCAAACTCAACACTGAAAAAATGAATAACCCAATTAAAAAATTGGTAGAAGTCATGAATAGACATTATTCCAAAGAGATATAGATGGCCAACAGACACATGAAAAGATGTTCAACATCATTCATTATCAGGGAAGTACAAATCAACATTATGATGAAATGCCACTTCACAATAGTCATAATATTCAAATTAACAACACATGAAACTACAGGTATTGGCAAGGATGTGGAGAAAGTGGAACTTTCTTACACTGTTGGTGGGAATGAAAGCTAGCACAGCCACTCTGGAGAACATTATGGAGGTTCCTCAGAAAGTTAAAAATAGAATTACTCTACTATCCAGCAATTGCACTACTAGGTATTTACCTAAACAATACAAAAATACTAATTTGAAGGCATACATGCACCCCAATGTTTATAGCAGTATTATAACATAGCCAAATTATGGGAACAGACCAAGTCCACTGACTGGTTAATTCACAAAGAAGATGTTGTGTATATACACAATGGAATACTACTTGGCCATCAAAAAGAATGAAATCTTGCCATTTGCAATGACATGGATGGAGCTAGAGAGTATTATGCTAAGCAGAATAAGTCAGTCAGAGAAAGACAAATACCACATGATTTCATTCATATATGGAATTTAAGAAACAAAGCAAACAAACATAGGGGGGAAAAAAGAAGGGCATACCAAGAAACAGACTGTTAGCTGTAGGGACCAAACTAATAGTTACCGGAATAGAGGTGGGTGGGGGATTGGTTAAATAGGTGATGGGGATTAAGGAGCACACTTGTGATGAGCAGGTTGTTATATGTAAGTGTTGAATTTCTACACCTGAAACTAATATTACATTGTATGTTAACTAAATGGAATTTAAAAACTTGAAGAAAAAGACTATAATGAGATATCATTTCACATGTATCAGAATGGCTAAAATCAACAACACAAGAAACAGGTTTTGGTGAGCATGTGGAGAAAGTAGAGCCCTCTTGCACTGTTGGTGGGAATGCAAAATGGTGCAGCCACTGTGAAAGGACAGTATGAAGGTTCCTCAACAGATTAAAAATAGAACTACCTTATGATCCAGTAATTGCACTATTAAGTATTCACCCAAAGAATAAACAAATACTCACTCAAAGGGATACATGTATCCCTGTGTTTATAACAGCATTGTCTGGAACAGCCAAATTATGGAATCAGCCCAAATGTCCATCGATTGATGAATGGATAAAGAAGAAGGTACACATAGTGGAATACTACTTGGCCATCAAAAAGAATGAAACCCTGCCACCTGCAACAACATGGATGGAGAAAGAGAGTATTACGTTAAGTGAAATAAGTCAGTCAGAGAAAGACAAATACCATATGATCTCATTCATGTGTGAAATTAAGAAACAAATAAGCAAACAGGAAAAAAAGAGTGAGGCAAACCAAGAAACAGATTCTTAATTGTAGAGAATGAACTAATGGTTAACAGAAAGGAGGTGGGTGGGGAGGCAGGTTAAATGGGTGATAAGGATTAAGGAGTGCACTTGTGATGAGCACTGGGTGTTGTATGGATGTGTTGGATCACTATATTATATAGTTGAAGCTAATATTACACTGTAGGTTTACTAAGTACAATCCAAATAAAAAACAAAAAAATATGGATTGCAAATAAGCACATTAAAAGGGTTCAACTTTATTATCCATTAAGTAAATGCTTAATGGATAAACTTAAATCCATGATGAGATATTACTATATACATCTTAAAGTAAAATTAGTAACAATATCAATTTTTTGTTATTATGTTGAGAAACTGGATCTCTCGTGCATTGCTAGTGGGAATATAAAATTGTACAGATACTCTGGAATAGAATTTACTAGTTTCATAAAAATCTAAACATATATTTTACCAAATGATCCAGCAATCACACTCCTGGGAATTTATGACAGAAAGTGGAAACTTACATATATACATATATAAATCTGTATATGACTTATTATAAAATAAATATATATATATAAATATATAAATCTGTATATGACTTATTATGGTCCCAAACTGGAAATAACCCAAATGTTCTTTAATTGATATGTGGATAAACAAAATGTGATAAATCCATACAATAGAATGTTATACTGCAATGAAAAGTAACTATCTACTTATATACCCAGCAACCAGGATGGATCTCAAGGGCATTATGCTGAGTGAAAAAAAGCCAATCTCCATTGGATAAAGAAGATGTGGTATGTATATACAATGGAATACTATGCAGCCATAAAAATGAAATCTTGCCATTTGCAATGACGTGGATGTAACTAGAGGGTATTATGCTAAGCAAAATAAGTCAGTCAGAAAAAGGCAATTATCATATGCTCTCTCTAACATGAGGAATTTGAGAGGCAGGGTATCAGGTCATGGGAGAAATGGAGGGGAAAATGAAACAAGATGGGACCAGGGAGGGAGACAAACCATAAGAGACTCTTAATATCAGGAAACAAATAGATTGCTGGAGGGAAGCAAAGTGGGAGGGATAGGGTGGCTGGGTGATGGACATTGGGGATGGTATGTGTTATGGTGAGTGCTGTGAAGTGTGTAAGATTGATGATTCACAGACCTGTACCCCTGAAACAAATAACACATTATATGTTAATTTTTTTAAAATCTCATAATGTCACATATTATATGATCCAATTTATATACCACTCTCAAAATAATAAAATTATAGAGATGGAGAATATATTTGTATTTTCCAGGGAATATGGATGATGGCAGGGAAAAAGTATGACTACAAAAGAATAGCAGCATGAAAGAGTTCTTTTGCAGTACAGAAAAATTCTGAATCTTGATTATTATAGTGGTTACATAAATCTATACATAGAATGATATAATTGCAAAGAACTACACACACACACACACACACACACACACACAAATACATGCAAGGCTGTGCACATGAAAACTGCTAAAATCTGAAGACCTATAGATGGCACCAATGTCAATAACCTGATTTTGATACTGTATTTTATTAACACAAGCTATGATCATTAGGGGGAGCTGTATAAAGAGTATAAGTACTTTTTCTATTATATTTTGCAACTTCCTGTGGATCTATAATTATTTCAAACTAGGAAGTTTTTTAAAAATACACTAGATGTTGGCTTCTCTCAGCACATTTCCCCCATGCTCCTCTCTCAACTAAGAATTTCAGCTGGCACTTTGCAAGATGGTCCATAATGCCCATTTTCAGCAACATCCTGGTCTACTGGACCTATTGGATCAACTACCCACAACTAACTGGCAACTCCTCTCTTAATCTCTTGGCTCATATTCTTTAAAAAAGCGATTTGATTGGCACACCTCATCTTTCCAAGCTGGGTGGTAAAACACACAGGTTGTAGGGCTAGCCTTTGATCAGGTACAATCAGTTATACTTGAAAGAGGGGATGACATAGAATATAGTTAGGCCTCATTTGACCATTCAGCAGGAATTCTAAGTAGAATAGATTTCCCAGAGCAGGTATAAGGATGACAGGCAAGAAGGAGCATTTGCAATGCATGTGTGTAACACAGTGACTAGTACATGGTAAGTCTTCAAGAAATTGTCATGATTATTAACAGTAACATTACACCACCTCTCACAGGAAGCCTTCTGAGAACTTTCAACTTTCATTTTCTACTATTACGACTGCAGGAATCATCCAAAAGAAATCAATGAAGTTCCTTCATTCGGGATAGACTTTTAAGGTCTCCTAGGTGGAAAGGACTGTACTAGGCACTGGGAAGAGGGATACACAAATGAATCAGGCCCTTATCCTGTCTTCAAGGAGCTCCCAGAATAATGGAAGGAAAAAAGCAACCTGAGCCATGAGAGATCCACAGATAGGGAGTTCTGGGAGATCAGAGAAAGGCAAAATCTGTTGTTTATCCATTTGTATGCCTGTCTCCTGGATAACTTCCCTTTTGTGTCCAAATGCACCTTGAACTAAACATATTTAAAACTCATTTCATCTGCCCCCTCCCAAACCTGTTCCTCTTCTCAGATTCCCTGTCTTGGTAAGATAAGTTCATCCACTCCAGTTGTCCAAGCTTGAAACCTGAGCAGCACCTCTCACAGTATCAGCTGTTGCGATTGCTAAAGTTGTCCCCAAACCTTTGGTGTATGTCTTTCTTACCCCAAAGGTCAGAACTAATAATAAACTTGGGTACTGCTGCAGGATGGAGAAATTACAACCAGCCTGGAGACAGACAAGACCTGGAGTTCACTAGGATTGATTTTGGATTTGGCCTCTGGTATCAATGAGCACAAAATCTTTCAGGAAAGCAGGTCCACTAGAGTGTAAAATATGTTCATACAATTTTCCCAGTTATTCTGAACCTAAATCAATATCCACCCACTCCCACTGCCAAACAGGAAAAGCTCTTAGCACAAAACTATTTCTTTCAGGGCTATTTTCTGATGGCAGAGAAGTAGGCTAAATATCCAACACAAGGAGAAGGGTGAAGTGGATCGTGACACAGTTGTCTGATGGAATATTCTACAACCATTCCCAAGGAATGGTGACTGTGGAGATTCTATAGCAACTAGGAAAATTTATTGTGTTGTAACTAAGGATACAGGGTTATGTGTACACTCTGCAACAACATAAAAGCTCTGTGAGCTCAGAGTCTGCTGGTAGACAATTAAAATGTCTTCTCTATTTAAAAAAAAAAAAAAAAAGGGCCTTAGGAAGAGGGTGGCAGGGTTATGGACATTGGGGAAGGTATGTGCTATGGTGAGTGCTGTGAAGTGTGTAAACCTGGCGATTCACAGACCTGTACCCCTGGGGCTAATAATACATTATATGTTAATAAAAAATAAAAATTTAACCCCCAAAAGGCCAAAACTTTCTTTACGTAAACTATAAACATCTCTGAGCTTTGTTTCCCCCGTTTTTTCCCTTGTCTTCTCCTTCATTCAGTCATCTTAATTATTTACCTTTTTTTATAACAGGCCCCCTACTAAGTGCTGAGGATTCCACAGGTGAATCACCTATGGTCCTTTTCTCTGAGAGGATAAGGCAGAAAAGGAAAGAAATACAAAAAACGAACGGTTTCAAAATGTATGAGTTAGTATGTGTAGCCCACCTGTGGGAGTAGGCAGGCACGGTGAGCCCCTGGCGGCAACCCGACTACCTACTCTAAGGAGGCCCTAACCTCCTAGGCAGTGGCTTCTGCACTGGAGGGTCCAGACCCAGCCTAATTCTCTGCGTGCAAGATGCCTCCCTCTCCCCTCTTCTGGAGCTCCATCTCTTAGTAGGTGTTCTACCCCGGGCTAGGCGCAGATTTATCTGACCCCCGCTACTCCTATTCATGTTCCTCCCTCCCCACAAGTCACTCTCCCCGCTCTCTGCACGATTTCTTCATTCTCACTGGTTCGCATGCACCCCCACCACTGGCCAATTGGCTGCCTCTGCGACAGTGGGGCGGAGCTTCAAGCCTGGCACTTCTCCCTTTTCCCTTTCTCCTTCTCTGATGCTTTAAAAAGTGGCAACACCGAACTCATGAGAAATTCAAGCAAAGTGGTGGTTTGCTTGACAAAGGAATCCAAGAAAAAATGCAAACCCCAAACTCACTACTCCTGTCTTGTTCAAACGCAGGTTGTTGAGGCCACCCACTAGCAGAATTTCTGATTCAGTGGATTTGGAATGGGCCTGAAAATTTGCCTTTCTAAAAACTTCAGAGTAATGTTGATGCTAACTGGTTTGGGGACCACACTTAACCCTTGATTTAGAAGGGGGGAAAACTGGCACGCCTGGGTGGCTGAGTTGGTGAAGCATCTGCCTTCAGCTCAGGTCATGATCCCAGGCTCCTGGGATGAGTCCTGCATGGGGCTCCTTGCTCAGCAGGGAGCCTGCTTCTCCCTCTGCCTCTGCCTCTGCCTGCTTGTGCTCTCTCTGTCAAATAAATAAATAAAATCTTAAGAAAAAAAAGGGAGGGAACTTTCAAGAAAGCATGTAGAAACAAGTATAAAACTTGCTAATTTGTTTGCAATAATGAAAAATTAAAAGTATTGCTAGGGATGGTGATTTGATCAGTTAGAAATGGGCTATATATTTATAGACTGACCTGTAAAGATGATGATGGTGGTGGTGATGGTGACAATGATGATAGCTAACATTTATTGAGCACTTACACAGTCCAAGGCATTGTGCTGAGGACTTAATACTCATTTAGTTCTATAGCAATGCTCACTATTATGAACCATAACTAATTCTATACTTCCAGTCCAGAATTGGCATCAACAATCTTTTTAGTATATGTTTGTGACCTCATCTAATCAGACCCACACCTAGTCTTTAAAGGAGACAAAAACACAAGCAAAAAAAGACTGTAAGAGCACAGAAGAATGTACAGGCAGTGTTCCAGGAAGAGTTAGAACCTAAAATACAAGTAAGAGTTTGCCAAAGAGAAGGAAAAAACAATCTCAGACAAAATGAGTTAGTGGCAAAACCTCCCTTTCCAAGTTTAGGACTTCTAAGGCCCAACAGCACTTTAAAACATTGTGAGGTGACATCAAATGCTGACAAGAATTTGGAGCAACAAGAACTCTCAGTCATTGCTGGTGGGAATGTAAAATGATATGGCCACTTTGGAAGACAGTTTGGTGCTTTCTTACAAAACTAAATGTGCTTGGGGCACCTAGGTGGCTAAGAGGTAAGCATTTGCCTTCAGCTCAGGTCCTGATCCCAGGGTCCTGGGATTCAGCCCCGACAGGCTCCCTGGTAAGCAGGGAGCCTGCTTTTCACTCTTCCTCTGCCCCTTTCCACCCCCAGTCCTGCTCTCACTCTCTAGCTCTCTGTCAAATAAATAAGTAAAATCTTTAAAAAAAAAAAAACTAAACACGCTCTTACCATATGATCCAGCAATCCCATTCATTGGTATTACCCAAAGGAATTTAAAACTCATGTCCACTAACAAAGACTCTTTTTTTGACCAGACTTTAGTTAGGCATCCCTGAACCCTCTGCCCCACAAGGCCCATGCATGTAATTCCTTGTATAATCCAGTTTTAGCAAGAATCCTGCTCGGTTACGTTAGTGAGAATTCCCCAACTTTTCTGTCTGATCAAATACCTCATCCCCACTATCTCCCAGGTGATGTCTGATCACTCCTGCCTGCCTTCAGCAAGAATCCTATGAGGTTAGTTCAGCCAGAATTCTTCCAGACTTGATGTCCCTTAGTGATTCTCCATCCACCAATGCCCCCAACCAGTGTCAATTTGCTCCTTAATTATAAATCCCCTCTCTTCCATTTGTATTCAGAATTGAGCCTAGTTCTATACTGGCATCTATCTTCCCCTATTACAATAACTTATTAAATAAAATCTATCTTCATCACTTTAATTTCTGTCTGGCTCTGGTTCTCTTTAACAGTTTTCAGTGCCACAACTGGGATCTGGATCAGAACCACCATCAGACCCTTGGATGGGATAACCAAGCCTCCCGGCTCCCACCAAGGACTTTTTTCTCCAGTCTTCTTGTTCATTTGGGTATCAGTAGCAAATCCGACTCTATTCAAAATCCTGTGCTCCAGATAAATGTCCACTGAATCACAGTGAGGATAGATGTTGATTCTTAAGATTCTGAATATACTCTAAAAGCTGGGTTGAAGTTCCTGACAAGCAGAATCCAGGTAGAGTTCCAGGTTTCCCTGTTTGTATCAATTGGTTTAGAATCCTAAGCAAACAACTATGTCTAAGTATCTGGATTAGAATCTCAGGAAAACAGAGGTTGGGTTAGAATCTCAAGTTTCTCTGTTCATAAGTGTGGAGCTGTTATCATTAATCATTAACATCAGAGTTTCTCAATTGCTGACTATATGCTTCACCAAAATGGCCCTATAATATCTTAAAAAAAAAAAAAAACTTGGCAAAACCTTACTTAAAACCTCTCTTGAGCTACAAAGGCCCCTCTGGGGCTCCTAGGATATGACCAAATTACTCCACCTCTAGGGAGTACTAGAGGGAAAAGGAACAAGAGTCTCAGATGCACAATGGTCTGCCTTTCTTTCTTGGTATGGAAAAAAAAAAACCAAAATGGCTAAATAATTCAAAACTCATTCAAACTGTTGAGATTCTTAAACAATGTCTTCAGAAAACTTTTTCTGACCCAGCAAACTACCTATCATCCTCCACAAGAGCCTCCTATTCCTCTCCTAGCTCTCCTTTTTATCTTCCTCTCCCAGCCCCTAAATACCTTGTAACTGTAAAGATGAAGATGAAGTAGACCTTCATCTCCTACAGGTGACACCCAGGGTGCAGCCAGTACTTGTTCTCCAGTGAGAACAACATAAGACATAGCATTTAAATGTTGGTCTTGGTCCAGAATGCATGTCATCATCAAGGACTTTGCTGACCCAGGGTGCCTGGTTGGCTCAGGGGGTTAAGCCTCTGCCTTCAGCTCAGGTCACGATCCCAGGGTCCTGGGATCGAGCCCCACATTGGGCTCTCTGTTCAGCAGGGAACCTTCTCCCCCCACCACCTGCTTCTGTGCCTACTTGTGATCCCTGTCTGTCAAATAAATAAAAATCTTTTTTAAAAGGGACTTTCCTGACCCTCAGAAAGAAAGGAAAAGACTTATAGAATTTAGAATGGTTCTGGGAGCATAGTCTCCATGATTCCCTGATTTATATCACTTTATTCACCCATTAGTCATCCCTGGATTTGCCTCCCTTTGGTTTGAAAAGGCCAAATGGAACACCATTCCTGAAGCCTTTCAAGGGTCTCAGACAACCCTGTGTTTCCCATAAGAAAAAAAAAAATTACTAGAAGCCATTCCTCATGTCTAGTCCACCAAAGTTGATCAGGCATGTATTCAAAGTTGTAAACAATAAAGAGATAAAATTTTTGCTAACTATAGCCATCCACTAAAAACTACTTGTAAAGAGTGTTTGGGACTGGAACTCACTTCCAAAATAGCCTCTAACCTGGCCACGACCTTTATAAATGGTTTCAGACTGGAATTCAGTGACACATTACAGAGAAAAAGAACATTAACTGGAAAATGCAAATATGTATGAGTTCCAGATATTAGCCCAGCATTATGAAGATAGTATTTTTTAATAGAAAATACACAACACAAACTTATAGTATTGCAGTTAAAACAACTAGAAATGCCTGATAAATTTAATATATTACAAGCCCCCAAATCATGTTCTCCCATTGATCAGGACTCTTACCAACCTTGTAGGGTAAAAAAAGGACACTGGGACCTTCAGAGACCAGAGGAAGCTCAGTTTCCTTCCTCACCAGAAAATTATTGACTCTCCTCTAGGAAGGTAAATGTCCAATGCCCTCAACTGTGTTTAAACTCGAAAGGGGAAACAACCCTGCAAGTGTAAGTGTGCCCCAACACATTTCTCACTGAGACCAGTACCATCCATTCTACTCTTAATACTTCCTTGTTTCCTTTCAAGTTATATCACAAAGCTGTAGTAATTAAAACAATATGGTACTAGTCAGATAAAGACAAATACTATATGACTTCACTCATATGTGGAATTTAAGAAACAAAATAAGCAATCATCAGGGAGAAAAAGAGGCCCACCACAGATTGCATGGAGCACTGGGTGTGGTGCAAAAATAATGAATACTGTTATGCTGAAAATAAATAAATTTAATTAAAAAAAAAAGAGGCCCACCAAGAAACAGGCTCTTTAACTATAGGGAACAAACTGCTGGTTACCAGAGGGGAGGAGGTGGAGGATGAGTGAAATAGGTGATGGGAATTAAGAAGAGGCTTTGGGGTCCCTGGGTGGCTCAGTGGGCTAAAGCCTCTGGCTTCGGCTCAGGTCATGTTCCCAGGGTCCTGGGATGGAGCCCCGCATCAGGCTCTCTGCTCAGCAGGGAGACTGCTTCCCTTCCTCTCTCTCTGCCTGCCTCTCCGCCTACCTGTGATCTCTGTCAAATAAATAAATAAAATCTTTTTTTTAAAAGTAAAAAAAAAAAAAGAAGAAGAAGAAGAAGAGGCCTCGTCATGATGAGCACCAGTTGATGCATGGAATTGTAGAATCACTATATTGTACACCTGAAACTAACAAAACACTCTGAGCTATATTGGAATTAAATTTTTTTAAGTATTAATCCATTAAAAAATATTTCCTTGTTTCTTGCTATCGTTGTTTAGAGTCACCAAACTTCATCAGTAGTGGATTTTGATGAGACTTCATGATTTGTCTCTATCCCAGTTCCTCATTATTTCTATGAGACTTGTTAAAGCTCAACACAACTTCTCAGTTGTACCACTCTAGTAAGCCTGTTAGGAAGGAATATTCTCGTGAATTTGGGTATAAAAATTCATTATACTCCCAGAGGATTCCTTCTACAGACCCTTGGCTGTGTTCACTAATGGCTTTGTCCAACTTCCCTGAGTTCTTTTGTCCCTTCAACCTAATACCTATTTCACTGAAGACTTAAATCAACTACTAGAATTCCCTCTTATTTATGGGCAAAAAACGCCACCCATATTGGGAGCATATGGCATGCAGAACTTTTTTTTATTAATATATAATGTATTATTTGTTTCAAGGGTGACATGCAGAACTTCTAAAGGTAAAATAGATTCTTTGGTGACCCTTCCCAGGATTCCCCAATATCATTTAAAGCCAGTAGGACTTGAGAAGTTCTGCTCAATAATCCAAATCTTATTAGACAAAAACTTCTAGTCCCCACTTCTAGTCTGTGTAATACTCTGATTTTGTCCAAAAGAGAAGGTGAGGGTTGGGGAGGTTATTGGTTATTCCAAGATCCAAGAACTAGCAATAAATTTGTCAAACCAAAACCCTTGGTGCCCATTCCTAACTGTATCCTGTCTGCTGTCACTTCCAACATCCAATATTCCATAGGCATCTATACAAATATTCTACTTTTTCTAGTATTCCTCTTCATAAGGAATCCCATACTTATTTGCCTTCACCTGGACTATTACATCCCATGGATTTACTGAGTCCTCTACCTACTTATTGTGCACTTTAATTACCAGTTTGAGGACTTAAAATTCCCTGTAATCCAATATGTAGATGACTTCTTCTGTGTTCTGATACTTAAAATCCCTCCCTTTTTTTTAAATTTTTGTTAAGATTTATTTCTTTATTTGAGGGAGGGAATGAGCTGGAGGAGCATAGGGAGAAGAAGAGAGAATCTCAAGCAGACTCCATGCTGAGTGTGAAGACTGTCTCAGGGCTTGATCTCATGACCATGAGCTGAAACCAAGAGTTAAGGGCTTATCTGATTGTGCCACCCAGGTGCTCCATGACTACTCCCTTGTAGACACTGAATAACTTCTTAAAGCATAAGAAGCATAGGGCCGGGCGCCTGGGTGGCTCAGTGGTTTGGGCTGCTGCCTTCGGCTCGGGTCATGATCTCAGGGTCCTGGGATCGAGCCCCGCATTGGGCTCTCTGCTCCGCAGGAAGCCTGCTTCCCTCTCTCTCTCTCTCTCTCTGCCTGCCTCTCTGCCTACTTGTGATCTCTGTCTGTCAAATAAATAAATAAAATCTTAAAAAAAAAAAAAAAGAAGCATAGGGCCATAAGGTGACTAGAAACAGAATTCAACTTTGCTATCAAGTTTATCTGATTTCTGGGTCATAATATTTCAGCTGCAAATAAAACTATATCTAGAGGCAAAGACTTTATTACCAACATTTTCTGCTCCCTGAAAAAAACAACCAAGAGTTTTTTCTGGATCTTGTGGTGTATGGATACCTAATTTGTCTATGATTGTCTCACCTCTTTATGCAAGACTAGGGAGTTATCTCCAAATCCAGTAGTCTGGAACCCCCTTTTCAAAGATGCTTCTGTGAACCTTAAGGTCTCTGTACTTTCACCTCCCACAGTTGGACATCCAAATTACTCCCTGCCTTGTTAGTACATGAATAAGAGAACTGGGATTGCTAGCTCAGAAGCATAATGTACACCAAAGATTTCTGGGATATTATCACTTGGCCTTGGACCCAGTAGCTAAAACCATGCCTCATTACCTTCAAGCAGTGGCTGCAACTGCCTATTTTGTCCAAGCTATCTCTGATTTAGTGTTAGGTAATCCACTTAACATGCATGTTCTTCATGTTGTGCAGACCCTATTAAGGAAAATACAGCACTGCTCTGTGCATTGGCTTACCTCATAAAATACTACTCTCTCCCATCACCAGACATTGTCATCAAAATCTTAACCTTGACATTTTGTTTCCTTTACCCACTGATGGGACATCCCACAATTGTATCATTAATACTAGATCATTCTCCTATCCTAAACTAGATTTATCAAAAAAGCCCACCTCCAAATTAACTTCACTCTTCATATTGATGACTCCTACATCCAGAAGGAAGACGGGAACTTCCAGGCTGGATATGCCATCACTGATCAATATAAATATCTAGAATATTAAGCCCTGCCAAATGTCAAATCAGCTCAGGTAGCCAAGTTAATTGCTCTTACTTAGGTTTGTGTATGAGTAAAAGTAGAAAAGGTTAATATTTATACTGATAGCCACTAAGACTTTGGGGTGGTACATGATTTTGGTATGTCCTGAAACACAGAAAATTCATGACAGCAGCTGGTATTCCAGTCAAAAATGGGATCCAAATGGCAGAACTTCTGAAAGCATTGTTAATACTCCACCATACCCTTATAGTTAAAACTTAGGGATGAAGCACAAATAAAATCAAATGAATCTTGGGGAACTAAACTATTTGGTAAATATGTCAAATTACCAGAATCTTCTACAGTCACCCAAGAAATTGAAGCAATTTCCAAGATTTGGACTATGCTCCTAGATCCTACATCAAGACCAAAAAGCCATGATGGGGTTTTCACTATCCCTTGAGAGAGAGAGAACTTCTTTTCCTAAGGAAAATATGAACTTTTTCATAATCTTCATAGACAAACAGCCTCAGACTCATAAAGAATTGAATGGAGGAAATTTGGTTGATCTATCCACTCAGATGGACTTGGAAAACACCAAGAAAACTACTTGAGAGTTTTGAGAGTAAAGTCTACTTCTCAAGCCATTGTCCATGGTTTACAGAACATGACGAACTATGTAAAGGATAAAATGCAGGCTATATTAGGATAAAATGCAAGCAATAATACACAAACAGGGAAGGGGTAGGAGCAAGATGGTGGAGGAGTAGGAGACCTAAATTTCATCTGGTCCCAGGAATTCAGCTAGATAGATATGAAACAATTCTGAACACCTAAAAACTCAACAGGAGGTCAAAGAAAAGAACAACAGCAATTCTATGAATGGGAAAGAGACCACTTTCTTGAAGGTAGGACGTGTGGAAAAGTGAATCTGAGGCAATATTTGAGAAGATAGACCACAGGAAGGGGAGGGAGCCTTCATCATCTGGCTTTCTGCAAGAGATAGAGCAGTGGAGCACAAAATCAGAACTTTCAGAAGTCTACTCCACAGAGGGACACCACTCCAGTGGCTAAGCTGGTGGGTGGAGTCCTTGCTGGGACAGTGTGGTCTCAGGACACTCAGGGTCACAGAAAGACTAAGGGTACCTGAGTGTGGCAGAGCTCTAAAGTATGGGAACGGGAAAGCTGACTGCATAGACAGAGCCAAGGAGTGGGCTGTGTGCTCAGGGTTGCCATAAACCACAATCAGAGGCACGGTTGGGCCCCTGCTCAAAGAGCAGGGGCCCAACAAGTGGCCCTGGTGAGACTCCCCCTTCCTCCCCTGGAAGGAGCAGCACAAGAGCAGAGAACAGGAATCTGTTGAGTTTGGAGACTCCAAATGGGGTCATATGCCAGAGATAGAAATGCTCAGTCACAGGCCAGGTGAGAATGGAGTGCATCCATAGACCAGGGAGAGAGAAGTGATTGACTACTTTTCTCTTTTTCTCTGAGGGCTCACTGAGGAGTAGGGTCCCAAGCTCTTGGCTCCTCTGGGACCAGAGACTGGGAGGCCACCATTTTCATTCTCGTCCTCCAAAGCTGTATGGAAAGCTTTTAGGGAACAAAAGCTACAGAGAGCAAACCCCAGCAGACTACTTAGCCAGGTGCTTCACAAGGGTGATGCAATTCTGCCTGGGGCAAAGACATTAGAAAGTCACTGCAACAGGCCCCTGCCCCAGAATATAGAAGATCAGGAAGAACACCCAGACAAGACCAAGTCTACCATTCAATGAGAACTGCAAAACTCCAGTGCTAGAAGAATACAGCACATAGAATTCATGGCTTTCTCCCCATGATTCCTTAGTCTTTCAAAGTTAATTTTTTTAATTTTCTTCATTTTTTTCTTTTCCACTTCTTTTTTCTTTAAGTTTTTCTTCTTTCCTTTTTCAACCAACATCTTATCAATTCTTTTTTTTTAAATCTTTCTTAATTTTCATTTTCACAGTCATATTCTATTCCTTCATTGTATTTAATGTTATTTTTTGTATATTTGTAAGTTTTTCATTCTTTAAAATTTTGGGATAAAGTTTCTTCTAACAGACCAAAATATTCCCTAAATCTAGTGTATGGCTTTGTTCTAGTCTCCTGCCTGACCACATTCTTTTTTTTTTTTTTCTAATTTTTTTCTTTCTTTTTTCAATGAAGTTAATATCAATTCCTTTTTTAAAATCTTTTTAAAATTTTCATCTTTACAGTAATATTTTTCTTTCTTTAAGATTTTGAGAGACAGTCTCTCCTAATAGACCAAATTACACCCAAAATCAAGTGTGTGGCCCTGTTCTATTCACCAGCTAGATCATATTCTTTCTTTCTTTCTTTCTCTCTTTCTCTTTCTTTCTCTCTTTTTCCTTCATTTTCCCCCCATTTTCGGGTTTCTTCTGATTCATTTAGTGTATATTTTTCTGGGGCCGTTGTTATCCTTTTAGCATTTTGTTTTCTCATTCATCTATTCTTCTCTGGACAAAATGACAAAGTGGAAAAACTCACCCCCCAAAAAAGAACAAGAGGCGATACTGACTTCTAGGGACCTAATCAATATGGACATCAGTAAGATGTCAGAACTAGAGTTCAGAATGACAATTATAAAGATACTAGCTTGGCTTGAAAAAAGCATAGAAGATACTATAGAATCCCTTTCTGAAGAAATAAAAGAACTAAAATCTAACCACATCGAAATCAAAAAGGTTATTAATGAGGTGCAATCAAAAATGGGGTTTCTACTCCTGCAGTGTTGGTGGGAATGCAAACTGGTGTAGCCACTCTGGAAAACAGTATAGAGGTTCCTCAAAGAGTTGAAAACAGAGCTACCCTACAACCCAGCAATTGCACTACAGGGTGTACATGCATGTGCACCCAAATGTTTATAGCAGCAATGTCCACAATAGCCAAACTATGGAAAGAACCTAGATGTCCATCAACAGATGAATGGATAAAGAAGAGGTTGTATACTAGCCATTAGGGAGATTCAAATTAAAACCACATTGAGAAAAAAGAAACCACGTTGAGATACCATCTTACACACCGGTTAGAATGGCCAAAATTAGCAAGACAGTAAACAACATGTGTTGGAGAGGATGTGGGGAAAGGGGAACCCTCTTACACTGCTGGTGGGAATGCAAGTTGGTACAGCCACTTTAGAAAACAGTGTGGAGATTCTTTAAGAAATAAAAATAGAGTTGGGGCACCTGGGTGGCTCAGTGGGTTAAAGCCTCTGCCTTCGGCTGGGGTCATGATCCCAGGGTTCTGGGACCAAGCCCCGCATTGGGCTCTCTGTTCAGCGGGGAGCCTGCTTCCTCCTCTTTCTCTCTGCCTGCCTCTCTGACTACTTGTGACTTCTGTCTGTCAAATAAATGAATAAAATTTAAAAAAAATAAATAATAATAGAGCTTCCCTATGATCCTGCAATTGCACTACTGGGTATTTACCCCAAAGATAGAGATGTGAAAAGAAGGGCCATCTGTACCCCAATGTTCATAGCAGCAATGGCTACAGTCACCAAACTGTGGAAAGAACAAAGATACCCTTCAATGGATGAATGAATAAAGAAGATATGCTCCATATATACTTTGGAGTATTATGCCTCCATCAGAAAGGATGAATACCCAACTTTTGTATCAACATGGACAGGACTGGAAGAAATTATGCTGAGTGAAATAAGCCAAGCAGAGAGAGTCAATTATCATATGGTTTTGCTTATTTGTGGAGCATAAGGAGTAACATGGAGGACAATGGGGAGATGGAGAAGAGAAGGCAGTTGGGAGAAATTGGAGGAGGAGATGAACCATGAGAGACTATGGACTCTGAAAAACTATCTGAGGGTTTTGAAGGGGCGGGGGTGAGAAGTTGGGTGAGCCTGGTGGTGGGTATTATGGAGGGCACGTATTGCATGGAGCACTGGGTGTGATGCATAAGCAATAAATTCTGGTACACTTTTTCTGTGCAAAAGCTTTTGATCTTGATGAAATCCCAATAGTTCATTTTTGCCCTTGCTTCCCTTGCCTTTGGCGTTGTTTCTAGGAAGATGTTGCTGCGGCTGAGGTCGAAGAGGTTGCTGCCTGTGTTCTCCTCAAGGATTTTGATGCATTCCTTTCGCACATTGTCAAAATCAAAAGACAACTGACAGAATGGGAGAAGATATTTGCAAACGACATATCAGATAAAGGACTAGTGTCCAGAATCTATAAAGAACTTAGCAAACTCAACACCCAAAGAACAAGTAATCCAATCAAGAAATGGGCAGAGGACATGAACAGACATTTCTGCAAAGAAGACATCCAGATGGCCAACAGACACATGAAAAAGTGTTCCATATCACTCGGGATCAGGGACATACAAATCAAAACCACAATAAGATATCACCTCACACCAGTCAGAATGGGTAAAATCAACAAGTCAGGAAATGACAGATGCTGGCGAGGATGCGGAGAAAGGGGAACCCTCCTACACTGTTGGTGGGAATGCAAGCTGGTGCAGCCACTCTGGAAAACAGCATGGAGGTTCCTCAAAATGTTGAAAATAGAACTGCCCTATGACCCAGCAATTGCACTATTGGGTATTTACCCTAAAGATACAAACGTAGTGATCCAAAGGGGCACGTGCACCCGAATGTTTATAGCAGCAATGTCCACAATAGCCAAACTATGGGAAGAACCTAGATGTCCATCAACAGATGAATGGATCAAGAAGATGTGGTATATATACACAATGGAATACTATGCAGCCATCAAAAGAAATGAAATCTTGCCATTTGGGACAACATGGATGGAACTAGAGTGTATCATGCTTAGCGAAATAAGTCAAGCAGAGAAAGACAACTACCATATGATCTCCCTGATATGAGGAAGTGGTGATGCAACATGGGGGCTTAAGTGGGTAGGAGAAGAATCAATGAAACAAGATGGGATTGGGAGGGAGACAAACTATAAGTGACTCTTGATCTCACAAAACAAACTGAGGGTTGCTGGGGCGAGGGGGTTTGGGAGAAGGGGGTAGGATTATGGACATTGGGGAGGGTATGTGCTTTGGTGAGTGCTGTGAAGTGTGTAAACCTGGTGATTCACAGACCTGTAGCCCTGGGGATAAAAATATATGTTTATAAAAAATAAAAAATTATAAAAAAAAATAAAAAGTTAATAAAGAATTACCATGTGACTCAAAAAAACAATTCTGGTACACTGAATATAAATTTAAAAAATTAAAAATTCTCCAGAACAGATCACATCCTGGGCCATGGATCAGGCCTCAACCAGTTCCAAAAGACTGGGCTCATTCCCTGCATGTTTTGAGACCACAATGCTTTGAAACTAGAACTCAATCATAAAAGAAAAGATGGAAAGAACTCAAACACGTGGAGGCTAAAGAACATCTTACTGAAGAGTGAATGGGTCAACCAGGAAATTAAAGAAGAATTTAAAAATTTCATGGAAACAAATGAAAATAAAAACATAATTGTTCTGAATTTTTGGGATGCAGCAAATGTGGTCCTAAGAGGAAAATATATAGCAATACAAGCCTTTCTCAAGAAACAGGAAAGTTCTCAAATACACAGCCTAATGCTACACCTAAAGGATCTGGAGAAAGAACAGCAAAGAAAGCCTAAACACAGCAGGAGAAGAGAAATAATGAGGATCAGAACAGAAATCAATGAAATAGAAACCAAAAGAAGAGTAGAAGATATCTACAAAACTAGGAGCAGTTTCCTTGAAAGAATTAATAAGTTTGACAAACCCCAGCCAGACTTATCAAAAAGAAAAGGCAAAGGGCCCAAATGAATAAAATAATGAATGAAAAAGGAGAGATCACATCCAACACCACGAGATACAAACAATTTTAATAACATATTATGGGCAACTATATGCCAGCATATTAGACAATCTGAAAGAAATGGATGCATTCCTAGAGACATATAAACTACCAAAACTGAACCAGAAAGAAATAGAAAACCTGAACAGACCCATAACCAGTAAGGAAATTGAAGCAGTAATCACAAATCTCAAAAAGTTGAAAATAGAGCTACCCTATGACCCAGCAATTTCACTGCTGGGTATTTACCCCAAAGATACAAATGTAGTAATTGAAGGGGCACATGCACTCGAATATTTATAGTAGCAATCTCCACAATAGTCAAATTATGGAAAGAACCTAAATTCCCATCAGCTGATGAATGGATAAAGATGATGTGGGATATATATATATATATATATATATATATATATATATATATATATTACAGCCATCAAAAAAAAAATCTTGCCATTTGCAACAATGTGGATGGAACTAGAAGGTATTATGCTAAGTGAAATAGGTCAATCAGAGAAAGACAATCATCATATGATTTCACCAATATGAGGAATTTGAGAGGCAGCATGGGGGGTCATAGGGGCAGGGAGGGGAAAATGGAACAAGATGGGGCTGGAGAGGGAGACAAACCATAAGAGATTCTTAATCTCAGGAAACAAAACTGAGGGTTGCTGGAGTGGAAGAGGGTGGCAGGGATGTGGTGATTGGGTGATGGACATTGGAAAGGGTATGAGCTATGGTGAGTGCTGTCAATTGTGTAAGGCTGATGAATCACAGACCTGTACCCCTGAAACAAAAAATACATTATATGTTAACTTAAAAAATCTCCCAAAAAATAAGAGCCCAGGGTCAGATGGCTTCCCAGGGAAGTTCTACCAAACATTTAAAGAATTAATACCTATTCTCCTGAAACTGTTCCAAAAAATAGAAATGAAAGGAAAGCTTCCAAACTCATTTTAGAGGACAGAACTACATTGATCCCAAAACCAGACAAAAACCCCACTGAAAAGAAGAATTACAGACCAATATTCCTGGTGAACATGGATGCAAAACCTCTCACCAAAATACTAGCCAATAGGATCCAACAGTACTTTAAAAGGATTATCCCAACAATCTGAGGGGTTTGAAGTGGCGGGGGGTAGGAGGTTGGGGTACCAGGTGATGGGTATTATAGAGGGCATGGATTGCAAGGAGCACTGGGTGTGATGAAAAAATAATGAATACTGTTTTTCTGAAAATAAATAAATTGAAAAAATTTAAAAAATAATAATAATAAATTAAAAAAATTAAAAAATTAAAAAAAGAAAATTCCTATGTCTACTATATTAAAAAAAAAGGATTATCCACCACAACAAAGTGGAATTTAGTCCTGGGCTGCAGGGTTGGTTCAACATCCACAAATCAACCAATGTGATACCACACATTAATAAAAGAAAGAACAAGAACCATATGATAATATCAACAGATGATGAAAAAGCCTTTGGTAAAGTACCGCATCCATTCTTGATCAAAACTCTTCAGAGTGTAGGAATAAAGGGTACATACCTCAATATCATCAAAGCCATCTATGAAAAACCAACAGCAATTATCATTCTTAATAGGGAAAAACTGTTTGCCCTAAGGTCAGGAACACTGCAAGGGCTGTCCACTATCACCACTGTTATTCAATATAGTACTAGAAGTCCTAGCCTCAGCAATAAGGCAATAAAAAGAAGTAAAGGGCATCCAAATCAGCAAAGAAGTCAAATTCTCGCTCTGCAGATGGTAATATATATGTGGAAAACCCAAAAGACTCCACACCAAAACTGTAGAACTCATACAGGAATTGAGTAAAGTGTCAGGATATAAAATCAATGCCCAGAAATCAGTTGCATTTCTATACACCAACAATGAGACAGAAGAAAGAGAAATTAAGGAGTGGATTCCATTTACAATTGCACCCAAAACTGTAAAATATCTAGGAATAAATCTAACAAAGAGGCAAAGAATCTGTACTAAGAAAACTATAGAATACTTATGAAAGAAATTGAAGAAAACTCAAAGAAATGGAAAAATGTTCCATGCCCGTGGATTGGAAGAACATATATTGTGAAAATGTCTAAGCTACCTACAGCAATCTACAGATTTAATGCAATCCCCATCAAAACACCAACAACTTTAACTTTTTGAGGAACCTCCATACTGTTTTCCAAAATGGCTGTACCAATTTGCATTCCCACCAACAGTACAAAAAGTTTCCTTCTCCACATCCTTTCCAACACTTGTTGTTTCCTGCTTTGTCAATTTTTGCCATTCTAACTGGTGTAAAATGGTATCTCAATGTGGTCTTGACTTGAATTTCCCTAATGGCTAATGATGTTTAATATTTTTTCATGTGTCTGTTAGCCAATTATATGTCTGCTCATGTCTTCTGCCCATTTTTTGACTTGATTATTTGTTTTTTGGGTGTTGAATTTGAGAAGTTCTTTATAGATCTTGGATACTGGCTCTGTATCTGTAGTGTCAAAACTTTATATATATGATTATACATAAAATTTTATATATATTATGTCAAAAACTTTATATATATATATTATTATATGTTCATCACATGTAGCTACCATCTGTCACAACACTATTACAATATCATTGACTAGATTCCTTATATTGTACCTTTTATTCCCTGATTTATTCATTCCATAGCTGGAAGCTGTATCTCCCACCTCCCTTCTACCCATCCCTCCAACTCCTTCCCGTCTGGCAACCATCAGTTTGTTCTCTGTGTTTATAGGTCTGATTCCTCTTTTTGTTTATTAATTCATTTGTCTTGCTTTTTTAGATTCCACATGTAAGTAAAATCATAAGTAATCATAAGTAAAATCATAATCATATTTGTCTTTCTCTGACTGACTTATTTTACTTAGCATAATATCTTCTAAGTCTATCCATGTTGTTGCAATGACAAGATCTCATCCTTGTTTGTGGCTGTGTAATATCCTATTGTGTCCATATACCACATCTTCTTTACCCTTTTCTCTGTCAGTGGACACTTAGCTTGCATCCATGTCTTGGCTATTGTGAGTGACACTGCAAGAAGCATAGGGGTGCATGTATCCTTTCAAATTAGTGTTTTAATTTTCTTTGGGTAAGTCACTTTGAGTGGAATTACTCAATCATGTGGTAATTCTATTTTTAATTTTATGAGAAATCTCCATACTATTTTCCACAGTGAGTGTACCAATCTAAACTCCAACCAACAGTGCACAAGGGTTTCTTTTTCTCTACATCCTCAACAACATTTGTAATTTTTTGTGTTTTTTTTATTTCAGCCATTCAGACATGGGTAATATCTCATTGTAATTTTGATTTGCATTTCCCTAATGATGAGTGATGCTGAGTATCTTTTCATGTGTCTGTTGGCCATCTGTATGTTTTCTTTGGGAAAATGTCTATTCAGGCCCTCTGTTTTTAAAATGAATTGTTTTGTGTGTTGAGTTGTATAAGTTCTTTATATATTTTGGATGTTAACCCCTTACCAGAAATACTGTTTCTAAATATCTTTTCCCACTTAGCAGGCTTCCTTTTTATTGTTGTTGGTGATTTCCTTCACTGCACAAAAGCCTCTTATTTTGATATAGTCTCAAAAGTTTAATTTTGCTTTCAAAGATGTTTGAAAATATTTAGAAAAATATTGCTATGACTGATGTCAAGGTAATTACTGCCTGTCTTCTCTTCTAGGACTTTTTATGGTTTTAGGTCTTACATTTAGGTCTTTAATCCATGTTAAATTTGTTTTTGTGCATAGTGTTAAAAAGTGACCAGTTTCATTCTTTTATACATATCTGTCCAGTTTTCCCAGCACCATTTATTGAAGAATCCATCATTTCTCCATCATACATTCCTGCCTCCTTGTTGTAGATAAATTGCCAATATAGTTGTGGATTAGTTCTGAGATCTTTCTCTGTTCCCTTGATCTACGTGTGTATTTTCATGCCAATGCTATACTGTATTGATTTCTCTATCTTTGAGTTTATCTTAAAATACAGATCTGGAATTGTGATACCTCCAGCTTTGATCTTTCTCAATATTTCTTTGGCTCTTCAGGATCTTTTGTGGTTCTACACAAATTCTGTTCTGTTAAAAAAAAATGCTTTTTTTATTTTGATAAGGATTGCATTGAATCTGTAGATTGCTTTGGGTAGCATGGACATTTTAATAATATTAATTTTTCCAACCAATGAATATTGAATATCTTTCCATTTGTTTGTGTCATATTCAATTTCTTTCATCAATGTTTTATAGTTTTCAGAGCAAAGATCTTTTACCTTCTTGGCTAAGTTTTTCCCTAGGCAAAATTTTTAGCACAATTATAAATGAACTTTTTTGGGTGGTCCTGGGTGGTACAGTCAGTTAAACATCTGACTCTTGGTTTCAGCTCAGGTCCTGATCTCAGGGTCATGGGATTGAACCCTGTATCGGGCTCCTTGCTCAGTACAGAGTGTGTTTGAGACTCTCCTTCCCCTGCTCACTCTCTCAAATAAATAAATAAATATTTTTAAATGAAATAAAAATTAAAAATAAATGAAATTGTTTTCCTAATTTCTCTTTATGCTATTTCATTATTAGCATATAAAAACATTACTGGGGGTACCTGGGTGGCCCAGTCAGTTAAGTGTAGGACTTTTGGTTTCAGCTCAGGTCATGATCTCAGGGTAGTGTGATCAAGTCCACATTGGGCTCCACACACATCATGGAGTATGCTTGTCTCTCTCCCTCTGCCCCTCCTCATGCCCAAACTCTCTCTTCTCTCTATCTTTAATAAAATAAATAAATAAAATCTTTTTAAAAAGAAACATTACTGAATCTCTGTATTAATTTTGTATCCTGAATCTTAACTGAATTCACTTATTATTTTCAATCATTTTGGGGGGGGGAGTGAAGTCTTTAGGATTTTCTATGTAGAGTATCATATCATGTGCAAATAGTGGCAGTTTAACTCATTCCTTATCAAAATGGCTGCCTCATTTTCTCCTTGTCTGATTGAGTTCATATCTTTAAAACATAAAGAATCATTTTTTATTGAAGCATAATTAACATATGGTGCTATATTAGTTTCAGATGTACAATATAATAATTCTACAGTTCTGTTCATTCCTCAGTGCTCAATAGCATAAGTGTACTCTAAATCACTTTTATCTATTTGTCTGATCCACCTACCCACCTCCATTCTGATGACCACCAGTTTATTCTATGCATTTAAAAGTCTGCCATGGGGTGCGTGGGTGACTCAGTCAGTTAAGTGTCTGCCTTTGGTTCAGGTCATGATCTCAGGGTCCTGGGATTGAGCCTTGTATCAGGATCTCTGCTCAGTGGGGAGTCTGCATCTCCCTCTCCCTTGCCCTCATTCATGCTCTCTCTCACTATCTCTCTCTCTATCTCTCAAATAATTAAATATAATCTTCTAAAAAATAAAAGAAAAATATTACTCTGGAGTGTCTGGGTGGCTCAGTCATTAAGCACCGGCCTTCACCTCAGGTCCTTGGATTGAGCCCCATGTCAAGCTCCCTGCTCCATGGGGAGCCTGCTTTTCTCTCTCCCACTCCCCCTGCTTGTGTTTTCTCTCTATCTTTCTCTCTCTTTTTCTCTGTCAAATACATAAATTAAATATTTTAAAAATATAAAAAATAAAAGTCTATCTTGGTAGGAATATGGGGACACCCAGGGGCTGGCTGGGAGCAGTGGAGAGAGTGGAGGTAGTGGAGAGTCATCGGGGGAACTCAGAAGTGGAGGTGGTGCTTCCTTCCAACACTGCCATATCCACCCTTCCATGCCATCAAGGAGCCACTCTTCTGTTTGTAAAGATGAGCCAAAGGAAAGAAAAAAACACAAGGGTTTTAATCCTTCTCAGCCTGTAGAGATTGAAAAGACTGTGATTTTTTTCCAGTGGGAAGATGAAAAGTTGTCAGGGGCTAGATTTGCTGCCCAAGAAGCTCATAACCAAAGATGTCAGACTCCTCTATCCTGAGCACAGTGTGGGGAAAGTTACATGAAGTTTGTTGGGTTACCCTTGTCTCAGAGAAAGTTTTGTCAAAGATGTCAGCAGTTGCTTTTGCCAGATGATTGAGAAAAGCATCATGAGCATCAGGTAGTAGGTGATATTTCTATCACCCAATTGAAAACACACAGTCAACTTTGTTATTCCATTGAAAAACAGAAAGACAAATACCCAGTATTTGTTTGCTGATAGGAGCTTTCAGTTCTTAATAGAGCTACTTTCTACCCTTGGATTTAGAAGAGTACTATGAGTTGGAACACCAAGATTGCATGAGCTGATCATGTTGAAAGCATCAGGTGACAAGAAGTCTAACATTAGGGGCACCTGGGTGGCTCAGTGGGTTAAAGCCTCTGCCTTCAGCTCAGGTCATGATCCCAAGGTCCTGGGATCGAACCCCGAGTCGGGCTCTCTGCTCATCGGGGAGCCTGCTTCCTCCTCTCTCTCTGCCTGCCTCTCTGCCTACTTGTGATCTCATTAAAAAAAAAAAAAGAAGTCTAACATTAAAAGCCTTTTATTGGATGCTGATTTTTATATTCATAGTTTCTAGTGGAAGATAGGTTTTGCCACTATAGCATTTTTTTTAGAATTTTTAATCGTTTTTATTTTTTATTTTTTATAAACATATAATATATTTTTATCCCCAGGGGCACAGGTCTGTGAATCGCCCGGTTTACACACTTCACAGCACTCACCAAAGCACATACTCTCCCCAATGTATACAGCCATCAAAAGAAATGAAATCTTGCCATTAGCAACAACGTGGATGGAACTAGAGCATATCATGCTTAGCGAAATAAGTCAAGCAGAGAAAGACAACTATCATATGATCTCCCTGATATGAGGAAGTGGTGATGCAACATGGGGGCTTAAGGGGGTAGGAGAAGAATAAATGAAGCCATTATAGCATGTTTAATAATCATGTCTTTGATAGAAAGACTGCGTTTGAAGTATGAAGAACATTTTCATGGGAAGATAAAGGTGAGGGAGTCATTATGGTGACAGATCCTCCTTTTGGTGGTTTTGCTGAACCTCTGGTTATTACATTCAAGAAATAAATTGCTCTGTGGAAATAAGATCAAAACCAAGAAAACCAACCACCCATATTCTGGATTTTTCCCCCTAATTTTTTCAATCCCAAAGTTGTCTGTTTTTTCCAAGCTCCTGCATGCTGAATTACCAGATAGATTATGCTAATCATATACCTTATACACATGGAAAGACAGGTTGAAAACAGTCTCCTGTGCATATTTTCACCAATATTCCAACCAGCAAAATAATCCTTCCTATTGAAGAAGGGTACAGATTTTGCCTCTGTGTTAATGATGTTTCCTAGAAAATCAACACTGTGAGCACTGTAATGCTTATACATCCAAGGATGACAAGAATGGAACCATTGCTTTTCCTGCATAAAGTGTCTAAAACCTTACTGGATCCACTGTAGCATTTGCAGTCATTGTGCTCTTCCAGATCATTCTCACATGGGCCCCAAAGATGGCTGCTTTATTTGTGGTGAATTAGGTAACAAAAGTAGTACTTGTCCTAACATCTCTACATCTAAGAAAGTGAACAAAGCTATCAACATGCAGAAGCAAAGAAAAAGTAGTAAGATGAAAATGGAGACCACTAAAGGACAATCCATGAATCATACATCTGTTACAAGGAAGAAAAAAAGGAGAGAAAGAGCCCATCTATATCTTTGCTCTTAAATATCCAGTCACTTGAGAATAAAGAAAGATTTAAACTCCAATCTTTAATGCCATTTTCTGAAAGTGCCAAACTAGACTTAAATTCTGTCACTTTCAAGGGTATGCCTTTCAGAGGTATGCATCTTCCTAAGTGAGATAATAAGCAGGTAGTATTTGCTGGTTTATGGCCCACTCAGCAACCTCTATGATGACTTGGAGAGTTGTTCCATTCTTAGCTGGTTTACCATCTCTCTGTGTGTGCTTTTTTCTCTCCTTAAATCTCTCCCAATCATATTATTTTGGCCTCTTTTGAAAAATGGCCATACAGCATTCTTTTGCAGAAAGTATCAGAAGAAAAATAAAAGTGAAAACTTAAGGTTTTGTTTACATTGAACAAGAGTATGTTTAATTAGGGAGGAGTCAAGATGGCAGAGAAGTAGCAGGCCGAGACTACTTCAGCTAGCCAGAGATCAGCTAGATAGCTTATCTAAAGATTGCAAACACCTGAAAATCCATCAGCAGATCGAAGAGAAGAAGAACAGCAATTCTGGAAACAGAAAAACAACCACTTTCTGAAAGGTAGGACCGGCGGAGAAGTGAATCCAAAGCGACGGGAAGATAGACCCTGGGGGGAGGGGCCGGCTCCCGGCAAGCTGCGGAGCAACCGCGCACAAAATCAGGACTTTTAAAAGTCTGTTCCGCTCAGGGACATTGCTCCAGAGGCTACCCGGGGCAAAGCCCACACGGGGTCAGCGTGGCCTCAGGTCCCGCAGGGTCACAGAAGGATCGGGGGTGTCTGAGTGTCGCAGAGCTTGCGGGTATTGGAACGGGAAAGCTGGCTACAGAGACAGAGCCGACAGTAAGCTCGCAGCTCGGGGTGACCTTGAACCGGTCGCAGGCTCGGTGAGCTCGGAGCGCGGCCGGAGGTCAGGCAGACGGGAGTGACTGGGCGCTGTTCTCTGAGGGCGCACTTAGGAGTGCGGCCCTGGGCTCTCGGCTCCTCCGGGCCGGAGACCAGGAGGCCGCCATTTGTATTCCCGTCCTCCGGAACTCTACGGAAAGCGCTCAGGGAACAAAAGCTCCTGAAAGCAAACCCAAGCGGATTACTCACCCCGGGACCGGGTAAAAGCGGTGCAATTCCGCCTGGGGCAAAGACACTTGAGAATCACTACAACAGGCCCCTCCCCCAGAAGATCAACAAGAAATCCAGTGGAGACCAAGTTCACCTACCAAAGAGTACGGTTTCAATACCAAGGAGAGCAGCAGAATTCTAGAGGAGGAGAAAGCAAAGCACGGAACTCATGGCTTTTTCCCTGTGATTTTTTTTAGTCTTGCGGTTAATTTAATTTTTTTCTTTTTTTTTTTTTTCTTCTTTTTTTTTTGCCTTCGGGTAAATTTTTTATTTTTTTTAACTGTTACCTTTTTCTTTTTTAACGATTTTTTACTAGTTTATCTAATATATATATTTTTTCTTTTTTATATTTTTCTTAGGTGTTTTCTTTTTTTTTTTAATTCTTTTCTTTTTTTTTTTTTCTCTTTTTTCTTTTTTTTTTTTCTTCCTTTTTGAACCCCTTTTTATCCCCTTTATCCCCCCTCACGATTTTGGATCTCTTCTAATTTGGTTAAAGCATATTTTCCTGGGGTTGTTGCCACCCTTTTAGTATTTTACTTGCCCCTTCATATACTCTTATCTGGACAAAATGACAAGACGGAAAAATTCAACACAAAAAAAAGAACAAGAGGCAGTACCGAAGGCTAGGGACCTAATCAATACAGACATTGGTAATATGTCAGATCTAGAGTTCAGAATGACAATTCTCAAGGTTCTAGCCGGGCTAGAAAAAGGCATAGAAGATATTAGAGAAACCCTCTCGAGAGATATAAAAGCCCTTTCTGGAGAAATAAAAGAACTAAAATCTAACCAAGTTGAAATCAAAAAAGCTATTAATGAGGTGCAATCAAAAATGGAGGCTCTCACTGCTAGGATAAATGAGGCAGAAGAAAGAATTAGTGATATAGAAGACCAAATGACAGAGAATAAAGAAGCTGAGCAAAAGAGGGACAAACAGCTACTGGACCATGAGGGGAGAATTCGAGAGATAAGTGACACCATTAGACGAAACAACATTAGAATAATTGGGATTCCAGAAGAAGAAAAAGAGAGAGGGGAGCAGAAAGTATACTAGAGAGAATTATTGGGGAGAATTTCCCCAATATGGCAAAGGGAACGAGCATCAAAATTCAGGAGGTTCAGAGAACGCCCCTCAAAATCAATAAGAATAGGCCCACACCCCGTCACCTAATAGTAAAATTTACAAGTCTCAGTGACAAAGAGAAAATCCTGAAAGCAGCCCGGGAAAAGAAGTCTGTAACATACAATGGTAAAAATATTAGATTGGCAGCTGACTTATCCACAGAGACCTGGCAGGCCAGAAAGAGCTGGCATGATATTTTCAGAGCACTAAATGAGAAAAACATGCAGCCCAGAATACTATATCCAGCTAGGCTATCATTGAAAATAGAAGGAGAGATTAAAAGCTTCCAGGACAAACAACAACTGAAAGAATTTGCAAACACCAAACCAGCTCTACAGGAAATCTTGAAAGGGGTCGTCTAAGCAAAGAGAGATCCTACAAGTGGTAGATCAGAAAGGAACAGAGACCATATACAGTAACAGCCACCTTACAGGCAATACAATGGCCCTAAATTCATATCTCTCAATAGTTACCCTGAATGTTAATGGGCTAAATGCCCCTGTCAAAAGACACAGGGTATCAGAATGGATAAAAAAACAAAACCCATCTATATGTTGCCTCCAAGAAACACATTTTAAGCCCGAAGACACCTCCAGACTTAAAGTGAGGGGGTGGAAAAGAATTTACCATGCTAATGGACATCAGAAGAAAGCAGGAGTGGCAATCCTTATATCAGATCAATTAGATTTTAAGCCAAAGACTATAATAAGAGATGAGGAAGGACACTATATCATACTCAAAGGGTCTGTCCAACAAGAAGATTTAACAATTTTAAATATCTATGCCCCCAACGTGGGAGCAGCCAACTATATAAACCAATTAATAACAAAATCAAAGAAACACATCAACAATAATACAATAATAGTAGGGGACTTTAACACTCCCCTCACTGAAATGGACAGATCATCCAAGCAAAAGATCAGCAAGGAAATGAAGGCCTTAAACGACACACTGGACCAGATGGACATCACATATATATTCAGAACATTTCATCCCAAAGCAACAGAATACACATTCTTCTCTAGTGCACATGGGACATTCTCCAGAATAGATCACATCCTCGGTCCTAAATCAGGACTCAACCGGTATCAAAAGATTGGGATCATTCCCTGCATATTTTCAGACCACAATGCTCTAAAGCTAGAACTCAACCACAAAAGGAAGTTTGAAAAGAACCCAAATACATGGAGACTAAACAGCATCCTTCTAAAGAATGAATGGGTCAACCGGGAAATTAAAGAAGAATTGAAAAAAATCATGGAAACAAATGATAATGAAAATACAACGGTTCAAAATCTGTGGGACACAACAAAGGCAGTCCTGAGAGGAAAATATATAGCGGTACAAGCCTTTCTCAAGAAACAAGAAAGGTCTCAGGTACACAATCTAACCCTACACCTAAAGGAGCTGGAAAAAAGAACAAGAAAGAAACCCTAAGCCTAGCAGGAGAAGAGAAATCATAAAGATCAGAGCAGAAATCAATTAAATAGAAACCAAAAAAACAATAGAACAAATCAACGAAAGTAGGAGCTGGTTCTTTGAAAGAATTAATAAAATTGATAAACCCCTGGCCCGACTTATCAAAAAGAAAAGAGAAAGGACCCAAATAAATAAAATCATGAATGAAAGAGGAGAGATCACAACTAACACCAAAGAAATACAAACTATTATAAGAACATACTATGAGCAACTCTACGCCAATAAATTTGACAATCTGGAAGAAATAGATGCATTTCTAGAAACATATAAACTACCACAACTGAACCAGGATGAAATAGAAAGCCTGAACAGACCCATAACCAGTAAGGAGATTGAAACAGTCATTAAAAATCTCCAAACCAACAAAAGCCCAGGGCCAGACGGCTTCCCGGGGGAATTCTACCAAACATTTAAAGAAGAACTAATTCCTATACTCCTGAAACTGTTCCAAAAAATAGAAATGGAAGGAAAACTTCCAAACTCATTTTATGAGGCCAGCATCACCATGATCCCAAAACCAGGCAAGGATCCCACCAAAAAAGAGAGCTATAGACCAATATCCTTGATGAACACAGATGCGAAAATACTCAACAAAATACTAGCCAATAGGATTCAACAGTACATTAAAAAGATTATTCACCACGACCAAGTGGGATTTATTCCAGGGCTGCAAGGTTGGTTCAACATCCGCAAATCAGTCAATGTGATACAACACATCAATAAAAGAAAGAACAAGAACCATATGATACTCTCAATAGATGCTGAAAAAGCATTTGACAAAGTACAGCATCCCTTCCTGATCAAAACTCTTCAAAGTGTAGGGATAGAGGGCACATACCTCAATATCATCAAAGCCATCTATGAAAAACCCACCGCAAATATCATTCTCTATGGAGAAAAACTGAAAGCTTTTCCGCTAAGGTCAGGAACACAGCAGGGATGTCCATTATCACCACTGCTATTCAACATAGTACTAGAGGTCCTAGCCTCAGCAATCAGACAACAAAAGGAAATTAAAGGCATCCAAATCGGCAAAGAAGAAGTCAAATTATCACTCTTCGCAGATGATATGATACTATATGTGGAAAACCCAAAAGACTCCACTCCAAAACTGCTAGAACTTATACAGGAATTCAGTAAAGTGTCAGGATATAAAATCAATGAACAGAAATCAGTTGCATTTCTCTACACCAACAGCAAGACAGAAGAAAGGGAAATTAAGGAGTCAATCCCATTTACAATTGCACCCAAAACCATAAGATACCTAGGAATAAACCTAACCAAAGAGGCACAGAATCTATACTCAGAAAACTATAAAGTACTCATGAAAGAAATTGAGGAAGACACAAAGAAATGGAAAAATGTTCCATGCTCCTGGATTGGAAGAATAAATATTGTGAAAATGTCTATGTTACCTAAAGCAATCTACACATTTAATGCAATTCCTATCAAAGTACCATCCATCTTTTTCAAAGAAATGGAACAAATAATTCTAAAATTTATATGGAACCAGAAAAGACCTCGAATAGCTAAAGAGATATTGAAAAAGAAAGCCAACGTTGGTGGCATCACAATCCCAGACTTCAAGCTCTATTACAAAGCTGTCATCATCAAGACAGCATGGTACTGGCACAAAAACAGACACATAGATCAATGGAACAGAATAGAGAGCCCAGAAATAGACTCTCAACTCTATGGTCAACTAATCTTCGACAAAGCAGGAAAGAATGTCCAATGGAAAAAAGACAGCCTCTTCAATAAATGGTGGTGGGAAAATTGGACAGCCACATGCAGAAAAATGAAATTGGACCATTTCCTTACACCACACACAAAAATAGACTCAAAATGGATGAAGGACCTCAATGTGCGAAAGGAATCCATCAAAATCCTTGAGGAGAACACAGGCAGCAACCTCTTCGACCTCAGCCGCAGCAACATCTTCCTAGGAACAACAAAAAAGGCAAGGGAAGCAAGGGAAAAAATGAACTATTGGGATTTCATCAAGATCAAAAGCTTTTGCACAGCAAAGGAAACAGTTAACAAAATCAAAAGACAACTGACAGAATGGGAGAAGATATTTGCAAATGACATATCAGATAAAGGACTAGTGTCCAGAATCTATAAAGAACTTAGCAAACTCAACACCCAAAGAACAAATAATCCAATCAAGAAATGGGCAGAGGACATGAGCAGACATTTCTGCAAAGAAGACATCCAGATGGCCAACAGACACATGAAAAAGTGCTCCATATCACTCAGCATCAGGGAAATACAAATCAAAACCACAATAAGATATCACCTCACACCAGTCAGAATGGCTAAAATCAACATGTCAGGAAATGACAGATGCTGGCGAGGATGCGGAGAAAGGGGAACCCTCCTACACTGTTGGTGGGAATGCAAGCTGGTGCAACCTCTCTGGAAAACAGCATGGAGGTTCCTCAAAATGTTGAAAATAGAACTGCCCTATGACCCAGCAATTGCACTATTGGGTATTTACCCTAAAGATACAAACGTAGTGATCCAAAGGGGCACGTGTACTCGAATGTTTATAGTAGCAATGTCCACAATAGCCAAACTATGGAAAGAACCTAGATGTCCATCAACAGATGAATGGATCAAGAAGATGTGGTATATATACACAATGGAATACTATGCAGCCATCAAAAGAAATGAAATCTTGCCATTTGGGACAACATGGATGGAACTAGAGCGTATCATGCTTAGCGAAATAAGTCAAGCAGAGAAAGACAACTATCATATGATCTCCCTGATATGAGTAAGTGGTGATGCAACATGGAGGCTTAAGTGGGTACGAGAAGAATAAATGAAAGAAGATGGGATTGGGAGGGAGACAAACCATAAATGACTCTTAATCTCACAAAACAAACTTAGGGTTGCTGGGGGGAGGGGTTTTGGGAGAAGGGGGTGGGATTATGGACATTGGGGAGGGTATGTGCTTTGGTGAGTGCTATGAAGTGTGTAAACCTGGTGATTCGCAGACCTGTACCCCTGGGGATAAAAATATATGTTTAGAAAAAAATAAAAAATTTAAAAAATAATTTTAAAAAAAGAGTATGTTTAATTAGATACAGAAATGTTTTTTTAAGATACAGAAATGTTTTAAGTTAAACATCAAAATATTGTATGATGACTTAAAACTCACTTTCAAAGAAAAGTATAATGAATAATTATTTATAGACAAAATCTGATAGAAAGAATTTTGGCAAAGGTAGTCTAAAGATATAAAGCTTATAACTATGATTTTATTATTAAACATTTGTTTTTCAAAAAAGGCTGTTTGTCTTTTTTGTTTTCTTTGTTCAATTGCTTTCTTAAATCCCATGGTATGGGAGTTACTAAAAAAATTTTTCCAAAAATAGGGGCCCTTGGGTGGCTCAGTCAGTTAAGTGTCTGACTTCATTCGGCTTGGGTCATAATCTCAGGGTCCTGGGATTGAGCCTAAAGTTGGGCTCTCCATTCATCAAGGAGTCTACTTCTCTCTGTCTCCCTCTACCCCTCCCTCCACTCATGCCCCCTTTCTCTCTCTCTCTCTCTCTCTCTCTCTCCCCTCAAATAAATAAATAAAATCTTTTAAAAGTTTTTAATAGAATTATCAAATATTCTGAAAATTCCATTACTGGTTATTTCTCCCAAAGAAAATAAAAACACTAATTCATAAAGATATATGCACCCTTATGGTTATCATAACATTATTTACAATAGCCAAGATATGGAAGAGCTCAAGAGCTCCTCAATAGATGAATAGATTAAAAAAAAAAAAAGATGTAAATATATTGGGGCACCCGGTGGCTCAGTGGGTTAAAGCCTCTGCCTTCAGCCCAGGTCATGATCCCAGAGTCCTGTGATCAAGCCCCACATCAGGCTCTCTGCTCCGCTCTCTTCCCCCCTCTCTCTACCTGCCTCTCTGCCTACTTGTGATCTGTCTGTCAAATAAATAAATAACATCTTTAAAAAAAAGATGTGGATATATACATATACAATGGAATATTACCCAGCATAAAAAAAGATAAGATCTCACCATTTTCAAAATTTAGATGACCTAGAAGGTGTAATGCTAAGTGAAGTAACTCAGTCAGAAAAATAAACAGATTGTATGATTTCACTCATATGTGGAATTCCAGAAACAAAACAAATGAGCAAACAAAGGAAAAGAAAGGAATCTTTTTAATATAACCACCATACTGTAGCATATCTAAAGATTTAACAATAATTTTAACATAAATCCAAACTATTAAAATTTCCCCATTTTTTCACAATTTTTAATATTTTTTTTACTTGAAAGAAGGTTTTTTTCAGTTTTTATTTAAATTCCATTAGTTAAAATATAACATAAGATTAGTTTCAGGTATACAATTTAGTGATTCCACGCTTTGATAAAATACCCAGTGCTCATCACAGGAAGTGCACTCGTTAATCCCATCACCAATTTAACCATTCCCCCACCCACTGATACTCTGGTAACCATAAGTCTGTTCTCTATAGTTAAGAGATATGTTGACAAATTCTCCCTCTAAAGCTACTTTTTTGAGACTTTTTTCATGAATGGATGTTATACCTTGTCAAATGCTTTTTCTGCATCTATTGAAATGAGCATATGGTTCTTATCCTTTCTCTTATTAATGTGGTATATCACACTGATTTCTTTTTGTGAATATTGAACCACACTTGCAAGCTAGGAATAAATCCCACTTGATCCTGGTAAATGATTCTTTTAATGTACTGTTGGATTCAGTTTGCCAGTATTTTATTGAGAATTTTGCATATATGGGGCATTTCAGTGGCTCAGATGGTTAAGCATTTGACGTTTGATTTCAGCCTAGGTCATGATCTCAGAGTGGTGTGATCAAGCACCACATCAAGCTCTGCACTAGGTGTGGAGCCTGCTAAGATTCTTTCTCTCCCTTTCTTAAAAAAAGGTGGGGAGGGCAATGTAGCAAGATGGTTGGAGAGTAGAGGGACTTCATTTCATTGGGTCACTTAAATTTAGCTAGGTAACTGTCAAACCATTCTGAACACCCATGAATTCAGGCTGATATGTAAGAAAAAATATCTGGAACTCTACAAGGTGAAAACCAACCACTTTTTGCAAGGTAGGAGGTGTGAAGTAGTGAATCTGAGGGGATATATTGGAAAATAAACAGAGGGGGGAGGGACCCTCCATAAGCTGGCTACTGGAAAGTGATATAGCCCCAGAGGGCAAAATTGAAACCCTTAGAAATCTGCCCCAGTGAGAGACATTCCTGCCTGAAAGGTGCTCAGGTGGTGAAAAGTTGAAGTCTAGGTAGGTCAGTGTGGTGCCAGGATATGTGGAGTCACAGAAATACCGAGAGTGCTTGAGCCAGTGGAGTTCCCAAGTATTGAAGCCAGGAAACTGGTTAAGGTAGGGGAGTCCTAGTGGGGGCTTTCAGCTCTGTTCATCTTTTTACTCTGTGGTAAAGGCCTCCCGGATGTCTTCCACTCTTTTCTCAATCCAATTGAGTGTCCTTACAATTGCTGGTTTAAATTCTCCATCAGACATGTTACTTATATCTGTTTCACTTAGATCTCTGGCCATGGCCTTATCTTTTTCTTCATTTAGAATGAATTCCTCCATGTTCATATTTTGTCTAAGTCTGTGCTCTCTTCTCTGTGTTAAAAAAAAAAAAAAGCCATATATGTTTCCCACTCCTGATAGTAATGGCTCTATGTAGAAGAGTTCCATAGTGCCCCAGGCCTAGTGCTTCAGGGAGTGTCTCTGGTGTGTGTTGTGTTGTGTTGTGTTGTGTTGTGTTGTGTTGTGTTTTGCAGCTCTATTTTTCAGGTCAGTCATCCACAGAGGCTCCTCTTGCCTGTAGTGGGCAGTGTTGGGTTCTTGCACAGAATGTGGTGAGGGTTTTTTGTTGTTGTTGTTGTTTTTTCCTGGGCATTTTTGTTTTGTTTATTGGGTTTTTTTTCTAATTTAAATTTTTTATTTTTTATAAACATATATTTTTATCCCCAGGGCTACAGGTCTGTGAATCACCAGGTTTACACACTTCATAGCACTCACCAAAGCACATACCCTCCCCAATGTCCATAATCCCACCCCCTTCTCCCAAAACCCCTCCCCCCAGCAACCCTAAGTTTGTTTTGTGAGATTAAGAGTCACTTATGGTTTGTCTCCCTCCCAATCCCATCTTGTTTCATTGATTCTTCTCCTACCCACTTAAGCCCCCATGTTGCATCACCACTTCCTCATATCAGGGAGATCATATGATAGTTGTCTTTCTCTGCTTGACTTATTTCGCTAAGCATGATACGCTCTAGTTCCATCCATGTTGTCCCAAATGGCAAGATTTCATTTCTTTTGATGGCTGCATAGTATTCCATTGTGTATATATACCACATCTTCTTGATCCATTCATCTGTTGATAGACATCTAGGTTCTTTCCATAGTTTGGCTATTGTGAACATTGCTGTTATAAACATTCGGGTGCACGTGCCCCTTTGGATCACTACGTTTGTATCTTTAGGGTAAATACCCAATAGTGCAATTGCTGGGTCATAGGGCAGTTCTATTTTCAACATTTTGAGGAACCTCCATGCTGTTTTCCAGAGTGGCTGCACCAGCTTGCATTCCCACCAACAGTGTAGGAGGGTCCCCTTTCTCCGCATCCTCGCCAGCATCTGTCATTTCCTGACTTGATGATTTTAGCCATTCTGACTGGTGTGAGGTGATATCTCATTGTGGTTTTGATTTGTATTTCCCTGATGCCGAGTGATATGGAGCACTTTTTCATGTGTCTGTTGGCCATCTGGATGTCTTCTTTGCAGAAATGTCTGTTCATGTCCTCTGCCCATTTCTTGATTGGATTATTTGTTCTTTGGGTGTTGAGTTTGCTAAGTTTGTTGTTGTTGTTTTTTGTTTGTTTGTTTGTTTGTTTTAAATTAAATTTATTTCCCTCCCAAACCATAAGTGACTCTTAATCTCACAAAAGAAACTGAGGGTTGCTGGGGGGAGGGGGTTTGGGAGAAGGGGGTGGGAATATGGACATTGGGGAGGGTATGTGCTTTGGTGAGTGCTTTGAAGTGTGTAAACCTGGTGATTCACAGACCTGTACCCCTGGGGATAAAAATATATGTTTATAAAAAATAAATTTAAAAAAAAATAAATAAAATAAAATAAATTTATTTATTTTCAGCATAACATTATTCATTATTTTTTCACCACACCCAGTGCTCCATGCAATCCGTGCCCTCTATAGTACCCACCACCTGGTACCCCAACCTCCCACACCCCCGCCACTTCAAAGCCCTCAGATTGTTTTTCAGAGTCCATAGTCTCTCATGGTTCACCTCCCCTTCCAATTTCCCCCAACTCCCTTCTCCTCTCTAACACCCCTTGTCCTCCATGCTATTTGTTATGCTCCACAAATAAGTGAAACCATATGATAATTGACTCTCTCTGCTTGACTTATTTCACTCAGCATAATCTCTTCCAGTCCTGTCCATGTTGCTACAAAAGTTGGGTATTCGTCCTTTCTGATGGAGGCATAATACTCCATAGTGTATATGGACCACATCTTCCTTATCCATTCGTCCGTTGAAGGGCATCTTGGTTCTTTCCACAGTTTGGCGACCGTGGCCATTGCTGCTATAAACATTGGGGTACAGATGGCCCTTCTTTTCACGACATCTGTATCTTTGGGGTATATACCCAGGTGTGCAATTGCAGGGTCATAGGGAAGTTCTATTTTTAATTTTTTGAGTAATCTCCACACTGTTCTCCAAAGAGGCTGCACCAACCTGCATTCCCACCAACAGTGTAAGAGGGTTCCCCTTTCTCCACATCTCCTCCAAGACATGTTGTTTCCTGTCTTGTTAATTTTGGCCATTCTAACTGGTGTAAGGTGATATCTCAATGTGGTTTTAATTTGAATCTCCCTGAAGGCTAGTGATAGTGAACATTTTTCCATGTGTCTGTTAGCCATTTGAATGTGGTGAGTTTTAACTAGGTTTGCTCTGGTCCACTTGTTAAACAAGTCTTCATACTACTTCCACTAGAACTGAAGCCCTGCAGAACACTCTTGTTGGGAGACATGGTGTGGGCAGGTTTTGTGCATCATCTGGGGAAGAAGTCAGCTGCACTGGGACTGAGGCAAGCTTAACTGAGAAAAGCAATACCACCACAGGGCAGGGGGGTGGGAATTGGCATAAAGAATTTAGACAGCCTGTGTGGGCACTGTGCTGTTTCCCACAGGTGGCTCTGTGTTATGCTGAGGGAGAGAGAAATGGCACCAACCAGCTCCTTTGTTCCTGGAGAGGTGTCTCCATGAGTGCTGTCTCTCAGCGATGCACTCTAAGAGCAAACTATCCTTCCACCCCCACACAGTGTGCCCCAAGAGTTCTTCAAATTGGTTACCCCACCACTTGCCCACGGGTTTTTTGCCTGCCTTCTCTCCAGGAGTAGGGCAGTGCCCTCAGGGCTCTATCTCAGCCAAGCCTGCTGACCTTTAAAATTTCAGACTTTAAGGCTCACTTTTTGCAAGAACTCACAAAAATAAGCCCTTCTGGTTTGCCCAGCTAATGGCTGGGAGAGATGTTCTCCTTCTTTGTTCCTCTGTGTGATTTATACTCTCTCTTGCCCTTCTCTTCAACTACATCTCCCTCCTCTATAGCCCCCCCAACCCATTTTTCCCCTAAACCACATCTCTGCACTTAACTTCTTTTTTTCTCAGCTACTTTTGTTTTTATTTTTTTCCAAGTTTTTATTTAAATTCAAATTAATTTGCACACACTGTAGTACTGGTTCCAGGAGTAGAATTTAGTGACTCATCACTTATATATAACACCCAGGGCTCATCACAAGTGTCCTCATTGATGTCCAACATCCGTTTAACACATCCTTCACCCACCTCCCTTCCAGCAACCTTAACTTCGTTCTGAATAATTAAGAGTGTCTTATGGTTTGCCTCCCTCCCTACTTTTATCTTATTCTATTTTTCCTTCCCTTCCCCTATATTCATCTGTTTTGTATCTAAAATTCCACATATGAGTGAAATCATATAGTGTTTGTCTTTCACTTAACATAATACACTCTAATTCCATCCACGTCATTGCAAATAACAAAATTTCATTCTTTTTGATGGCTGAATAATATCGAATTGCATATACATATATACCACATCTTGTTTATCCACTTATCAGTAATGGACACTGGGGTTCTCCACATAGTTTAGCTACTGTTCACAATGCAGCTATAAACATTAGGGTGCATGTATCCTTTTGAATCTATATTTTTGTATCCTTTGGATAGATACCTAGTAGTAAAATTGCTGAATCACACAGCAGTTCTACTGTAACATTTTTTAAAGATTTTATTATTTATTTTTTTATTTATTTGAGAGAGAGAAAGAGCATGAGTGGGGGAAGGGTCATAGGGGGATGGAGAGTGAGGAGGAGAAAGAATCTCAAGCAGACTCCACCATGAGCGCAGAGGCTAACACAGGGCTCGACTGACATGTCCCTGAGCCCATGACCTAATCCAAAACCAAAAGCTGGACACTTAATATAGTGAGTTATCCAGGTACCTCTACTTTTAACTTTTTCAGGAACCCACATACTGTTTTCTAAAGTTGCTACAACAGTTTTAATTCCCAACAACAGTCCATGAGGGCTCCCCATTTCTCTTCATCCTCAACCAACACCTGTTGTTTCCTGTGTTGTTAACTTTAGCCATTCTGAAGGGTATGTGGTGGTATCTCATTTTGGTTTTGGTTTGTATTTCCCTGATGATGAGTGATGTTGAGCATCTTTTTATGTGCCTGCTAACCATCTGGATGTCTTCTTTAGAAAAATGTATGTTCATGTCTTCTGCCCATTTCTTAACTGGATTATTTGTTTTGGGGGTGTTGAGTTTGATAAGTTCTTCATAGGTTTTGGATACTAACCCTTTATCAGACATGTCATTTGCAAATATTTTCTCCCTTCTGAAAGCTGCCTTTTAGTTTTGTGGATTGTTTCCTTCACAGTGCAGGAGATTTTATCTTGATGAAGCTCCAATAGTTCATTTTTGCTTTTGTTTCCCATGCAAGTAGCAATATGTCTAGTAAGAATTGGCTGCAGCTGAGGTCAAAGAGGTTGCTGCCCATGTTCTCCTCTAGAATTGTGATGGATTCCTGTCTCACATTTAGGTCTTTCATTTATTTTGAATTTATTTTTGTTTGTGTGTAAAAATGTGATCCAGTTTCACACTCATGCATGTTGCTGTCCAGTTGTCCCAACACCATTTGTTGGAGAGACTGGCTTTTTTCCATTGGATATCCTTTCCTGCTTCATTGAAGGTCAGTTGACCATATAGCTGTGGGTCCATTTCTGGATTCTCTATTCTGTTCCATTGACTTATATGTCTGTTTTTGTGCCAGTACCATGCTGTCTTGATGATTACAGCTTCGTACCATAGCTTAAAGTCTGGAATTGTGATGTCTCCAGCTTTGGTTTGTAACATTCCCTTGGCTGTTTGGGGTCTTTCGTGGTTCTGTACAAATTGTAGGGTTATTTGTTCTAGCTCTGTGAAAAATGCTGGTGATATTTTGATAAGGATTGCATTTAATGTGTAGATTAATTTGGGTAGTATAGACATTTTAACAGTATTTGTTCTTCCAATCCATAAGCATGGAATGTTTTTCCATTTCTTCGTGCCTTCCTCAATTTCTTTCATAAGTGTTCTGTACTTCTCAGCACACAGATCCTTTACTTCTTTGGTTAGGTTTATTTCTAGGCATCATGGTTTTTGGTGAAATTGGGAATGGGACTGATTCCTCAATTTCTCTTTCTGCTGCTTCATTATTGTTGTATAAATATGCAACAGACTCCTCTACATTGATTCTATATCCTGCAACTTTGCTGAAATCCTGTACCAGTTTTAGCAATATGTTGGTGAAGTCCTTGGGGTTTTCTACATAAAGCATCATGTCATATGCAAAGGGTGAAATTTTGGCTTCTTCCTTGCTGATTTGGATGCCTTCTATTTCTTTTTATTACCCGATGGCTAAGGCTAGGACTTCCAGTACTATGTTGAACAAGTGGTGAGAGTGGACATCATTGTCATGTTCCTGACATTAGGGGGAAAGCTCTCAGTTTTCCTCACTGACAGTGATTTAGCTGTGGGTCTTTCATATAAGGCCATATAAGGTACATTTCTTCTATCCTTACTTTCTTAAAAGTTTTTATCAAGAGAGAATGCTGTACTTCATCAAATGCTTTTTTTCCTGCATCTATTGAGGCAATCATACAGTTCTTGTCCTTTCTTTTATTAATGTGGTGTATCACACCAATTGATTTTCAGATTTTGAATTACCACTGCAGCCCAGAAATAAATCCCACTCAGTAATTGGAATAATTTTTCTAATGTACTGTTGGACTAGATTTGCTAGTATCTTGTTGAGAATGTTTGAATCCATGTTCATCAGGGATATTGGTCTATAGTTTTCTGTTTTAGAGGGATCTTTGTCTGCTTTGGAATAAATGTAATGCTGGCCTCATAGAATGAGTCTGGAAGTTTTCTTTCCATTTATTTTTCTTTTTTCTTTTTCTTTTTTAAGAGTTTGAGAAGAATAAGTATGAACTCTTCTTTAAGTGTCTGGTAGAATTTCCCTGGAAAGCCATTCAGTCTTGGACTCTTGTTTGTTGGGAGATATTTGATTACTGATTCAATTTCTTTGCTGGTTATGGGTCTGTTCTATTTTCTATTTCTTCCTGTTTCAGTTTTGGTAGTTTATATATTTTGAAGAATTCATCCATTTCTTCCAGATCACCCAATTTGTTGGCATATAATTGCTCATACTGTTCTCTTATAATTGTACTTCTGTGGTGTTGGTTTTGATCTCTCCTCTTTCATTCTTCATTTTATTTATTTTATTTTTTTATTCAATTTATTTATTTATTTTATTCATTCTGCATTTTATTTATTATTTTCTTTTTGATAAGTCTGGCTAGGGGGTTATCAATTTTATTTGTACTTTCAAGGAACAAGCTCCTAGTTTCATTGGACAGTTTTTTTTTAATTTCTATATCATTTATTTCTGTTCTAATCTTCATTATTTCCCACCTTCTGCTGTTTTTAGGCTCTATTCACTCTTCTTTTTCCAGCTTCTTTGGTGGATGGTCAGGTTGCATATTAGAGCCTTTTTTTTTTTTTTTCTTCTTGAGGAAGGCCTGTATTACTATGTATTTCCCTCATATGATTGCCTTTTGTGCATTCCATGGGTTTTGGACTACTGTTTTTTCATTTTCATTTGCTTCCATGTATTTTTTTAATTTCTTCTTTAATTTCCTGGTTAACCTCTTCATTCTTTAGTAGGATGTTCTTTAACCTTCATGTATTTGTGGGCCTCCCATATTTTTTCTTGTGGTTGACTTCAAGCTTCATAGGATTGTAGTCTGGAAATATGCATAGTATGATCTCAGTCTTTTTTTTATGTATTGAGCCTGATTTGTGACCCAGTATGTGACATGTTCTGGAGGATGTTCCATGTGTACTGGAAAAGAATGTGTATTCTGCTGCTTTCTGAGGAAATACTATGAATATAACTTTTAAGTCCATCTGGTTTCAGTGTGTCATTCAAAGTGATAGTTTCCTTATTGATTTTCTGCTTAGATAATCTGTCTATTGCTGTGATTGGGGTGTTATTGGATCATTATCAATGACTTTCTTTACATTTGTTCTTAAATGATTTATATATTTGGATGTTCCCAAATTAGGAGCATAAGTGTTTACAATTGTTAGATCTTCCTGTTGGGTGGGCCACTTTATTATGATATAGTGCCCTTCTTCATCCCTTATTACAGCCTTTAGTCTAAAATCTAGTTTGTCTGACATAAGTACAGCTACTCCAGGTGACTTTTTTATGTCCATTAGCATGATAAATTGTTCTCCATCCCCTCACTTTCACTCTGGAGGTGACTTTGGGTCTAAAATATGTCTCTTGTAAAGGTTAAAGTTAACAAGTCAGGAAATGATAGATGTTGGTGAGGATGCAGAGAAAGGGGAACCCTCCTACACTCTTGGTGGGAATGCAAGCTGGTGCAGCCACTCTGGAAAACATTATGGTGGTTCCTCAAAAAGTTGAAAATAGAGCTACCCTATGACCCAGCAATTGCACTGCTGAGTATTTACCCCAAGGATACAAATGTGATCTGAAGGGGCACGTGCACCCCAATGTTTATAGTAGCAATGTCCACAATAGCCAAACTGTGGGAAAAGTGTAGATGTCCATCAACATATGAATGGATCAAGAATATGTGAGGTAGACAAACACACATACAAACACTGGAATATTATGAAGCCATCAAAAAATGAAATCTTGCCATTTGCAACGATGTGGATGGAACTAGAGGGTATTATGCTCAGTGAAATAAGTCAATCAGAGAAAGACAACTATCATATGATCTCCCTGATATGTGGAATTTGAGAAACAAGGCAGAGGAGCATAGGGGAAGAAAGGAAAAAATGACAAGATGATACCAGAGAGGGAGCCAAACCATAAGAGACTCTTAATCAGGAAACAAACTGAGGGTTGTTGGAGTGGAGGGGGGTGGGAAGGATGGGATGAATGGGTGATGGACAGTGGGGAGGGTATGTTATATGGTGAGAGCTGTGGATTGTGTAAGACTGATGAATCAGAGACCTATACCCGTGAAAGAAATACTACATTATGTGTTAATACAAAAATGAAAATGCAAAATAAAATAAAATATATCTCTTGTAAGTAACATATGATGGGTCTTGCTTTTTTTTAAATCCATTCTGATATCCTATGTCTCTTGATTGAAGCATTTAATCCATTTACATTCAGAGTAATTATCGATAAATATGAATTTAGTACCATTGTATTACCTATAAAGTTGCTGTTCCTGTAAATTGTCTCTGTTCCTTTCTAGTCTGTGTTGCCTTTGGTCTCTCTTTCCTGCTCAGAAGGTCCCCATTAATGTTTATTGTACAGCTGGTTTAGTGTTCCCGAACTCCTTTAGTTTTTTGTTTGTCTTGGAAACCTTATATCTCTCCTATTCTGAATGACAACCTTGTTGGATAAAGTAATCTTGGGTTCATATTGTTCCTAGCACAATTTAGCACATTGAATATATCATGCCACTCTCTTCTGGCCTTCCAAGTTTCTGGAAACAGAATTGCTGCTAACTTTATGTGTCCACACTTGTAGGCTAAGGGTCTTTTCTCTAGCTTCTTTCATAATTCTCTCTTTATCTTCATACTTTGCAAGTTTCCCTATGATATGTTGTGGTGTTAACCTGTTTTTGTTGATTTTGAGGGGAGTTCTCTGTGTCTCTTAGACTTGAACACTATTTCTTTTCCCAGCTTAGGGAGGTTCTCAACTATAATTTGTTGAAATTAAACTTCTGCCCCCTTTTTCTTGCTCATCCTCTTCTGGGACTCCTGTGATATGGTTATTTTGCTTTATGGAATCTCTAAGTTCCCTATGTCTATATTCATAATCTAATGGTTCTTTCCTTCTTGTTTTCAGCTTCACTGTTTTCCATAATTTTATCTTCTATATCACCTATTCTCTCCTCTGCTTCTTCAATCCTCATTATGATTATATCCAATCAGTCTTGCATCTCAGTTATACCTTTGTTTAATTTCAGCTTGAGTGGTTTTCCAGTCTTTAAGGGTAGCAAATGTTTCTCTGGTGTCTCCTACGCTTTTTTCAAGCCCCGCTAGTAGTTTTATGACTGTTGTTCTAAATTATTGTTCAGATATAATGATTCTATCTGTTTTGAGAAAATCCTTGGCTATGTTTTTTTACATTTCTTTTGGGGAGAATTCCTCTGTCTTCTCATTTCATCTAGGTTTCTGTCTTCTGCGTGTTATGAAAGTTTGTCATGTTTTGTGTTCCCAGGAGTAACGCTATATTAAGAAGGGGCCATATACTGTCCAAAGACTGGCACTTCAGAAGTATTTCTAGTGTATTCTGTGTGCAGTCCACTATTGTGTCTTAGTAGCTCTTTCCCACAAGTCAGTCTTCTGCAGAATCCCTTCTTGCTTGTAGTGGGGAGTGTTTGGACCTTTAAATAGGTGTGCTTTGATTTGTTTGTAAAAATAAGCCTGGTAAAAGAACAAAAAAGTATGATCCAAAAGAGATAAAAGAGAAAGGAACAAAATAAGCAAAGAAGGAAACAGACCAAAAAACTATAAGCTTGACTCCAAAGAAAGAAAGAAAACAAACCCTGGTCTTATTTTCACCAGAACTGAAGCTGATAGCTTCAATCACTCTATGATCAGCAGACTTGATGCATGTGGTGGGCCTATGCTGATTCTCTGAGGGAGAGGCCCATTGGACTGGCTTACCATGAGATCTGCCCTATTAAAGATGACACCATTGGCGGGGAGGGTGATGTAAGTCCCTCCAGTCTCCACTGGAAGCACTGTGTTACTAATGGGGAGTGGGGAGGAAGATGGTGTCACCTTGCTCTCTCGTCCCCATAGAGGGGAATCTCATGACCACTGCTGTTCAGTAAGACTTCACAGAAAAACAAACAACTTCTCCTCTTGTGTCCCCAGCTTCTGTCAGTTCCATGCCCTCGTCCTGGTTATGTCTAGACCATTGGAATGACTGAAACCACATTTCTCCTGTGTTTTATCTCTGGCACATTGCTGGAATACAAAACTCCAAATTTTAAAGAACTCAGCAATGTGCAGACATGCTCCCCTCTCCTCCCCATGTTAGCCTCACAGCATTGTGTTAAGTGCTTTATTGTCACAGAAAAGCAGTCGCATAGCTGTGCAGGTGCTGTGCAGGTGCTTAGAGTTCATGGTAAAATACAGCAAAAAGCTGCCACCATGGTATCTGCCCTTTGTCCCACACTTATGTCCCTTGTTGATGGATGGATGCTTAGTGGCACTCAGTGGGTCTTTTCTCCTTGGAGAAGCAGTACACCCTCTTCCAAATGTACTCCAGGAAGGGGAATGTTCTCTTCTAGTGTGACCCAAAAGCTCCTTACACCATGCTGTCCACTGCCCTTTTCTGGGGATCCACCCTCCCTCTCTCCAGGAGCCCCACTGCCCACCACGCTTGACTCTAGCAAATAGCATGGGCTTCTAAAACCTCGGAATTTGGGGCACCTGGGTGGCTCAGTGGGTTAAGCTACTGCCTTCGGCTCAGGTCATGATCACAGGGTCCCGGGATCGAGCCCCACATTGGGCTCTCTCCTCTACAGGAAGCCTGCTTCCTCCTCTCTGCCTGCCTCTCTGCCTACTTGTGATTTTCTGTCTGTCAAATAAATAAATAAAATCATTTAAAAATAAATAAATAAATAAAAATAAAACCTCAGAATTTGAACTCCATGGTTTGTAAAAACTTACAGTAGTCAATTTCTCTCAATTCCCCCAGTAAATGACTTTGGGGAAGTGTTTTTCTAGTGCAAACCCAATGTTCTGCTCTCTCCCCTTTTCTTTATCTCTGTCTTCTCTCCATTAAAAAGGGTCTGACCTCTGTGGTAGTCATCTCTGTGATACCACAGCTTTTCTCTCCCCCAGTTCACATCTCACCACCTTGTACCTGCCATGATCTCTCCCTCTAATTGTGCAAGTTGTTCTCTCAATCCTCAGATCAATTTCCTAAGTGTTCAAAATGATTTGATGTTGATCTAGCTGTGTTTGAGGGATGAGACAATCCCAGGGTCCCCCTACTACCAGAAGGGAACCATCTTAACTCCCTTCTCCTTCATAACTCCTTTTATATGGCTTTTCTCTCCCTTTAGTTGTGGAGTTTTTTCTCTCAGTCTTCAGGTTGATTTCTGCAATATTTAGAATGATTTCATACTTACCTAGTTGTGTTCATGGAATGAAACAAAGTATATGGTCCTCCTACCTTGCCACCATCTTCTCTTCAATGTAAATTTATTACATTTTTTGCACAAATAAGAACTAAGATATGGAACATACCTTTAAAGAAAATATATTTTGTTAATCAAAATTTCACTAAAGTGTCTTTTTTCTCGGGACACCTGGGTGGCTCAGTTGGTTAAGTGGCTGCCTTCAGTTCAGGTCATGATCCCAGAGGCCTGGGATTGAGTCCCACATTGGGGTCCTTGCTCGGCAGGGAGCCTGCTTCTCCCTCTGCCTCTGCCTGCCATTCTGTCTGCCTGTGCTTGCTCGCTCTCTCTCCCTCTCTCTGACAAATAAGTAAATAAAATCTTTTAAATAAAAGTGTCCTTTTTCTCTTAATTTGACTGCAAACTAGCAAAAAATTTGTCAAACAAGCAAAAACTTTATAACTAGCTGGTGTACAAGACTAATTATTAAAGACAAAGACAAACTGGTATTGGGAAAAAGTGGCATAATATTCACTCACTCAGCAATAAATAGTGTCAGATATATATATCTACATATATGTAGATATACATATCTGATACTTTATGGTAGGCACAAGATAAACAATACAATTATAGTTCTTGTACTCCTGGACCTAATATTCTAGTAAAGTAAATAGACAATAAACAAGTCAACAAATAAATCCAGAAATATATCCAGAATAATATTAGGGTTATGATAAGTACAAGGAAAAAATGAATAAAGAAGATTAAGGAAATAAAAAGTGCTGGAGGCAGGATGTCAGCAAAGTGGTGAAGTAGGCAGCTTCAACCTGTTATTCTCCTGCAGAAATACTGAACACCAAGCAGAAACTGGCAGAACCAGCTTTGTCAGAACTCTGGAAAGCAGTCAAATGTTTACAATAACTGAGGGACTGCTGAATCAAAAAAAAAAAAAAGGCAACTCCAAAGTGTTAAGAAAGCTTGGTGGTATTTTCACTTCTCTTGGCCTGCACCATCTCCAGTGAAGTGGTGATCTTATACAAGAAAGCCCATATTCCCATGTGGGACCTGGTTGATAGATTTGGAAGGAACAGAATAGACCATATGTGCAAATTATCAAGTATGTATATTCTAGCCTGTCTGGGGGCTACCTGAAAGACTGACACAAGGCATTCATCTCAGTTTTATCTAACTCAGAACTCAAGTTGTAAAAGCAGTAGACATGGGTCAAAATCAATTCAAGCAGAAGTAGCAATATGCAGATTCCTGGAGTAAGAGTATGGTTGGAACATAAAATAGAATATCCCAGACATGGAAGAAAAAGCTGGTGGGGGCGACTGGATGGCTTAATGGGTTAAGCATCTGCCTTAGGCTCAGGTCATGATCCCGGGGTCTTGGGATCGAGCCCCGCATCGGGCTCTCTGCTCAGCGGGGAGCCTGCTTCTCTCTCTCCCTCTGCCTGCTGCTCCCCCTGCTTGTGTTCACTTCCTCTCTCTCAAATAAATAAAGAAATAAATCTTTAAAAAAAAAAGATGGTGAATGTTTCCTTGATAAATTAGGACATTCAAAAGCAGTCATGTATGTGGGAGAATTTATAAAGACAAGTACAAGCCTCATGCAAGAAACATGATCAGGAAAATCTTGAGAAGACACTAAATTTTCACAACAGTCTGATATCTAGGTTCAGTGGAAGTTAGTGTTGAAGGAGTGCCCTAGAACAAAGTGATTCTGCAAAGATGGGGAAGTAGAGCTTTTGTTTGTTTGATTGTTTTAGTTTGGGATTTTTGTGGGCATTTTTTTCCAAGGAAAACTAAAAACACTACCCAAGGGGGAGGAGTCAAGATGGCGGAGGAGTAGCAGGCTGAGATGACATCAGGTAGCAGAAGATCAGCTAGATAGTTTATCAAACCATTCCAAACACCTATAAATCCAACAGGAGATCAAAGAGAAGAAGAGCAGCAATTCTAGAAACAGAAACAGAAAATCAACCACTTTTTGAAAGGTAGGACATGCGGAGAAGTGAATCCAAAGCAACGGGAAGATAGACCGCGGGGGAAGTGAATGGCTCCCAGCAAGCAGTGGAACAACAGAGCACAAAATCAGAAATTTTAAAAGTCTGCTCCATTGAGGGACATCACTCCAGAGCCTAAGCCGGGGTGAAGCCCACGCAGGGACAGCATGGTCTCAGGTCCTGTGGGGTCACAGAAGGATCGGGGGTGTCTGAGTGTCACAGAGCTTGCAGGTATTAGAGCAGGGAAGCTGGCTACAGAGATGGAGCCGAGGAGTGAGCTCTCAACTCGGGGTTACCTTAAACTGAGATCCGTGGCACAGTCAGACCACTGCTCTTTGAGCAGGGACCCCACAAGATTCAGGGAGACCCCCCTGGAAGAGTACAGGGATCTACTGGGTTTGGAGACTCCAGGCAGGTCTGTGTGCCAGAGACAGAAACGCTTGGTCACAGGCTGGGTGAGCTTGGAGCACAGCTGGGAGCCAGCTTGGTTTACCTATAGGGGTAGTATTGATTGGGAAAAGGGGATTACTTTGAAGTTTAACTCCATATGAATATTAGAAAATTTTAAAAAAGGAATAAACTAGACTAAACTAAAATTTTAAAAAAAGCAATTTAAAAAATAGAAATGCAAAAGAAAAACACAGGTGTATGTATCAAAAAGTTCAGGTTAGAAGGTTATTATGGAATTTGATGTACTGGACATCTCACTCTGATGGTAAATAGGTTAAAAAAAATCTATATTAAAAAAATGAGCCAGGGGCGCCTGGGTGGCTCAGTGGGTTAAGCCACTGCCTTCGGCTCAGGTCATGATCTCAGGGTCCTGGGATCGAGTCCCGCATCGGGCTCTCTGCTCAGCAGGGAGCCTGCTTCCCTCTCTCTCTCTCTGCCTGCCTCTCCATCTACTTGTGATTTCTCTCTGTCAAATAAATAAATAAATAAATAAAATGGGCCAGAATAGTGGCAACGAGTTAAAAATAAAAGTTGTCCTATGAAGTAGTGGTGGTTGTTCTCTTGTAGTCTTTTTTTTTTTTTCTTTCCTGGTTGGTTTTCTGGGGGAGGGGCCTACCACGTGGGTTTTCAGTCAATGATGTTCCCTGAGTTAAGTCCTCCCGCCCCCCTCAAGGGGGTGAGCTCTGAGGAAACCGGTTTTTTCAGGCTTTTGTTCTCTGGAGGTTTTAATGTTTGTTCACTTTTTTTTTTTTCTCTCACCTTGACTGCTTTTGATGGTTTTTGTAGGTTTAGAGGAAAGCAAACTGCACCCTGACCTCCCTCTCAGAGAGAAGCCTCAGTTTGCTCTCCTGTGGGTGCTGCAGAGTCCATGTAAATTCCCCCTTGGCCGCTGGCAGAGCAGGTTCCGAGTCGTGGTCCCTGGGGATGCAGGATCTTCTGCTTATACCCAAAACCACAGCAGCAGCGGCTCTCTGGGCAGCTCCAGACCGCCAGAGAGGTTCCAAGCAGCGATCGCACACTGATATTTTCCTGCTGGCCTGGGCTGGGAGTGCCTGGTCTTTCTGGTCTAAGAGCGACGGGCTTACGCGCACCTCTCGAAGGGGAGGCTGTGGGTCGTGTGTGCATCTCAGGCTCTGAGAGCAGGGCACGGGTCTGAGAGCTCCAGCCTGGGCCTTCACACACCTCTCTCAGGGGAGAGTTTGGGGCGCCCACGCTTCTCAGGCTCTGAAACAATGGCGTGGGTCTAAGAGCACCAGCTGGGCCTTCACACACCTCTCTCAGGGGAGGGTGAGGGGCACGCATATCTCAGTCTCTGTAGCATGGCTCGGTGTTCTGCCATCTAGCGAGTCTCCCAGCCCCTCACAGGAGCCGGACTCCATGCAATCTCAGGCGCGCTGGTGGCTCGGACACCAAGACCTGGTTTCTCCACCGCACTCTCTCTGGCTCAGCACCAGGGGAGGCTGTCCTGGGTATGGGGACTAAAGCCCCTGTCCCTAGCCACCCCGATTCCCACAGATTCCCCCCCCCCACGATCCTTGACTCTTTCTGAGTGCTTTCAACCAGTCTCCAAGTTAATGCTGGTCCCCAGATGCAGGGCACTCTCATATTCCATTTGGTCCCCTCTGGTGGCTCCTTCCCCCTTTTGTTTATCTTCCGATATCAGTAGGACATTCCCACTCTGATTTACCTGCCCACTGGCGTCTTCTGCCCCTGTAGAGATCCAGACGTGTATAATTCTGATCTCAGGCTGATTTCATGGATGATCGGAGTTCTTTGGTAGGTGATCAGCTCACTTTAGGGTACAGGTTGAAAAGGTGCCTCCTCCTACTTCCCCGCCATCTTGTCTCCCTATTTTTTTTCTTTTTTAAATCATTTTTTTCTGAACTTCTTTTTACCCCCTTTCTTCCCCCCCATGATTTGGGATCTCTTCTGATTTGGTTAAAGCACATTTTCCTAGGGTCTTTGCCACCCTTTTAGTACTTTATTCTCTCCTTCATATATTCTTATCTGGATAAAATGACAAGGCGGAAAAACTCACCACAAAAAAAAAAAGAAGAAGAAGAAGAAGAAGAACAAGAGGCAGTACAAGGCAGTACAAGGCCAGTTCAAGAGGCAGAACAAGGCTAAGGATATACTCAATATGGACATTGGTAATATGTCAGATCTAGACTTCAGAATGATGATTCTCAGTGTGCTAGCTGGGCTCAAAAAACGCAAAGAAAATATTAGAGAAACCTGTCTGGAGAAATAAAAGCCCTTTCTGCAGAAATAAAAGAACAAAATCTAACCAAGCTGAAATCAAAAAAGTTATTAATGAGATGCAATTAAAAATGGAGACCTTATTTACCCCAAAGATACAGATGTCGTGAAAAGAAGGGCCATCTGTACCCCAATGTTTATAGCATCAATGGCCACGGTCGCCAAACTGTGGAAAGAACCAAGATGCCCTTCAACAGACAAATGGATAAGGAAGATGTGGTCCATATACACTATGGAGTATTATGCCTCCATCAGAAAGGACGAATACCCAACTTTTGTAGCAACATGGACGGGACTGGAAGAGATTATGCTGAGTGAAATAAGTCAAGCAGAGAGAGTCAATTATCATATGGTTTCACTTATTTGTGGAGCATAACAAATATCATGGAGGACAAGGGGTGTTAGAGAGGAGAAGGGACTTGGGGGAAATTGGAAGGGAAGGTGAATCATGAGAGACTATGGACTCTGAAAAACACTCTGAGGGGTCTGAAGTGGTGGGGGTGTGGGAGGTTGGGGTACCAGGTGGTGGGTATTATAGAGGGCACGGATTGCATAGAGCACTGGGTGTGGTGAAAAAATAATGAATACTGTTCTTCTGAAAATAAATAAATTGAAAAATTTTTTTTTTAAATGGAGACCTTTACTGCTAGGATAAATGAGGCAGAAGAGAGAATTTAGTGACATAGAAGACAAAATGACAGAGAATAAAGAAGCTGGGCAAAAGAGAGACAAACAGGGTGCCTGGGTCGCTCAGTGGGTTAAGGACTCTGCCTTTGGCTCAGGTAATGATCCCAGGGTCCTGGGATTGAGCCCCACCTCAGGCTCTCTGCTCAGCAGGGAGCTGATCACAACGGGAGCTGACAGACGGAGATCACAAGTAGGCAGAGAAGTGCGTGGAGAGAGAGGAGCTAGTAGGCAGAGAAGTGCGTGGAGAGAGAGGAGCTTCCTCCTCTCAAATAAATAAATAAAATCATTTTTAAAAATAAATTAATTAATTTTAAAAAGAGAGAGAGACAAACAACTACTGGACCATGAGGGAAAAATTCAAGAGATAAGTGATACCATAAGACAAAACATTAGAATAATTGAGATTTCAGAAGAGGAAGAAAGAGGGGAACAGAAGACATATTGGAGTGAATTATTGTAGAGAAGTTCCCTAATATGGCAAAGGGAACAATCATCAAAATCCAGGAAGCAGAGACCCCCCCCCCTCAAAATCAATAAGAATGGTCCATACCCTGTCATATAAAAGAAAAATTTACAAGTCTTAGTGACAAAGAGAAAATACTGAAAGCAGCCCGGGACAAGAAGTCTGTAACATACAATGGTAAAAATATTAGATTGGCAGTGGACTTATCCACAGAGACCTGGCAGGCCAGAAAGAACTGGCATGATATATTCAGAGGACTAAACGACAAAAACATGCAGCCAAGAATACTAGATCCAGCTAGGCTATCATTGAAAATAGAAGGAGAAATTTTTATTTCAGGACAAACAAAAACTAAAAGAATTTGTAAACACCAAACCAGCTCTACAGGAAATACTGAAAGGGGTGCTCTAAGCAAAGAGAAACTCTAAAAGTAGAAGATCAGAAAGGAACAGAGACAATATACAGAAACAGTCACCCTACAGGCAATACAATGGCACTAAATTCATCTGTCTCAATAGTTACCTTTAATGTAAATGGGTTAAATGCCCCAGTCAAAAGACACAGAGTATCATAATGGATTAAAAAAAAAAGACCTATCAGGGGCGCCTGGGTGGCTCAGTGGGTTAGGCCGCTGCCTTCGGCTCGGGTCATGATCTCAGAGTCCTGGGATCGAGCCCCGAATCGGGCTCTCTGCTCAGCGGGGAGCCTGCTTCCTCCCCTCTCTCTGCCTGCCTCTCTGCCCACTTGTGATCTCTTGTCTGTCAACTAAATAAATAAAATCTTTAAAAAAAAAAAAAGACCCATCAATATGTTCTCTACAAGAAACTCATCTTAGACCCAAAGACACCTCCAGATGTAAATCCGGGAGGGGGGCATTTTACCATGCTAATGGACATCAAAAGAAAGCTGGGGTGGCAATCCTCACATCAGATCAATTACATTTTAAGCCAAAGACTATAATAAGAGATGAGGAAGGACACTATATCATACTCAAAGGGTCTGTCCAACAAGAAGATCTAACAATTTTAAATATCTATGCCCCCAACGTGGGAGCAGCCAACTATATAAACCAATTAATAACAAAATCAAAGAAACACATCAACAATACTACAATAATAGTAGGGGACTTTAACACCCCCCTCACTGAAAAGGACAGATCATCCAAGCAAAAGATCAACAAGGAAATAATGGCTTTAAATGATACACTGGACCAGATGGACATCACAGATATATTCAGAACATTCCATCGCAAAGCAACAGAATATACATTCTTCTGGAGTACACATGGAACATTCTCCAGAATAGATCACATCCTGGGTCATAAATCAGGTCCCAACTGGTATCAAAAGATTAGGATCATTCTCTGCATATGTTCAGACCGCAATGCTCTGAAGCTAGAACACAATCACAAGAGGAAAGTTGGAAAGAACCCAAACACATGGAGACTAAAGAACATCCTTCTAAAGAATGAATGTGTCAACTAGGTAATTAAGGAAGAATTGAAAAATATCAAGGAAACAAATGATAGTGAAAACACAACAGTTCAAAATCTGTGGGACACAGCAAAGGCCATCCTGAGAGGAAAATATATAGCGATACAAGCCTTTCTCAAGAAACAAGAAAAGTCTCAGCAATAATCTGATTTACATAGACATAGGAATCTCAGAAGAAGAGAGAAAAAAAAGAATATTTGAAGGAATGATGACCAAAAACTTCCCAAACTTCAGGAAAGATATGAATCTATGAATTTAAGAAGCTCTAACTCCAATAGGACCCATCCAAAGATATTGACACCAAAATACATTATAATCAAATTGCTGAAAGACAAAAACAGAATCTTGAAAGCAGTAAGACTAGTCACATAAAATGAATTCTCAGAAGTTTAACAGCTGATTTTTCAACAAGAACCCATGGAGACCAAAACAAGTAATAACATGAATTCCGCAATTCACATGATATAAAATCAGTGCTGAGAAGGCAGTTGCATTTCTATACACTAATAATGAAACAGAAGAAAGAGAAATCAAGGAATTGATCCCAGTTATAATTATACCAAAACCCATAAGATACATAGGAAAAAAACCTAACCAAAGAGGTAAAGGATCTGTACTCTGAAAACTATAGAACACTTATGGAAGAAAGTGAGGAAGACACACAAAAATAGGAAAACATTCCATGATCTTGGAATAGAAGAAAAAATATTTTTAAAATATCTATGCTACCCAAAGCAAACTATACATTCTATGAAATCCCATAAAAATACTGTCAGTATTTTTTACAGAGCTAGAACAAACCTCTTGAAATTTGTATGGATTCAGAAAAGACCCCAAATAGACAAAGGAATGTTGAAAAAGAAAACCAAATCTGGAGACATCACAATTCTGGGCTTCAAGGTCTATTACAAAGCTATAATCAAGACAGTAAGGTACTGGCACAAAAACAGACACATAGATCAATGGAACAGAATAGAGAACCCAGAAATGGATCCTCAACTCTATGGTCAACTAATCTTTGACAAAGTAGTAAAAAATATCCAACAGAAAAAGTCTTTTCAACAAATGATGTTGGGAAAATTGGACAGCCACACGCAAAACAATGCAATTGGACCACTTTCTTAGACCATACACAAAAATAAACTCAAAATGGATGAAAGACCTCAATTTAAGACAGGAATCCACCAAAATGCTAGAGGAGAACACAGGCAGCAACTCTTTGGCCTCAGCTGCAGCAACTTCTTGCTAGGCACATCTCTAAAGGCAAAAGAAACAAGAGCAAAAATGAATTATTGGGACCTCATCAATGAATCTTGGAACACTGAAAAAAATTTTTAAAAAAAGATGAAATTCTTCTGCATGGCAAAGGAAACCAACAATACTAAAAGGCAAACTAAGGAATGGGAGAAGATACTTGCAAATGATAAATCATATAAGGGACTAGTATCCAAAACTTATAAAGAACTTATGGAACTCAATATTCAAATAACAAAAAGTCCAGTCAAGAAATGGGTGGAAGACATGAACAGACATTTCCTCAAAGAAGACATACAAATGGCCAACAGACACATGAAAAAAATACTCACCATCATTGGCATCAAGGAAATATAAATCAAAACCACAATGAGATACCACCACATACCCATTAGAATGGCTAAAATTAACCGCACAGGAAACAACAGATGTTGGTGAGGATATGGAGAAAGGGGAACACTCTTACACTGATGGTAGGAATGCAAAGTGGTGCAGCCACTGTAGAAAATAGTATGGAAGTACCTCAAAAAGTAAAAAAGACCCTATGACCTAGCAATTGCACTTCTAGTTATTTATTCAAAAGATACAGAAATTGTGATTCAAAGGGGCACATGCACTTCAATGTTTATAACAGCAATGTCCACAAGAGCCAAACTGTGGAATCAGTCCAGACATCCATTGGCAGATAAATGGATAACATCGTGGTACATATAGATAAACAATGGAGTACTACTCAGCTATCAAAAGGAATGAAATCGAGGAGGAGTCAAGATGGCAGAGAAGTAGCAGGCTGAGACTACGTCAGCTAGCCGGAGATCAGCTAGATAGCTTATCTAAAGATTGCAAACACCTGAAAATCCATCGGCAGATAGAAGAGAAGAAGAACAGCAATTCTGGAAACAGAAAAACAACCACTTTCTGAAAGGTAGGACCGGCGGAGAAGTGAATCCAAAGCGATGGGAAGCTAGACCCCGGGGGGAGGGGCTGGCTCCCGGCAAGCGGCGGAGCAACCACGCACAAAATCAGGACTTTTAAAAGTCTGTTCCACTGAGGGACATCGATCCAGAGGCTAAACCGGGGCAAAGCCCACGCGGGGTCAGCGTGGCCTCAGGTCCCGCAGGGTCACAGAAGGATCGGGGGTGTCTGAGTGTCGCAGAGCTTGCAGGTATTGGAAGGGGAAAGCCGGCTACAGAGACAGAGCCGACAGTAAGCTCACAGCTCTGGGTGACCTTGAACCAGTCGCAGGCTCAGTGAGCTTGGAGCCCGGCCGGAGGTCAGGCAGACGGGAGTAACTGGGCGCTGTTCTCTGAGGGCGCACTGAGGAGTGCGGCCCTGGGCTCTCGGCTCCTCCCTGCTGGAGACCAGGAGGCCGCCATTTGTATTCCCGTCCTTCAGACCTTTACGGAAAGTGCTCAGGGAACAAAAGCTCCTGAAAGCAAACCCGAGCGGATTACTCACCCCGGTCCAGGTAAGGGCGGTGCAAATCCGCCTGGGGCAAAGACACTTGAGAATCACTACAACAGGCCCCTCCCCCAGAAGATCAACAAGAAATCCAGTGGAGACCAAGTTCACCTACCAAGGAGAGCGGTTTCAATACCAAGGAGAGCAGCAGAATTCCAGAGGAGGAGAAAGCCAAGCACGGAACTCATGGCTTTTTCCCTGTGATTTTTTTTTAGTCTTGCAGTTAATTTAATTTTTTTCTTTTTTCATTTTTTTTTCTCACCTTTGGGTAAAAAAATTTTTTTAACTGTTACCTTTTTCTTTTTTAATGATTTTTTACTAGTTTATCTAATATATATATTTTTTCTTTTTTGCATTTTTCTTAGGTGTTTTCTTTTTTTTAATTCTTTTCTTTTCTTTTTTTTCTTTTTTCGTTTTGTTTTTCTTTCTTCCTTTTTGAACCTCTTTTTATCCCCTTTCTCACCCCTCACGATTTTGGATCTCTTCTAATTTGGTTAAAGCACATTTTCCTGGGGTTGTTGCCACCCTTTTAGTATTTTACTTGCCCCTTCATATACTCTTATCTGGACAAATGACAAGACGGAAAAATTCAACACAAAAAAAAGAACAAGAGGCAGTACCGAAGGCTAGGGACCTAATCAATACAGACATTGGTAATATGTCAGATCTAGAGTTCAGAATGACAATTCTCAAGGTTCTAGCCGGGCTAGAAAAAGGCATGGAAGATATTAGAGAAACCCTCTCGAGAGATATAAAAGCCCTTTCTGGAGAAATAAAAGAACTAAAATCTAACCAAGTTGAAATCAAAAAAGCTATTAATGAGGTGCAATCAAAAATGGAGGCTCTCACTGCTAGGATAAATGAGGCAGAAGAAAGAATTAGTGATATAGAAGACCAAATGACAGAGAATAAAGAAGCTGAGCAAAAGAGGGACAAACAGCTACTGGACCACGAGGGGAGAATTCGAGAGATAAGTGACACCATAAGACGAAACAACATTAGAATAATTGGGATTCCAGAAGAAGAAGAAAGAGAGAGGGGAGCAGAAGGTATACTGGAGAGAATTATTGGGGAGAATTTCCCTAATATGGCAAAGGGAACGAGCATCAAAATTCAGGAGGTTCAGAGAACGCCCCTCAAAATCAATAAGAATAGGCCCACACCCCGTCACCTAATAGTAAAATTCACAAGTCTCAGTGACAAAGAGAAAATCCTGAAAGCAGCCCGGGAAAAGAAGTCTGTAACATACAATGGTAAAAATATTAGATTGGCAGCTGACTTATCCACAGAGACCTGGCAGGCCAGAAAGAGCTGGCATGATATTTTCAGAGCACTAAACGAGAAAAACATGCAGCCAAGAATACTATATCCAGCTAAGCTATCATTGAAAATAGAAGGAGAGATTAAAAGCTTCCAGGACAAACAAAAACTGAAAGATTTGCAAATACCAAACCAGCTCTACAGGAAATATTGAAAAGGGTCCTCTAAGCAAAGAGAGAGGCTACAAGTGGTAGATCAGAAAGGAACAGAGACCATATACAGTAACGGTCACCTTACAGGCAATACAATGGCACTAAATTCATATCTCTCAATAGTTACCCTGAATGTTAATGGGCTAAATGCCCCTGTCAAAAGACACAGGGTATCAGAATGGATAAAAAACCAAAACCCATCTATATGTTGCCTCCAAGAAACTCATTTTAAACCCGAAGACACCTCCAGATTTAAAGTGAGGGGGTGGAAAAGAATTTACCATGCTCATGGACATCAGAAGAAAGCAGGAGTGGCAATCCTTATATCAGATCAATTAGATTTTAAGCCAAAGACTATAATAAGAGATGAGGAAGGACACTATATCATACTCAAAGGGTCTGCCCAACAAGAAGATCTAACAATTTTAAGTATCTATGCCCCCAACGTGGGAGCAGCCAACTATATAAACCAATTAATAACAAAATCCAAGAAACACATCAACAATAATACAATAATAGTAGGGGACTACTACTATTTAACACTCCCCTCACTGAAATGGACAGATCATCCAAGCAAAAGATCAGCAAGAAAATAAAGGCCTTAAACGACACAATGGACCAGATGGACATCACAGATATATTCAGAATATTTCATCCCAAAGCAACAGAATACACATTCTTCTCTAGTGCACATGGAACATTCTCCAGAATAGATCATATCCTCGGTCCTAAATCAGGACTCAACCAGTATCAAAAGATTGGGATCATTCCCTGCATATTTTCAGACCACAATGCTCTAAAGCTAGAACTCAACCACAAAAGGAAGTTTGGAAAGAACCCAAATACATGGAGACTAAACAGCATCCTTCTAAAGAATGAATGGGTCAACCGGGAAATTAAAGAAGAATTGAAAAAAATCATGGAAACAAATGATAATGAAAATACAACGGTTCAAAATCTGTGGGACACAACAAAGGCAGTCCTGAGAGGAAAATATATAGCGGTACAGGCCTTTCTCAAGAAACAAGAAAGGTCTCAGGTACACAACCTAACCCTACACCTAAAGGAGCTGGAGAAAGAACAACAAAGAAAGCCTAAGCCCAGCAGGAGAAGAGAAATCATAAAGATCAGAGCAGAAATCAATTAAATAGAAACCAAAAAAACAATAGAACAAATCAATGAAAGTAGGAGCTTGTTCTTTGAAAGAATTAATAAAATTGATAAACCCCTAGTCAGACTTATCAAAAAGAAAAGAGAAAGGACCCAAATAAATAAAATCATGAACGAAAGAGGAGAGATCACAACTAACACCAAAGAAATACAAACTATTATAAGAACATACTGTGAGCAACTCTACGCCAATAAATTTGACAATCTGGAAGAAATGGATGCATTCCTAGAAACATATAAACTACCACAACTGACCCAGGAAGAAATAGAAAGCCTGAACAGACCCATAACAAGTAAGGAGATTGAAACAGTCATTAAAAATCTCCAAACAAACAAAAGCCCAGGGCCAGACGGCTTCCCGGGGGACTTCTACCAAACATTTAAAGAACTAATTCCTATTCTCCTGAAACTGTTCCAAAAAATAGAAATGGAAGGAAAACTTCCAGACTCATTTTATGAGGCCAGCATCACCTTGATCCCAAAACCAGACAAGGATCCCACCAAAAAAGAGAGCTTTAGACCAATATCCTTGATGAACACAGATGCGAAAATACTCAACAAAATACTAGCCAATAGGATTCAACAGTACATTAAAAAGATTATTCACCACGACCAAGTGGGATTTATTCCAGGGCTGCAAGGTTGTTTCAACATCTGCAAATCAGTCGATGTGATACAACACATCAATAAAAGAAAGAACAAGAACCATATGATACTCTCAATAGATGCTGAAAAAGCATTTGACAAAGTACAGCATCCCTTCCTGATCAAAACTCTTCAAAGTGTAGGGATAGAGGGCACATACCTCAATATCATCAAAGCCATCTATGAAAAACCCACCGCAAATATCATTCTCTATGGAGAAAAACTGAAAGCTTTTCCACTAAGGTCAGGAACACGGCAGGGATGTCCATTATCACCACTGCTATTCAACATAGTACTAGAGGTCCTAGCCTCAGCAATCAGACAACAAAAGGAAATTAAAGGCATCCAAATCGGCAAAGAAGAAGTCAAATTATCACTCTTCGCAGATGATATGATACTATATGTGGAAAACCCAAAAGAATCCACTCCAAAACTGCTAGAACTTATACAGGAATTCAGTAAAGTGTCAGGATATAAAATCAATGCACAGAAATCAGTTGCATTTCTCTACACCAACAGCAAGACAGAAGAAAGAGAAATTAAGGAGTCAATCCCATTTACAATTGCATCCAAAACCATAAGATACCTAGGAATAAACCTAACCAAAGAGACACAGAATCTATACTCAGAAAACTATAAAGTACTCATGAAAGAAATTGAGGAAGACACAAAGAAATGGAAAAATGTTCCATGCTCCTGGATTGGAAGAATAAATATTGTGAAAATGTCTATGCTACCTAAAGCAATCTACACATTTAATGCAATTCCTATCAAAGTACCATCCATCCTTTTCAAAGAAATGGAACAAATAATGCTAAAATTTATATGGAACCAGAAAAGACCTCGAATAGCCAAAGGGATATTGAAAAAGAAAGCCAACGTTGGTGGCATCACAATTCCGGACTTCAAGCTCTATTACAAAGCTGTCATCATCAAGACAGCATGGTACTGGCACAAAAACAGACCCATAGATCAATGGAACAGAATAGAGAGCCCAGAAATAGACTCTCAACTCTATGGTCAACTAATCTTCGACAAAGCAGGAAAGAATGTCCAATGGAAAAAAGACAGCCTCTTCAATAAATGGTGCTGGGCAAATTGGACAGCCATATGCAGAAAAATGAAATTGGACCATTTCCTTACACCACACACAAAAATAGACTCAAAATGGATGAAGGACCTCAATGTGCGAAAGGAATCCATCAAAATCCTTGAGGAGAACACAGGCAGCAACCTCTTCGACCTCTGCCACAGCAACATCTTCCTAGGAACAACACAAAAGGCAAGGGAAGCAAGGGCAAAAATGAACTATTGGGATTTCATCAAGATCAAAAGCTTTTGCACAGCAAAGGAAACAGTTAACAAAATCAAAAGACAACTGACAGAATGGGAGAAGATATTTGCAAACGACATATCAGATAAAGGACTAGTGTCCAGAATCTATAAAGAACTTAGCAAACTCAACACCCAAAGAACAAATAATCCAATCAAGAAATGGGCAGAGGACATGAACAGACATTTCTGCAAAGAAGACATCCAGATGGCCAACAGACACATGAAAAAGTGCTCCATATCACTCGGCATCAGGGAAATACAAATCAAAACCACAATGAGATATCACCTCACACCAGTCAAAATGGCTAAAATCATCAAGTCAGGAAATGACAGATGCTGGCGAGGATGCGGAGAAAGGGGAACCCTCCTACACTGTTGGTGGGAATGCAAGCTGGTGCAGCCACTCTGGAAAACAGCATGGAGGTTCCTCAAAATGTTGAAAATAGAACTGCCCTATGACCCAGCAATTGCACTATTGGGTATTTACCCTAAAGATACAAACGTAGTGATCCAAAAGGGCATGTGCACCCGAATGTTTATAGCAGCAATGTTCACAATAGCCTAACTATGGAAGAACCTAGATGTCCATCAACAGATGAATGGATCAAGAAGATGTGGTATATATACACAATGGAATACTATGCAGCCATCAAAAGAAATGAAATCTTGCCATTTGTGACAACATGGATGGAACTAGAGCGTATCATGCTTAGCGAAATAAGTCAAGCAGAGAAAGACAACTATCATATGATCTCCCTGATATGAGGAAGTGGTGATGCAACATGGGGGCTTAAGTGGGTAGGAGAAGAATCAATGAAACAAGATGGGATTGGGAGGGAGACAAACCATAAGTGACTCTTAATCTCACAAAACAAACTTAGGGTTGCTGGGGGGAGGGGTTTTGGGAGAAGGGGGTGGGATTATGGACATTGGGGAGGGTATGTGCTTTGGTGAGTGCTATGAAGTGTGTAAACCTGGTGATTCACAGACCTGTACCCCTGGGGATAAAAATATATGTTTATAAAAAATAAAAGATTAATTAAAAAAAAAGGATGAAATCTTGCCATTTGGAAGGATATGGATGGAACTAGAGGGTACTCTTCTAAGTGAAATAAGTCAGTCAGAGAAACACAAATACCTATGATTTCACTCATATGTAGAATTTAAAAGATGAAACAGATGAACATAGGGTAATGGAAAGAAAAATAAAATGAAATAAAAACAGAGAGGGAGGCAAACCAAAAGTGACAATGAACTCTAGGAAACAAACTGAGGGTTCTTGGAGGGGAGGTAACTGGGTGATGGACATTAAGGAGATGTAATGAGCACTAGGTGTTATATGCAACTGAAGAATCACTAAATTCTACCCCTGATGCTAGTAATAATGTGTGTGTGTGTGTATACTAAATTGAATTTAAATTTAAAAAATTATAAGAGGCAAAGAAGAACAATATATATTGATTAAAAAATAAATTTATCAATAAGATTTATTATGTCTGGGAAGGTAGCAGAGGATGATGACCCTAAGCTCACCACATCTAGATAACAGCCACATAAGTACAACTAACACAGAAAATGAACCGAAGCCTGGCTGAATAGATTCTTCATGGTTAATCACAGAGAAAAGGTCACATTGAAAATGGTAGCAAGGACAGAGTCCCAGTTGGGAACCAAACTACAGCCAAAACTAACCACGAATGAGAGGGACACCACAAGCATGGAGAAGGGAGAATTACAGACCCCACACCAGGACCCCTAGACATGGTGGACCTGAACTGGGAAGATGAGTCCCCATAACATTTGTCATTGAAAACTAGAGGACTTTAATACCATGATTTTTACAGTTAGTGGAGCATAAGACCAGGAACATTAAATATTATCAAGTTTGACCCCAGGAGAGCCAGAGGACAATATGGAACTGAGTGTCCCAACCTAAAGAGGTGGGATAACATTCATCCCCACCAAGACACAGCAGAGAAGCAGAAGATTGAAAAGCACCTGGGGCACATGAGAATGATATCTGTTTACTAATATCATAATATGCACTGGAGGGGCAGGGATCTTTAGGAAATTTCTCCAAAAACAAAAGACCTAGAGGGTATCATTTCTCCTCCTACCCTCAGCTTAGATACCGGAACACCTATGGTACACACCACAAACATTTTCAATAAAGCTTGCTAATATAGCACACCTTGCTCCCATGTTTTCCTGCTTAATCTTCCCTATCCAACCCACCCCATTCAACAGGAGTCCCTCAAAAGTCCCTCAAAAGCTTCATTCTGCAAGCAGCCCCAACAGTGATCAGTACAATTGTAATTTCACTCTTGCCCCTGGAGGAAAGGAAGATAACCACACATACGTTCACCTGCAGCCCCATCAGTGAGCTAGGGGAAGACATCTGATCTGACTGCTGACCCCACCCACCAAATAAAATCGCACAGAACCAACACAAGGAGAGAGCCCTATAATTCAGGGTTACCACAGCACTGACAGACTGGAGGCAGATATCAGGTCTGACCACATTCCCTCTCCAACCAATCTTGGCATCCATATTCATCAGGGATATTGGTCTGAAATTCTCCTTTTTGATGGGGTCTTTGCCTGGTTTGGGGACCAGGGTAATGCTGTCTTCATAAAAAGAGTACAGAAGTTTTCCTTCTGTTTCTGTTTCTTTGAAACAGCTTTGGGAGAATAGGTATTATTATTCTTTGAATGTTTCAAAGGAAACATTCAAACATCTGAATCCATCAGATCCTGGGCTCTTGTTTTTTGGGAGGTTTTTGATCATGTCTTCAATCTTGTTACTAGATATTGGCCTATTCAGGTTGTCAATTTCTTCGCGTTTCAGTCTTGGAAGTTTATAGGTTCCCAGGAATGCATCCATTTCTTCTAGGTTGCTTAACTTATTGGCATAAAACTGTTGATAATAATTTCTGATGATTGTTTCTATTTCCTTGGTGTTGGTGGTGATCTCTGCCCTTTCATTCATAATTTTATTAATTTGGGTCCTCTCTCTTTTCTTTTGGATTAGTTTGGCCAGTGTTTTATCGATCTTACTGATTCTTTCAAAGAACCAGCTTCTAGTTTCGTCGATGTGTTCTACTGTATCTCAAGTTTCTAACTCATTGATCTATACTCTGATCTTGATTATTTCCCTTCTTTTGCGTGGGGTTGGCTAAATTTGTCATTGATTTTTCAGTCCTTTAAGGTATAAAGAGAGTTGTCGTATTCGGGATTTTTCAATTTTTTTGAGCGAGGATTGGATGGCTATGTATTTCCCCGTTAGGACCGCCCTTGCTATATCCCATACGTTTTGGACCAATGTATCTTCATTCTCATTGTTTTCCATGAATTGTTTAAGTTCTTTGATTTCCTGGTTGATCCAAACATTCTTGAGCAGGATGGTCTTTAGCTTCCAAGTGTTCGAATTCCTTCCAAACTTTCTCTTGTGGTTGAGTTCCAGTTTCAAAGCATTGTGCTCTGAGAATGCCCAGAGAATAGTCTCAATATTTTGGTATCAGTTGAGCCTTGATTTGTGACCTAGTATGTGATCCATTCTGGAGACAGTTCCATGTGCACTCGAGAAGAATGAGTATTGTTGTTTTAGGGTGGAATGTTCTGTAAATATGTATGAGGTACATCTGCTCCAATGTGTCATTCAAAGCTCTTGTTTCTTTATTGATTTTCTGCTTCAATGATCTATTACTGAGACTGGCATGTTAAGATCCCCCACAATTAATGAATTCATATCAATATGACTCTTTATTTTGATTAACAGTTAGCTTATGTAGTTGGCTGCTCCCATATTGAGGACATATTTACAATTGTTAGATCTTCTTGGTGGATAGACCCTTTAAGAATGATGTAATGCCCTCCTGTATCTCTGACTACAGTCTTTAGCTTAAAATCTTTTTTTAAAGACTTTATTTATTTATTTGACAGACAGAGATCACAAGTAGGCAGAGAGGCAGGTAGGAAGAGAGGAAGGGAAGCAGGCTTTGTGCCGAGCAGAGAGCCAGATGCGGGGCTCAATCCCAGGACCCTGGGATCATGATCTGAGCCGAAGGCAGAGGCTTTAACCCACTGAGCCACCCAGGTGCCCCTTTAGCTTAAAATCTAATTTATCCGATACGAGAATTGCTACCCCAGCTTTCTTTTGAGGCCCACTGGCATGAAAGATGATTATCCATCCCTTCACTTTCACTCTGGATGTATCTTTGGGTTCCAAATGTGTCTCTTATAGAAAGCATATGGACAGATCCTCTTGTTTTGTCCAGTCTGCAACCCTGCACCATTCACCACTGTTGTTCAACATTGTACTAGAAGTCCTAGCAACAGCAATCAGACAACAACAACAACAACAACAACAAAATAAAAGGTATTCAAATTGGTGAAGAGGTAAAACTCTCTCTCTTTGCAGACAACATGATACTTTATATGGAAAACCCAAAATACTCCACCCCCAAACTACTATAACTCATACAGCAATTCAGTAGTGTGGCAGGATATAAAATCAATGCACAGAAATCAGTTGCTTTCTTATACATTAACAATGAAAATACAGAAAGGGTAATTAGAGAATCAATTCCATTTACTATGGCACCAAGAACCATAAGATACCTGCGAATAAACCTAACCAAAGAGATAAAGAATCTGTACTCGAGGAACTACAGAACACTTATGAAAAGAAATTGAAGAGGACACAAAAAGATGGAAAAGCATTCCATAGTCCTGGATCAGAAGAATAAACATTGTTAAAATGTCTATACTGCCCAGAGCAATCTACACTTTCAATGCTATCCTGATCAAAATTCCACCGGCATTCTTCAAAGTGGTGGAACAAACAATCCTAAAATTTGTATGGAACCAGAAAAGATCCTGAATTGCTAAGGAAGTGTTGAAAAAGAAAAACAAAACTGGGGGCATCACATTGCTTGATTTCAAGCTTCACAACAAAGCTGTGATCTTGACCAAGACAGCATGGTACTGGCACAAAAACAGATACATAGAGCAGTGGAACAGAGTACAGAGTCCAGATTTGGACCCTCAACTCTACGGTCAAATAATCTTCGACAAAGCAGGAAAAAATATACAGTGGAAAAAAGACACTCTCTTCAATAAATGGTGCTGGGAAAATTGGACAGCTATGTATAGAAGAATGAAACTAGACCATTCTCTTACACCATACACAAAGATAAACTCAAAAAGGGTAAAAGACCTCAACATGAGGCAGGAATCTATTGAAATCCTAGAGAACATAGGCAGTAACCTCTCTGACATCGGTCACAGCAACTTCTTTCAAGATATGTCTCCAGGGGCGCCTGGGTGGCTCAGTGGGTTAAAGCCTCTGCCTTCTGCTCAGGTCATGGTCTCAGGGTCCTGGGATCGATCCCCACATCAGGCTGTCTGCTCAGCAGGGAGCCTGCTTCTCCCTCTCCCTGCCTCTCTGCCTACTTGTGATCTCTGTCAAATAAATAAAATCTTAAAAAAAAAATGTCTCCAAAGGCAAAGGAAACAAAAGCAAAAATGGGATGTCATCAAGATCAAAAGCTGCTTCACAGCAAAGGAAACACTCAACAAAACAAAGAGGCAACCCACGGAATGGGAGAAGAGATTCGCAAATGACTCTAGAGACTAAAGGCTGATATTCAAGATCTATAAAGAACTCCTCAAATTCAACACGCAAAAAACCAATAATCACATCAAAAAATGGGCAGAAGACATGAACAGACACTTCTCCAAAGAAGACATACAAATGGCTATCTGACACATGAAAAAATGTTCATCATCATTAGCCATCAGGGAAATTCAAATCAAAACCACACTGAGATACCACCTTACCCTAGTTAGCATCACAAAAATTAACAAGACAGTAAACAACGTGTGTTGGGAGAGAATGTGGAGTAAGGGGAACCCTCTTACACTGTTGGTGGGAATGCAAGTTGGTGTGGCCAATTTGGAAAAGTGTGGAGGTTCCTTAAGAAATTAAAAATAGAGCTACCCTAGTACCCCGCAATTGCACTACTGGGTATATACAAAGATACAGATGTAATGAGAAGGGCCATCTATACACCAATGTTCATAGCGGCAATGGCCACAATTGCCAAACTGTGGAAAGAGCCAAGATACCCTTCAACAGATGAGTGGATAAAGAGGATATGGTTCATATATACAATGGAGTATTTTGCCTCCGTCAGAAAGGATGAATACCCTACTTTTGTATCAACATGGATGGGACTGGAGGAGATTATGCTGAGTGAAATAAGTCAAGCAGAGAAAGTCAATTATCATAGGATTTCACTTGTGGAGTGTAAGGAACAGCAGGAGGACATTTGGAGCAGGAAAGGAAAAGTGGATTGGGGGAAATAGGAGGGGGAGATGAACCATGAGAGACTATATACTTTAAGAAACAAACTAAGGGTTTTTGGAGGGGCGGGGGGGTGGGGGCATGGGTGAGCCTGATGGTGGGTATTAAGGAGGGCATGTATTTCATGGAGCACTGGGTGTGGTGCATAATCAATGAATCTAGGAACACTGAAAAAATAAATTTAAAAAATTCAAAAAATAAGAAAACTATACCATCATGAACAGTGGAGGTGTGGGAATAGCAGTATAAGAATTAAGGGATTTAGTTGACAATAAAATGAAATTAAATGCGAAAAAAACTGAAAAAAGAGTGTATTTAAAGGGCTTGATAATAGAGGCTGGCACACAGTAGGTGCTTAATCAATGTTAAGGTGACAGTACAATGCAGAGGAAAGAATCTGCACATAGCTTTTATCACATCTGGGTTCCAATCCTGTTTCCAACATTTAATGTTTTGGTTATGTCCAAACAGCTTCCTGAGCCTGTTTGTCTTTCATATGGGGAGACTAATCCCTGGGAGAACTGTATTGAGGGTTAAAGGAGCTAACAGGTTTTTGGGGTTTGGTGCAATTTGTGCTCAAGTAGTACTTAATTCTCTTCTTTGGCTGCCATAGAATGCAGGAGTGGGCTGCACTTCCCTGCCAATCAGCCTGCAGCCAAGTGCTCCAGTCCATCATGTGGTTCTGATTTTAGAATTTGAACAGGTAGAACACCTGGGTTGCTCAGACAGAAGCATCTGCTTTTAGCTCAGGTCATGATCCCAGAGTCCTGGGATCCAGTCCTGCATTGGGATCCTTGCTCAACAGGGAACCTGCTTCTTCCTTTGCTTGCCGCTCCCCCTGCTTGTGCCTGTGCTCTTTCTGACAAATAAAGTCTTTTTAAAAATTGAATAGGTAAATTAGCAGTGACATCATGAGTAAAGAGTAAGATGATGTGGACGTTTGGAGTAGGGGGAAAGAGTAAAGTGATCTAACAGCCACTCCCTTCAAATGTGCTCAGTTTCAGTTAGATTATGTCAGCTAACCCACCCCAATATAGAAGCTCCCTTGAGGATGTAGGCTGTGAATAAATGGTACCAGAACCCTTCTGAATCATGGAATTCAAACACTGGTCCTGGATGAGAAGTGGTCATGGAAGGGTGGGGCCCAGCCAGAGTGCTTCAGTTCAAGGGCTCCTCCAACCCATTGTGCCTAAAAATGCCCCAAGGTATGATTTGCCCCTAACACATCTAGCCACAATACCAACACACACCTTGTTTTCCTTTCATGCAAACACGGTAGCACTTACAACAACCAGCCAGGCTTGTTTTCTTCCCTCTATCCCTGTCCCAGGCCCTTTTAGAGACAAGGCTCATCACTATTCCCCCTACCATCACTGCCACCCAGATGGGGACCTGCAGACTTGGTGGAAGATGTATAGCCTACAGACCATCACAGGAATGTCTTGCCACTGAGATCTGTTGCACACTGATAAATAATCATCCTGCCAGGGAATCCCCCCACCCAGGTCTACCAGCAGCCTCGCCTCTAGTTGTACATTTAACTGTCCAAGACGGTTTTGTGAGAGTTACTCCTCAAACCAGCCCAACCTACAGGATGAGGGACAAATCATTAGCATCAGGGATCTGACGGTAATTTTATTTCTCTTGTAAAACAGAGTAGGGGTTAAATAAAGGATATGGGGTTTGCTAGTCCAGTGACTCTGAACTCTTTTTTTCTTTGAACAATGAAAGGGACAGTGAGAAGGGGCATGGTGGATGAAGAGGTTTTTTTTTAATATGCAGGTATTTCAGGGAGAAGCACACCATTCCATCTGTATTCCCCCATCCCACTGGAACTGGTGCTTGGAGGGACAAGAGGGGGTGAGACTAGTCCATCAGTCATCAGTGTTGCCAGAGAGGTCGAGGACAGACATCATGGAATCAGACAACTTGCTGGCGAGTTTATCTGCAGATGGAGAAAAACAGGTAGTCACTTGGTGGCTGGCTTGCCAACAGAACGCCCACAGGAGCTGGCCTAGAGCTACCCTGGTCTATATCAAACTCCCAAACTGGCTCACTTACTCCCAAGACCAAACAACAAAACAACTAGGTGGGGGGTATTGGCAGCCAGCATGCAATCTCACAGGTAGACCCATTTGCCTACCTATGAAATGTTCACCCCAATATAGCTTCTATATCAGAGTGTCAGACTCACTGGTCTCCAAGTATTTTTATCCCTTCCTAGTATCCAAACAGCAATTTTCTTTTACTGCGTTGAACTTAGCACTCTGTCATTACCCTCAAAGCTCTCATAGCAAAGGGGCAGCATGGAAGTAGGGACTTTAAGCCTAAATGCTCACCTCCCATCCTCTAGCCATACCCTACTGTCCCTCAGGGTTCCCCTCAGACATAACCTCCTCCAGGAAGCCCTCTCTGATCACCCCTACCCCACCACAATCCAGGTTAGGTTCACCAGGCTGAGTTAGGTTTCCTCACTCTGCTTTCTGTGTCTGTGAATACTCCGTGTTGCCAATGTCTGTTTTCTTATTTCCTCCTCACTCTCTTATAGCAAGACCAGGAGTTCAAGGGTAATTCATCTCTGGATTTCCAGTACTCAGTGTGAAACCAGGCCAAGGGCAAAGAATTGGACTTCTGTGGTCAATCCTACGTTTACATTTTGGCTCCATTAAATAGCAGTTGTTTTACCTTGAGTGTGTCAATTAATGTCTCTGGGCCACAGTTTTCTCACATACCAAATGGGGATAATACTTGCATTGAGTTAAAGATTAGTGGAACATGAAGACCTAACTCAGCCAACTACACAACAGACCACCTTAAAATGAAGGAGGAAGTTCTTTTGTGAACTGCCATTAAATGGAAACATGATGTGGCAAAACTGTATGTTCAGGTGACTAGTGTTTGCATAGAAACAGAGGACAAAAAATATAGATATAGAGATATTTGCTTGTGTACCTATCTCAGAAATGAGATAGAAGAAATTAACTGGTCACTATGTGAAGAGGTCTAGATGACTGGGAGATTGGAAGGAGAAAAACATTTCGCTGTATATCCCTTTGTACCTTTTGAATTTTGAGTATATCACCTAAGGATATAGTAAACATTACATAGAACCCATAAGCTTCCTAACACAGAGAAAGCAGCTAAGAAATAAATGGTGGCTATTTGACACATAGACTAGGCCAATGGTTCTCCAAGTATGGTTCCCAGAAAAGCAAATCAGCGTCAATCAGGAACCAGTTAGCAACACAAATTCTTGGGCCCAATGGCCAACATACTCAAATCAGAAACTCGGAGGGGGGGTGCTCAGAACTCTATGTTTTAACAAGCCATCTAGGCAATTCTAATAATGAGTAAAGTCTGAGAACCACTATGCTAGTAGGTGAGTCCCCTAACCCATCCCTGTCCCTTAACTAGGGTTAGCCTGGCACTGGACACATTCAGGAGCTCCTAATCGGGCCCAAGTGGGTGCTTTTTGGAGCATGAGAAGGAGGGGTATGATCAGATGTCCCCACCGGTACGCTTCTGCATCTTCTTCTTATTCTTCAGGGCAGAAGCAAGAGCCTGGCCCTGCTGCAGGGGATCGGTCTCCATGATCCTCTGCAGAACTGGACGGCGATCCACAGGGCAAATGTCCACTGTGCTACTCTTCCTGGGGTAGTGATCCACATTGCGTTTCGCCCACCCCATCTGATGTCGGTTCGGATTGGTGCAATACCCAGTGAGATCTCCAATCTGGAGAGAGAGAGGACAACAGTTAGGTCTGGGCCCCTAGAGTACCGCCAAGACTTCTGCAGAGGAGACAGGTTTGGTTAAGAATAGGAAGCCTAGAGCCACACAGAACTAAGCTCCAAGTCTGGCTCCATCACCAACTAGAAGGTGCTTAGTTAATTTCTCAGCTGTAGCTGGCTCATCTGTCAAATGGGGTAGACAATGGGTAGCTTACATGGCTTTTGCAAGAATAAAGTAAAGAAGCAGGGTTACTTGATCAATGACGGTTGGTATTATCCTTTTCTCAAGTGACCCTACAAAGTCTTACTCAATTTAAAAGTATTTTCCATTTTTCTCTCATTGAGTAAATTTATTTACTTATTTATAATTTTATTGTTATGTTAGTCACCATACAGTGCATCATTAGTTTTTGATGTAGTGTCTCATGATAGTATTTTCTGATGCCTATTCTGTGCCCAGCTCTATGTGGGGAAATGGAGAAACGAGTCAAATGCAGTCCCATCTTTGAGAAGCAACCAGTCTAAAGAGGATACAACCAACCAATACCATAAACCAAGTTAGAGTTTGTTAAGTGCGCACCAGAAAGACACAGCATTAAGTGGCAGAGGTTTTAGAGAAGGCGGTGATCAATACGCTTCTACTGATGGGAAGGTCATTCCTGACCATGAACAATGGAAAAGCACAGAAAATAGCTGGGCATCCAAAAGGGTGCCTGTCTGGCTGGAGTACATGTGGGTACACATGGATGGTAAAAGCAAACATTGACAGAAAGTTCACGGTGTATAGTACACACATATACATGTGTGTACACATATATATGGACACATATACAAACTCATTACTCCTGCAACAGTGCTATGACAAACAAAGCACCTAAGGTCACAGAGCTAGCAAACAGGAATAAGTAAGAACCCTAGCAGTGAGGCTTATACTAATGTATGACTACCCATTACACTATGATGGGGAAAAGGCAAGGCTACCACACTATACAACTCTGGGGCTGCAGCAGAGAGCACCATTCACAATATGGCACACCTAAATGGTAATCTCTCAGAGTTGTACAAGGAAGTGGCCCTGCTCAAGTTCCGTGAACCTGAGTCTGGAACCTATAGCATAGAGCGGGGAACTACTCTAGGTCCCTAAGGAAAAACGGTATGCTCTGGGGCTTATGGGATCACTGAGAAATACTACCAGACAGACTTAAGCACACAACTTTACACTGGTTTTCCTGTAAGCACCAGGGGAATCTTGAAAACTATGAGAATGAGAATGGCATGTCACCACCACACTGCAGGCTTCATCATCTTGCACAGAATATAGGGTGACAGTTTCCTTCCTACGCCCCCCCACCTCCACCCCAGTCCCTTTCTTTCCAACCTGATTTTTACTGTGGCTGCCAGAGTGAAAGTTCCTTTTTTTTTTTTTTTAAGATTTTATTTATTTATTTATTTGAGAGACAGAGAGAGAGCAAGCATGAGTCTGGGGGGAGGGGGAGGAGGATAGAGGGAGAGGAAGCCTGATATAGAACGCTATCCCAGGACCTCAGGATCATGACCTGAGCCACAGGCAGATGCTTAACTGACTAAGCCACCCAGGAGCCCCCTGAGTGTGTGTTCTAATACATGATGACTATGTCATTTCCTTGCTTAAGAAACCCTTCCAGATATTGTGGAACCATCAAAAATAAAGGATGGCTCTTCAGTAATCATGGGGCACAATCTACAAGATAAATTTGTAAGTGAAATAAGCAAAGTGCTGAATACAACTAGCATGCTATTATTTGAATTAAAATAGATCTATCTCTGTATAAGTATACATGCATGTGCATGAAAGAAAGAATAGCTATGAAAAAGACATTCAAGTCTGTGAATAGTGAGTGCCTTCAAGGAGGGGACAAGGCAGCTGGGAGACAGCTGCAGGAGAGAAAGTTACTTTTCACTGTATCCACTTTAGTATCTTTTAAATTTTATACCACGTACACATACTACCTAGTCAAAAAATAAATAAAAGGTATCTTTTTTTTTTTTTTTTCAGGGAGCCCGACGCGGGGCTTGATCCCAGGACCCTGGGACCACGACCTGAGCCAAAGGCAGATGCTCAACAACTGAGCCACCCAGACTCCAAAAGGTATCTTTTTTTATAAAAAATATAAAATATGAAAAACATTTTAAATAAACAAAATGGGGAAAAAATAGAAAACCCTTTGACAGAAAAAAACAACCAATTGTCAGTGTTTTCCTAACACCCCTGGCTTAAGGTCTAACTCAAGGACTGCTATGATCTGATTCCAGATTCATCTCTCCTTGCCTCCACTCTCACTCCAACCACCCCATAGTACAAACGTTTCCCCAAAACACCACTCTCTCTCCTCTTTGGGTCTCAGCATAAGCACCATCCAAGCTTCTGGCCACGGGCCGCTGCCTGACTCAACCAGAGAATTCCTCAGCCTCCAAGAAGTAGCACAAGGATCAAGGCCTTCAGGGAGACTTCCCTGACCCACAAATAGTACAGGTTAGGGCCCTTGGATCCATGCTTTCCCAGCCTCTGCCCTCACCCCTAGTCTGCATGTCTCCTGTAACAGTGCAGAGGTCTGTATGTGAAACCCATTGAACTGTGACCTCCTGAAGGGCACAGATAGGGAGACTGGCAGAAGCAGCTGAAAAAGCCTCCAGGAATCATAAGCAGGCATACTGACTTGATTTGATCACAGAGGTACTGGGGAGCCATGACAGGTAAGGTGACATGGCCAGACTGTGCAATTAGAAACCATGGCACATATGTTGAGGTGAGAAAGGGTTAGAAACTAGGACTAGGCTTATAGAAATGGCAGGGACTATAAGAAGCTGATAGCTTCTCAACAGACATAGGAGGGAGAAGCCACAGGACTTGCTGACTGACCATCTGGTATACTGGATGCTAGCTGGAGGGAAGAGTCAGGGGTACCTAGGTTTGCAACTTGAACAACTGAACGGGGATACCTGCTTTCTAGGCTGGAGCCAGGATGGAAAAGCTACTTGAGAGAGCATGCCTCCTCCTTGGACCTGCCATTGCCTGGTAAAGGATGCACACACCTGATGCCCACAGGGCCCACGGGGAGTGAATGAATGACCTACATTCCCCACCCTTACAGGCATACCTTGTAGAAGCCAGGCAGAAGGGACCAACTACTCCCCAGAGCCCTGGGTAGAGGAGAGGGTTACCATGAAGAAAGGGGACGGGTACCTTGTACACAGTGGTTTTATTTTCCATGGCATCTGCTATTTTCATCATTGGAGAATGGAGCCACTTAATCTCCATTTCGAGTGGGTCCATGTCACCCAACAGTTCATCTGCTTCTCCAGTGGCCAAGCCTTTAAAACAACCAACACCACTGTCAGAGCCTAACTCCTCCCTGCTGTCAGGCCCCCTGCCAGTGCCCCCACCAACCCGTTCAGGCCTCAGTGGAAAGGATATGTGGACACTGCCCAAGGGAGTTGGGAGAGAATGCTCCTTCATTCCTGATGGGAGGCCACATGACAAAGGATGAAAGACATGGGTCTTGCCATAGGGCTTTCACCTGCTGGGAACTGATCTTGGAGCCTTAGCTTCCTCATCAAGAAAATAAGAATACCACAAGCCTATGACATGGGGCTGCTGTCACAGCAGAGGATACCTGAAACACACTGGCCTGAGACAGCAGCCACTGGGTTTCTGTCCGAGGACGAGGCCTCTCTCCCCTTCCCTCTGGCCCCTTGCCTGGAGCTGGCCTCCACTGCAGACCATTAATGTACACATTGCCCTGGGCCCATGCTATCCTCCCCCCTACTTCTAAACTTTGTTCCCATCCCCTTCCTCTAATTCCTACTCACTCTTCAAGATCCAACACTAGGGCCAACTCCCCTAGGAAACGCTCATCATTAACCTCTCCCTCTCCTCAATTTTCCAGACCTCAATCTTTTGCCAAAGCACGTTCTCAGAGATGAAGCCCCTCTTGCCCTCACATGCAACCAGGGTCAAGCATCATCATAGGAACACACACTCTAATTCATCCCAACTACCCACATGGTAGAAGAGAGAAGTAAAATTCAGAAAGAGAATGGACCTGCGAGAAGCCATCTGGGGAATAAAGTCTGAAGCAGGCAAGTCCTCTTGTCCTCATCTGTAATCTAAGGACACTAGAAGGCCCTGAGAAGGAAAGCTAGTGGCCCTTAAGAGAAACCAGAAGCCAGGCCAGCCAGGGCTACTTCCAATGCCCGTGTGTCCACAGACAGGCCCAGAGAGCACAGGGCACCTTTCTGAGGTGAGGTAGAGAAGGAAGGAGAAGCCATAAGCCAAAGTCGCAGATGGTAGTACCTGAAGAGAACAAATTTCCTATAGGAGTTTCTCAAAGTCACATCTCTGTACCCCAGCAAGTGATCACCATAATAACAACTAATATTCACCAAACACACACTCAAAGCCAGCACTGCTGTGTTTTTACATATTAAGTTAGTCTTCATGACCATCTTACTGGGTGAGTGCTACTGTCTCCATTTTATAGATGATGCCATTGAGACTTGGAGAAATGAAGTAATGTATGCAGCATCACAGAGCTAACAGGAAACAAAACTTGAATTTAACTCCAGGCAGTCCATTCTTTTATCCACTTAGCTACTCCAGGCTGGGACAGTTTTAGACTGCAGGGCAGAAGAGCTGCTTTAAATACTACCTCTGCCTGCCACTGACCATGCACCATTCAGGAAATACCAGCTTTCTGTGACTCCAGTGCCTCCCCACCAATGGGGGGTGAGAACAAAACTCTAGGAATAGACATGCAGTACCTGAGACAAAGCTTAGAGCAGCGAAGGGGTTTTGGAGAGGAGTGTTTTAGTCCACTCCAAGTCCCAAGAGATGGGGAAAGGACCCTCATATTTCCTGAGCACCTCACTGTGTACACAGTACTTTGCAGACTTTCTTTCCTATCTACCAAGAGTCCACAACCACCCACATGGTCCAGGTTAGAATTCTCCACCTTGTGGAAGAAAACATTAAGCTTAGAGTTGGTTAAATAACTTTCCCAAAGCCAGAGTAGGGCCATGGCAGGGTAAGGTCAAACACGGGATTTGTTGCTGGGTCTATGTGCCTCCCACCTAGGGCAAGACAAAGTACCAGGCAGGCCAGTCCACTGGCCCCTACTTACATTCCATGGTGTCTTCATTGGCCTGCTCAGTATCCTCAATGTCAAAGACTTCAGTCATCTCCTTAATGATCTCAGCACTGAGATGGGCAGGCAGAGTGTGAGTGGCAGGTGGGAGTGTATAGAAGCTGATCTTCCCGCTGCATTGGGAGATAGGAGGAAACTGGCAATGTCATTAAGAGAACAAATGACCAATCAAAGAGAGGATGAGTTCCCAAGTCATAAACGATGAAAAACAAGGAAAACCCATAGTTGCTTCCAAACAGTAATAAGCTGACTTGCTGAATAGTCACTGGCCACAAATTCCAAATGGGGACATGATCTGGAACTTCGGCCTTCCCCTGACCTAGGAAACAGGATGCCAGGCTGCCCCACCACCGCAATAAACAGAGATGCACCCTCCCCACTTTGTGGAACCCGACTCTCCACATGTCTACCCTCACCCCTAGCCTTCTCCTCACCTCACCCAGTCAGCCAAAACAGCTTTGGCTGCCTGCTCCTGACTGTATATGCCTCCCTTCTTCTTCTTCCCCAAGCGGTGAGCCACCGCAGTCAGAAAGTGCTCAGTAGTCTGAAACCCAGAGATGCCATAATAGTTGGAAATCTGGTGAAGAGAGAATGAAAAAAAAAACATGAGGAAAAATGAAGGGCCCTTGGAGCTGAGCAAGGCACGAGCAAGAGTCTTCTGTACCTCCTCCAGGTTACAGCGTTGGAGGATGGTCTCTACCGGGGTCACAGGGTCTATCAACTTCTGCACGTGGACACAGTTGCGCAGGATGGTGCCCACCTCTGAGTTCGGTCCTGGGACAATGCCTGGGGCATCCAGCAGCCGAATGAACTTGTCCAGATAGACCTCCTGCATGAATCTAGGACAGGGAAGAGGAGCTAAGAGAGACTGCAAGGCACTTATGAGCTGGGATGTATCTGGTATCCCCTAGGTCCCAGGCACACAGCTGGGAGAGGGGCGAAGGGCAAACAGCACACTGATAAAGATGGAGAGATGCGGGCCTAGGGGCTCTGGGGCCTACAGACCTGGGACTAATGCTCCTCTAGTCCCTGCCACTGGTGACTAAGCTGCAGGACTGTGAGCAAGCTCCTGATTCTCTGAGCCTCCGCTGCCCCATCCAGAAAGTGGAGTTGCTTACCTATAGCCCCATCTTGCTTAGCTAAGAGACTTCAAGGAGCTGAGGAGGAAGCACCCAGCTCAGTGCCTGGCCCACACCTAGGGTGTACCAGATCAATGAGGACTATTAGTGAGACTCCCGTGCCCAGGGAAGAATCAGAGGCTGGGCCAAGATAAGGAGAAGGGCAGGGGCTGAGGACACGATAAACGGGGGAACAGTATAGTCGAGGAGCTATGGAGCTGGGGAGCAGGGAGGTGCTTACTTGGTGATGCCAGGAACGGCTCCCACACTGCATGCACGGCTGCGCTTCAGGCTATTGATCAGGCTGCTCTTCCCAACATTAGGAAGACCTACAAAGGAGTGGCAGATGACTCAGGCCAGGAAGGGCCCTCAGGAGCATTTGGGCCAGCCTGTATGTGGGCAGCACAGGAAGGGACAATGACCAAGCTATGGGGAAGCCAAAAACAGAGACTGGCCTCCTGCCTTCCCATCCCAGACCCTGACCAAGCCCCAACATGGCCTACCTACCCTTTTCCTCCATTTGTGAGCATACTGGGTAGACAAGTCCCTCTCTCAGTAATGACACTCACCTCCCACTTATAACCAGCCTGGGAAAGGTGCTCAATGCAAGGCCTCTGTAACACGATCCAACAGAAGGCAGACATGAAGAAATGTCTGCCGAACAGAGAACCATCTGTCCTGATGTAAAATTCACCTGGTGGGGAGTGGGAGAGCCCTCTCCAGAGGGCTGAACCACTGTCTGCCCGTGGTGTATGCTTTCTGTTCAAGCATCTATGAGTACCTCCAAGCCTGTGGATGTCTTTGTGGGCCACCCCCTCACCAGGTCTCTTGTTCTCACCATTCTTCTCTGTATGCAAGAATTTATGCACATAACGCTCTTTTTAAGATTTTATTTATTTGAGAGAGCAAGAGAGAGAGAGCACTAGCACAGGGGCAGGGGGACAGAGGCAGAGGAAGAAACAAACTCCACACTGAGCAGGGAGCCTGACATGGGGCTGGATCCTAGAACCCTGGGATCCTGACCTGAGCTGAAGGCAGATGCTTAAGCGACTGAGGCACCCAGGTGCCCCCACAGACAACTCTCTTATGGATGATGGATGTGTCTATGTGTGTGTATCCCCCATGTGTGGAAGTCTCTGCACATCAATGTATATGTGTGTGTGTGTGTGTATGTGTATGTGCGTACACATGCACATGCATATCTCTTGGTTGTTCTCATTCTAAATATTACTCTTTTTTCTATGTTTACTTTCTCCCGCTCAGTCATTTCCTCTATCATGTATTTCTTTCTCTGCATAGCTCTATCTAAGCACCTTACTCTACTGGTTTTTCTCTTTGTCTCTCATTCTGGCTGTTGACCTTTCTGATTCTCCCCACCCCATCAATTCTGCCTGCCCCTCTTTTTATTTTTTGCTTTTTTAAATTTAAATTCAATTAATTAACATATAAGGTATTATTAGCTTCAGAAGTGGAAGTCAATGATTCATGGTTCTTACATAATACCCGGTGCTCATTACATCCCGTGCCCTCCTTAATGCCCATCACCAGTACTCCATCCCACCCACCCCCTCCCCTCCAGCAAATCTGTTTGTCTCCTATGATTAAGAGTCTCTTATGGTTTGTCTCCCTCTCTTACTTCGTCTTGTTTTATTTTTTCCTCTCTTCCCCTATGATCCCCTATTTTGTTTGTTAAATTCCACGTATCAGTGAGATCATATGATAATTGTCTTTCTCTGATTGACTTATTTCACTTAGCATAATAGCTTCTAGTTCCATCCATATCATTGAAAGTGGCAAGATTTCAGTTTTTAAAATTCTGTCCCTCTTTGCCAATTTCCCTCAGTCTCTCTCTGTTTCTTCTCTCCATGGGCTTGTCTCTGTATGCCTCTCTGCACATGTTTCACTGTGCTTCCTTCTATCTCTGCCTGTATATTCCTAGCCTTCCCTGTCTCTATTTCTCTGTGAATATGTATTGATCTCATCATAGACATGTTTGTGTATTTGACTCCCTCTGTGACTCTAGGGATGTGACTGAGTCTGAAGGTCCAGTGTATCTGAGCACACGTGTCTCTCTGTGCCTTTATTTGCTTGCAAGAAACAGAGTTGGGGTGAGTATGTGCAAAGGACTTGGGTCTGCATGTGTGTTGCCTCTAGGTCTGGACATATCTGCACAAGTGTGGATCTGTACATATATTTGTGGATCTGTATGTGTTTGTAGGACTGTGTGTGTTCCTCTGTCTACCTCTTTGTTCTGGTTCCTTCCCTGTGCACCACTCTCGGAATCTGTCTATCTGTGTCTGCCTATCTCTCCATTGTTTCTCTTGAAGGATTTTATTTATGTCATAGAGAGAGTGAGAGAGTGTGAGCACAAGCCAGGGGAGTGGCAGGCAGAGGGAGAAGCAGGCTCCCTGCTGAGCAATGGGTCCAATGTTGGACTTAATCCCAGGACCGGATCATGACCTGAGCTCAAAGTAGATACTAAACCAACTGAGCCACCCAGGTGTCCCTCTCTCATGGTTTCTTTGGTTTGTCTGTCTACCTCTCTACATGCATAAAGTATCTAGCCCTCTTATGTCTCTCTCTGTAGGTCTCTATATCCTTCTGGTATGTTTTTGTGATCATTACCTCCCTCTCTTGGCATGCCTCTGTCGTTTAAATCCATCTTTCCTTTCCACTCCTCACCAATCCCATCATTTCCCAGTTCATTTTCTATGTCTATTCAGATCTGTATATCTCTACCTTTTTCTCAGTATCCAGCTCTCCCCAATATCCTTCTCTTTTGGCTTTACTTCCTCTCCCTGACAGTCTATCTCTGCTTCTCTCAATTTCCCTCTTCTCTCTCCCATTAACCTTCCCTCAGTGCCCTGGGTTCCACACATGCTCCGGTCGGTATGAGTATTAGCTCTACCTTGTCTCACACAAGGCTGCTCCCCACAAGTCCCTTTCCCTTCTCTGGGCCTTAGTGTTCTTATCTGTCAAAGAGATATGTTCACTCCTCCTTTCCACCACCCACAGCTCTGGTAGGATGAGATGGCACCAAATCCAAACACAGCCCTATGTTATTTGGTCCATGGTTCTAACACTCAACATATGGGGGTGACTCTCAGTATGCCTTCCTATGTTCACCAATACATATTACAAATCACAAAACAGTTCCTGAACTGCTCCTCTCTTCCCCAGAGGGGTAACACAAAGCTCCCAGAATCCTTTGCCCAGTGAAACCCCTACCCAAGGAATAAGACTGGGCCCCACAGCCTCCCCACAGGTCTTACCCACAACACCCACACGGATATGGGTGCGCACTTCACCAAGGCGGCAATAGTTCCCCAAAACCCTCATGAGATTTTCAGCTCCAAAGCAGGCTTTGCTTTTCAGCAGTGATTCAGAGGCCTGATCCACTGGAACAGTGCAACGATTCTGGAAAACGAGGGGTATTACAGAAGAGGCATCAGGTGGGAAATGCAGTCTGAGTCCAGATTTCCAGCTTTCAGTGAAACTCTCAGGGCCACCTCCCTGTTATCTCCAAAATCCCCAAGGCTGAAGCAGAGGGCTTCTCACACAGGCCCTGAATACCTACCATCTCCCTGCTTGTACAAGGCCCATTTTTCCACTGTCATTGCGTCTTCAGTCTTCTCTGTCCCTGCCTCTCTCTAGACACACATATCTCTTGCCTCCCTCAGCATGGAAAGGATGGCACCCTGGCCTCTTGTCAGGCCGGGTTTGAGTTCCAGCTCTGCCTCTTACAGATGTATGTGCATCAAATCCTCCCCTTCTCTGGGGCCCAGTGCCCTCATCCACAAAACAGGGACACTGCCTTCCCTGCCTGTGGTGGGAAGACAGTCTCTGGCCCACAGCCTACCTTCTCTTATTTCCTCACTTAAGACAAGGCCATTCCAGCTTCCATCTCCTTACTCCTGATGCCACATCCTCTGCCCAGAATGCCTTTCTACCTCCTCCTCTTTCCTTACCCACCACAGCATTGCAAAATAGGAATTAAGCTAAATATCCATCAGTAATAAACAGGTTAAGGAAACAGATCCTTAAAGTGGAATACAAATGAAAGAGAGCTGTTAGAAAAGGATGCTCATCACATTTCTGCCATTGAGAAGGCTAAAAATTATAAATAAGGTTATCAGGTTCTCCCAAATGAGTAAAGGTTAAAATGCTTAATGATATCAAGTGTTGGAAAGGATGTAGGGAAATAAGCCCTCTCACACATTCGTCTACCCCAGTGGTAGGAAGATAAACTGGTATAGCCACTGGAAGGGAGGCAATTTGTCAGTGTCTAGGAAAAGGTAAAATACATAGCCACTCCACCTCTCAGTATCCAACCTATATAAACACTCATCTACCAGCCAAGATAACATACGCAAGGGAATGTGCTAAAGTACTGCTTTAATGGTTAAAAATTGGAAACTAATTTTATTTAGCAACAAAAAAGTACATCTCTATTTTAAAAAATCTGCCAAGGTCAAGGGGGAAAGCCAGCCCTAGAAGGACACACAGGAAACTCCCAAACACTTCCTTCTCCTTACACATACATCTACATATATATAAAGCACAGAAAAAGATCTGAAAGGATATACACCAAGCTAACAACAGTGGTTACATCTGCGTATGGATAAAGGAGCCTAGAATTGAGAGTAATGATAAAAATATTAAAGCTGTCTGTAATTGCTTTTACTTCTTCTATTTTATGTTTTCATAAAGAGTAAGTTCTACACCTAGAGCAAAGTTGAAAAATGTCCCCCAGCACCGAGTTTCTCTCCTCAGACACAATCAATGTTTCTGTAATACTTTAATAGTTTACAGCTAAAATGTATTTCTGTGTTCATTAGAAGTAGTGTGATTTGTGTTAGAGAATAATGGAGACATATGTTTTTTAAAGCTAACAGTTAACTACATTTTCCAAATTTTCTACGATAGTATGTACTTCCTTTATATCTGAAAAGAAGAAAAAAAAAACTTTCCCCAAAAGCTAAAATATAGGAGGAGTAAAGTAAAACAAGTATTAAAAGGCCATCTAGTAAGGTAAAAAGCTCAAAGTTGAAAGCCCAATTCAATTACCAAAGGGCTGAAGGCCCTAGTGCAAGTCATGCTCCTCTAACCCTGGCCCCAGCTTACCAGGTTTTTGACCTGATGCTGTGTGCTGGCCTTAAAAGCCACAGTCGGTAGCTCATTCCGAAGGTACTCCAGCCACTTCTCTACAACCTCTTTGGGGACCAGGTCTGGGGAAAATAGAACAAGGTAGGACTAATAAGGAGAATATCATTTCAATGGCTCAGTCCAAAGATATATCCACCCACTCCCAAGGCTAGGCCCACCTCCTTATCTCCCTGGCCCTATCAGTACCTGTCCAGCTCCCAGGTTAAGATTAGAAAGGAAAATCTAGTCTAGGAGACCAGTTGGCCCTCCCTGAGAGGACCTCTATCCCCTGGGGAAAATAAGAAAATTAGCTGCTTGGTCCCAGATACTTTCCTTCCAACCCGGGCTTCCTAAAGATCACATTGCTCACTCTCTCTGTGGATCATTCTAGGTTGGGCCAAATGTCAAGAATAACTCTGATAAGAATATGGCTATCATTTGTAGAGTACTAACCATGCATACACCAAGCACTTTATCATTAATTCTCACAACGACCCTCTGAGATTAGGACAATCACAGCCCATTTTACAGCTAGAGAAACAAAACCTCTCAGGTGACACAACTTGTCCAAGATCCTAGAGAAAATTGACAGAACAACTGGGATAAGACCCAGACCTCAGTGACTCCTGAGCCCATATACTCTTCTGCCCTAGTCTTTGGGTTCCAGCTTGAGGCAGACAGGAACTCTCTGGGGTTGGCCAATAAGGCTCAAAATGGCAAGAACAAGGGACTAAAAGGCAGAGAGGCTTGGACCCCATCCCCAACTTCTGCTTCACTGTGTCTGTGTGTGCATGCACATGTGCATGTGTGTGTAGGTCTTTAAATAAGTGATTTCACCTCTCAGATTCCAGGCTTTACAAACTGAACACGAATTCCTACCTCACACAACTGTTTTAACTACCACTGAGCTGCTGAGTCTCAGGGTCTGGTCGGAGCTAGTCTTTCAAGAAGGTCTGGTCTCTGCCCTGCCTTACCCAATTCTGCCCCAACACCCACCAATCTTGTTCAAGACGAGGACCAGCTTCTTATTGCCTTCTGCCTGCAGGACAGCCTCCTCCATTTGGAAGCAGCGGCAGCCCAATGGGTCCCTGGCATCTAGGACTTCCAAAATCACATCAGAGTATTCTACCACCTGCAGGGCAAAGAACAGGGGATGAAGGCAGAGAAAGGACTGGGTATGAATCATGCAGGTCCATAAAAGAAAGGTCTCCACTGGGGCGCCTGGGTGGCTCAGTGGGTTAAAGCCTCTGCCTTTGGGGGCACCTGGGTGGCTCAGTTGGTTAAGCAGCTGCCTTCGGCTCAGGTCATGATCCCAGCGTCCTGGGATCGAGTCCCACATGGGGCTCCGTGCTCGGCAGGGAGCCTGCTTCTCTCTCTGTCTCTGCCTACCACTCTGTCTGCCTATGCTCGTTCTCTCTCCGTCTCTCTCTCTGACCAAAAAAAAAAAAAAAAGCCTCTGCCTTCGGCTCAGGTCATGATCCCAGGGTCCTGGGATTGAGCCCCACATTGGGCTCTCTGCTGAGCAGGAGCCTGCTTCCCTTCCTCTCTCTCTGCCTGCCTCTCTGCCTACTTGTGATCTCTGTCTGTCAAATAAATGAGTAAAATCTTTAAAAAAAATTAAGGTCTCCATCTCAATCAGGAAAAACAGAAATGGAGAGGAGATGGGATGGGATTGGTGCACTCCCTAAAGAGCCTTAAAAAAACGGGTCCCATACCTTACGGAACTCCTTGTAATAAGCCTTCCTTGTCGCCTCATCATCCAACTGAGGAAACATATTTAATTCTTGCAGAACTTCCTCCTAAAGGAAAAAAAAGAAAGAATGGTCCAGCGAGGGAAAAGGGAGTACAAGTCAGGGCTTTGGAAACCATGACAGGCTGGGGGAGCCATGGGAGTCCTACACCAAAGAGTAACTGACCAGCCAATAAAGCTGGAAACTGAAAGAATGGATAGAAACAGATGATGCACATCTGTGCCTATCAAGTATGTGTTCAAGCACTAGCTAGGGACCTGAGTATGCACCTCTGTGTGAGAGGAAGGAATGTGAGGGGGAGGTGTAAGTGAAAAAAACAACCCATGTGGGAACATGGGATAGGGAAGCCAAAATATGCACTTTATGCTAGAAAAGGAACTTTGAGCTGAAAAGTGCATCCTCTGTGAAATGAGAATATATTCCAGAAGGGCAATAAGTCCAAGGATGAAGTTGGTATCCCCTTCACATACCCTCCTCTGTCAACCTTTCCCTCATACTTATTCCCTCTACCCCTGTGCACTGGTCCTAGGTCTCCCTCTACTCCCAATCCAGTCTTTGGGGCCCAGCTTAGGAGAGTACCTATCCAAGGTTGCCCAATCACAGAGAAGGCTCAAAATGGCTCTCTGCTTCCCTCTCATAGCTCTCTCCCTCCATCCCCACTGTTTCTCACCTTCTCTGCACCCATCTCCAACGTCCCCCTGCAACGATCTCACATCTTTCCTCTTTCCCTTTCACAGGGTAAAGGCAATAGATGCTTCTGAGCAAACCCAAATGAGTCTAAACCAGAAGGGAAGGCTACTCTCTTACCTTATGCTCAAATTCCTCCTGGCGTTGCAGGACATCCTGACAGTAGCTCTCGATGGTCCTGCGTCTGTGTCTCTCTTGCTCCCGGGCAGCCTGCTGCTTCTCCCTCATCTCCTCAACCTAACAACGGAATACACAGCAGGACTATAGCTGACTAGGTCTGTAACCTAAGGGAGGGATGGGAGACCTACAGTAACAGGGAGCAGGTGACAGAGGGAAGAAACAGAGCTGACAGAGGTAGGAGGAGCAGGGATACAAAGAAAGAGCAGATATGTTAGCAGAAGATAAGGGGTTTGAGGGAAAGGAAACAAGAGATGAAGGAAGGGAAAGTGTGGCAGAGAACAATAAAAAGAGGGCATGTGAAGCTGAGTGACAATGTGTTCTAGGCAAAGGGAATCAATTAAGACCAGATGGAGAAAGAGGACAAGGTCCTGGGATGCTCCGTCATCTAAAAAGCAGGAAAAGGAAGGAACAAAAGAGACTGGGAAAGAAGAAGGAGGACATCCAGGAGAGGGAGATAACAAGAAAATCAAAGTGAGAGTGCTTCAAAGAAAGCATGGTCTCAAATCCTGACAATTGGCTTAAAATGTTGGAAGGCGACTATCCATGAGTGTGAGGTCACAGAATGAACTGGTGAGGTTGACAGGAGAGGTTTCAGTGGAGAAGTGGGAACACAGCAGGGAAGCAATGGACTGGGAGGTGAGGGAGAGATAAGCAAATGGAGACACTAAATCAAGTATCAAAGTGACCACCTTTTCTTCCCTCTTCCGCAAACAGCCTCAACAACCCTAACAACTCTTGGGGCACCTGGATGGCTCAGCTGGTTAAGTGACTGTCTTTGGCTTAGGTCATGATCCCAGAGTCCTGGGATAAGCCCTACATCTGGCTCCTTGCTCAGTGGGGACCCTGCTTCTCCCTCTCCCTCCACCTGCTACTCTGTCTACTTGTGCTGTCAAATAAATAAATAAAATTTTTCAAGAACCCCTAACAACTCTGGTCTTTGCCCTTCCAGTTACCACTTCTGTGGACCTGGCAGTCAGGCCAGGCCCTCTTCCTCCCCCAAGTTCAAGGGCTTACCCTCTTCTTCTTTAATTCAGCCTCCCGACTGGCATGGTCATTGGAGTGAACAAATTGGGGAGCAGAGGCCACCTTGGAAGCTGCTTTCTTTCCGTTCTGTTTTGCAGGCTGGTCACCATACAAAAGGCAACAATGAAACAGAGCTAATGGACCCATGGAAATCACTCTTCCTGGAGGGTTAAAGCTGCTCAAAAATGTAGTTGTAGGGAAAAGAGAGGAATAAGCAAAAAGAAGAGCTCTGTCCTCAGTGGTCTGCCCATCTGGCTAAAAAGAGACCCTCCCTCTCCTAGGCAGAGACTGACAGAAGAACTCAAAGAAAGGTGGGGGCAAATGGAAAAGTTTCCCAAGTAAAGGCCAAGGGAAACACTAAAGTAGCTCTCAAAGTGTGGTTCTTGGACCAGAGCAGCACCATCACCTGGGAACTGGTTAGAAATATGAATTACGGGATGCCACAACAGACCTAAGGAATCAGAAACTCAAGGGTGAGGCCCAGCAGCAATTTGTGTCTTAACCAGCCCTCCAGGTAATTCTGGGTAATCACCTAGAGGGCTGGTTTAGGTTTGAGAACTTTGACCATGTTAAAATTTGAGAACCACTGCCCTGGCCTATCTTATCTGTCTCCACCTTTCATAGCAGGAACAAGAGCTGGAGGCAATTTGTTTTGGCCTCCCTCCTCAACAAGCGCAACAGGGACTTGGCAATCAGACTCAAGTCCCAGCTGTGCTACCTTGAACCTAGGAGCTTTCTCACCGAGACTCAGTTTCTTCATCTTAAAAATAGGGTGATCCCTACACCAAGGTAACTCAAGCACAAAGCAGCACATGGCTTGTGGTGGAAACTTAATAAATGCTACTGATTCCCTACCACAGCCAACCAGAGAGGGAGGGAAAGCCAGATCCTCTGATTCCAATTTGCTGCTCTGTCTGGAAACTCCCAACATCTACTGGAGTTTCTAGACCTCTTCTAGGACAGGGAACCTGTTCCTGACCTTACCCCTAACAAGGGGTATACCTTACCTGAGGGTCAAGCCAACTTACCTTCTTGCAGCCTTTGGAACCTTTACCTGGTTTTTTATTTTCTACAGAAAAAAAAAAAAAAGCCATTATCCACTTACCCAACATCTGTTTATACCTTAATCAAAGCCAGGCCACACTGGGAACCTAAGGAAGACTGAGACACCATGTTTGTCCAGGTCCAGAACAACAAAGACATGGAGGTAACAACAACAGGGTCAGAGGAAGTACTAGATAAAATGTTTGAGACATTATTTCAATGCAGACTGAAAAAATGCTTATGGGAATCCTGTGAAGAGAGTTACTGTGAAGAGTGCTTGCTTTTAACTGTTCTCTCTCCCCTAACTTCTGGCTGGGGGCAACTCAATAATTGCTGCACCAAGCTCAAGTTGGGGGCTGATGGCATGGGAAGGTGATCTGAGGAGTCCCAGGTGGCTAAGCCAGGGCAGATGCCCTCAGCACATGGGGAGAGAACTGCTCCTTCCTGCTGACCCTGCTCAGGCCATTACCTCCAAAGGGACTAGCCCTGTTTAGCCAAACTGTGGCCTCCCTTGGATACAAGGAAGAAAGAGCTCATCTTCTTCAATCACACCTAAACAAAGCCCAAGAACTTAAGAGGCCTCACCCTCTTCATGAGAAGTCCCATTTGCCATTCCCTTTACAGCTGGCCTCTCGGGGAAGAATGGCTGCCTTAATTCTTACTACCTGCAAGGGGGCTAAAGGAATTTCTAGAGGGGGAGGTTCTGTAAGGTCAGGATATATACAAACAAATATAGTAGCAGCTTGGAATTACCAGAGAACATGCTCCCCAACCACATAAGGTGGTTCACACTGAAGCAGAGTTAATATAGGAAACACAATTTAAATACTATTGCAAATACTTAAGGAGATTCAAAAAGATACCTCAAAGGAACTGTGTGAGAAAAAAAATTCTCAAAACTTAATACTGAATAAAAATTCAACAGATGTAGTAAAAAACAACACAGACACCACTAATAACCAAACTAATAAGCTGGAAGATCAAGAGAAGAGCTTGCTTAAAGCAAAAATCTAAAGAAATGGAAATTATGAGTAAAAATTTAAAAATGGAGAATGGGCCCAGGAGAGCTGATATCTAAATAACAGGAGTTCCTAAAAGAGAAAAAGGCACAGATGGAGAAGCAATTATTTTTTAAAATAACAGATGAAGGTTCTTTCAATTGAAAATAGTCTTGAGCGTTCAGATTAGAAAGGCTCATGGAACACCAAGACTAACAAAAAAAGACATACCATAGGGATACCCTGATGAAAATTCTTAACTCTAAGGATAAAAAGAAAATCTCATAAACTTCCAAACAGGAGTTTCCAACAAAAGCAAATATACAACTCTTAACATTTAAGATAGAATAACCATTACAAAGTTCTTTTTAAAAAAGATTTTTTATTTATTTGAGGGAGAGAGAGAAAGAGTGAGCACGAGCAGGAGGGGCAGAGGAAGGAGAGATAATTTGAAGCAGACTCCTCCCTGAGCATGAAGCCTGACAAGGGATTCAATCTCCCAACCCTGAGATTATGACCTGAGCTGAATCCAAGAGCTGGACGCTTAACCAAGTGCGCCACCCATGCGCCCCGTACCAAAGTTCTGAAACAAGGAACTACATACCAAGCTAAATTACTATACTTAAGCAACAGATCACTTACAAAAAGTTAAAAAGCATTTTCAGATATGCAAAGATCAGCACCTGTGTTCTGGTAAAACTAGAGATGACCCTTGAACAACTTGAGTTTGAACTCCGCAGACTCACTTACACACAGATTTTTTTTTTATAAATACATGTAGTACTGTAATTGTGTTTCCTCTTCCTTCCAATTTTCTTAATAACACTGTCTTTCCTCTAACTTCTTGTATTGGAAGAATACGGTAGAGAGACATCTAACAAAATATGTGTTAATAGACTGTTCATGTTACTGGTAAGGCTTCCAGTCAGTAGTAGTAGTCTATTAGTAGTGAAGTTTTTGGGAAATCAAAAGTTCTATGTTGATTCTTGACTGCACAGGGGCTCGGGGTCCCTAACCCCCATGTTGTTCAAGAGTCAATTGTCCTTAAGGAAGTATACCAACAAAAATAAAAATTAACTCAGAATAAAGATCTAAAGCTAAAGGAAACAAATAATGATGGGCAGGAAATCTATTAAAACTTACCATTAATTTTTTTTAAAACTTACCATTAAATCTTTAAAATGCTACTAATATAGCTAAAAACTCTAATACATTTTTAGAAAAGATTTTTAAAAACCAGGAAGCATATCATAAGGAAATAGCTCAGAACCAAAATACCAAATTATTTCAACAAAATCCTGGAATCAAGCAACAGGGGTTGGAGAGAAGTAGAAGAGAAGTAAAATCATGAAAGCATGATCTTACTTTGGAATGACAGGATAAAAAATAGTTATTACTTAACTTTGGTAAAGTGACAAGAGAAGCTGAAGTTTAATTATGTCTGATATAAACATGAATGCAACTACAACATAACTTTATAATCACTGAGGGAAACCTGGGTGGCTCAGTCAGTTAAACAACTGCCTTCGGCTTAGGTCATGATCCCAAAGTCCTGGAATCTAGTCCTTCATTGGACTCCTTGCTCAACGGGGAACCAGCTTCCTCCTCTGCCTGCCACGTGCTCTCTCTCTGACAAATCATTAACAAAATCTTCTAAAAAAACTTTATAATCACTGGTGGAGGAATTTTTTTGAACTTGAAAAGTAAATAAATAAAAGACTAAGAAGAAATAAACAAAAAATAAAAAATAAAATGGCAGAAATTAGACCAAACATATGAATATGCACAGATCAAATTTCCCTGTAACAATAACAGACCTCGATGGAATCTCCTTCTCTTCCAAAGTCCTCATGTTGCAATGAAAAGAATGTGAGGTTGGGAATGAACCAGGACTGGCCATTTTACTCAATAATTACTATCTGCCTAATGTCCCTGGAAACTGAGGGCCTGTGTCAGATACAGGGATTCAATAAAAAAAAAAAAAAATACATCACTTAGTAAGGAGAAAACACTCCTTGCAGGGCTCCTCAATAACCTCCCCAGATTTGACCATTATCATTACCATTTGGGTCCAAGGTATTGCTGAGAGCTCAGACAGCTGCACCATGAGGCACCTCCCCCACCTTCCACTGCAGTCACTCCACTTAGCCTGATCATTACTTAATTGCAATTTGCCAATCATAGTCTGTGTTTTATGAGCACATGTAAAGTTTTTTTTTAATATTCACGATTTTTCCCACTCATGTAGATGTATATGATTGTTCTTTAATAGGTAATGGTCATACGGTTCCAAAATAAGAAGGTGTATTTTGAGAGGTCTTCCACACTTTTCCCTAACCACCTTCCTCACTGCAACAAGAAACCACTTATTAGTGCAAACGCAAATATAGGTAATCTTATTTCCCCCCATTTTCTCCCATTAAAGATAACAGTATGTCCTCCTGTTGACAACTTGCTTTTTTCACTTAACAAATCCTGGAGATCTTTCGATCAAATAGTTCTTCCATATAATAGTCTTTCTATATAATCTTTTCATACAGTACTTCCTCCTTTATTTTAAACTGCCAGGGTTCTCATAGTTGGCACCTGGATGGCTCAGTCGGTTAAGCGTCTACCTTCGGCTCAGGTCATGATCCCAGGGTCCTGGGATCGAGCCCCACATCGGGCTCTCTGCTCAGCAGGGAGTCTGCTTCTCCCTCTCCCTTGGCCTGCCGCTCCCCCTGCTCATTCTCTCTCTCTCTCTCTCTCTAATATATAAATAAAATCTTTATAAACTACCAATGTTCTTTTGTATGCATATACTCCATTTAACCAACTAATTACTATCTTTTTCATCACTATCAGTAATTTTATTGTCCTCTGGTATTTGATGTTCTTAAATAAAATACAAGTAATTTTGTTCATATTTCTTGTGTTACTTGAAAAAAATGATTATTTGCTTTTGGTAGTCACCTAGCCAAAGTCTGATTCTTGTCAAAATTTTTGTATGATTATATAAAATAAGTGTATTGAATTTTTTTCCACCAAGCCCACACAGGCAGGGCCACCATTCACACAGAGTATGGGATCACTGAGTTGCACAAGTCTGGTCTAGTCTATGTTGTCATTTTCTATGTGGATTACAGCAAGATAAAGGCAGGAAGCACAGAACCGGACCTGCCCTAATGACCTTGCCTTCCCTCTTACACAGGAAAGTCAAGTATCACATTTGTCTTCTCTCTGTAAGCTTTAAGCATAGTGGGAGGAAGAGCACTATGGAGACATTCCAGTGCCTGGCACAAAGTTAGTACCAAATAGCTATGACCAGTTATGCTGGGCCATTGAGACAAAAAGATAAACCAGGTATGAGTGAGAAGTTAACAGTGCAGTGGAGGAGACAGACCCATTTATACAGTGTCAATAGCCCCAGTTCCTAGGGGCTCAGACCATGGAAACCAAAAGAGAAGCTTAATGGGAGAGATTCCTAGAGGAAGTGATGTGTAAGTTGAAATCTGAGAAATTAGCAAGAGTTATCCAGCTGAAGAATGAGGTAGAAGGGAAGAAAAGCATCTCGAAGGCAAAAAGAACAGCAATTTGTCCCCACTGGCATTTACTGCTATTCACCTCAGATCAAGTCAGTTAACTGTGCTGAGTCTCAGTTTCCTCAACTGTAAAATGGGAATGAGGGATAAGGGGAACACCACCCCCAAAGAAGTTGGGAAAACAACAATGATACCATACGTGGAAGACAGAGTAAATGATCTGGTACATACTGAGCAATTTCTTGAGTTTTTTTTAAATTATTATTTTAGTATAGTTGACACACAATGTTATACTAGTTTCAGGCATACAACATAGTGATTCCACAAGATAAGTCTAAGTCTATGCATTATGCTCTGCTCACCCCAAGTATAGCCACCATCTGTCACCATACAGTGCTACAATACCACCAACTCTATTCCCTATACTGTAGCTTTTAATCCCAAGACTTATTCATTCCATAACTGAAAGCCTGTATCTCTCACTCCCCTTCACCCATTTTGCCCCATTCCCCCATGCCATACAGAGCAATTTTTTAAAAACAGAACTAACCTAGGATCCTGTGATCACACTACTGGGTATTTACCAAAACACTAATTCAAAGGGATACATGCACCCTCATGTTTATAGCAACATTATTTACAATTATCAAATTATGGAAAAAGCCCAAGCTCAAGTAGCTAGCTGCACCATGAGTCACCTCCCCTCAACTGATGGATGGATAAAGATGTGGTGTATATATCCAACAGACTATTACTCAACCATAAAAAAGAATGAAATCTTGCCATTTGCAACGATATGGATAGAGTAAGAGAGTATAATGCTAAGCAAGTAAGTGTATAAGAGTATAAAGCTAAGCCAAAATAAGTCAGAGAAAGACAAATACCATATGCTTTCACTCAAATGTGTAATTTTAAGAAACAAAACAAATGAGCAAGTTAAAAAAAAAAGAAAAGAAAGAGAAAGAGACAAGCCAAGAAACAGACTCTTAACTACAGAGAACAAACTGATGCTTACCAGAGGAGAGGTGGGGGAAATGGGGGAAATAGGTGATGGGGATTAAGGAGTGCACTTGTAGTGAGCACTGGGTGATGTATGGAAGCGCTGAATCACTATATTGTACACCTAGAACTAATATAACATTGTATGTTAACTTTCCTGGAATTAAAATGTTTTAAAGAAATTTAAAGAATAAACTTTAAAAAAGTTGCCATGAAATACCACAAATAGTCATGAAAGCTTATCACTGGGAGGGGAGTGATAAAAGAAACTCACTGTGTCTATGTTTCATCATGATGACTGGCTTGAAAGCAGGTAGGTTTAAATCTGCAGGCCTTCTTCCTGTCAGAATGGAAGAACCAATGTGAAGACAGGTGGAAGGACCACAATGCCACAAGCCCCCTTCCAAGCCCCCTACAGGCAAAATGACATGTGAAAAGAACTTGATAAGGAAGCCCTAACAATTGGAGAAACTAGGAGAAGAGGCTATAATGGAGTTGGGGCCTGGTGTAGCTGTCTACACAGGGAAAGCAGCATCACACTATCCAAAAGGAAGCTAAGTCTAAACCTCTCTTCCTGGGTGAAGACAGTGCCTCAATTTATCAGATGAAATCCTTGGTCCTCAGTGTTATATGCCTTAGTACTAACCCTCTCCATGCTAAGGGGATGGGGTACACAAGGATGGCCTGTTTCTACATATTAATAGTACCTCCTTTCCCAAGTAGGGCGTTCTATATCTGATCTACCCTGGAAGTAGGGGGAAAGACAGATGGATACCAGGAATCTACCTTAAGGAAATGGGACTGCAGAACAATGCTTTTAATCTGTGTTTATTAAACTAAAGCTAGGAGTCAGTGCAAAATCTTGGTCGGTGGGAGGGGAGAGTGTATGCCTGCATGTGTGGTTGGGGTCTGTTCCTCGGTGAGTGGGGTAAGGAGATGCCTTCTGCTGCTCTACTCTGGGGTGCAGAGGAACTAGGAAAACCAACACAGTGGCTATGTGCATCTCTGCCACATGGGAGAAAAGTGCAGGTCTGTACATCTCTAAGTTGGTGGGGAGGAGTCCTGGGTCTCTTTACTCTTGGGAGGGCTGGGGTAAAGGAAGATGATATGCCTGTCTCCACTACAAGGTGACATTAGTTGACAGACTAACAAAGCGGGGAGAGGGAGATAGGCAGTTTTTCATGAATGGGGTCTGTGCCTTGCCTGCTGTGGGCTATTCTGGACCCTTCCATAGGGGTGGGATGGGGAACAATCTGTTTATCTTTTATATGGGTTGAAGTCAGCAGTGTGCTAACACTGATAGGAACAGGACCTCTGGTTCTCCGCATGGAAGGAACACAGCTATAAATTCAGTGGACCAGCCCTTACACTTTGCAAAGAGGGGGGCGGTTACCCTGAATGGAGAAAAAGAGATTTGAGCTCACCTACCTTGGGTAAGCGGGGAGCTCACACACACAAAATATGTACGGTGATCAGTGATGTCACTGCCTCTCAACACTGCGGGGGATGCTGCACCTCTCTGCTCCCGTGGGGGGGGGGGCTGTCTCTCATTTGCTACTTTTGGGAATTCCAAATCTTTGGGGGAAGGAGGAAGGGACGGATGATCTTTGTTTACCTCAAAAGGAGAACAAATCTGAGCCTCTCCACCGCGGGGGGGGGGGGGGGGCATAACGGGCAGATCTGACAACATTCAGGGTTAAGGATTGTTTCTCTTTGCTACAGGGCATTTTTGGGGCCGGGCCTTTACAAATTCGGCAAACCAGCGCCTCCTTATGGGGTGGGGTGAGGAGTCAGGTCTGATTTTCCACAATGGGGACTCACTCTAGGCAAGAGGAGGAAAATATGCTTGGTTCTCTATGGGCTGAGGCACGTGCCAACCACTTAGAAGAGGGGTGATCTAACATCTCTGCAGTAGTGGGGGCGGGGCTTCCACAATTAGTTACAGAGGTGCGAGGCAGGGAAGTCTCCATCTCTTCTGTCTCTGTATACTAAACGTTTCTAAGCTCCTCTGTACGGGGGTCCGGCCGGGAAAGGCGGGAGTGTATGTCTGCAGAGGAGGTAATACATCAAAGCCTCTGTCCAAAGGGAAGGGGCATGGAGGCGGATCTATGTGCCTCCGCGCCAGTAAAGGTCCACACCGCTCACCCGAGGTGGGGAGGGTGGTATGTCTCTATAACCGTAGGATCGAAGTCGCCACATGGAGACGCCTGTCTACACTGGAAGAGTGCAGAATGGAGCCTTGCTATCCTGAAGGCAAGAGGGCACTCGATGCTTCTCCACACAAGTGGGGTCTGTGACTTTCTACATTTTGTAACCAGGGATGTACACCTGGCTGGATGGGATGGGACCGTGCTCCTTTATCCAGCGAGAGTGCATTTAGGCACATTGCCCATTTACGGAGCAATCCCTCTTCCTAATCTAGGCCCTTCTACCTACCATGGATGAGAGCCGGTTCTCTATCTGTCCATTCCAGGCTGGAAGACACTTCTAGCTTCCACCTTAAATACACGATCCCCACCGCGCAGCTGGCTGAGAGAGCGCGCTCACAACGAGAAAAGGGGAGAGTCGTCTCTTACCTCCACTTCCGGCGGGGATCAGACGGGAGAGAATGGCACCACGATAGGGTTAGTCTGCAGGTTGCGCTCGCGCCGCTAGGCTCCGACTTCCGGATCCCAGCCTTGCGGCGCCGATTTGCCCTCCTTGCTTCCCCCTCCCAAGGGGCGGGGCTTCGGATTGACGGCTCGCGCCCGCCACCCCTACTCCGCAGGCGTACTAGTCCCGCCTCCCTGATACCCCGTGAGGTGAGGAAGAAACCGAGAGGGGGTAGGGTGGGAGCGGCGGGTCGACTAGTGCGGACGTATAATCTACTTGTAAGCCAAGATCTTGTCTGTGGGCCTCTGCGTGAGCTCAAATATGCGTGTTCCCGAAGCATAGTGACCAAGCAGTCCCCACCACCGCATCAGAGAAGAGCGCTGGTCAGTCCCTTTGTCTACAAAGGAAGATGGCGACGGGCAGGGTGTGGGAAAATGGCCGCCTGGGTCACATGTCTTGCCGAGTGCTCCCCACCTAAAAAGTGACTTGGTTAGCTGTTCCCAACAACCTTTCTGGTTTGTAAGGCACCAGACAAACCCTGAGGCAGGCACTTTCAACTCTTTATGCGGAAGTTCAAATCCATGGTCAGACCCAGGAGCTGAACAACTAAATGTCTCTCCCACCCGTTTGTCCTCCTTGTCCTCCTCCCCCGCTCCTTTCTCCTTCCCTTTGGCCCCAGGGTGGCAAATAAAAAAGGGAATGAATATATACCTCTGAAGTGGGAACAAACAAGGATTTCTTTAGAAACCATCTTGAGGAGCTCCTGACGTGGCTGGTGAATGAGGTCACCCCTTAAGAACAGCAAATACCAGCCTGAAAGTGTCTTCTTTCTGGTAATTTAATCCCAGCCCCTTCTCTTTCTCAAACTTAAACTTTGGGGTAGGGCCCAGCCCCACTACCCCTAGGGTATGTTCCTCCACTTCCAGAATATCCAAGCAGAAAATGACTCCCTCTGCCCACTCCGACCCCTTGCATATGCACTACTCAGTGCCCCTACGTTGATGAAAGGCATCGAACCTCTCACCCTGGAGATACACAAAACTGCGGACTCCATAGGAGCCCTAACCATCTTCTCCCTTACCCCTGCATTAGCAAATTCTTCCTGTTTCTTTAAGACCTAACTCTCGTCACATAAATGAACTTTCCCAGCTGAGTTAGAAACTCAGAACACCTTTCTACATTTATCCCTTAATGCTGTAATCATTTATTTGGAGGCATCTCCACATAAATGGAGATGCAGCCTCACCTCCTGAGACTAGGGGCCATATATCTTAAAGACCTCAACACAAGACTAGGTTCAAATCAGGCTTCAGCAAATATATGTGAAATGTGTGAGTTTGTAGGCCTGCACCACAAATCAATAGGAAATGGACAATTTCATAAATAGCACTGGGAAATTTGACTCACCATAAGGAGAGAAAAAAACTGGATCCCTACTTATTTCCATGTAAGATGGTGAGAAATTATCTTTGTCACCTACAACTGGGCAAAGACTTTCTCAACGAAGTCCCAGAAGTCCCAGTCCTTATCCAAAACTATAAGGACGAAGTCCCTGTCCTTATCCAAACTATAAGGGAAAAAATGCAACGAAATCCTTAATAAGAAAGAAATTGGTGTTACTACTTTGGAAAACAATTAGGAAATTATCCAGAATAGTTGAAGGTGGGCCCTGGGACCCTGCAATTCTACTGGTAAAGATATATTTAACCTCTAGACTTTAAGTCCTAGAGAAATTCTTACACATATGCACAAGGAGGCATGAGCAAGAATATTCAATGCATAACTGTTTATGATACAGAAAAAAATCTGAACAATCTAAAAATTCACCAATAGGAGAATGAATAAATAGCAGTACAACCATACAATAGAATACTGAAGAGCAGCAGAAAAAATGAAATTCAGTCGCATATATCAACCCAGATAAATTTCAAAAAAACACTGCTGAGATAAAATATAAATTATAGAAGGACATATGATATATGAGACATTTACGTAGATTTTTAAAATATTTAAGTAATCTGTAGACCTAATGTGGGGCTTGAACCCATATGACCCCAAGATCAAGAGTTGGGTGCTTTACTGACTTAACCAGGCAGGTACTCCTATATAGACTTTTTAAATCTAGAAAACAATGCACTAAATTATTTATAGATTATATAAATATATAAACAATATTTTTAAAAGAGAATTAAATAGAAAATGCAGAATGGTGATTAGTTATGTGGAAGAAAGCAAAGGAACAGAAAGAGATACACAGGGAACTTCAACTGTTTGTCTAATATTTTATCTGGGTAGTAGGTACATGGGTGTGTGCTATATTATTCTCTATACTTATTTGTATGCCTGAAATATTTCATACCTTTTTTAGAAAGAATACAAGGATCTGTAACAAATTTAGTGACGGTTAAATCTAGATCAATGGATCTCAAGCTTTGGCCAGCATCAATGTCAGTGGGAGGGCTTGTCAGAACACTGATTGCTGGGCCCTATGCCCAGAGCTGTGTTTCAGTAAGTCTGGCAGGGCCCAGGAATTTGAATTTCTAATAAGTTTCCAAACGATGATGATGATGGAAAAGAAGCGGGGAGAGAGAGGGAGAAGAATCACCTGGAGCTGCTACTAGTCCAGGTATCATACTTGAGATCTACTGACAGAGAAAATGAGATTATCAGTGAATTTTGTTGTCTTCATTGTGCTTTTCTGTGTTTTCCATAGTCAAAATGAATATGAATTACTTTACAGAGAGGTTTTTGTAGTTTTAAATTCACCTTAATCTCTACTTCAAACTCTTATTTCCCACATAGTTATCCATTCTGTGGTATTTTATGCAGATTTTTTGTTGATATGTGTTCTTGCAAAATATGTATTATTGTTTGGGGTGCATGTATTTCCTCAAAATTTTTATTTTTCACTTTTTCAAAATTCAGAACATTTGAAAAATAGTACAATGAAAGTCCATATACCCTTAATATTTTTCCAGACTTGTTCTACTTCTGTTTATGTGTATATGTATACCTTTTCTTTTTTGATGAACTATATGAAAGTTGCAGGCAATGTAACATAACATCCCTAAATAATTCAGCATACATCTACAAGAATAATAACATTCTCCCACACCACTACAATGCCATTATCATACGTAAGAAAATTTAACAATAATTCAGTAATACCATTAAAGATACCCTATATTCAGATTTTCAAATTGTGCCCAAAATGTTGTTAGAGCTGATCATTTTTTGATCCCAGGATCTAATCAAGTTTTATGCATTATATTTGGTTGTTGTTTTGCTTTAACTTCTTTTAATCTGGAATACTACTATATTTTGTGTGTGTGTTTTCTTTTACATTGATGTTTTTGAAGAGTCTAGGCAATTTCTTATAGAATGTCCCACATCTAGATTAATCTGCTCTTTCCATATGATTAGATTCAGATTAAGTGTTTTCACCAATAATCATTTACTTCATATTGTATCACCTCAGGAGGCACATACTATCAGGTTGTCCCACTATGGAGGATGTTTTATGTGTGCATTTTTATCTCATTGATATCTCATTGCATTGATATCTCATTGATATCCTCCTTTTTTTTTTCATTCAGCCTTGTGTTTTAAAGTCTATCCATATATCTGTGTGTACATCCAATCCATTTCTTCTACCTGCTCATGCTAACCACAGCCTGCCTTCACATTTTCCCTGAATATTCCAATGATAGACACAGCAAGATTGCTTCCAGCTTGCTGATACCACAAATAAAACTTTGATGAATATTCCTGTGTATGTCCCCTTATTGGCCTGTATGAGAATTTCTTTGAAACATACACTCAGAACTTATGATCGCATCATAAAGTGTGCATATACTTAGTTTGACTAAGAACACCAATACTGCTAGGTGGTTCTCTGGGAGAGCTACACCATTCCACTGTTTTACCTTCAGTGTACAAGGATTCCTGTGTCCCTACGTGCTCACTAACACTTGACTTTTTCCGGATTTCTACTTTTTGCCAGTCCAAAAAGTATAAAGTATTATTTTGATTTAGTTTGCATTTCTCTGATTACTAATGAATTTTTCAGCATCACTTCATATGTGTGTTAAATGCCTCTTTTGTAAAGTGCCTGCTTATATAGTTGGCCCATTTTTTCCAGTGAGTTTCCTATCTCTCCTATTGATTTGCTAGAGTTCCTTATAGAGCGTAGCTTCTAGTCCTGTGTCAGTTTCAGACATTGCAAATATTCTCTCCCTATTTTAACTTTTTTAAGTTAGCCTTAATAATAAAAGATATTGTTGAATTTTAGTATCAATATTAGATAAATAAAATTTAGATAAATAAATAAATAAAATTTAGAATAATAGAACAGAAGTTATTGAATTTTAATAGAAATTGTTGTTTTTAATGTAACCCAATCCATCAAATTTTTATTCTATGGTTTCTGGTTTGGGGGTTTTATTTAAAAACTAGTTCCCTCCTCTCAGATCAAAAGCTATTCTCCTATTTTTTTTCTATTAACCTTATAGTTTCATCTTTCACCTTTAGGTTTTAATTCGTGTAGAATCCACTCTCATATGTACTGATAGATAGAGATGCAATTTTATTTTTTCTATACACAGTGAGCCACATTTCCCACCATCAAACACCAAACAAACCTTACTTTTTCATTGATTTGCTGGGCCATCTTTGTCACATGAGACACACATGCACAAGTCTGTCTCAGTTCTTGCACTAATACTGCCTTGCTTTTGACATTTTGTAATATAAAATGATAGGGCAAGTACCTCCGCTTTAGTCTTCCTTTAGTATTGTCTTAGCTATATCCCCACATAAATTTTAAAAAAGAATTTATCAGGCTCTTCAGAATCCAAGTGGAATTTTTAATGGGATCACACTAAATTTATAGATTAATTTTAGAGAATTGACATCAAAATAATATCCAAGAATATTGAATATCCCCTCATTTGTTGAATTCACCTTCTGTGTCCTTTATTAAGAGTTTCAATGGGCACCTGGGTGGCTCAGTGGGTTAAAGCCTCTGCCTTCGGCTCAGGTCATAATCCCAGGGTCCTGGGATCGAGCCCCGCATCGGGCTCTCTGCTCATCAGGGAGCCTGCTTCCTCCTCTCTCTCTGCCTGCCTCCCCGCCTACTTGTGATCTCTGCCTGTCAAATAAATAAATAAAATCTTAAAAAAAAAATTCTTTTTTAAAAAAAAAGAGTTTCAAGTTTTCTCTTTGGAATTGTGTATTTTTACTAATTTAATTCCTAGTTGCTTTGTAGTTTTGTTACAATTGTGAATATTTTATATTTATTTATTTTTGAATAGATAATACACATACATTTTGAATATCAAAACCAAATAAAAATTATACTTTGAAAAGTGTCACTCTTGTCCATTTCACCCAATTGCCACAATACCCACCCCCAGCAGTTACCACACTTTTTAAATTTCTTATTGAAATATAATTAACATGCAGTGTTATATTAGTTTCAGGTATAATGATTCAATAATTCTATACATTACTCAGTGTTCACCAAGATAAGTGTACACCTAATCCCCTTTACTTATTTCACCCTTCCCCCCAGCCACCTCCCCTCTGGCAACCTCCAATTCATTCTCTGTATTTAAGAGTCTAGTATGGTTTTGTTTTATTCTGTTTTGTTTAGTCTCCTTTTTCCTTTGCTCATTTGTTTTGTTTATTAAATTCCACATGTGAATGAAATCATATGGTATTATCTTTCTCTGACTTATTTCACTCAACATTATACTCTTTGTGTCCATCCATGTTGTTGCAAATGGCAAGATCTCATTCTTTTTATGGCTGCATAGTATTCCATTATATACAGAATATTTTATATTTAATATTTTTTCTTTTTTCTTTTTTTAAGATTTTATTTATTTGTTTAACAGAGAGAGAGAGAGATCACAAGTAGGCAGAGAGGCCGGCACAGAGAGAGAGGGGGAAGCAGGCTCCCCACTAAGCAGGGAGACTGACACGGGGCTCAATCCCAAGACCCTGAGATCATGACCTGAGCCAAAGGCAGAGGCTTAACCCACTGAGCCACCCAGGTGCCCCTTAATAATTTTTTCTTATACTTGAGTTTACTTTCAACAATCAAGACAGACTCTATGAATGACAAGAGGTTCAAAGAAACCCAATATTTTAACATGCTTTTTAGAAAACAAAACATACATACTGATCTCTATCTAGTATCTTTGTACAGTCATTTTGGTACACAGATACTGATTTCAAGTTTCTTTCCACCTTAAGAATTTTTTTTTAAGTTCAACAAGAAACATTATGAAATAAGAATGGTACCAAAAAAGGGACAGCAATGAATGGAAGGAAAAAAGGAAGTAAAGTGAAGGAAGGAAGTAGAGAATGCCTCCTTAATTTTTATCTTTGTATATTGTTTCTTTAATGTATCAAATAGACAACCCAGTAACTGAACAGGCCATCTCCCCCAGAATAAGGAAAGACAAAATTAACAAATACATGGTGGAGGTATGTAGGTACCTTACAGTAAATCTCCCTCTTAGAATGTTCTGTTAATCAGATTCTACAGAAAAGTATCACATTATTGAAACATCCTAAATTCAAAGGCCAGTGATCTATTTGAAAGAAGTTTGATTTTATACACACACACACACTACTATTTGATATAGACCACATCTTCTTTAACCATTCATCTATTGATGGATGCTTGGGTTGCTTCCATATTTGGCTATTATAAATAATGTTACAATAAACATAGGGATGCAAGTATCTTTTTCAAATTAGTGTTTTCATTTTCTTGGGTAAATACCCCATGGTGGAATTACTGGATCATATAATTCTATTTTTAATTTTTGGAGGAGTCCCTATACTGTTTTGCACCAATTTGCATTCCCACCTATAGTTTTCCAGGATTCCTTTCTGTACACATCCTCTCCAACACTTGTTATTTCTTGTGTTTTTGGTAACAGCCATTCAGACATGTGCGAGGTGATATCTCACTGCAGTTTTTTGTTAAAGATTTTATTTATTTTCAGAGAGAGAGAAAGTGCACAAGCAGCGGGAGCAGAGGGAGAAGCAGGCTCCCTGCTAAGCAAAGAGCCCAATACAGGACTTGATCCCAGGAGCTTGGGATCATGACTTGAGCCAAAGGCAGATGCTTAGCAGACTGAGTCACCCAAGTGCCCCATCACTGTGATTTTTATTTGCATTTCCTGATGATTATGGATGTTGAGCATCTTTTCATAGGTCTGTTCACCACCTGTATGTCTTCTTTGGAAAAATGTCTATTCAGGCCCTCTGTCCATTTTTTAATTGTATTTTTTTTCTTGGTGTTGAGTTCTTTAAGTTCTTTCTATATTTTGGATATCGATCCTTATCAAATCTACCATTTGTGAATATCATCTACCATTTAGTAGGTTGCCTTTGCACTTTATTGATGCTGCCCTTTGCCATGCACAAGCTTCTTCTTTTGGCATAATCCCAATAGTGTACTTTTACTTTTGTTTTCTTTATCTAGAAAAATATTTCTGTCGCTGGCGTCCAAGAAATTACTGCCTATGTTTTCTTCTAGGAGTTTTATGGTTTCAGGTCTCACATTTTAGGTCTTTATTTTGAATTTATTTTGTGTATGGTATAAGAAAGTGGTCCAGTTTTATTCTTTTTCATATAGCCATCCAGTTTTTCCAGCACCATTTGTTGAAGAGACTGTATTTTCCCCATTGTATATTCTTAAACCTCTTTTGTCATAGATTAATTGACCATGTAATCATGAGTTTATTTCTGGGCTCTCTATTCTTTTCCACTGATCTATGTGCCTGTTTTTTTTTAATGACAGTACCATACTGTTTTGATTCACAGTTACCGGTTTTACTAGTTTATTTTTTTATTCGTCCAGTGTTTCTTTATGCAGATACAAACAAACATAAATGTATCTTACTGAATCTCCCCTTGCTTATACATGTATATACACGTTGCTTATTTCTCTTAATAATACATCCTGGAGGTCTTTCCATGTCAGAGTATTAGAGTTTCCTGTACATAGGAAGTCACTGTATGGAAGTGCAAGAGTACTCATTCAAAGTGTTCTATTATGTGGATATATAATAGGTTTTTTTAATGATTGCAGTCCCCCATTGTGGATGCTTGGGATGTTTTTAGTCCTTTGGTATTACAAATGGGTGCCATAATAGACACTTCATACATGCACAGATAATTATGTAGGATAAATTCCAATAATTATATTTGTAACTGGTAGATGTTGCCAAAATTCTCTCCATAGGTGTACCATTTTGTAATTACCATCCATGTATGAGTTTATCTGTTTTACCACAGCTGCACCAACAAAGTGTACTGTTAAAGACTTAGATCTTTTAGAATGTAATAGGTAAGAAATTGTATTTTATGGTAGTTTTAGTTTATATATCTCTTATTATGAGTGAGGCTGAGCATCTTTTCACATGTTTAAGGGTCAATTTTATATCATTTTTTTCTGAATTGTCTATATATATCCTGTATTCTTCTGTTGGATTATTGGCCTTTCCTTGATTTCTAGAATATTGTTATATAATTAGAGAGATTAGACTTTTGTGAATTATATCATTTTTCAGTGTTTTTCCTCAGTTTGTTATCCTTTTGACTTCTAAATGAGTTTAAACTAAATTTATAATGGATTTTTTCCAGGCAAGTTTTGTTTTATTTTATGTAAACAAATTTATGTATTTTTAATGCATTCTGGATTTTGAGTTGTTGTTAGTGATAGATTGCATTAATGACCCCAACTGTTCATGTGTCTATGTTTCATAGTCCCCTGCTATATCGACTCTGAGTGTGCCCATATAACTTGCTTTAACCAACAAGCTACTGTTGCAAACTTGATATTAAGAAGAGACTTGAAAAAGCTTTTGTATATTCTGTTTCCTCTCTTGGACCCCTGCCACTGCTACAAGGACATATCCAAGCTAACCTTGGAAGGATGTGAGAGACATGTAGAAATGAGCCTAGTCTTTCCAGTCAAGGCATCCTATAGTATCTGGTCTCTAGCCAAGCCATCAGTCTTAGGGCAGACACATGAACTAGCCCAGCTGAGATCAACAGAGCCTGATCCAGATTGTAGAACCTCCCAAATGACCCACAGATTTTAAGTTTTGGTACATAAATATTCATTTTGTCTTTTTACAGAGCATTAGTTGTGACCATAGTCCCACATCATTGCTCTTCCTTTTTGGAGATATCCTGCTATGCATGCTTGTTATTTTTCCATTTGAACTTTTTAAAAAAGATTTTATTTCTTTATTATTTGAGAGAGAGAGAGAAGGAGAGAGAGTATGTTCATGTGTGTTTGCATGCAATAGCCAGGAGAGGGGCAGAGGGGGAGGGAGAGAGAATCTCAAGTAGACTCCTGCTGAGCACTAAGCCTGAAGTGAACTCAATCTCACAACCCTGAGATCCTGACCTGAGCTGAAACCAAGAGTCTGATGCTAAACCAACTGAGCCATTCAGGTGCCCCTTCATTTGAACTTTAATTCAGCTTGTCTAGTTTCAGAAAAAGAGAAAAATGGTATTTTAAATGAGTTTAAACTAAATTTATAAATTAATTTGACATCTTTATAATTCTGAATCTTCTTATTTAATAACATGGATGCCTTTCCGTTTGTTCCTTCAGAGTGTTATAAATGTTTTCTCATAAAAGTTTTGAACATTTCTTATTAAGTTTGTTTCTAGGTATTTGTGGTAGACTAAACATTTGTGTGCCTCCAAAATTCGGATGTTGAAACCTAACCCCCAGTGTGATGGTATTTGGAGGTGGGGCTTTTGGAAAGTGATTAAGTCATGAGGTGGGAGCCCTCATGAGTGGAATTAGTGCCCCAGCGGGCCCAACTAGAAGATGGCTATCTATGAACCAAGGAGCAGCCCTCAACAGAGGTGGAATCTGTTTGCCTTGATCTTGGGCTTTTCAGCCTCTAGAACTGTGAGAAATAAATTACTGTTGTTTATAGGCCACCCAGTCTATGGTATTCTGTTATAACACCTACAGTGGACTAGGACAGTATTTCACCTTTTCTGTTGCTATTATAAATGGAGACTTCTCCTCCATGTATCTTTTTTAAAAAGACTTTACTTACTTCTACACCCAACATGGGGCTCAAACTCACAACCCCAAGAGCAAGAGTGGCATGCTCTACCAATTGAGCCAGCCAGATGCCCCTCTTATATATATCTTCTAACTAGATGATTTCTATATATTAATTTTATATCCTTTTACCTTATCTTGTTTAAGGTAGTTTTTCTATTGATTTGCTTGGGTTTTCTGACTATATAATCTTATCTATAAATAATGATAGTTCTACCTCCTCAGTTCCAATTTTATACTTCTAAATTCTTCTTGTTTTTAAATTATAATGCTTGCTACCTCCAATACAATTGGAGGTGTACAATACAATGTTAAATTATAGTGGAGAAAGTAGACAACCTGGCCTAGTTTCAGATTTTAGCATATAAATGCTCCTAGTGTTTCCTGGTTAAGTGAAATGCTGGACTGCTGGATTTGGGGAGATATACACACAAACATATACATAATTAAATCATATCAATGAAGAAACCCTATATTCCTCTTATTGAATGATTTTTATAAAGAATGGGTATTGAAGGGACACCTGGGTGGCTCAGTTGGTTAAGCAGCTGCCTTCGGCTCAGGTCATGATCCCAGCGTCCTGGGATCGAGTCCCACATTGGGCTCCTTGCTCAGCAGGGAGCCTGATTCTCCCTCTGCCTCTGCCTGCCATTCTGTCTGCCTGTGCTCCCTCTCTTCCCCCCTCTCTCTCTGATAAATAAATAAAATTAAAAAAAAAAGAATGGGTATTGAATTTTGCCAAATGATTCTTTAGCATCTCTGAAAATAATATGATTTTTCTCCTTAGATTTAATAATATGTTAGATTATATTAATGGATTTTATAAGAATGAATGATTCTTGCTTTCTCGGGATAAACCCCACACAGTCAATATTCTGTTTGTTAATATTTTATTTGGAATTTTGCATTGCTAAAAAAAGAATTTTGTATTGCTATTCATAAGTGAATATTGGTTTATATCATTTTCTTTATTTTTTTATAGAATCTTTGTCAGGTCTTGGTATCAATATTATACTCAATTTACAGAAAGAATCTGAAAGTGTTCCTCCTTAATCTAGACTCAGGAAAATAAAAATAGCATTCAAATTACATGCTTTTTAGTGTTAGTAGACTTCCCCTGTGAAAGCATCATAGTCTGGTACCTTTGGGGAAAAGTATCTCTTTAACCCTTTCTCTATTTCTTTCATGGAAGTTGGCCAAATGAGTTTTTCTCTTTTAGAGTCAAATTAAATTATATTTCTCTAGGATAATTTCCATGTCTTCCAGATATTTAAACAATGTGCATAGAGTTGGACATAAACATAAAAGAAAGCTTTTATGTTTAAAATATCCTCTTATTATGCTTATGTCCAACTTTTCATTTTCCTAATTTGTATATTTGTGCTTTCTCCTTTTTTCTTTTTCTTTCTTTTTAGAGGAGGGGTAGGGGCAGAGAGAGAGAGAGAATCTTAAGCAGGCTCCATGCCCAGCACAGAGCCCAATGCAGGGCTCACCTCATGACCTGAGCTGAAACCAAGAGCCAGATACTTAACTGACTGAGCCACCTAGGGGTTTTCTCCTTTTCTTGATTATGCCGTTTAATGGATTACATATTTCTATTTAACAGAATCAGTTCATCAATTTATCAGTTCTACTGTTAACCTGTTTTCTAACTTAATTATTTGAACTTCACTGGTTTTTTTTCCTTCTGTTCTCCTTAACTTTATTATTTCTTCTTTTTCTAAATTTTTTAGTTGGATGCTTAGTCATTTAATTTCTCCCTTGTTTTTAATACAAATATTTTAAGGCTATGAACTTTGCTTTATTTGTATCCATGGATTCTGATGTGTAGTATTTTGATTATCATTGTCTAGAAATTCAGTTTTGATTTGATTTGATTTGATTTGATTCCCTTCTGACCCAAGAGTTGTTTGACAGAGAGGTTTTACATATTCAGGTGGAAGATCCATTTTACATTGATTTTGGTTTTTTGTGTGTGATCAGTGAACATTGTATTACTTCTAATTTTTGAAATTTGTTGAGATTTTCTTCTTGGCCTAATATTGATTTTGTTATTTAGTTTTTTTTTAATATTCTTAAGGGTTTTTTGTTTGTTGTTGTTGTTGATTTGATCTGTCCTGGAATGAGAAAGGTGAGTTAAATTTTTCCTGGTTTTAGTGTGTTTCAATCTATTCTCTATTTTTCCTATATCCCTTAGGATCATAGTTTTATGAAAGCTGCTATGTTTTTGGTACAAAAATAGTCATAACTTTATAAGTCCCTTGTAATTTGTGGCCTTTTTGCCTCAATTAATGCTTTTTTATAGCAAACTTTATATTTTGGAATAATTTTAGATTTACAGAACAGTTGAAAAAATAGTGCAAAATTTCCATATATTCTTCACATAGTTGACCCTCATGTTATTATCTTTTTTTAAAATTTTTATTTATTTATTTGACAGACAGAGATCACAAGTAGGCAGAGAGGCAGGCAGAGAGAGAGAGGAGGTAACAGGCTCCCTGGTGAGCAGAGAGCCTGATGTGGGGCTCGATCCCAGGACCGTGGATCATGACCTGACCTGAAGGCAGAGGCTTTAACCCACTGAGCCACCCAGGTGCCCCTCATGTTACTATCTTGTATGACATTTGTCAAAACTAAGTATCGGTACGTTGCTATTAACTACACACCAGACTTTATTCAGATTTCACTGATTTTTCCACTAATATTTCTTTTCTGTTCCAGACCCCAATCCAGAATCCCATATTGCCTTTAGTCATTATATCTCCTTCAATCTGTGATACTTCCTCAATATATCCTTGTTTTTCATAACTTCGACACTCTCAATGCCTTTGGTTTTGAGTTCCCGACTTGTCTGATAATTGAGATTGCAACCCACATTTTCTTTATTAGCATTTGACCAGTATACCTTTGTCCTTTCTTGTATATTTAACCTTTCTGAATCAATTTTTTTTAAAGATTTTATTTATTTATTTGAAAGACGGAGATCACAAGTAGGCAGAGAGGCAGGAAGAGAGAGAGAGAGAGGGAAGCAGGCTCCCTGCGGAGCAGGGAGCCCGATGCGGGGCTCGATCCCAGGACCCTGAGATCATGACCCGAGCCAAAGGCAGCAGCCCAAACCACTGAGCCACCCAGGCGCCCCCTGAATCAATTTTTTAATTGATTTCCTTTATTTATTTGAGAGAGAGAAGGAGAGAGAAAGAATACATGCATACATGAGAGGGGGAGGAGCTGAGGGAGAAGACAAGCAGTCTCCACCCTGAGCGCAGAGCCCATCACAGGGCTGGATCCCCAAAACAATAACCCTAGCCAAAATCAGGACTCTGATGCCCAACCAACTGAGCCACCCAGGCACCCCTTAATTGATTTTCTTGAATACACCATTTGGGTTTTACTCAGTGATCCAAAGTAAAACGTGTTTTTCTTTAAACAAATAAGTTAAGACCATTTATATTTATTGATATAAAAGATGTTCGATGTTGGGGCACCTGGGTGGCTCAGTGGGTTAAAGCCTCTGCCTTCAGGTCAGGTCATGATCCCAGGGTCCTGGGATCGAGCCCCACATTGGGCTCTCTGCTCAGCGGGGAGCCTGCTTACTCCTCTCTCTCTCTGCCTGCCTCTCTGCCTACTTATGATCTCTATCTGTCAAATAAATAAAATCTTTAAAAAAAAGATGTTTGATGTTAATATTGTCATATTATTTTAAGTTTTATTTTCCTTTTTAGCTATATGTTTATATATTAAAAGTATTTTACTACATAGTCTGTTTTGTTTGGTATTTTTGTAGTTACCCTAACATTTAGTAAGGTTTACATTTTGGTTTAGTGACTAAAATTAGGTATCTTTTTTTTTAATTACATTTTTTCTATTTGTTTATTGCTAATACAAGGAAATACTGTTCCTAGAAAAGAACACAGGCATAATTTCTTTGAAATCACCCTTAGCAACATTTTTCTAGATATTTCTCCTAAGAGAGGCAAAACCAAAGCAAAATTTAACTGTTGGGACTATACCAAAATAAAATGCTTTTGCACAGGAAAGGAAACCATCAACAAAACAAAAAGATGACCTACTGAATGGGAGAAGATCATTACAAATTATATATCTGATAAGGGGTTAATATTCAAATATATAAAGAACTTATAACAGACCTATGAAAAGATGCTCAACATCACTCATCATCAGGGAAATGCAAATCAAAACCACAGTGAGATATCACCTCACACCTGTCAGAATGACTACTGTCAAAAAGACAAGAAATAACAAGTGTAGAGAGGATGTGGAGAAAGAGGAATCCTTCTGCACTATCAGTGGGAATGCAAATTGGTACAGCCACTGTGGAAAACAGTATAGAGGAATCCATCAGAATCCTAGAGAAGAACCCAGGCAGCAACCTCTTTGAATTCAGCCACAGCAACTTTTTGCTAGACACATTTCCGAAGGCAAGAGAAATAAAAGCAACAATGAACTGTTGGGACTTCACCAAGATAAGCTTTTGCACAGCGAAGGAAACAGTGAACAAAACTAAAAGGCAACCTATGGAATGGGAGAAGATAGGGGCACCTGGGTGGCTTAGTTGGTTAAGCATCTGCCTTTGGCTTGGGTCATGATCCCAGGGTCCTGGGATCAAGCCCTGCATTGGGCTCACTGCTCAGCAGGGAGTCTACTTCTCCCTTTCCTCCCAACTTGTGCTCTCTCTCTCGCTATCTCTGTCTCTCTCAAATAAATAAATAAAATCTTTAAAAAAAAAAAAAAGGAATGGGAGAAGATATTTGCGAAAGTCTTATCAGATAGAGGGCTAATATCCAAAATCTATAAAGAACTTACGAAACTCAACACCCAACAAAACCCACAAAAAATCCAGTCAAGAAATGGGCAAAAGACATGAACAGACATTTCTCCAAAGAAGACATACAAATGGCCAACTGACACATGAAAAATTGCTCCCCATCATTTGGAATCAAGGATATACAAATCAAAATTACAATGAGATACTAATTCACACCAGTCAGAATGACTGAAACTAAAAACTCGGGAAACAACAGGTGTCGGTGAGAATGTGGAGAAACGGTAACCCTCTTACACTCTTGGTGGGAATGCAAACTGGAAAACAGTATGGAGTCTCCTTAGAAAGTTAATAGAGCTACCCTACAACCCAGAAATTGCACTTCTAAGTATTTATCCAAAGGATACAAACATGCACCCCAATGTTTATAGCAGCAGTATCCACTATAGCTAAACTATGGAAGGAGCCCAGATGTCAATCCACAGATGAATGGATAAAGAAGACAGATATTACTCAGCCATCAGAAAGAATGAAATCTTGCCATTTGCAATGATGTGTATGGAATTAGAAGATATTATGCTAAGTAAAATATGTCAGTCAGAGAAAGATAAATATCACACAATTTCACTCATATATGGAATTTAAGAAACAAAACAGATGAACACAGAAGACAGGAAAAAATAGAAGAAAATAAGATGAAAACAGAAATGGCAACAAACCGTAAGAGATTCTTAACTATAGGAAACAAACTGAGGGTTTCTGGAGGGGAGGTTGGGGGGGCTGGGGTAACTTGGGATAGAGCATTAATGAGGGCACTTGATGTAATGAGCACTGTGTATTATATGCAACTGATGTATCACTAAACTCTACCTTGGAAACTAATACACTATATGTTCATTAAATTGATTTTAAACTTAAAAATTAAAAATCCAACTGCCATATGATCCCATAATTCCACTACTGAGTATTTACCCAAGGAAAATGAGAACAGTAATTGAAAAACATATATGCACCCTTATGTTTATTGCAGCATTATTTACAATAGCCAAGATATAGAAGCAATCTAAGTATCTATCAATAGGTGAACACATAAGAATGATGTGGTATATATATACAATGGAATATCACACAGCCACAAAAAAGGATGAGATTGTGCCATTTGGGACAGCATAGATGGACCTAGAGAGTACTATGCTAAATGAAATAAGTCAAAGACAAATACCATGATTCCATTCATAAGTGGAATCAAAAAATGAATAAAAAAAGCACAATCAGACCTGTAAATACAGAGATGGTTTCCAGAGGGGAAGGAGTTGGAGTCAGGCAAAATGGGTGAAGGGGAGTGGGGTATACAGGCTTCTAGTTATGGAATGAATAAGTCAGGGGAATAAAATGCACAGCAGAAGGAATACAGTCAGGATGCCTGAGTGTCTCAGTCTATTAAGCATCCAATGCTTGATCTTGGCTCACATCTTGATGTCATGGTCGTGAGTTCAAGTCCCATACAGGCCTCTGCAGTGCGGATAGAGCCTACTTTTAAAAAAATAAAAAGAGGGGGGTCGAGATGGCAGAGGAGTAGCAGAATGAGATGATAACAGGTCGCAGGAATTCAGCTAGATAGTTATTAAACCAGTACTAACACCTACAAACCCAACAAGATCGAAGAGAAGAGAAGATCAAAGAGAAGAAGCACAGCAATTCTAGGAACAGAAAATCGACCACTTTCTGAAAGGTAGGACGTGCAGAGAAGGGAATCTGAAGTGAAGGGAAGATAGACTGCAGGAGGAGGGGCCAGCTCCTGGCAAGCATCAGAGCAATGGAGCACAAAATTTGAACTTTTAAAAGTGCTCCACTGATGGACATCTCTCCAGAGGCGAAGTGCAGGTGGAGCCCTCGAGGGGACAGTGTGGTCTCAGGCCCTGCGGGGCCACAGAAGGATGCAGAGTGTCTGAGTATAGCAGAGCTTGCAGGTATCAGAGCAGGGAAGCTGGCTACAGAGACAGAACTGAGGAGTGAGCTCTCAGCTCAGGGTTACCTTAAACTGTGGCCCATGGCACAGTTGGACCACTGTTCTTTGAGCAGGTACCCCACAAGTGGCAGGTCCGAGGAAACCAAACTTCCTTCTCTGGAGGAAGGAATCTGCTGGGTTTGGAGACTCCAAACAGGGCTGTGTGCCAAAGACAGAAATGCTCAGTCACATGCCAGGTAAGCTCGGAGTGTGGCCAGAGACTACGGAGACAGGAGTGATTGCGTGCTTTTCTCTGAGGGCACACTGAGGAGTGGGGTCCTGAGCTCTCGGCTCCTCCAGGCCGGAGATTGGGAGCCTGCCATTTTCATTACCATCCTCCAGAACTCTGTGAAAATCAGAAAGCATTCAGGGAACAAAAGCTCCTGAGAATGAACCCGAGTGGATTACTTAGCCCAGACGCTGGCAAGGGCAGCACAATTCTGCCTCAGGCAAAGACATCTGAGAATCACTACAACAGGCCCCTCCCCAGAAGATCAGCAAGAACATCCAGCTAAGTCCAAGCTCACTGATCAAGGAGAACAGCAGAATTCCAGAGGAGGAGAAAGCAAAGCACAGAATTCATGGCTTTCTCCCCATGATTCTTTAGCCTTGGAAAGTTAATAAATTTTTTTAATTCTAATATTTTAATTTTCTCTTTCCTCTTGTAATGTTTTTTAACTAGTTTATCTTAATAATAACTTTCTAAAACAAATCTTTTTAAACCTTCATTATTATAGTCATATTTATCCTTCATTGTATCTAACTTTATTTTTTTGTATACATATGCGGTTTTTATCTTCTAAAAATTTGGGGGGATAGTTTCTTCTAGTAGATCAAAATATACCATAAATCGGGCACCTGGGTGGCTCAGTGGGTTAGGCCGCTGCCTTCGGCTCGGGTCGTGATCTCAGGGTCCTGGGATCGAGTCCTGCATTGGGCTCTCTGCTCAGCAGGGAGCCTGCTTCCCTCTCTCTCTCTCTGCCTGCCTCTCCATCTACTTGTGATTTCTCTCTGTCAAATAAATAAATAAAATCTTTAAAAAAAATACCATAAATCACCACACACAAAAAAAAGAACAAGAGGCAGTACTGAATGCTAGGGACCTAATCAATATGGACATTGGTAATATGTCAGATCTAGACTTCAGAACGACAACTCTCAACGTGCTAGCTGAGTTCAAAAAAGCATGGAAGATATTAGAGAAACCCTGTCGGGAGAAATAAAAGAACTAACATCTAAAATCTAACCAAGCTGAAGTAAAAAAAAAAAAAAAAAAAAGCTATTAATGGAGTAAAATTAAAAATGGAGGTTCTTACTGCTAGGATAAATGAGGAAGAAGAGAGAATTATGATATAGAAGAACAAATGATAGAGAATAAGGAATCTGAGCAAAAGAGAAACAAACAACTACGGGACCATGAGAGGAGAATTCGAGAGATAAGTGATACCATAAGACGAAACAATATTAGAATAATTGGGATTCCAGAAGAAGAAGAAAGAGAGAGGGGAGCAGAAGGTATATTGGAGAGAATTATTGTAGAGAATTTCCCTAATATGGCAAAGGGAACAAGCATCAAAATCCAGGAGGTGCAGTGAACCCCCTCAAAATCAATAAGAATAGGTCCACACCCCATCACCTAATAATAAAATTTACAAGTCTTAGTGACAAAGAGAAAATACTGAAAGCAGCCCAGGACAAGAAGTCTGTAACATACAATGGTAAAAATATTAGATTGGCAGTGGACTTATCCACAGAGACCTGGCAGGCCAGAAAGAACTGGCATGATATAGTCAGAGGACTAAACGACAAAAACATGCAGCCAAGAATACTAGATCCAGCTAGGCTATCATTGAAAACAGAAGGAAAAATAAAAAGCTTCCAGGACAAACAATAACTAAAAGAATTTGTAAACAGCTCTACAGGAAATATTGAAAGGGGTGCTCTAAGCAAAGAGAGAGCCTAAAGGTAGTAGACCAGAAAGGAATAGAGACAATATACAGGAACAGTCACCTTACAGGCAATACAATGGCACTAAATTCATAGCTCTCAATAGTTACCCTGAATGTAAATGGGCTAAATGCCCCCAATCAAAAGACACAGAGTATCAGAATGGATAAAAAAAAACAAAACCCATCAATATGCTGTCTATAAGTATACCTCATTTTAGACCCAAAGACACCTCCAGGTGTAAAGTCAGGGTGGAAAAAAATTTACCATGCTAATGGACATCAAAAGACAGGTGGGGTGGCACTTCTTATATGAGGTCAATTAGATTTTAAGCCAAAGACTATAATAAGAGATGAGGAAGGACACTATATCATACTCAAAGGGTCTGCCCAACAAGAAGATCTAACAAGTTTAAATATCTATGCCCCTACCATGGGAGCAGCCAATTATATAAACCTGTTAATAACAAAATCAAATAAACACATTGACAATACTACAATAGTAGTAGGGGACGTTAACACCCCCCTCACTGAAAAGGACAGATCATCCAAGCAAAAGATCAACACGGAAATAAGGGCCTTAAATGAAACATTTGACCAGATGGACATCACAGATGTATTCAGAACATTCCATCCCAAAGCAACAGAATACACATTCTTCTCTAGTGCACATGGAACATTCTCCAGAATAGATCACATCCTGAGTCACAAATCAGGTCTCAACTGGTACCAAAAGATTGTGATCATTCCCTGTATATGTTCAGACCACAATGCTCTGAAGCTAGAACTCAGTCACAAGAGGAAAGTTGGAAAGAACCCAAATACATGGAAGCTAAAGAACATCCTACTAAAGAATGAACAGGTCAACAGGAAATTAAAGAATTGAAAAAATTCATGGAAACAAATGATAATGAAAACACAATGGTTCAGAACCCATAGGACACAGCAAAAGCGGTCCTGAGAGGAAAATATATAGCGATACAAGCCTTTCTTAAGAAACAAGAAAGGTCTCAAATACACAACCTAACCCTACACCTAAAGGACCTGGAGAAAGAACAGCAAAGAAAGCCTAAACCCAGCAGGAGAAGAGAAATAATAACGATCAGAGCAGAAATCAATGAAATAGAAACAAACAAACAAAAAAAGTAGAACAAATCAACAAAACTAGGAGCTGGTTCTTTGAAAGAATTAATAAGATTGATAAACCCCTGGCCAGACTTATCCAAAAGAAGAGAAAGGACCCAAAGAAATAAAATCATGAATGAAAAGAGGAGAGCTGGGGTGCCTGGGTGGCTCAGTGGATTAAAGCCTCTGCCTTCAGCTCAGGTCAAGATCTGGGGGTCCTGGTTTTGAGCTCTGCATCAGGCTCTCTGCTCGGCAGGGAGCCTGCCTCCCCCACCGCCTGCCTGCCTCTCTGCCTACTTGTGATCTCTGTCTGTCAAATAAATAAATAAAATCTTTTTTTTTTTTAATCTCCAAACAAACAAGAGCCCAGAGCCAGACAGCTTCCCAGGGGAATTCTACCAAACATTTAAAGAAGAATTAATACCTATTTTCCTGAAACTGTTCCAAAATATACAAGTGGAAGGAAAACTTCCAAACTCATTTTATGAGGACAGCATTACCTTGATCCCAAAACCAGACAAAGACCCCATCAAAAAGGAGAATTACAGACCAATATCCTTGATGAACACAGATGCAAAAATTCTCACCAAAATACTAGCCAATAGGATCCAACAGTACATTAAAAGGATTATTCACCATGACCAAGTGCGATTTATTCCAGGGCTGCAAGGTTGGTTCAACATCCACAAGTCAATCAATGTGATACAATACATTAATAAAAGAAAGAACGAGAAATATATGATACTCTAAGTAGATGCTGAAAAAGCATTTGACAAAGTACAGCATCCTTTCTTGATCAAAACTCTTCAAAGTGTAGGGATAGAGGGTACATACTTCAATATCATCAAAACCATCTATGAAAACCCCACAGCAATTATCATTCTCAAGGAGAAAAACTGAGAGCCTTTCCACTAAGATCAGGAACACAGCAGGGATGTCCATTACCACCACTGCTATTCAACATACTACTAGAAGTCCTAGCCTCAGCAATCAGACAACAAAAAGAAATTAAAAGGGGGCACCTGGGTGGCTCAGTGGGTTAAGGCCTCTGCCTTCAGTTCAGGTCCTGATCCCAGGGTCCTGGGATAGGGCCCCGCATCAGGCTCTCTGCTCAGCAGGTAGCCTGCTTCCTCCTCTCTCTCCCTGCCTGCTTCTCTGCCTACTTATAATATTTGTCTGTCAAATAAATAAATAAATAAAGCTTTTTTAAAAATTAAAGGCATCCAAATCAGCAAAGAAGAAGTCAAACTATCACTCTTTGCAGATGATATGATACTAGATGTGGAAAACCCAAAAGACTCCACTCCAAATCTGCTAGAACTTGTACAGGAATTCAGGAAAGTATCAGGATATAAAATCAATGCACAGAAATCAGTTGCATTTCTATAAATCAACAACAAGACAGAAGAAAGAGAAATTAAGGAGTCAATCCCATTTACAATTGCACCCAAATCCCTAAGATACCTAGGAATAAACCTAACCAAAGAGACAAAGAATCTGTACTCAGAAAACTATAAGGTACTCATGAAAAAAATTGAGGAAGACACAAAGAAATGGAAAAATGTTCCATGCTCATGGATTGGAAAAACAAATATTGTGAAAATGTCTATGCTACCTAAAGCAATCTACACATTTAATGCAATTCCTATCAAAGTACCATCCATCTTTTTCAAAGAAATGGAACAAATAATCCTAATATTTATTGGAACCAGAAAAGACCTTGAATAGCCAGAGGAATGTTGAAAAGAAATCCAAAGTTGGTGGCATCACAATTCCAGACTTCAAGCTCTATTACAAAGCTGTCGTTATCAAGACAGTATGGTACTGGCACAAAAACAGACAAATAGATCAATGGAACAGAATAGAGAGCCCAGAAATAGACCCTCAACTCTATGGTCAACTAATCTTCGACAAAGCAGGAAAGAATGTCCAATGGAAATAAGACAGTCTCTTCAACAAATGGTGTTGGGAAAATTGGACAGCCACATGCAGAAGAATGAAACTGGACCATTTCCTTATACCACACACCAAAATAGACTCAAAATGGATGAAAGTCCTCAATGTGAGAAAAGAATCCATCCAAATTCTTGAGAAGAACACAGGCAGCAACCTCTTCGACCTCAGCTGCAGCAACTTCTTCCTAGATACGTCGCCAAAGGAAAGGGAAGCAAGGGCAAAAATGAACTATTGGGATTTCATCAAGATCAAAAGCTTTTGCACAGCAAAGGAAACAGTTAACAAAACCAAAAACCAACTGACAGAATGGGAGAAGATATTTGCAATGGACATATCAAATAAAGGGCTAGTATCCAAAATCTATAAAGAACTTATCAAACTCAACACCCAAAAAACAAATAATCCAATGAAGAAATGGGCAGAGGACATGAACAGATATTTTTGCAAAGAAGAAATCCAAATGGCCAACAGACATTGAAAAAGTGTTCTACATCGCTTGGCATCAGGGAAGTACAAACCAAAACCACAGTGAGATACCACCTCACACCTGTCAGAATGGCTAAAATTAACAAGTCAGGAAATGACAGATGCTCGCGAGGATGCAGAGAAAGGGGAACCCTCCTACACTGTTGGTGGGAATGCAAGCTGGTTTAGCCACTCTGGAAAATAGCATGGAAGTTCCTCAAAAAGTTGAAAATAGAGCTACCCTATGACCCAGCAATCACACTATTGGGCATTTACCCTAAATATACAAATGTAGTGATCCAAAGGGGTACGTGCACCCTAATGTTTATAGCAGCCATGTCCACAATAGCCAAACTATGGAAAGAACCTAGATGTCCATCAACAGATGAATGGATCAAGAAGATGTGGTATATATACACAATGGAATACTATGCAGCCATCAAAAGAAATGAAATCTTGCCATTTGCAGCGACAATGGTGGAACGAGAGGGTATTAAGCTTAGTGATATAAGTCAATCAGAGAAAGATAATTATCTATCATATGATCTCTCTGATATGAAGAATTTGAGAGGCAAAGTGGGGGGTTTGGGGGGCAGGGAAGAAAAAAATGAAACAAGATGGGATGAGGAGGGACACATATCATAAGAGACTCTTAATCTCACAATACTAACTGAGAGTTGTAGGGTGGTGCGGGGGGAGAAGAGGGTGGTTGGGTTATGGACATTGGGGAGGGTATGTGCTATGGTGAGTGCTGTGAAGTATGTAAGCCTGATGATTCACAGACCTGAACCCCTGGGGCAAATAATACATTATATGTTAATAAAATTTTTAAAAATATAGAAGAAAAAGGAATATAGTCAGTAATATTGTTACAGTAATGTAATGGGGGAGAGGGTAGCTATCTATACTTGTGGTGAACATAGCATAATGTATAAAGTTGTTAAATTACCAAGATGTATACCTGAAACTAATGTAGCATTTTGTATCAACTATACCCAATAAAAAATGGGGGGGGGAGGAATACTATTGATTTTTATAAGTTGGTTTGGTACCTGGCCTCCTCACAAACTTTTTTTTAAATTCTAATAATATGTCTGTTGAATCTATTGGTTTTATTTATTCTTTTCTGATCCTTATACAGCTTACTTCTTTTGCTCCCATTATAGTATTGACCATGACTTCCAGTTCTATGTTAAACAGTAGTGGGTGAGAGTAAGTATCTAGTCTTAGTATCTAAGTCTTATCCTCAGTATTTAGTCTTATCCTCAGTCTTGAAGGAAATGCATCTTGAAGAAAATGCAGTCTTGAAGGAAATGTATAAAATATGGTGTAATGTTTTGGTATGTAACCTTCACCAAGTTAAATTTGCCTTCTGTGGTGCCTGGCTGTCTCAGTTGGTAGACCATGTGACTTGATCTTAGGGTCATGAGTTCAAGCCTCAAGTTGGGCACAGAGTTTACTTAAAGGAAAAAAAAAAGAAATTTGACTTCTATTCCCTGTTTTTAATCATAAATGGGAATGTAACATACTTATTCTACATTAATTGAGATACTCACATGAGTATTCTCCTTTAGTCTGTTAATGTGGCAAACTACATTGATAGATTTTCTGAGGTTGAATGAATTCTCTTTACATTCTTGGAATAAACTCGATCAATGTATATGATGTATTATATAACATAATGTTCAATGCAATTAGCTAATATTTTATTTAGGATCTGTGCATCTATATTCATAATTGAAATGAGCCTATAATTTTCTTTTATTATCCCTGTCTAGTTTTAGACTCAAAGTTTGAAGATTGTACTAAACTAATAAAATGAGCTGGGCAGCTTTCTCTCCTTTTCTATTTTCTGGAATAACTTGTATAAAAAGAAAAGTAACTATTCCTTAGGAGTCTGGCACAATACACCTGTAAACTTATCTGGGCCTGGATTTGGGGGGAAAGGGATGATGTCCTTGCATACCATTTCAGTTTCATTAATACTTAGTGGTCTATTCAAGTTATTTACTTCTTGCTATTCCATTTTTGTCATTTTTTATTTTTCTAAGAATAAAAGTTTATCAACATTTTCTAGTTATTTCTGTCAAGTTCCTAATAGTCAGGTTTCTGGCTTGACTGCCTAGTGCCTTCATAGACAGGGGGGCACTGAAGGAGTAGCATGTCTATCATTTGGGGCCAGAGGAAGTTTGGCTACCTTTGTACTTCCAGCAAAGCAAAGATTTGTGTGATTCTCTGTTGCTTTGGAAATTCGTGATTGTATATGAATGTGTGCACTTTTGTAAGTGTGTATGTTTACACATGATGCTCTAGTGTGTTTCTATTTATATGAAAATAGACCAAAAGAAAACAATTTTTCAAACGAAATTAGCAATGATTCTATGTGTAGCTATTTTTCTGTGTTTATTTGTATGTGTCCCTGAGCTGTGAAGGGGTAATTCCATGGGTCTCTCAGTGTCTCTGTGTATGTCTGCATCTCTGCCAGTGTTGATTCATTCTGTGTGTTTTTCAATGTCTCAGAGTATCTGCAGCTATGAGGGTTCGTGATTCTATGTACATCTTTATGTCTCTGCAAAAGTCTCTGTCTCTAAATGTGCGTGGGGGGGGTGGAGATTCTGTACGCATCTCTGTGTTTCACTGTAGAAGTATATGCATGGAGTGCACATGCTACGTGGCAAGTTCAGACTCTCCAAGTCTGGAAGAAACATTACAACAGGAAATGCTCTGGATTCCAGCTTCCGGATGGAATTTCACTCAGAAAAATACCCCTTCCTAGTCCTCCCAATAACTGCAGCATTCTTTGTCTTTTTTCAAGAGGCTGGGCTGAAGGGGTTTATGCTAACCTTGACCTCAAAGGCCTTGTCTTTCAGGAGGATTTGGCAGAGCCATGAAATTCCACACCCTGCCACTTGCCTCTTGCCAGGCCTACTTCTTCCTCCTAAAGCCTTTTATAGTTCCACGTTATCTACCAGACCAATTCTGATCCAAACTGTCCAGAGAGGCTTGGGAAAAACACAAGGAGATGAGGAGGAAAAAAAAGAATAAGATTTTTTGGAGTAAATATATAAATAAAGATTAGATTTGAGAGGAGAAGAACAGTTAAAGAAATGATAACAGGAGATAAAGAGACAGAGACAAAGAAATAGGGCCTGACAGGTAGGAGTAAATAGTCAGAAATAGAGATAAGTAAGTAAGGATGGGGACAGAGAGATGGAGTGGGCAGGGTGGAAAAAGGGACAAATGGGGCAGGAATGTAGGGAGAGAGAGAGATGAGGTCAGAGAGGCAGCTACATAAAAGTTGAGGACTGAGAGGAACACAGAGATGATAACAGCCAGGTATATGGGAAGGGGATGTTTGGATTAGATAAACAAAGACAGAAAGAGATAGGGATAAAGATGAATAGAGGTTGATGATGTAGCAGTTGACATTTTTTGAGAATTTGTTATGTTTGTTTGAGAATTTGTTATGTTTGTTATGTTTGAGGCATGGCCCTACAAACTGTGCATGTGTTAGTTTATTTAATGCTCACAGTAATGCCATGAAGCAGGTACCCTATTTCACAGATGAGGACACTGAGGCACAGCAAGTCAGAGGCATAACTAAGATTTGAATCCAAACAATCTAGCACCAGTGACAGTATTCCTGACTATTCTGTCAGTGATGAAGAGAGACAGAGGAACGGGGAGCTGGGGACAAGAATGCAAACAGAAACAGATAAAATTCACATAGGGACAGAGAGATGGAGAAAAGAGATAGGCACATGAGGAGAGCAACCCAATAAGAGAGATGGTAAGAGATAGAAAAGGGGTGATAGAGAGATGAGGAGAGAGTCATATAGGGAAACAATGGCAAAAAGACCAACATAGAGGGGTAAGAGAGACAGAGACAAAGAGTATGTTACGGGGAGGAGGGGAGATGAAAGAATGGAACATAAAGGTGAGAATAGAGAAAGATAGGTGAGGAAGAGAGACAGATGAATGCAGCAGTACAAACAGGAAGAGGAGAACTGGGAAACAACCAGAGAGAAGTAGGGACAGAGTAATGGAGACAGAAAGGCAGACAGTAAAGAGGCCAAGGAGACAAAGGAAACTGAAAGAGAAATAGGAAAGACAGAAGTTCTGGAACACACAGAAATTCAGAAACAGATGAGGTAGAGCAATGTGGTATTATAAACACAGAGACTCAGACCAAGCTGAGAACTATAAGTTAGATAAGAACAGGATAGAGACAAGGCAATCCTCAACATACACAATATTAAAAAAAAAAAAAAAAAAGGAGCAAGAAGAGGAGAGAGATGGAAAGAGAATAGGAGAAACAGGAACGAGAAACCACCAGAGAGATGTAAACAGAGAGACAAGAGAAAGCAAAATGTAGACAGAGATAGGGGTGTCTGAGAGGTGGCCAACAGTGATGCTGAACTTGGGGAGACAGTAAAAAATAAGAAAGAAATAGAGACAAAGATAAAGTCATCTTGATCCAACAACTTACAAGTCTCTTGGATATATCAGGGCTGGCACTGGGCACTATGGTGCCCACTAGACTATGAGCTTAGGAAGGCAAGGCCCTGGTCTTTGTTATTCACTACTGTATCTTCTACCCACAATATAGTCCCACTCATAGCAGGGACTAGTGTTTTTTAAGCATTAGGTCCCAGAGAAAATGTACATGCATTGCATGGATTTTGTCATTGAATCCTTACAACTCTGATGTAGTAGGTATTATTACAGATGGGGAACTGAGACTCAGAGTGTTGAGTAACTTGACCAAGGTCACACAGAGGAACTAGGAGTGAAGCCCAAGCCAGGTCCAATGGCAAAAGTATTTCAGGAGCCAAGGATTGAAGATGAATCTTTCCCTGACCATGCACTTGAAGTACAAATAAATTCTAGTCTGCATGGTTTCAAGGTCTACACATTTGACCACCATGACACACACATGCTTCAGCGAAGACTTGCTGACACTGATGGAAGCCTGCTGAGCCAAGGTGCACATGTCCTGACTCCTCCCCCTCTGTAGCTCCCTCCATCCAGTGAAGAAGACTAACCTGACTAGCTCAGAGAAACTTGAAAAAGTCCTGTGAGTGGCAGTAATAAACTGTGGAAGAACCCCAGCCTGGGGCAATCAGAGAATGCTTCCTGGAGGAGGAGGTAGTTCAAAGAGGCCAGAGGCAGATTTACACAGAAGTCAGTGAAGGTTCAGGACCCCTTATTTGCACAGGTCCCTTCTAAGGCCCTGCTTAACAATCAGTGAAAAATCAAAGAGTACTAAGGATTTGTTACTCTGCAAGAGAACTGAAATGCCCTAAATCTTACAGCTCATACCTAAACTATCAGTAGTAGTTTATTTCTATCGACCATAGTTTATAGTTAAACTACGACAGTAGTTTATTTCTATCTAAATTTATTAGTTTATTTCTATCCACCACGCTATTAAGAAAGTCTAATATTTTTATTCTTTCTGTAGAAAATGGCCTTACCTCATGCTTCAATGACAAAATAGGAGCGATAGAACATCAGGAATGGTTACTAGGCCCTTATCTTCCCACTGCCATCTCTCTAAACCTCCCAGTAACTGTGTTCATTCTTGTCTTATACTTACGAGCTATAATGAGTGGCCTGAAGACCTCTCCCCCTTTTGCCTCAGATCCCCCTCCTTTCCCTTTCTCTTCTGCATTTTTATCCTCTCCCTCTCTACTGGACCATTCCCAACAGCAAACAAGCACAGTCTAGTATCTCCTATCTTTTAAAAAAATATTATTTGACCCTCCTCCTACCATCACCTTATCTGTCTGGGCTCTGTTCCCATTCACAGCCAAGTTTCTCAGTGGAATTGCCTATACACCTAGCTCTAATTCAGTGGGGATGAGGGTGGTGCTCTGTTCCCTCTGATCTCAGGGAGGGTCCTGTAACAAACTACACTCTCACCAGCACTCTACACAATTATTACTGTTTGTTAAATTATTTTATTTTTCATTACATACTTTATATATTTTAGAATCTACATATATAGACAACTTGAATAAATAATAAATATCTGTGTACCCATCACCTAGCTTGAAAACCAGATCATTTTCAATGACAAACCCCCCTGGGTAACCCTCCCCAGTCACATTTCTTTCTCTTCCCTGAGGTAACCACTGTTCTGAATTTTTCATTTTTCATTCTTTGCTTTTCTGTATAGTTTTATAACATACAACTGTATCCATATATTGCATAATTTTTCATGTTTTTCATGTTATATAAACATATTCTTCTATGACTCTTTTGAATCAGCATTAGGTTTTCTTAATTTCATCCATGTTGATATGTGTAGCTAGAGTCCATTCATTTTTCATTTCTTTATATTAGTCCATCATATAAATATATCTGAATTTATTCATTCCATGCTCATTTCCATTTCTTGCTATCACTAACAGGCTTTGGTGATATACAGGCTTTTCTTGTAGGATTTCTCTAAGGAAGCAATGCTCATATATTTTTTTTTTTATCTCAGGACTTCCTTTATATTCTAAAAAATCACTGCAAGATAAATAAATCTTTTTAAAAGGCGGGGGGAGGAGGATGGATAGATGATGTTCTATCTAACCTACTGGGTGACTCAGTAGGTTAAGCACCTGACTCTTGATTTTGGCTCAGGTCATGATCCATGATCATGAGATTGAGGCCCCACCCCATACACGGGCCCTGAGTCTGCTTGAGGTTCTCTCTCTCCCTCCCTCCCTCTCTCTCTCTCTTTCTCTCTCTGCTCCTCCCCACACACTTGCACAGGCTCTCTCTCTCTCAAATAAATAAATAACCTTTTTTTAAAAAATCACTGCAGGACCTCAAAGAGCTTTCTTTTACAAAATGTGGTATCAGTTGAGACTTGCTGCATTAGAAATTAAAACTACAAAAGTTTCACTATATTAAATTTTAAATAACAACAATAAATCCATCTTTTCAAATAAATAACATATTTTATGAAAAATAACTATTTTCCAAAACAAAAATAGTTCAGTGAAAAGAACTATTTATGTTTTTTGCACATCTCTTTATGTTATGGCTTAATAGAAGACAGCTGGATTCTCATATCTGGTCTGAATTCAATCTGTTGTGTTATCTAGAAAACTCCACTCTACAATCTTGAGAGAATGAGAGTAAAAGAAGCAAATAACACCTTACTAGCGTTATGGTTTTGGCTCCCTGGCCCCCACCTCTGCCCCCAGGATAACCCAGACCACACAGGGAGAACCACTGCTCTAGGATATATATACCTAAAAAGTCTGGGTCATAGAGTATGTGCATCACTGAGCTTTACTAGAAAACATCCAGCTTCTTCTAGAGTGGTTGTATCAATTTACACTCTTACCAATGGTGTAGCCATTCCCTCTTCATCCATTCTGGTGTTCACCCCTACCACTCCACCAAAACTGCTATCAAGGTCACTTCCAATATCCAAGTTGCCATATTCAATGGACCCTTATCAACCTTCAACTTAGTTGACTTCTCAGTACTCTTTTTAAAAATCTCCAACACAACCTAGTAATATCCCCATCTCTTTATCTCTTCCTCGGGCTCCTTGCCATCTCCTGCTCCTTTTCCCAATATCTAAAGTTGAAGTTCCTTGGAGCTCAGTCAAGGCTTATCCTCCTTTCTCTTTTCTCTTTCACACTGACCTCTTCTCTCGTGGCTTTTAATACCATCTCTATAGTGACAACTCTGATTTATATCTGAAACTCAAACCTCTCCCTTGGGATGTATATACCATTACCTGCTTCGGCCTCTCCACTTGATTATCTTAAGGGAGTGTAGAATTCAACCCTTGGTCTTCCCCCTGAAAACCTGTTCTTCTTTCTGTCTTCCTCATCTCAATGAATGACCTAGCCCACATCAGATCCATGGAAGGCATCAAAGATGCCTTCTTCTCCCTCCCTTCCTCAAGCCACCACACCAACCCCTTTCAGTTCTAAATATCTCCCAAATCTATCTACATCTCTCCATCTCCACAGCCACCACGTTAGTCCACTTGCCATTATCTCTGATTGCAGTAGGTTTCTAATCTTGCCCACCTCCAATCCAATCCACAGCAGCCAGAGTACTTCTTTTAAATCATACCACCTCAATCCCAAATTTAAAACTTTTCAATGTAGGGTATTTTAGCATTTGAGAGATGTGAATTATCTACAAAAAAGTTACTATTTCATCATTGCCCATGGTATGTGCTCAAAAGGACATTCATCAAATGAGCAGAGATCTGAAGAACAAATAAAGTAGAATTGGGGAAATGTGGGGTTTTATACAGAAGCAACAGCATATACAAAGACTCAGAGGCTAGAAAGACTAAAGAATGGTCAAAGACTTTCAACTTAGCCTTAAGAATGAAGTCTGGAGAGGTAGGCAGGCATCAAATAAATCATCAAGGGTGTGGCTTAATCTTCCTTGTTGAAGAAGATAGGCTTCCTTTTGAGCCAGTGGGGAATCATTGAAGGTTTCTAAACATGACAGTGATAGGAGTTGGTTTACCTTTTGAAAAGATCACACGGCCTACAGTGTAGAGAAAGGATTCCAGGGAGCAAGACTGAAACGGGGAGACCATGACAGTATTGCAGTTTAGACATGGTGCTGACTAGGGTTGTGTCAGCAGAGATGAAGAGACTGCATAAATAAATCTGGAAGATATTTGGGAAGTAAAAATGACAAGATTTGGTGATTGCACGGGGGTGGAGGAGAGAGAAGAGTCAGGGGTATAACTCAGGTTTCTGCTTTGACTAGAGTCATTCACAAAAGTAATATACAAAGAAAGACAAACAGGTTGGGAGTAGGATGCCTTGAGGTGACAAAAAACTGAGGTTTTAGGTGTTTCTGGAGTGCTCAGATAGAGCTCTCTAATAACCAGTTGAATGTGTCAGTCAGGAGAAATATCTGGAATTGAGGTATCAGTTTGGGAGTCATCAGCAAAGAGATGATAATTGAAGCCACAGGAGCAAATGTAATAATTGAAGGAAAGAGCACAGAGAGAGGAGAGAAGAGAGCTCAGGCCAAATCCCAAGGAGCACCACAATTTAAGGGTTGGACAAAGAAGAGCCTGGAAAGTAAAGAGGAATTTGAACAAGGCAGTAGAAGAAAAATGTGAGTGTGGTGTCATGGAAGTGGTTTAAGGAGGAAGGAGTGGTCACAAGTGCCAGATACTACCAAGAAGTCAAGTAGGATAACCTCTGGAAAGATTGTATTAGATTTTGTGAGGTAGGCTGTGGCAGACCTTGATGAGAGAGCACTATTAGGCAAGTAGTGGAGGCAGATTGGAGTGGGTTGAAAGATAAGTGGGAAGTGGGAAAATGAAGAGAGTTAAGTTTAGGCAAGTCTTTTGAGAAGCTTATGGAGAGGATAAGGTGGTGGTTGGAGAAGAAGAATTTCCAGCAATTGTTTACATGTTTTCCGATGGAAGAGACCCACATGAATATGTTTAGATGATGATGGGAAGAAGCAAGGACTCTGTAGGTTTGATAGCAAGAAGTCCAGAATTTACTTTCAGTGACTTCTGTTTACTCTGTGAAATAGGAGGTTGGGTCATCTGCTGAGGCTTGGGGGCAAATGGAAAAGCTGTGGGTTTGAGGAGAAGGGAAGTTTGAAAGGGCCACTGTGGAGCATGGGGGGGAAGAGCAGCCAAGGGACACAGTAGAGCTGTAGATCAGTACTGAGGACCTCGTAGATGCTGGGGACCATGAGTCTATAGTGGCACGAATCTGTGAGACTGAATAGTTTTCTCCAGCAGTGTTTAGCTGCCTTTGCACAGGCATGGAAAAAGCGGACAGTCGGACTGATCCAAGGTTGGGATACTGCCAGGCAGATGCAACAATTCTGAAAACTGAGGCTTTTGGCTAAAGAGTAGCCAAATTAAGGACCATAAGGTCTGGTCTGAGCGGAGTGAAGTGTATCAAAGACAAGTCCTCTATGAGCCAACCACTAGGGAGATTCTGGAACCTGTGGAAAGGTTTCTGGTAAAGAGACTGAAGGACGAGCAGACAGAGGAAGACCTGGGAAAGGAACAGAAAGACAGATCAGGGGTTTGAGCCCAGAGACTAGCCTGTGTGGGACCACGGACGGATGGGGAACGAAAGCTGAGGGGAATGTTTAGGGGGAGGCGGACCTTTGAGGGCGGTCACAGGGAGAAGCGAGGCGGGTCCGAGTTAGGGGGCGGAGCCAGGAGCGAATCCCGGGCGAGGGGGCGGGGCTGGGGTAACTGGGTCCCAGCGCCGCTGTGGCTGCGGCTGCCTCACCGAAGGCTCCCGCCTCCCCATCCCCCTTCTCCGTCTCCTTCCTGCCCGCCGCGGTGGAGACCTAGGCCGAAGCTGTTACCCTGCCCCCGCGGCTGAAGCATCGTCCAGAGGGATTGGCTGAGGGCGAGCCCCGCAGCCCAAGCGCGCGACGCACACGCGCGCCCCCAGCCAGCGCCATCCTCTCCTCCCTCCCTCCCCTGCCCTGCCCTCCCTTCCCCTCCCCTCCGCCCGCCAGCCTCCGCTGCGGCGGGAGGAAGAACCCTTTCCGACCAGTCAGAAGAGCCCAGATCGATTCCCATTTGGGGAGAAAGGGACCCCGCACACCGAACAGACCGACCGCTCGCCCCGGAGCCACGGAAGTGGCTTGCGTCTTAAGAGAGAGCCCGCGCCGAGCGCAGCCCCCCGACCTCACCCAGCCGCTGCCGCATAGACAGCGCTCCTCAGCGGGCCCCGGGCCCCGCCGAGCCCAATCCCTGCGCAGAGCCCGGGCCGGCGATGCCTGGCACGGCAGCGGCGGTGGCCGCGGCTGCTGCTGGTACTGCCACTGCTGCCACAGCTGCTGGCCCGGGCCCGGGCCGGGGGCTTGAATCTCCGCAGTGGGGCTGAGCCCGCAGCCCCGCCCCCCGAGCCTGAGGCCGTTGCTCCGCCGGGCGCCGGGCCTCCTCCGCCCGCGCCTCCGCCCCAGGAGCTGGAGCCAAGCGGGGAGCCCGGGCCCCGCGCCCAGGCCCGGACCATGCATGGCCACCGAGCCCAGGGGGGCGCCGGGCCTTCTGAGACCGAACACCCAACCACGAACGCCCCCGGCGCCGCTCCTCCGGTCAGTGTCGACACGGATCCTGGAGCCTCCGAGCCCGGACTGCCGGTGCTTAGGGGCTCAGGCTCCGCTCTCGGCGGCCCCCTGGATCCCCAGTGTGCCGGACCCTCAGACGCCAGCCTGGGCGCTGCTCCAGGCCCCCGGGTCTTACCCTGCGGCCCCAGTCCACAGCACCACCGGGCCCTGCGCTTCTCCTACCACCTGGAGGGCTCACAGCCCCGGCCTGGTGAGTGATCGAGAGAGCATGGGAGCCCGAGCCATGGGCCTGGTACTGGGAGCAGGTTCTTGTTCTCGGGCCCTTTAAGCCCCGCCTCGGAGCCGGCCCGCTCACCCTGGCCCTTCGAGTCTTCTCAACCCCCACCCCCTTCCCTCGCTCCTCTTCCGTCCAGTCCTTTCTGCCTCTGTCCGCGGTCCCCTCTCTCTGTCCCTTTGCCCCCTCAATCCTCCCCACCCCCTTCTTATCTATCTGCTGAGACTAATGGGAGAGGGAGCACTCAAAGAAAAACGGTCAGAATTGCAAGGCAGTAAGGGGAATTTGGTAGGGGGAACGGAGTTTAGGAAAATAGGAGAAAAGGAGTCTCCCATTTGCTAAGCGCCTACATTGTGCCAGGCACTGGACTGGGTGCTTTATATGGGCTCTCATTTCATCTTCAGGAACCTCCTGTGAAGTACCATTAGCCCTATTTTGTAGGGTAGGAAACCGAAGCCCAGAGAAGTTGAGTAACTTGCCCAAGGTCCCATAGCTAGAATAGAGCCAGGATTCAAAACCAGATGTATTTGAGTCCAAAATCTGTGGTCTTTCTCTTTCCCCAAACTGAGGCTGGAGACCATGAAAGTAATGCCAAGCCTTCTGCTTATGTGATTTTCTCCTCTACTGTTCAGCAGCTCTGGAGTATGAGTGGAAAAAAAAAAGAGGGATGGTGGATTGATCCAAGGTTGGGGTTTTGCCAGGGTGTGTGTGGCAGGAGGACAAGGGAAGAAGGGAGTAGAAGGTGCTAATGAACAAGATAGGTGGAGGAGGTGAACCTGGGGGATCAAGCGGGAGGAGAGGGCTGGAAGGGCTGATAGGTAGGGAGAGAGCAGAGGGGGTTGGGGGCAGCAGCCAGTTGTAGTAGGGCTGTAGATGGGTGGGGCTGCAAGGATGGTTGTGAAAAGAAATCAGGATGCTTGAACTTGGATTTGCAGAGGTGGAGCCACTCTAGGTCGGGCTGGGGCTACAGACTACTGCCTGGAGACGCATTTGCACTGCACAGACTTGAGTGTCTGAGGCGTCCAGCAGGGCCACCCCCATCTGGGGACATCCCATGTGGACCTGGGCCCAGGAGCCACAGAGAACGAGCAGTGTATTTCTGGTCTGCCTTCCACTGGGCAACACTGACAGAGCTGTTGAGCCCCTGGGACCCCCACCCCCAACACACAGGGCTCACATCCCCAAGCTCCATAGGGACTGTGGTCCAGCACAGTTAGCAGTAAATGAAACATAAAGCACTGGCAAGATGTACCCCTTACTGCTTTTGTGACCTTGGGCTAGTCATGGAACCTCTGGGAGTTTCCAGGGGCTCCCTCAGTGTGGGCTGGAGATATCCAGTTGACAAGAGGCCTTTAACACCCTGCCCTGCATGTTGCTCCTGCTGGCTTTCCAAACACCTCTTGACAGACACTGTGTGGAGCAGGCTACTTGCCTGCCCTACTGTAGCACCTTCTTTCAAGTCCCAAAACATGCCACAATGACTCCCGCCTCAGGGTCTTTGCATCTGCTTTTCCCTCTGCCTGGCAGCTCTTCCCCCGTGCCCTACCTGGCTTATTCCTCATCTTTCAGGTCTCAGCTCAGATGTCACCTCCTCCAAGAGACCTTCCCTGACCACTTTGGTGCGGGGGGAGGGGAGGACACTTGTGAGTCTCCGTCACAGCTTCCATCCTTGCCCTTATTACAGTCTGAAATTATCTTATTGTATGTGTCCACTTGCTTACTGCCCATCTTTCTCCACTAGAATGTGAACTCTTTGAGGGCAAGAGGATTGTATCTGTTTTGTTCAGTCTTGTGTCCCCCCAGTGAGTAGAGCAGTGCCTAGCATATAGTAGGTGCTTAATAAATCCTCACTGGACAAATGCCTGAACAGATATGAAGGGAACACATAGTAGGCCCTCAGTAACTATTGTCTAAGAGAAGGATAGCAGAATTCCCGCCCTCCAGATGCTCTTGGTCTGAGTCAGTAACTGAGTGGTGTCTTGACTCTTGGTCTCTAGCCTCTGATTGATACTGCCACTGCTCCCACAGTGGTGATTCCGAGTTGTCTTCCCACTCCACCAAACCTGACAAATTACCAATCACAATACCCATCCTGAACTATTCCCTTCCTCCCCAAAAGAGCAAAACAAAGTTTCCAGGATTCTTTTTGGCAATCAAGTCCCTGTGTCTGTAATTGGTGGCTGTCTTTTATATATAAATATAAATGGCTGATATAGATAGATGATAGATGGATAGATAGATAGATAGATAGATAGATAAATTCTCCAAATGGGGATTAGGAGTAAGAAGAGTGTTAGGGAAGGACCTGGCTTCCCAACCAACCATTCCTAGCTGACTCACTGTGTGACCCAGGTTGAGTGACTTCCCTTCTCTGAGCCTTGATTTCCTCATCTAGAGAATGCCTTGAGGAGTCTATGAGATACTGGTGAGAAGCCTGCAGAATAAAATTAATTTTTTTAAAAAATAAGGGGAAAACCTTCTGAAGAGGAGGCGGAGGAATTACTCAGGCCCTGGCAAAGCAGGCGCTGGGCCATGTGATTCACAGCAGCATGGGGTGTGAGAGGCCTGCCTCCCCCACTGCCCAGCTGGCCCAGGTTTAGGCACAAGTGACTTGCTTCTCTCTCCACAGAACTCGCCTATAATTGGCCCAAAGAGGGTAGGGTTGGTGGTTGTAGGGTGTGTATCTGTGTGTGAGAGAGAGAAAGAGAAACAGACAAACAGAAAGAGAGAGAGTTCTCTCAATTAAAGGGTTGAAACATTTTAGTCCACATGCTAAGATTTCTGTGTGCCTGCCGACTTCCTCCCTCAGACTGCTGAGGCTTGTATTGAATCACCACCCTTAGGGACCAGTGGCCGAACCTGGTGGGGGGGGGGGGTGCTTAAAAATAATACAGTTGATGCTTGAACAATGGGGGAGTTAGGATTATAAGCCCCCATGCCCCTACTTGCACAGTCAAAAATCTGTGTATAACTTTTGACTCCCAAAAACATAACTACCTAATAGCCTACCTTTGACCAGAGTCCTTACCAATAACATAAACAGTCAAATAACAAATCATTTTCTATATGTACTATATACTTAATTCTTTTAAAGTAAGCTAGAGAAAAGAAAATGTTATCAAGAAATCATAAGGAAGAGAAGGGGCGCCTGGGTAGGCTTAGTCGGTTAAGCATCTGACTCTTGATTTTAGCTCAGGTCATGATCTCAGGGTGGTGAGATTGAGCCCCACCCATATTGGGCTCTGTGCTCAGTGCAGAGTCTGCTTGGGATTCTCTCTCTCCCTCTGGCCCTCCTCTGACTTGCACACACACTCTCCCCTTCTCTGTGTGTCTTTAAAATAAATAAATAAACCTTAAAAAAAGAAAAAAAAATCATAAGAAGAAATATATTTATGGTACTATACTATATTTATTGAAAAAAATCCACATATAAGTGGGCCTGTGCAGTTCATACTATGTTGTTCAAGGGTCCACTGTAGTTATATCTTATCCATGTGAAAAACCTTCAATTTCTTCAAAGTACTTTCTCTTTACCTGATTTCTGCTAGGGGGGAGGGCAATTGTTTTTACACCAATTTTCCAGGTTATTTAAACCTGGAAAGTTGCCAGAGAGGGCTTTCAGAGAGTCAGAATGGAGTCCCCAGCCTAGGTTTGCTCATAGAGATTTGAGGGAAACCCTACCCTATTCCTCAGTTTTGAGGCCTAGAATATCCTTCTGGATGCTAGGTGGGGGTAGCTTGGGGCCTGTCTCAGTCAAAATAGTTGCATCTAATGTAAGAGTCTGTTCGTGGGCAGTGGGAGAACTAAGGCAATTGAGGGGGGCCGCAATAGGGATGACTCCCCTCTAATTTGGAGCCTAGGACATCATCAGAGACTCCAAGAGTTAGAATGGGAGCCAGAAAGGGCCCTGGACACCATCTAGTTCTGGGTTTCCCAAACTGGGTAAACATAAGAATCCCCCCTTGACTCTGAAAAAATAAATGTGATTCCCAGACTCCACCTCAGAGCTCCAGAATCTTGGGGTTGCAATCCAAGAATCTATTTTTAAAGCTTCCCAGGTGATTCTGATGCACAGCCTAGAGTGGGAACTGATTTTTAGCTGGGGTAGTGGAGGCTCAGAGAGGCAGCTTATTCATGGTCCTATGGTGAATCAACATGATTAGAGCCAGGAAGATGTATAGGCCTCCCTTCTGAGGCCCTTTCCTTAGGACCTTATGTGGGCCTACCTCCTTTCCTCCCAACCCCAAAGGAAGGCAGGGGATCTAAGCTAAAGGGAATGAATCAACCCCTCACTCACATATGCACAAACACCAGCTACCTCAGTTTACCATCTATGCCTAACTCTAGTGAGTGGCTGCCATTTGGCATTTCAGGTTGGAAAGCAGTTGCAGTTCTGGGACTCTGGGCAGGAGAAGCCCTGGCATCAGCAGCACCCACCACAGGGCCTGGCCCAAAGCGAGGGCTCTAAAGGGTGTCAGCAAGGTTTGTAGAGCTAAGAGGAACATGGAGGGCAGATCAGGTAAGAATCTCAGTGGGAGCAAGGGTACTGAGGCTTGGGGCATGCTGGGAACTGGGAGTGTATTGAGAGGAGTAAGGGATAAGGCTAGGAAAGGAACTTTATCCTGAGGGCCAGGGGGAACTATGGAAGGGTTTATTAAGCAGGGGAATGATGGGCTCAGATGTGGGTGTTTGGGAGATCCCCATAGCTACATGTGGAGAGTGAATGATAGGGATGCAGGATTGGGAGCAGGGAGACAGGCAGGTGGGGATCATAGTCATCCTGGTGACAGGTGATCTTAGCTTGAGTTAGAGTAATGGCAATAGGTAAGGACGATAAGATCTGAGAGACATTTCAGGGCTAACACGGACAGGCCTTGGTGGTGGCTTGGATGTAGAGACCAAGGAAGAAGTCCAAGATGAGTTTGGTTTGTTGTCTGAAACCAGCTACAGTGACCAGTGGATGGGTTTGGGGCCATCTACCTGCAAGAGAAAGAGCAGGTTTGAGGGAGGATATTGAGTGTGAAAGCCTTGGGGGACATCCACGTGGAAGTGGCCAGCAGGCGTCTGGGTGTAAGGTTGGAAAGCTCGAAAGAGAGAGGACTGGGCCAGAGGTGTTTGGGAATTCTCACCACCAATGAATACCGTGGATCACAAAATAGCTCATGGGGAGAAGTGTGTAAGGTTCTGGGGGCCAGTCCCATCCCTGAAGACACAGATATTGAGGTCAGCAGAGTCACATTCAGGTGGGTCATTCGTCATGTGCCCAAACTTTACCTTAGAAATTCCTTGGGGAGGGAGGGCAGTATTTTAAAGCACATTTGTGTAAAGCTGAGACCCATTTCACAGATACCCAGGCTAGTGGCTGTTGCAAAAAGCTGATGCAATACTCCTGAAACACAAATCAGACATGGGCAAAGTAAATTCCTGTGGCTCTCTTGATGTTCTCCCTTTTGAGGGCATCCCGAGAGGTCACAGAAGGAGGTTGCTCATGGAAAGAAGAGGGGGCTCATGACAGGAGGCAGGGGTGGGCTCTGCTGGGGATTTTTGGAGAGCAGCCATTTGAGATTCTGAGGGAGTGTCTGGGAAAAGACCCAGATTTGGTTCAGTCAGCCGGGGCCTTCCAAAGAAACACAACAAAATAAAAAGACTCTGGATAGCTGGGGAAAGGACTTCCCCAGACAGAACTAAAGGAATTGAAGCTTCCAAGGTGCAGGTGGTTGGCATCCCCATTTCTCGGCCCTTTCAGGTGCCTCTGTTCCTGTAGGATGGCCTGGCTGGAGCTACCTGCCTCCTCAAAGGTGAGTGGCAGCTGTATCTAAGACAGACTCCAACCATGGCTTTCTGGGGGCCAGTTAGCTAAATGCCTTAGGGAGATGTGGAGCTCGCTGGATCCTGGCTGGCTGGGGCTAGGACCTGTCTGGAATGAGGGCAGGAAGCACAGTCTGCCATTGGCCAGCCCAGCAGAGATATGTTCCCTCCTCTGGAGAGAGCAGACATCCTTGGAGCACTAAGTCCAGCCTCTCGGGGCTCTAATACCGGTTCCTTGTACTTGGAAGGCACCACATCTCCAAAATGTGCTTCAAGACCGACACAGAGCTGAAGACAAGGATGGAGGACAGTAGCTGAACAAGCCTCAGGGCTCCTGGCTCTGCCACTGGTGCACTGTGCCCCCCGGACCTACTTTCTCAGGACCTTAGTTTCCCCGTTTATAACCCTGGGACCTGATCATCTCATTTGTCTGGCATATAACATTGGTAATAAATATTTGGCAGATAAGGGAAAGTGAACAAACATTTCCTGAAGATGGACTCTGTGCTTGGCCCCATGCAAGGTGCTTGGTGTGCAACAAGACAAGCATAATCCTTGGACTCACAGAGCTTCTTCCTAGCAGAGAAGATCTACAGGACAAGTAATTCTAAGCACAGATGCTGCAGGAACATATGAGGGGGGGTAAGCAGGGAAAAGAGAACACTTGAGTTGAGACTCCAGAGATAAATGGGAGTCCAGAGGTAAGGCAAAGCGGAAAAGCCATTCAGGCCATGGGAACAACGTGTGTCAGAGCCCCAGGCGGAAGAGAGCACTTTCGAGGAACAGACAAGAAACCATTGTGGCTGGAGGGTGGGGGCGGGGAAGTGTTCTTAAGCCGGGCCTTACTTGTCCCCAAGCTCAAGAGGTTGGAGTTCACCCGGGAGGCAAATGGGAGCCCTTCACAGGGCCACAGGAATTAAAGCAGACTGTTTGTGAAGCTGGTTGTGGTGTGGAGAATGCCTTGCAGAGAGGATGGGAGGGAAACCAGTTAGGAAGCTGGAGAGTGGGGAAAAGCTTATGGATTCTAAAGCTAAGAAAGTCAGGTCTGCTAGGGCTTGGGGTCTGGCCTGGATGTGTGAGTTGAGGGAGAGGGAGGAGACATGGAGAAAGCCCAGCCTCTGGCTTGGGGTACTGCAGGAATGGATGTGCCACTCTTGGGATGGGGAAGGCAGGAGGAGGAGCCACTGGGGGCTGGATGTGGCTTGGGACGACAAGAGGCTGAGTGAGCCTGAAAACAGGGGATGGGGTATCCAGGTGGCAGTGCCTAGCTGGCATGTGCTGTGTCCCCCTCAGCCCCAGAGTTAAAGGCAGGAGGGTGAGGGCACAGGTGTGTGGCTGAGGCCCACAGGGAATGGGGGGCTTTTCCCAGTGCTGGCAGCTTTCAGCCCTCTGTGGTGCTTTCCTATAGCCCAGGCACAGAAGGGGTTAAGTCACAGAGGGAAGGTACCTGTAGAAAGGAAAGGCAGGACTGGCAAGGGTAGCCCCAGGGAGCTGCAGCTGGCATAGCAGTCCTTCTTGGGCCTGCTAGAAGCACAGCAGCTGTCCACACCACTACCTCTGCCTTCACCTTCCCTGCTCCCCTGCCTTAGCATCTTCCCAGTTACCCTAGGCAGGGCCTCCCTGCCTAATGCATTCCAGGTGTTGACACAGCCCCAGGGGCAGCAGGAAGTGGGGCAGGGAAGGTGTGGGTCTCTCTTACTGCACGTCTCTTAGGGGCTCCAGTCTTCAGGCCTCACAGACTGCTTCTGTTCTCCAGAGAATTCCTTCAGGGATCTTTGGGTCATGAATCTCTGGCAGGGTCAGGCAGTGGTGAGAGGCTCCCTCCACCCCAGCCCAGACCCAGCTCCACCACTTTCTAGCTTCATGTGACCTTGGGCAAGTCTCATCACCTCCCTGAGCCTCAGTTTTAACATCTGTAAAATGGGGTTATCATGCCCACCTCTTAGCGTTGTCTTAAGAATTTGCCACAGGTAACAGAAACCCCATAGCACTCAGCATGACACATGCTGTGTTTGACAAATGGCCCTGATCTGCCCTTTTTGTTTCTTCCCGCTTGCCTCTCTAAGCCTGCATCCCTCACTGTCCCTGTCTCCCTTCTGACTTGCCCTCACCCTTACGGTTTCCCTCTCTAGTTGTCAGCTCTCAGCAGTCTTCTCAGTCTTCCTTCTGGTCTTCTCCCTCCTTGTCTTGGTTTCAGTGCCTCTCTCTTTCTCTCTCTCTCTTTCTCTCTCTCTCTGCCTTTTTCCCTCATGATGCCTTCGTGTTACTAACTCTCAAATTTGACCAGGCTTCTGGTGAGAGGGGAAGTGAGATGGCTCAATCTTGGGGTCCTGGGGGTCACACACAGCAGCGATCAGAGGGGTGATCCCCTAGTGGCTTTGTCCTCACAGGAAGGGAAATCCCAGCCAGCGTGGCAGCCCCAGCACTGGGTAATTACTGCCCCATTTCTCCCAGCTGCAGCTCCACTCCCTTCCCTTCCCGTCCTCTGAAGTCCCCAGCCCCTCCTGGGGGTGGAGCAACCACCCCCATCCTTCTCTGGCCTCAGATCCAGAGACACAGGGAGGAGGTGGCCAGGCCCTTACAGCAATTCAGCAACTGGAAGAGGGATGGGCTGCCTGTGCTCCCATGTGGCTGTGGCGTGTGTGTGTGTGTGTGTGTGTGTGTGTGTACGTGCATGTGTGCACATGTGCCTGGCTATCTTTGTCCCCAAGGGTCTGTTTTGTGTGTATCTGAATGTTCTTATTTCTATACGTCCGTCTGTATGTTTGAGTGTGTGTCTGTATATATTTGTGTGTGTCTATGTGTATCTTTGGGTCTGTATTTGTTGTATGTTCCTATTTGCCTGCTTGTGTGTCAGCTTGGTTCTGTCTAAGCCCCTGAGAGTTTCTAGATGTTTCTGCACGTGGGTTTCTGTATGTAGGTCTTATGCATACATTTGTGTGTGTGTGTGTGTGTGTGTGTTTCAGTGCCAATGTCTGTCTCTGTATGCCCCCTATGAATTCTGAATCTTGGTTGTGGTTGTGGTTCATGTGGGGGGGTGCAGGCGTGACTGCCTGTCTTTTGGCCCTTCCTGCTCCCTTCCTCCTGTTTGGGAACATTTTTACAAACGCAGGACTGTGTTCATTGTGCCCTCAAACATGCTCCTCACCTTCCCACCTACTACTCACACCTTTGCTCAATTTTTTCCATTGCCTACAGGACCGTGAACTCAAAAACCACCTCCTTTAGCAAGTCATCCCCACTCCCCCCACCTCAAAATGTGATTTCTTTACCAACTCAGCAAACATTGGCTGAGGATGTGCTCTATGACTCTGGACACAGACATGCTTGGGATCCCGTCCCAGCTCTAACTGTGTATCCACAGACAAGCTATTTTGCTTCTCTGTGTCTTGCTTTTCTTGCCTATAAAATGGAACTAATAGTTTTCAGGGTTGTTAGGAGGATGCCATACAGTATTGATACGAAGCCTGATACTGAGTAGGTGCTTAACAAACAGTTGAACCCCCATACTTTATACCCTCCACTAAAAAGTGAACACTGTCAGTTCCAGAGAGTTTTGAAGGTTCTTGAAATCCCCTGCTCTCTTCAGGCATCTTGCTCAGGGCAAAGTGCAAATTGGACCAAGCAGAACAAAAGGATTCCAGTTCAGGGAACTGCTGACAAGTATTGCATGAGCCTGCTCTGGCTCAGAAAAGATTGGGCCCTAGCAGATGGTGGAAGAAGGGGCTGCCAAGGCTGCCACCTAAAGGCCAGAGCATGTCAGATAGGGCAGGAGGTAAACAACAGAGGTGGAAGGGGCCTTAAGGACCATCTAATTCAGATACCCCAAAGTGGTGGTCCCCAAGCTGAATTTGACTCACAAATAATTGGCCTACTCACTGTTTTCAAAATTAGGGGATTTCACATAAAGGTCTGGATTTCTGATTCTCTGGAAATATCAGAAGATCTGAAACACAGGGCCCTGTGTCTGCAAAGTGACAATTAGGTAGAAGGGAGGAGCTACTATCCATGCTTCAAGTGAGGCATGCGGTCTCCAATTTACCCCAGTCTCTATCATTCCCTAATGCCTGATGCTGTTCCATTTTACAGGAAGGTCCTCACTTTACATGAGGGTACACATTTTACGGAAACATCCTGCACTTTACAGAGGGGGCCTCACTCTACAAAAGACTTCCTCCATTTTACAGAAGAGTAATGTTCGCAAGAAAGTCCTTCAGACAGGTCATCCGTTTTACCAAAAGGTCTTTGTAGAACTCTCCTCGCTTTATAGAATGTCCCTCCATTTTGAAGAAGTCTCCTCCACTTTGTAGAAATTTCTTCCATTTACAGAAGGGGCATTCTTTTTATCAAAAAGACCTCCATTTTGTTGAAAGTTTCTGTATTTTGCAGGAAGACTCTAGGAAACTCTTGGAAGTGGCTCCTACTTTCCAAAAGTGCCTTCACCCTGCAGAAGGTGCCTCTGTTTTTCGGTAGAGTCCTTATGTTCAGAATACCAGTCCACTTAAAGGAAGGAACTTTCAGATCTACCCAAAGGGTTCCCGTAGACAGCTCTCCCGGCACATCTCTCACTTGACAGAGCTTTGTGTTTGAACTTTCAGAGAGAACATCTGTGAGGCCAAGCAAGTCCTGGGCCACTCTGGCTGCAAAGGTGTAGGGCAGCAGGGCTGGACCTCCCATTCAAGGGGAAGGTGGGAAAAGTGAGCAGCTATGGCTTTATCCCCTGCTTTTTTCTCAAACTGAAGGATTCCCCTACCCCCCATCAGAGCTGGCTTTCCAAAAGGCACTTTCTTACTTGCTGTTGTTCCTTCTTCACCACTCCCTCTGTTCCCTTTTTACACCCCACCCCACCCACCCCCCCAGGAATTCCAACTGTCCCTGGGGCCTACCTCTTAGCCTGGAGAGACAGAGATCTGGGGGCTGTGGAGAGAAGCATGCAGTGGGGGGTCTGGAGGCATGAGCACTGGGCGCAGCTTCTGCCCATTCTAGCATCATAATAGGTCCTCAAAATGAGAAGCACACACATATTCTCCCCCATTCTGCAGATGGGGAAATTGGGGTCCAGAGCTGTGAAGCAACTCCCCAGGTCACCATGGAGTTAATGACTGAGGTCCAGTCTGAGGCCCTATTAGCTAACTTGAGATGAAGCCAAGGCTACAACTAGGAGATGGGAGAGGGGGTATTGCTGACCAGGCAAAGGGGATGCTGGGAGCTTAAATTACAGAAAGAGGTGAGGGAGAGGCTGGGTCATTCCAGTGGAAATGGGCAAATGCAGGAGTCTTTATGTTCCAACCGCTAGAGGATAGACCTGCTTTGCCAGGAGCCCCAAAGCAGGTGCTCAGGGCACCTGCCAAGTAGGGGCATGCAGGAATCAGAAACAATTTTTGGAATGATTTTATCATTTCAGTAACAGTAAGTTGTCATGGGAAGATTCAAAACTCCATTATACTTCTGAACACTTATTTTACAGTTTCGTATGATTTGCGTTTTCAGTGGAGTTTGAATTTCGGGATGGGGTACCATTGTCTTTTCTTTGCCATGCCTCCTCTAGTAGGAATCTTGCCCTGATCTGAGGAGCTGTCGAGGAGAGTGGGGCTGGATTCTGTGTTCCCTCTCTGGCTGGGTTTGCTCGTGTTTCTTGGTGAGTCAATAGCTTTGTGTTAGGTTGCAGCCTGCAGCCTGAGGGTTTATGTACCTGTGTGCATAGTTTCATGTCTTCGTGGATATGTGGTTCTGTTGGCTTTCAAGTTTCACTCACATTGCTGTGTGGGTGGGAGACACTGTGCTCTTTCCCTTCTTTGTTTCATGGACTCCCCAAAATTAGGGGACTGTGATTACTATCTAGTTTTCTGAATAAGGAAACTGAGGTTCAGATAGATAGAGAGGCTTGCCCAGGGTCACACAACTAGTAAGTGAGGGTGTTGGGATTTAACCTGGGTCTCTATGGCTCCCAACCAGCTCTTCCTTTTTTTAAAAAAAAAATAAGAAAAGGAGAAAGTGGGGGAGGCAAAAGGAGAGGAAGAGAGAACCTCAAGCAGTTTCCACGCCCAGTGCAGAGCCCATCACAGGGCTTAATCTCACAACCCTGAGGTCATGACTGGAGCCAAAATCAAGAGTCGGACACCTGACCAACTCAGCCATCCAGGCACCCCCGAACCAGCTCTTACTAAAAAGGTGCCACAACACCTGAACACACACAATCTGGTCAGTGAGCACAGTCATGCCACCCCTCTTTGGGATAGTTTATCACAGGTTCTAAATGATCATCCTTGCTTTTTCTTAATAAATAAGACCAGATTCAAGGTTATCCCTGAAATAATGTCACTGTCATGAGCACTCGGGTGCCCATTGCAGGGAAATTGGGTAGAGACCACAGCTTGCCTGAGGCTTAACTGGACGAGAGACTAGGGGGCCCTGGTTGCCAGGTGCCGCCTCAGAGGCCTGGCTTTGCTTCATTGACTCTAAGCCCTCCTTGACTGAGGTTGCTAAAATTTGCTCAAATAAAGTACAGATAGATTTGAATTTCACACATTTAACAAACAATATTTTAGTATGGCATAATACATTTTTAGTGTAAGTAAGCATGAGACATGATTATCCTAAGAAATTATTCATTGCTGATCTGAAATTAAAATTTAACTGGGCATTCTATACTTTATCTGGTTGCCCTGGCCCTGGGGCCTCTCCCTCCCCTGAGCTTCCCCTGTCCCAACAGGCTGTCCCTCACCTCCCTCCCCCGCCTTGCTCTTCCTGAGCTTCACTTAACTTTTTTTTCCTGAATGAGAGTCTCTTGTCTTTGAGATTGGGAGCTCCTTGAGGGCTAAGATCAAAATTACCTTTTGCTTGCTGAAGACTTGCTGGGACTGCACACCCCCACCCCCACAAAAGAGCTGGGACAGTGCCCCGGCACTCCTGGGGTGCCCAGGGTGTGCTTCAGGTCAATGAAAAGAGATACCAGAATGGCAGCCATGGTTGTGGGCGAGCATAAAGTGCCAAGCATGTTCCATAGGGACATGTGAACGACTCTGCGGCTCTCACGAGGTCTTTGAGGGCTGTGCATTGTCAATGTGTGGCTGGGTAGATTTTCACGAAAGTATCATAAGGTTGGGTGGTATAACTTTCTCTCTGTGGGGTGCAGCCCTTTGTGGCCTCTGTTCTAATGGGCCCTGGGGACTCTGGTAAACCCAGTAGTGGAGGGGGCAGTGCTGGTAGAGGAGTCTGTCAGGGGCGCAAGTATATGTGGATGAAAGAGAATGCTGTGGACTGTCAACTATAAAAAATGGGCTGGAGAAAACCAATGCAGGACCTAGCCAGGAGGGGATGGGACAGGGTAGTGGGAAAGGCTGTGGTCTTCAGGAAGGGAGAAGGTCTCCCTTGGGAGCTCCCTAGGAGCAGAGATGGGATTTTCACATCTTCTAGCAGTGAGTCTGCTAGGTTCAGAGTAGGGCTCAGAAATGCCTGGGGAATCTGAGCTAAGCCTAGGGAAAGCAAAGAGTTCACAGGATCGTGAGGTGCCATGGAGGCCTAGCTGAGAAGTTCCTATCCTCCCCATGGGCTGTGGGAAGTCACAAAAGGCTCTCATTGATACGTGTCATGCCCCAAGCTGGAGGTCCCTCCACCCATGTGGCAGGAGCAAGAGCTGGGGACAAGGGGGCCACTGAGGGAACCCATAGGAGGAGACAAGGAAATGGAGGCAGAGGGACAGGCATGAGGAGCACCAACACTGGAGAGGGGGGGATCTTGAACCTTCTTCCTTCAGCAGAGCCTCCACTGTTCTTGGCAAGGCCTCGGTTCCTGAGCTGGAACCCTGATGTCATCTCCCAGTCGGTGGGCATAGAGGTATTGTACTAGTTCACTAGCCACACTGCAGCTCATGACTTTCTTAAGCACTGGGGTACGACACTGCCTTTCCTACTTCCCCTCTTTTCCAGCTTATCCTTGAGGGGCAGGGTTAAGAAAGGAGTCCAGGGCAGGACCCACCTGCTGAAGCTCGGCTGTGGACTTGCCATGTGACCTTGGGCAAGCCACTGCCCCTTCTCTGCCTTCATCTCCTCATCTGATCCTGAGCTCACAGTCCCTGCCCCTCTCTCCTGGGAATGCAGAGTGTCCCAGAATATTTGAATCTTATCCAGCCTTCTGCTATGCAGGGTTGCCCACAAGGGGGCAAAAAGAAAGGAGAGCAGGCCCCCTGGTGGGCTCCCAGGTGAGGTGAGGGGAAAAGGAGTAGGAGGTAGGCCAGAGCAGGGCCATAAAGAATGGTATGGTCACCCTATCCCCAGAACAAGTAGTGGCATGAAGAGAGAAAAGCCCAGCCAGGGCCCCCCCCCCCCAGCTGCTCTGTACAGATTGGGTAGGCTCACCCAGGAGGACTGCCTGCTTTGAGGTGTGGAGACAGGGTGAGGTGGAGCCCTAAGGAGGCAGACAAGGGGCACCTGAGACCCTGGCACCTGTGCCTGTATCTCGGAGTGGGGAGCTCTGCGCAGTAGGGTGCCTGGCTTTGCCTGCTGGATCTCTGGCACCATCAGCTACTCCGTCTCTCACCTTCTCTGGCCATGTGTCTCTCAAACTGAGTCTCCTCATGTGCCACCCTCCAAGTGATTCATCCTCTTCAACCCACACCCAGGGGGATGGTAGGGCAGGACCAGGCCAGAATGTGCTGAGCAGGGCAGGGTAAGCTGAACTGAGAGAAGCATGTCCTCCCTCCCAGTCAGAGCCCTGCTTGCCCAGGTGGGAAAGGAAGTGAGGAAACTGCACCCCAAGCAAGGTAAAGGGTGGTATGAATGAGGCTTGGCCTGGGGGCTGGGCCACCATGTTCCTTCAGGACTGGGAGGGGACCATGACCCAACTCCCCTGGGGCCTGCCTGGCTGGATTGGGGCCAGAGTGAGGCCAGAGATCCAGGGAAGCTGCTCGAACAGTGTGGGTTGGGCTATTCTTTCCCTCCAGGACTGTAAGACCTAAAATTCCCTGTGATGATGATGAGGAGGATGATTTTGCCCATGCAACCCCATAGGGCGTCTGCATGTTATACCTGTATGTTTTTGCAATGGAGGGCACCTGTGATACCATGACCATTTAGACCAGTAGGCAAATGTCAGGTGTGCATGTATGTCTGAGCCCCTAAGACCCAAGGCCACCTTGGACGTTTGTTTCATGAGTATAACACAGGAGTAAATTAGGCCATATGTCTGTAAACGTGTGTCTACGTTTCTGGATACATGGCGGTGTATGACTTTGTGATGTCATCCCACTGTGTGAGGTCCTATCTGACATGATATAATGAACCTGCGTGGCTCTAGTCCTCGTGACTGCACAAACCACTTGCAGGTGTGTGAACCTGTAACACCGTATTACGGTGTGCATGACACACTGTTGCCCTGCAATTGTGAGATACAGTGTAAATGACTCTGTATATCTTTGTGACTCGGTGTCACCAGCTTTGAGGAGTATATATGACAGTAAATGGTTGGGAAATTATCATATGAAACTGCATAAAATGATAGGCTTGCCACTGTGTGACTGTCTTTGTGAGTATACATGACCGGGTTGGCCCGTGTATGTGATACTGTGGAGCTGTGTGAAAATATGAGTTGGTGACTATGGGTCTTGGGGACTGTGTGTGACCAGGCTTTCAGGAGCATGACGGCATGTGATTGGGTATTGGAGTTTGTGTGGCCCTGCAGTTGACTGAAACAGTCTAAATAACACCATGTGGCTCAGTAACTGCATGGACCCTTTTGTGACTGGTCAGTGTGAGACTCTGTAACACAGGGTAACAGATCCTGTAGCAGTGAGAGACTGTGTGGCTGGGGCCCCGCAAAACCAACACCACATGTGGGTGGGAGCTCTGAGAGCTCTTGGCCGCCACTCACTCTCTTGTCCTCACACCTGTTTGCCTGCGTTCTTCCCTATGCTGTGGCCTTTCAGCCATGGCCTTTCATGACTTCCTTCTGCCCACAGGATGATCATCTAGCTCCTCAGCCCGCCTGCAGGGTTTGCCCTCTCTGCTTTGTCCCCACCCCCACACTGACTACTCAGTCACACCTACCTGCCCAGCCAGGCCCACCTGAGCCCCACACTCTTTCCCTTTGGCACATGTCATCCTGGAGGGTCCCTCACTGTCTTCCGGATGGAATCTTCTCTCCCAAAGGCAACTGTCCTCTCTCCTAGAACCAAAGACAGAGGAGGACTTAGGGCACCCACAGTGAGGGAAAAGGGACAGCGCAAAAGGGCCTCCCATTTTCTGCATTTGTTGCCTGCCATTTTAAAGCCATTCCTGTACCTGAACTCTGGGTGCTAGGTGCTGGGTGTGTGGTTGTATGTGGGTGTGGAAGTAAAGGAGGATAATACAGGTTAGTGAGAGGCTGGGCTTTTAAGGAGCAAAACTTTCGCTCATGAAATAGAATTTTGTCATTTTTGAGCACACTCAGCTGTATGAAATAGCAGACAAGGAAGGCCAGGTGTCCTCGGGACCTTAAAAAAAAAAGGGTGAAGAATGGCTTAGGCTCAGCATGCCCACTGTGTCTATATAAACAAGGGCTACAAATATGTACACAAACTGTAGGGTTCTTGTACCCACCCCTAGCCTGGTTAACATCCTAGTAACAATGCCTGCCGACATACAAGGAATCAATATACAAATCACAAAGAACTCTTGTCTATTGATGAAAACAGCCAGCCACAGCCCTGGGCCTGGCTTCCCATCTGAGGGCTATGGTAGGGGCTTTCCAGAAAGGCAGTATGCCCTGGAAAGGGGCTAAGGGAAACCCAATACCCCAGTACCTGCTAAGACATTCAGCTCCCCTGGCCCCTTTGGGGTAACATCAATTGTTTCATACCCAGGTTCTCCTTTTCTGCAGGGCTGCACCAAGGAAACCGAATCCTGGTTAAAAGTTTGTCCCTTGACCCTGGCCAGAGCCTTGAACCTCATCCAGAAGGTCCCCAGCGGCTTCGCTCAGACCCAGGCCCCCCCACTGAAAGCCCCAACCAGCGTCCTTCACCACTAAAGCGGACACCAGGCCCAAAGCCACAAGGTAAGTGGTTCCAGCGAGGGGAGGAGAAATGGCCCGGGAGAGGGAATAGCAGAGGGGAAAGCTAGACCAGTGGCAGAGGAGAATCCTTGTTAGAAGGATAGGAAGCACCATGGTCTAGCAGCAGAGGGCTGTGGCCTGGGGCTGATGCACACACACACTGCCATTTTGCCTCAGGCTTGCTCTGTAGCTGCCTTGAGCAACTGTGCAGGCTGGGGGTTTGTGGAGGGCCTCGTGGCCTAACTATGACAACCACCTCTGAACTCAGCTCATTGAGATCTCCCCCTCTCTCCCCTGTCCATTTCTCCAGTCCCCCCAAAGCCCAGCTACCTGCAGATGCCTCGGATGCCCCCCCAACCTGAGCCCATTCCCCCTCCACCATCACGCCCACTGCCTGCAGACCCCCGAGTGGCCAAGGGCCTGGCCCCCAGGGTTGAGGCCAGCCCCAGTTCTGCAGCAGTATCCTCACTGATTGAAAAATTTGAAAGGTGAGTCCGGTTCGCAGGGGTACCCTGTGGGAGTGAGGGTGGGCCTGGGGCAGGAAGGACAGCTATAAAACAGGACTCTCAATCAAGCTCATACCCTGCCTCCATGTGTGTCCACCACCCACCTCAGAGAGCCTGTGATTGTTGCCTCGGATAGGCCAGCCCCTGGCCCCAGCCCAGGTCCCATAGAGCCAGCCGTGTTGCCACAGCCACCCCCGCAGCCACCTGTGCCCCAGCTTCCCGAGGGTGAGGCCTCCCGCTGCCTGTTCCTGTTGGCTCCCGGCCCTCGGGATGGCGAGAAGGTGCCCAACCGGGACAGCGGCATTGACAGCATCAGCTCGCCATCCAACAGTGAGGAGACCTGCTTTGTCAGTGATGATGGGCCCCCCAGCCACAGCCTGTGCCCTGGGACCCCTGCCCTGGCCAGTGTCCCTGTTGCTTTGGCTGACTCCCACCGGCCCGGCTCCCAGGAAGTTGATAGCGACCTGGAAGAGGAGGATGACGAGGAGGAGGATGAGAAGGACAGAGAAATCCCAGTGCTCCCGATGGAGAGACAGGAGTCTGTGGAGGTACTGACCCATGTTTACCAAGAGACACGACCATGTGGAAAAACCAGGAGCCTGGCTCTTACACTTGGTTCTTCCCCAGCTTGTTATTCCTCAAAATAGGGCACTGTTTCCACTTTGGATGTTTGGCTTCCCTGGTCCCTGGGTACTAAAATATTAGTAGCAAACCTGTACCTCCCCCTGCCCCCTTCACTGTAACTACCAAAATGACTATGCACAGTTCCAAATGCCCACTGGGAAAATTGTTCTCCCCTCATCAGAGAACCACTAGCTGGACCTCAGTTTTTCCATCTTAAAGATGGGCATCCTTCTTGGGGATCCTTCAAGTCCTACTTCAGCCAGAAAACCCCAAGACTCAGTAGCTCTGTGACACTGGGCAAGTCTCCACTCCTCTACCACAAGCTTCGGTTTTCTTATTTAGAAAATGGAAAGTTTCTCACATCCAGACTCCCCAGCAGCTGGCCACCAGAGGGACACAAGAGCTAGAGCTCCTCCTGCCCGAAGGACCTGAGGCTGTGGCCATGAAGGCTCTTGGCAGCGGGAAACCCTTTCTGTGCCCCAGCAGCCTAAGGCTGCTTTCAGAGGCATCCCTGAACTTCAGTTAGGTTGCAGCTGGAACCCGTTCTTCACCAGAGCCCAGCTCCAGTTCAGAAGCTGAGGCCAGCAACTCAGCAACCATGTATCTAGTGATTTGGAAACTGGGCCAACAGGCAATGAGTTGTATGTATTTTTGTACTTTGGTGTTTTCTACACCCCAAGTACTCAGCACGCCTTTGCTGCCTGAACTGAGTGGGCGAATAAATAACATTTATAGACTACTTAATCTGTAGTCTGCTATGTTTTACTTACATTCAATCATTTAATTATCTCAGTTACCAATGGACTTAGGTCCTATTACTATCAGTATATACAGATGAGAAGACTTAAATACAGAGCAGTTACACAACTTATGCAAGCTAATGAATGGCAGAGCTAGGATTTGAACCCAGGAAGTCTGACTTCCTGGCCCACACAATTAACCACTGTGCTATGACAAATGGATAGAGAGGGCAAATGCCTGGGTGCATAAGTGGCCAAGTGAGAGAGTGTGTATCATCAGAATTGAGGAGTGGCCTTTAGGATACACTGGGGAGTCAGAGATTGAAGCTGGGAGGCTTATGGGTCCAGAGATGGGGAATAAGGTTCTCCCAGGGTGGCACTGGGCTTAGAGTAGCATCTGAGCTGTTCTGAGAATTCTGTGGGCTTGGGTGAAGGTTAGGGTATGGGGTGATGGATGAGTGGCTGCCTCTTCTCCTTTCCAGTTGACTGTGCAGCAGAAAGTGTTCCACATTGCCAATGAGCTCCTGCAAACTGAGAAGGCCTATGTTTCCCGGCTCCATCTTCTGGATCAGGTGAATGACCCCTTGGAGGTCCTTGGGCCCCAGGACCTGGGAGGTGGGTGCCAAGGAGGAAGTAAGAGGGCCTGAGCCCAACCCTACCATGACCAATCTAGAGTTGGTAAGACCTCTTTCTGACCTTGACCCCCATCCTGTCTCTGAACTCAGTTCTGACTGACCCCAAGTTTGATCAACCTTCCTTCCTAACTTTGGGTGGGTACATCAACCCTGACTGCAGCTCTAACCTAAATCCTGAATTGACCCCATCTGTAAACCAGACCCTGATCGATCCTTATTCTAATCCTGGCCCTATTTCTGACCCCAAATTCACTAGAATACGTAAGGGTAGGAATTCTGCTTGCTTTGTTCACTATGTCATCCCAGCCATTACAATAGCACACAGTAGGCACTCAAAAATGTGTTAAATGAATGGATCTAACCCTGAATCTAATTCTGACCTTGACCCTGCTCCTGACTTCTCATTGTTCCAATGCCTACCTCCAAGCCCTAACCGTGATAACCCCAAACCCAGCCCCACATAGAAGCCTAACTCCATTCCCTCTTTCCTCAGTCTCGAGACCAGTGCTGATCCCAAAGCTCCAAAGAGCTGTCCACAAACAGTGCCCTCACTTACAAGCTGCCCCTTCCCCAGCCAAACCCCAGGCCCATCTGGGCTGAACACGCCTGCCCTACCCCACAGGTGTTCTGTGCCCGGCTACTGGAAGAAGCTCGGAACCGCAGTTCCTTCCCGGCTGACGTTGTCCATGGCATCTTCTCTAACATCTGCTCCATCTATTGCTTCCACCAGCAGTTCCTGCTGCCTGAGCTAGAGAAACGCATGGAGGAATGGTGAGGGACTCCAGATCTAGGCTGTCTACCCTTCTGTCCACGCCTGCCCAACCCAGTGCACAAATGTCTCCTAGAGTTCATTCCCACCTGTCTTCTCCTACCACCTTTCACGAAGGGAATCAGACTGAAGTTCTGCTTTCTGTGCTCTCCCACTCTAATACAAAACACAGACCAAACCTCCGAAAGTTAGAACAGAATACACAGCCCTTAAGAGTATGAGGTTAGGAGCCAGATTGGCTGGGTTCAAATTTTAGCTCTGCCATTTGCTAGTTTTGTGATATTAAGCAAGTTTCTTAAATTACTATGGTCCAGTTTCCTCCTCTACATAATAAGGATAATAATAATAGTCTACTTTGGAGAGTTATTTGAAGGATTTAAATGAGTTGACACATATTGAGAGCATAGAACAGTACCCCGTATATAATATATGCTCAATGTGAGCTGTTGTTTTGGGGGTTGTTGTTGTTGTTGTTGTTTTTAAATCAGACCTATGTTAGAGCTGAGAACGGGAGGCTATGGGAATCCAGACAAATGGACCAAACCTAGTCTAGGATTAGAGAAGGGTTCAGGGAGTTGCTGATTCTTGAGCCAAGTCCTGAGGGAGAAGGGCAGGGTTTACAGGCAATCTCCCAGCCAACAGGCTCTCTCCTCTTACAGTCCATCCTTTAGAGTCTACGCCCCATGCCGTAATGGTCTTTCTGAACAATCAGACCGTGTTATGTACTACTTAGAATCATCTCCATGTTCCCCACCCCCATGGGATAAAGTATGTCTCCCTCACTAGACTGTCACCACGGAGGGCTGGTATGAAGCCGTTTCCTACATCTTCCCAATTACCCATTACCCCTGAGGGATAGGCCTGGCCTGGTTCTTGTGTGCCCCCAGCAGACCGTGACCAACAAGGGCTAAGACCAGGCCTAGTCCTGTGTGTCCCTCAGCTAACTGTGACTCCTGAGGAGTATGAGCAGACTTGTTCACTTTGTCTTCCCTATCAGACAGTGACCATGTCAGGGCTTAGCTCAGTGTGACTCACTTGTGTCTTCAGATTCCCTGAGCTTGAGGCTGGGCACAGAATCAATAAGAAGTGTATGAAGAAGTGGCCCTCACAGGGAGGTGAGGGCAGGTATCTCAGGACATATAACTCCTGGTACTTGAGAGGGGCAGAGTTGGGGCAGGTGGCAGCCTGGGCCATGGCTTCAGGTCAAGCTGAGTCTTTTGGCCTAATTGGCCTGTAACACAAGCAGCAATTGCAGAGGAGTAGAACTGGCCAAGAAGTAGATTTCCAGGAATGCGGTGAAAGTAGCTTACCTGGGACTAGAGGCCTAGAAAGAAGCCCAAGAGAGCTCTGGGGGACAAGGCTCAGCAGGACCATGCTAGCCCCTGCTTCCACCCCAGGGACCGTTACCCACGCATTGGAGACATCCTTCAGAAGTTGGCACCCTTCCTCAAGATGTATGGCGAGTATGTGAAGAACTTTGACCGGGCTGTGGAGCTGGTAAACACCTGGACAGAGCGCTCCACCCAGTTTAAAGTTATCATCCATGAGGTACAGGTAAGCAGCAAAGCCGGATAGGATGAACTGGGGAGGAGAGTTCTGCAGGGACCCAGGGAGGAGTCTGTGGCCACACCTGAGCCCCTCTGCTTCTGCCTGTCACAGAAGGAGGAAGCCTGTGGCAACCTGACGTTGCAGCACCACATGCTGGAACCCGTGCAGCGCATTCCCCGCTATGAGCTACTTCTCAAGGACTATCTGTTAAAGCTGCCCCATGGCTCCCCGGACAGCAAGGATGCCCAAAGTGAGTGCATGCCTCCGGACCCTTCCTTACCCCTTCCACACACACACCCCAGACTTAACTCAATGGGTCAGCCTTCCACGGCAACATAATGAGATCTCAGAATAGGATCTCCAGACTGAAAGGCCCACATTGAAGCTCTGCAGTAAGACCCCAGGATGAACATCCAGGTTGAGACTCTGCCTGAATACCCAGGGAGAGCACTCAGGAGTCCCCCAGTCTGAAGTCCCCAACCGGAACCCCTGGAGTTGGAAGAGTATACCCAGAATGATCCCCTAGAGGGAGCCACGGTTTTCTAGGCCAAGACCCCAAAGCTCACCCCTAGACTCATCCTCAAATGAAGTTGTCCCAAGTCCAGAATGAAACTGAGCCAGAACCCCCAGGGACTGAGAGTGCCCAGACTGACCTCTCAGGCCAAGCCCTCTTTACTGAATCTCCACAGCTGAGCCTCACACAAGGAGACTTGTCTCATCGGGCCCCTGACTATCTATCATCCACATTTAGAGCTCCACTCTGTGTTGCCAGCTGCTACCTAGAACGAACCTCATAAAGAACCTCCCAAGTCTGATCAGAGCCCTACAGAATTACCTCTTCAGAACTGAGCACCCCTGACTGGACCCCAAATTTTCCACCTCCAAGATTTGGATCTCTAGGCTTAGATACTGTCTCCTCAGACTGAGTCCTCACACACAGAACCACTAGAAAACTATTTCATTCTGATTCCTCCAGTATGAGACCCACACCCACCCCCAGGGTCACACCTCAAAGAGTGCTTCCCCAGAGTCTCCCCAACTCCCCCCCCAACAGAGTATTATCTCCATTTATTCCTTCACTTATATAACAGCTATTTACTGAGCCCCTTATTCTGTGCATTGTTGTAAGCACAGGGGATATGGAAGTGAACAAGACAGCAGATAATAAAGAGAAGTAATAAATACACAGAAGAACATTGAATAGGTGCTACATGTAATTCAGAGAATAGGAAGGTGATATGACAGGGGCTGGGGGGCTTACTTGAGGTTGGGTGGCCTCTCTGAATAGAAGATATTTGAGTCACACCTGAATGACAAGAAGAAGGGAGCCACATGCCAGCTGGAGAGGGCCATAGCCCGCAGAGGCAACAACAGGTACAGACTTCCTGGGGGGAGGAGGAGGCAGCTTGCATATCTTTGGACCATCAAGAGGGCCAGTGTGACCTGAGCATGGTAAGTGAGGACAGAATGGTAGAAGTAGGGTTAGAGGGAGGAGCCAGACTTTAAAGTCCTAGATAAGGAGATGGATTTTTCTTTTCTGAGTACAGTGGGTAGCCAAGGGAAGATTTTGATCAGGATTATTTGAGAAGCAAGAGAGAGAGAGACCAGTAAGAAGCCTTTGCAATAATCTAAGTGAGAAAAGTCAGCTTGGACGAGGGCAGTAGCAGTGGAAGTAGAGAGAAATGGTTAGATTCAGGATATATTTTATTTGGAAGCAGCACTGAAAGAACCAGGATGGAGTGGGTGTGAGGCTTGGAAGAAAGAGTCAAGAATGACTTGCAGATTTTTGGCTAGTGGTGATCGTTCTTGAGGTGAGCTCAGGAGGTTGATTTTGGACGTGTTCAAAGTGAGCTGCCAGGTAGATAGTTAGATGAGTCTAGAATCCCAGGGGGAGAGAGTTGGGTGTCACTGGCTCATAGATAGTATTCAACACTGTGAGACTGGCCCCAATCACCAAGAGAGTGAATGTAAATGGAGAAGAAAGGACAAAGCTGAAGGAGGTGGCATCAGCAAAGGACTTGAGAAGTAGCCCTATAGGTAGGAGGAAAGTTAGGAGAGCAAAGAGTGCTGGAAGCCACAAGAATCAGGAGCAGACAGTTGTAGTCTGCTGCTGTGTCTACTTCCCAAATTGAGTCCCCTCCACCCTACCACATGGGGCACTTTGCTACCAATCCTGGACCTCTAGAAAGAACAAGAACCCTAAAATGTTTGACAGCTGAACTCAACAGACATCTGCAGACTAAGTACCTCAGTCCTCTCCCTGACTGAGAACCCCGACTGAAATGCCAGGATGAACTATATAACCTAAACCTTGAGAAAAAGCCTTCCAGACTGATTCCTTAGGAATAGTTCCATGGGCTGACATCTCCAACCGAGCCCTCAGGCTAAATCCAGTATGAGGTCCCAGTTATAGGACCCCCCCAACACTGGTTTCCCCAAACCAAGATCTGGGCTTCCAGAATGCTCCTCCCACCCTGAGCTCTGAGAGAGTGTTCCCAGTCATAGCCCTCAGCCCAAAGTCCCACAAGGAGATTCCCCCAGTCTAGTCTCCATGGCCACCATTCTATAAACAGGTATTGCCAAACATAGCAGCGCAGATTCATCCCCCATTTACTGTCCCTCAGATTGAGACATCTATCCTGAGCCCCTAAAGGTAGATTCTTTTGTCAGGGACTGATCCATGCCACAGACTTAGACCACTGAGGCCTCAGACTGATTTCTACAATCTCTCCAGCTGAGATCAAGCTGCCTGATCTGAGCTCCAAACAGACTCCAGATTGTGTTCTCCCTAATCCCAGTCCCCCAGACCCCTGTTTTCCATCCCTTTCACTGTGCCCTGGGACTAATGCCCTAGATTTTCCCCCAAATTAAGTCTGATCCTCCAAGTCTGATTTTCCCAGTCTTAACTCCAGACTGACTCCCCACAAACAGTGCCCCCCCACCAGCTTTCTATATCCCAGCCTTGGATTCACAGATTGAGATTCCCAGGCTAAGTCCTACAGAATGAGGTCTCCAGACTGTGCTCCATATCGAGACCCAAGAATGACACCTCACCCCACCACACTGAGTCTCCACATTTTATAACCCTCCAACTGCGATCCCCAGAAGAAGCCCCCTGGCTCGTTTCTCCACCCAGAACTCATGGATTCTACAGAATCATGTATCCACAGTGAGCTTTTAGGACTGAGTTCTTTCATTATTTCCACACTAGATCTCTAGCATGACATTTCCAAACTGAAATTTCGCAAATGAGCTCTCTATACTGAACCCCCAAAGTGAGTTGCCAGTGTAATATTCCTAAACTGGGCACCAGGTAGAGTCCATTTTACCAACTATGTGTCCCTGAGCAAGCTGCTTGGTTTCAGTTTTCTCGTGTGTAGAAGGGGGAGTGAAAAGGATACCTCCCTTGTAGAGTTGTTTTCAGGATGAGATAATCCAGGTAAAGCTGTCAGCACAGTGCCTAGCACATGGCAAAACCCCAATAAATGTTAACAGTTTTTATTACTGAATGCCCTGGCTGATGTACTCCATACTGAATGTCCATAAAATCAGCCCCTAGATTGAGTTCACCTAACTTAGGTTCCTATTTTGTACAAATATCAACCCTATCTGAGTCTCCAGAATGAACCTCGGAGCTTGGCCTTGTCCAACTGAGCTCCCCATGCTAAGCCCAAAAATGAACAATGCCCCCCCAACCACCACCCAAGAAAGAATTTTCCAGTCTGGTTTTCTGAGATGCTCTGAGTGCGATCCAGTGCAACATATGCTCACTAAGCTACCCAGCCCAAGATTTTGACCTCCCGATGTCAGTTTAAGTGCCTCCTCCCAGAAAGTTCCTCAAGGTCTGAGCCCCACTGAATCATAGCTCTCATTCCTTAGACTCACTCCCCCCACCTTCTACTCCCTAGACTGAACTCTGGAACCCAGACTCCAGACTGGGTTCCTCAAATAGGCCAAGGGGAACTGCTGGCCTAAACTGCCTACCCTGAGCCCAAGACTGAACTCCAGACCCAGGCTGCCAAAGACCCAACAGAGCTTCAGACAAGACCCCTACACCAACGTCCCCAAACCACACTCCCTACTCCAAACCCCCAAGTGAAATCCTAGACTGACATCCCAGACAAAGCCTACACATACCAGACCCCTGGAAATACCAATTTGCACTCCATACAAGGCATCTCCAGACAGAACTCCCGAGAGCAAAGCCTCTACTCGGAGTTCAGTAACCTGTACTGGCCTGAGTGGGTATCTCACAGCTTACCAGAGTCTTCTTTCTGTCCCTTTCCTGGTTACCTCCTACCTCTACCACCCAACATGCCCCCTGCCCTGGAGTGGGGGAGATACAGAATGTGTAGGAGAAAGGGCAGATGGCCGAGCAGGTCCAGCTCCGATGTCAACTCAGCCACTTCCCAGGTATACAGCCTAAAGCCACCACCTCTTCTCTCTAAGTCTGTTTCCTCATTTTGGACAAATAGGTCCCAAATCACACCTATCTTACAGAGTTGTTGTGAGGACTGAGAGGAGCTAATTTATGCAAAGTATCTGATGGGGAGCCCTGGAGAGGGTGGGGGGACCCTGGCCCCATCCTAGGGAGTTCCTAGTCTACTGAGGGATGCAGATTTATCAATACATGATGGATACAGTGTGACTAGTGGGACAGAAGGGAGCGTGGAGGACTGTGGGAACTGAGACAGGGTCCTGACCCAGCCTGGGAACTCCAGACAGGTTACTAAGGGAGGTAAGCTGAATCCAGAAGACTGAGTGGCACTTAGCCAGATGAAACAAGACAGGGCGTGTTTAGGGAGGTACAAGTGGAGGAAGTTGGAGAGGAAAGCAGAGATTTCCAAGCAAGGGCTTTCAAGGCCAGGCTAAACGGCTGGGTTTTCCCCCTACAGATACAGGAGAGCTATTGATAGATTTAAGCAGAAGAGTTGTCACTCTGTCAAGCTGTATGTGAGAAAGATCCCTATGGCAGCTAGGGTTGAAGATTAGGGACTCCTGAAAGGCCTGAGCTGGGTTAGCAGCTACAGATCTTGAGTACCAAGACTTGGTCATGGAGGCAGAGCCTCCTAGAAAAGCAAGACTTGGTTTCCCAGCCATATGGACCCTCTTCAGAAGCACCTGGACTCCTCCATCACAGGCAGATTTTCTCGTGAGAAAATTCAGCACCCTATAGACAAGAGTGGGATGCAGGACAGCTGTAGCAGGGCCTCAAGTGTAGGCAGGATTGTTAGTGTGTGGGGATGTGTAGGGATTTATTTCAAGATTTTTTTCCCCCCGATGATACCTGGTCGCTATAGGAGATATGGAAATTACAGAAAAGATGAAAGAGATAGGGAAGAAAGATGGCTGTGATACAAGCCCCCAGAGAATAAGCACAATGAGCATTCTGACGTATTTTCTTCCCAGTTTTTTTAATACACATATATTTGTGAAATTGAGATCATTTGGTGTACACAAGTTGGTATCCTTTTCTTAAAATATCTTGAACATTTCACAAATTATGGAAAACTCTACATAAGCATCACTTGTAAAGGATGTTCAGCATACTATTCTATGAATGCACAGTAATTTATTTAACTGAACCCTTACAGTTGGACATTTTTTTTGAGAGAGAGAGAAAGACAGTGAGCATGCAGTGGGGGGAGGGGGAAAGGGAGAGAGAGAATCTTTTTTTTTTTAAGATTTTATTTATTTATTTGACAGAGAGAGATCACAAGTAGGCAGAGAGGCAGGCAGAGAGAGAGGAAGGGAAGCAGGCCCCCTGCTGAGCAGAGTGCCCGATGTGGGACTCGACCTCAGGACCCTGAGATCATGACCTGAGCCGAAGGCAGCCGCCTAACCCACTGAGCCACCCAGGCACCCGAGAGAGAATCTTAAGCAGCACCAAACAGTGTGAAGCCTGACAAACAGGGCTTGATCTCATGACCCTGAGATCATGACCTAAGCCAAAATCAAGAGTTAGTCACTTAACCTACTCAACCACTCAGGCACCCCTGTTTTTATTTTAATTCCAGTATAGTTAACATACAGTATTATATTAGTCTCAGGTGTACAATGCAGTGACAATTTTACACATCACCCAGTTCTCATCAAGACAAGTGTGTTCCTTAATCCCCATCACCTACCTAACCCTCCCCACCCCCTTTCCCTCTAGTCTGGAATTGTGATGCCTCCAAGCTTTGCTTATCTTTTTCAAGATTGCTTTGGCTATTCAAGGTCTTTTGTGGTTCCATACAAATTTTAGGATTATTTGTTCTAGCTCCGTGAAAAATGCTGTTGCTATTTTGATAGGGTTCATATTAAATATGTAGATTGCTTTGGGTAGTATAGACATTTGAACAATATTTGTTTTTCCAAGGGCACCTGGGTGGCTCAGTCATTAAGCATCTGCCTTTGGCTCGGGGCATGATCCCAGATCCTGGGATTGAGCCCCGCATCGGACTGCCTGCTTCTCCCTCTCCCACTTCCTCTGCTTGTGTTCCCTTTCTCGCTGTCTCTCTCTGTCAAATAAATAAATAACATCTTCAAAAAAAATTGTTCTTCTAATTCGTGAACAGAGAATGTCCTTCATTTCTTTGTGTCATGTTCAGTTTCTTTCATCAGTGTTTTAAAGTTTTCAGAATACAGTTCTTTTACCTCTTTGGTTAAGTTTATTCCCAGGTACTGTGCAATTTAAATGCAATTGTTTTTCCTAATTTCTTTTTCTGCTTCTTCATTATTAGTATATAGAAATACAACAGATTTCTATACATTGATTTTGTATCCTGTGATTTTATTGAATTCATTGATCAGTTCTAGTAGTTTTTTGGTGGAGTCTTTTGGGTTTTCTTTCACTATAGTATCATGTCATCTGCAAATAGTGAAAATTTTATTTCTTCCTTACCAATTTAGATGCCTTTTATTTCTTTTTATTGTCTGATTGCTGTGGCTAGGACTTCCAGAACTGTGTTGAGTGGAAGTGAGGAGAGTGGACATCTTGTCTTATTCCTGATCATAGGGGGAAATTTCTCCATTTTCCCTCTTGAGTATGATGTTCCCTGTGAGTTTTTCACAGATGGCCTTTATTATGCTGAGGTATGTTCCTTCCAAACCTACTCTGTTGTGGGTTTTTATCAAGAATGGATGTTATTCTTTATCAGATGTTTTTTTCTGCATCTATTGAGATGATCATATGGTTTTTGTCCTGTCTCCAGTTGATGTGATGTATCACGTTGATTGATTTGTGAATATTGATCCACCCTTGCATCCCAGGAATAAATCCCACTTCACTGTGGTGGATGATTCTTTTGATCTATTTTTGAATACAGGCTGCTAGTATTTTGTTGAGGATTTTTCATCTGTGTTCACAAGGTATATTGACCTATAGTTCTCTTCTCTTGTGGTATCTTTATCTGGTTTTGGAATCAAGGTAATGCTGGCCTCATAGAATGACTTTGGAAGTTTTCCTTCCTCTTCAAATTTTTTGGAACAGTTTGAGAAGAACAGACATTTTTTCTAGAAACACAGTTTTTCTTTTCTTTTTAAAGATTTTATTTATTTGTCAGAGAGAGAGAGAGAGAGAGAGAGAGAGCAAGCACAGGCAAGGGGAGCAGCAGGCAGAGGGAGAAGCAGAATTCCCCAAGCAAGGAGCCCAATGTGGGACTCGATCCCAAGATTCTGGGATCATGACCCATGCCAAAGGCAGACGCTTAACTGACTGATCCACCCAGACATCCTGAGAAGAATAAATATTAACTCTTTTCTAAATGTTCAGTAGAAATTGCCTTTGAAGCTCTCTGGTCCTACACTTTTGTTTATTGGGAGTTTTTTGATTGCTGATTTAATTTCCTTGGTGATTATCAGTCTGTTCATATTCTCTATTTCTTCCTGCTTCAGTTTTGGTAAGGTTTATGTTTCTAGGAATTTATCCATTTCTTCTAGGTTGTCCAATTTGCAGGCATATAGTTTTTCACAATATTCTCTTACAGTTGTTTGTATTTCTGTGGTGTTGGTTGTTTTTTCTTCTCTCTCATTTGTGACTTTGAGTAATTCCCCCCTTTTTTCAATGAGTCTAGCTAGGGAGTTATTGGTTTCGTTGATTAGAATGTGTATTTTCTTAGTATAGATTCCTATAATCATTATTATTGAGACAAAAAATAGGCTTATCTCTTTTTTAAAGATTTTATTTATTTGATAGAGAGAGGGAGGGAGAGGGAGAGAGAGCATGAGCGGCAGGAGTGGGGAGACAGAGGGAGAAGCAGAGTCCTCGCTGAACAAGGAGCCTGACATGAGCTCGATCCCAGGACCCTAGGAATATGACCTGAGCTTAAGGCAGATGCTTAACTGACTGAGCCACCCAGGCGCCTGTCTTTGTTTCTTTTTCTTTTTTTTTTTTTAAGATTTTATTTATTTGACAGACAGAGATCACAAGTAGGCAGAGAAGCAGGCAGAGAGAGAGAGAGGAGGAAGCAGGCTCCCCGTTGAGCAGAAAGCCTGATGCGGAGCTTGATCCCAGGACCTAGAGATCATGACCTGAGCTGAAGGCAGAGGCTTAACCCACTGAGTCACCCAGGCACCCCACCATCTTTGTTTCTTTATACGGCCCTTTTTTATTATAAAAATAATACATGCTCTTTGTCAAAAATATGGAAAATACAGCAAAATCTAAAGGACATGACGAAAAGCACCACAGTCCCACCATTCAGAGACAACTTGTTAGACATGAGTATGTTTCTTTCCAGTTACCTATGTAATTGTTATTCTTATTTTTAATGGTAATAATAATCCTGTTAAGCTTGCATTTTATTCACTGCCAGTTATTCCATGCACTATAATTCTGCTGTTGTGGGATTAATTGAGATAGTTTCTGATTTTAAGTAATGTTGCTATGGATATCTCTGAGGCTGGTGTTTTCCAGGATGGGGAGGGTGTAGTCAGGCCAGGAGGAGGTATTCAAGGAGCAAAGAAGCCCCCAAGAGCCTCTTCTCTGCTAGTCTCCCGCTTGACCTCCCACTCTGCCCACAGAGTCTCTGGAGCTGATAGCCACAGCGGCGGAGCACTCTAACGCCGCCATCCGCAAAATGGTGAGTGGCCCTTCTAGCCCCTGCCCCTCCTTGGCCACCCACCTGTGGTGTCTTTGTCCTAGGGGACTTGTGACTTGTGGACATGTCAGGGGAGGCCAGCACCCCAACCCTGCCTTCTGTTTCCTGTCTTCTGCCAGGAGCGAATGCACAAGCTGCTGAAGGTATATGAGCTGCTAGGGGGTGAGGAGGACATTGTCAGCCCCACCAAAGAGCTCATAAAAGAAGGCCACATCCTTAAGCTGTCAGCAAAGAATGGGACCACTCAAGACCGATACCTCATACTAGTAAGTGCCAGGTGTGGGGTTGCACACATTGACTTGGTACTCACTCAAGACTATACCTCCTGCTAGCCATTCTTTCCTCTATTAACTCCTTGTATTTTCACTACCTACAGCTAGGAATATTTTTTTCTCTACTCCAGACTTAGAAGTGACTTGCCCAAGGTTGCCCAACTGGGCAGTGACTCCCATGCCTAGGCTCTTTCCTTCTGACCCTTGTGCCCAACTTGTGCTGTGCTTTCTCCATCTATTGCCTTGATTCCCCAGCAATAAAGCTTCAGGAGACTTGTAAGGATAGGGAGCTGGGCCACACCTCTCCTGGGTCTTCCACACATACGTCCCAAAACTTTTCCTTCCTAGTTCAACGACCGCCTCCTTTACTGCGTGCCCAGGCTGCGGCTCCTTGGCCAGAAGTTTAGCGTGCGGGCACGCATTGATGTAGATGGCATGGAGGTGAGCACCAGGAAGTGGGAGATGGGTACCTGGAGTGGGGCTTGGTTCTGGGAGGGATAAAGTTGTTCTGACTTTGACCACAAGTCTTTGTGTGCATGTGTGCAGAGGGTAAGGGCTCTGTGGAGTTTAGTTATCCTCACAAAGACTTTTTCTCCCTCCATTCAGCTAAAGGAAAGCTCCAACCTCAATCTGCCTCGGACCTTCCTGGTGTCAGGAAAGCAGCGCTCCCTGGAGCTCCAGGCTAGGTACTTGACCTTACCTATACCTTCCCTCCAGCCCCCTCTTTCCCTTCAGATATGAAGCATCTAGTTTCAGGCAACCTCGCCAAGGAAGAGATCATTCCACAGAAAAGATGGGCACCTTTTTCCAAAGATGCTTCCTTGCTCTTCTGATGGGTTTTGTTAGGGGAGAGGGGAGAATGAGATATTAATCCCAACAGGAATAACAACAATACAGTTTCTTGTAGATTCAGAGATTGAAGAGAAGTAACAACCAAATGCAATGCTTGGTCCATGATAGAGCCTAATTTGAACAAAACCCTAAAATACATTTGCAAGACAATAGGGAAAATCTAAGTATGAACTGAACAATAACTGTTGGGTAATTACTGCTAACTTTTTCAGGTGTGATAATGGTATAATTGTTATACAAGAGAATGGCCTTGTTTTTTCATGATGCATGCTGAAGATTTAGTATCATGATACCTGTAATTTATTTTTAAAAGACTTATTAACCAGAAATATATAAAAACATATACATCATATATAACTATATGTGAACATATACATATATATGAAGTAAATATAGCAAAATATTTTTTAAATTTGCATCTATATAGTAGGAATACATTTAGTGAATTTGTGCTATCCTGTCTGCTTTTTTGTATGCTTGAAATTTTTTATAATAAAACTTTTTAAAATAACAACATTTAAAAATAAGGTCTAGCCATTTAACAAAGAGGCTTTCATATCCATCCTCTACTTGGATCATTATAATAGCTCACATTTAGTGAAGACTTGCTCTTATGTTAGGCACTGTTTTAAGTGAATTTTAACTGAAACATTTTAAGTTTAACCTGACTAGTTGAATCCTTAAAACAACTCTTGAAGTAGCTACTGTTACTATCAACCCCATTTCACAGATGAGCAAACTGTGGCACAGAAGAGTTATGTACCTTGCCCAAGATCTCATAGCTAGAAAGCAGAGCTGGAAATAGAGCTCACATTGCCTTCTGAGCTCACATTCCTCCAAGTGATTAGGAACCGAGGTCAGGGTCAGGGCCAGAGAATGGATGCATATGGGTAGATGATTTATCTCTGACAGGCTGCAAGGAAGTGAGAAATGAGAGTCAGAACCCTCACTGCTGGTACCGTGTGGAGGCCAGAAAGAGAGATGAATGCTACCTTTGAAGCTCTGGGGGACTGAGAGAGCATCCTCGAGGCCTGAGGCCTGCAGCCAGGAAGCAAGAACAAAGCCAACGTGGGCACATCCAGGAGGGGGCTCAGCAGAACCTGAGTGACAAGTCATATGACTCAGACAGGTCTTCTGCTGGAAGGATGGGAAGGAGGGGGCTGCGGAAACAATGGAGCCAGAGAGGAGCACTAAGCAGTGTAGGGTTTCCTCCTAGTGGCAGAGGAAAGGCATGGAGGGTTTGCTTTGCAATTGTTTGTACTGCCCTTTAAAAAATTTATTGAAAATTTTCAAATATGCAGAAAAGTGGAAATACAATAAACACCCATATACCTACCATTTAGAAAACTAGTGTTCAACCTTGGCAACACAGGGATCAACTAGGGAACTTTTAAAAAATGCTGCTGTCTGAAGTGCGCCTGTCTGGCTCAGTCAGCAGAGCATGTGACTCTTGATCTTGGGGTTAGAGGTTTGAGCCCCACGTTGGATGTAGAGATTACTTAAAATTAAAATATTTTTAAAAATACTGATGTCTGAAACCTACCCTCAAAGACTGATTGAATTTGTCTGGGCACAGCCTGAACATGAGGAGTTTTAAAAGCTCCCTTGGTGGTTTTAGTGTGTGCACCAAGGTTTAGAACCACCGACTTAAGAATCAACAATTATTGACATTTTGCCATATGTATCTTTGGCTGAACCATTTTAAAGTAAAGACATGATACTTCACCCCAGGCCTTTCCTTTCCTCTAGTTGCATATATATATGTATGTGTATACACAGATACATACACCCACATATACACACACACACATTTTCTTTCTATATTTTATTATGAAAATATTCCAACATACAGAAAAGTTAAAAAAAATTATACAGTGAACAACTATAAACCCACCATACAGATTCTATAAGTGCTAACATTGTCCTATATTTACTTTATCACCAATGTATCCTTTTATCCATCCACCAATCCATCTGGTTTTTTTAACATGCATTTCAAACGAGGTTACAGGCATCACTACACCTCATCCCTTAAAGACTTTGGTGTGCATATTATTAACTAGAGTTCAATATTTGTTAAATGTCCTCTCCTTTTCTTGAGGCCAAATTTTCACACAGTTAAATGTACAGGTCTTAAATGTGTACCATCACTAAGTTTTGATAAATATAAACATACATGTCACATTTTTTTTTAAAAATGGAATGCTATGTGTATTTTATGTTTTTACTTAACATCAAGAGCTTTCTATACCACTTAACATATTATATTTCACGTAACATATTATAAACAGATTTCTATACCATTTATGTTGTCTTGACAGTAATGATATACCATCATTTCTTTTTATCTGATCCCCTGTTGGGCACTTAGGCTGCTTCCAATTTTTCATAATAAATAGCATTGCAATGGACATTCCTGCAGCTAAATATTAACTCCTATTCTTAATTTTTCATGAAGTGGTTCTAAGGATGTAGTCAGATTTTCATATTAGAAAAATACTTTCGATGTCTGGTGTGTAAATGTGGAAGGGGATTAGAAGAGGCCAGGAAGGAGTCAGCCAAGAAACCCGGGTCCTGTCCCTAGTAAGCAGTTTATGGAGCTGTCCCAGCCTAGAGGCCTTGGAGACTCCAGGGCAGACAGGAGAGATGGGAAAGGAAGGAAAAAGGAAGAGGTAACTCACACTGATTGAGCACCTAGTGGACCAAGGATTATGCTAGGCACTTACCTATCACTGGTTACTGCTCAGAACAACCCAAACTGATAATTCTCTCCATGTAAAATGGAGAAAATGGACTAAAGGAAAAAAAGCTCCCCACCCTTTCTCAAATTTGCCATTCCAACAACAGGGAACTATTTATGGTCTCTTGTGCTCAGTGGGTTAAAGCCTCTGCCTTCGACTCAGGTCATGATCCTGGGGTCCTGGGATTGAGCCCCACATCGGGCTCTCGGCTCCATGGGGAGCCTGCTTCCTCCTCTCTCTCTCTCTCTCTGCCTGCCTCTCTGCCTACTTGTGATCTCTGTCTGTCAAATAAATAAAATTAAAAAAAAAAAAACAGCCCCACCCAAATTCCAGGCTGGGGCAGGTCTCTCCTGGGCTTCTCAGCCCTATTTTCACTCCGGGTCACAGTGCTAATCCCCCTGTATTGTCCCTATCTCCCCTCCTAGACCATGAGCTCCTTGAGGATAGGGCCAGCCCTCTCTAAGCCCCAAGTCTCTAGCACAGGGTCTGGAAATTATTAGTAACTGCTGAATAAATAAATACAGGCTACATGACTTGCCTAAAGTCATATAATAAGTTAAGGACCAGAGGGTCAAAACCCTGGTCTGACTCCAAAATACTGTTTACCATTCCAGTTGCTTTTGGTTGGCCTGCCTAACCCAACATTTTTCTTTCCCCCCCACCCCGCACCCCAAGGACTGAGGAGGAGAAGAAAGACTGGGTCCAGGTAACATCCAAGAAGGCTTTGTGGTAGGGGGCTGGAAGAGTATTAACAAGTCTCCTTGGGGTTTGTGGACTCTCCCCTAAACTATTATCAGACTAGAATGGGCCTGGACACAGCTTTCCAACAAACTTTACCATCCCTGTTTTACAGATAAGCAAACTGAGGTCCAGAGGTTAAACAGAAATTCACAAATTCTCCCTTTAGAAAGCTGGCTCCTCTGAGGGTACAACCCCAGTGAGTTAAATCCTGTAAAACCTAAAGTCCAGACAGTGGCCAGGAAGACCTTCTGTGATTTTTCAACCACTGATCTGAGAATTGGATTTGGGATTGGGCTTGCTCAAGATCATATGCCTAACAAGGGGCAGAGTCTGGCCAAGAAACCAAGTTTTCTTACTCCAGGCTAGGTCATAGGAAGGTAAGGTGAGGGTGGAAGTAGGTGGGTTGTGAGGTGATCTGACCTCTTATTTCTTAAAACCTCCTTTATAGGCCATCAACTCCACCCTCCTGAAGCACGAACAGACGCTGGAGACCTTCAAACTGTTGAACTCAACAAACAGGGAAGATGAAGACACACCCCCTAATTCTCCAGTAAGAGTCCTCACCCTCTCCCCCTGCACTGGGACCCCTTCCAGGCTTCCAAGTCCCCACTTTACCTTGAAATGATCCTTGCCCCTTCCCGGAGAGTGAACACCAGAGAGGCAGAGTGCAGGACCTCAGAAGAACAGTCTTCTTTTGGTATGGCCACAGAGGAATCATGGGGGCAACTGAGGCCCAGAAAGTAAAAATGACTTGTTGTCAGTAGTATGGTAAGGTAAGTTCAGAGCAAGGATTCAAAGGCAGATCTTCTGAATGTATCTGCTGCTTCTCACTGATGATCCAAGCCTTCGGGCAGAGGGCAGGGGCTGGCTGGACTGGGCTGGGGAGTAGCTATCTCTGACCTGGGACCTGGCCCTCTCTCCAGAACGTGGATCTTGGGAAGCGGGCACCTACACCCATCCGAGAGAAGGAAGTCACCATGTGCATGCGCTGCCAGGAGCCCTTCAATTCCATCACCAAACGCAGGCACCACTGCAAGGCCTGCGGGCATGTGAGTTTTGGCAGGCAGGGGCAGAGATAGGGAGGGGACAGGCTGGCAGCCCAAAGGCCCACTTCTGAGTGGGTTACCTTCTAAGTAACCTCTAAGTGGGGGAGGCCATGAGTCCACTGTGGGAGTTGGTACACTGAAGGGAAAGACCTGCAGGAACCAGGCTGTTTTTGCCCACTTGCCACCCCAGGTGGTTTGTGGGAAGTGCTCCGAGTTCCGGGCCCGCCTCATCTATGACAACAACCGCTCCAACCGTGTGTGCACGGACTGCTACGTGGCCTTGCATGGGGTGCCTGGGAGCAGCCCGGTCTGCAGCCAGCATACACCCCAGCGCCGGAGGTCTATCCTGGAGGTAAGAGCCAGGTTCCCGACTAACAGTCCCATGCCAACCACATGGGCCCAGCCACCCACTGTGACTGACACACGCGTGGGCATCTCTGAAATGCTAGGGTGCTATGTGTTTCCACTGAGCAAGTGACCCAGGCTTGGAGTGAGTAAAATGAATGCAAGAGTGAATGAAAGACGAATTTTTATTTAAGTGCTTTAGCCATTTAATCCTCACAGTAAGTAATCTATCCATGCTATTTCTATCCCTGGGTTACAAATGAGGGAACTGAGGCTCAGGGAGTTATTTGCCCAAATTACACAGCCAGCAAGTGGCAGAGCTAGTACGTTTTTTCAATAAACAAATTATCTTTTCTTATTACAAAATAGGATATGTGCGCGGGGGAAAATTAGACAATATAAACAAAAATAATAAAAACACCATATTCCTTCCACCCACTAGATTACCACTAATAATAATTGTGCTGTAGCATGCCATACATACATTTTTGGTTTTGTTTTTAGCCAAACTGAGGTATTCATTTCACTTAACATTTAAAGAATGCTTACTCTGGGGGTGCCTGGGTAGCTCAGATGGTTAAGCGGCTGACTCTATTTCAGCTCAGGTTATGATCTCAGGGTCCTGAGATGGAGCCCTCGGGTGAGTTCCTCACTCGGGGGGGGGGGGGAGTTTGCTTGAGGATTTACTCTCTCCCTCTGCCCCTAATTCCTGCTCACGTGCACGTGTGAGCGCTCTCTCTCTCTCTCTCTCTCTCAAAAATAAATAAATCTTTTTTAAAAAAGAATGCTTACTCCATGCCAGGCACTCTTCTGAGCATTTTGCATACATTAACTCATTTAATCCTTACAACAGACCTATATGTTCTCCTTCCAAGTCAATACATTTTCATCTCAAACTGGGATTCTAAGCCAAACTGCCTTACACAGCTACCCAATCCTCTTCACAATGCTAGGGTTGCCTCTTGCTAAATCCAAGGCATGAATGTTATGATGAAATACAACGAACAGGGGGAGGTATAAAGGCATAAGTGACTTGAGGAATAAATCAACTGATGGAACAATGCCTGCCTGGCATCTAGGTGCCCCTGCTGAAACACCCCTCCCACCAACTCTTAGGAGGCAAGCAGCCACTGCAGTGCAGCAGACAAGCCTGGCTTTCAGCCTCAATCCTAACCCACAGGGGGTGGGGGTACTGGACAAATCCTTCCCACCATCTGAGCTTCAGCTTTATCAATCCCTATGCTGAGGGCATGTCAAAGCCAAGAGTAGCCAGGCCAGGCCTTCTATCAACACTGATGTCCCCTATGTCTCTGGCCACAGAAACAGGCCTCAGTGGCTGCGGAGAACAGCGTCATCTGCAGCTTCCTACACTACATGGAGAAAGGTGGCAAAGGATGGCACAAGGCATGGTTCGTGGTCCCTGAGAATGAACCCTTGGTGCTGTACATCTATGGAGCCCCTCAGGTGTGCATCCCATTCTTTCAGGGTCTTTCAGCCACCTGGCAAAACCAGGCTGCTCCTCTTCTCTTTCAGTCCTTGACCTCTCCTTGGCCTTGGGAGATTGGGTAAGGCTAAGGGGAAATCAGAACCCCTACCCCTTGTGAGACAAAGACCAGCTAGAGACAAGGAGTGACTGTGGGCCAACATGTGTAGGGAAAAGCAGGGTGAGATAGTGGAGCTAGTTTCGTGGAGGTTAGGCACTGCTAGGTCCAGTTTAGAGCGGGGAAGAACAAGTGAATGGAGGCAACAGCTGAAACAAAGGCCTGCAAATATTGTTATATGCTAAAGAGACTAGCCCAACTGGTTTTGGTTGTGGGAGGAAATGGGTATTTGAACTAGCCTGCATGCCTCAGTTGACATTTTTCAGTTGCTATCAATGGACATTTCCGGAGGAGGGGAAGGAAAAGAAGGGTTCAGCTGATGCAAAACTAGTAAGAAGCCCAGCCTCAAGGTGACCCTCAGCTCTGTCCTGTTCCCTAGGATGTGAAAGCCCAGCGCAGCTTGCCCCTCATTGGCTTTGAGGTGGGGCCTCCTGAGGCAGGGGAGCGGCCTGACAGAAGGCACGTCTTCAAGATCACCCAGAGCCACCTGAGCTGGTACTTCAGCCCCGAGACAGAGGAGCTGCAGCGGCGATGGATGGCAGTGCTCGGTCGGGCAGGCCGTGGGGACACGTTCTGCCCAGGACCCACACTGTCTGAGGACAGGGAGATGGAGGAGGCACCAGTGGCAGCTTCAGGAGCCATTGCTGAACCCTCCGAAGCCCCCCAGACCCAAGACAAGACCTAGAGGGTTTGGGAGGAACTGAGGCCCGCTGCTCCACACTCTAGCTGCCCATGTCCAATTGGGGGCCCCAGTCCCCTCCCTCCCAGCTCAGTCAATACTTGAACTCCCATCACGGGCACTTTCAATCCCCAGTGCTGGGTCTTGGGTTTTTTAATTCATCTTTTCACAAAACCTGGGCTTTAAAAAAAAATTCCTACAGTGATGTTAATTTTTTTTAAATCCCTGTCCCCAGGAAGGGTGGGAGCTGTTGCTAGACCCCCTTGAATTAGGCTGTTTTGTCCTCCATCCCTTCAACATCCTACAGATCCTGCCTCCACCCAATTCCCCCCAAAACTGGAGGCAGATTTGGATTCAAGTGCCAGTTATGCCACTGACCCCATGGCCCTGGCCCACCCCTGCTCCCCCCAGCCAGTGTACACACACATTACGTGGGGTGGTGACCAGACCCCTCCTGCCTCTTCCATGGCTTATAGCTTCTACCCGGCCCCAAGGCTACCCAGTATTTTATCGTCCAGACCCATGGCAGGGCCACAGGGCAGGACAGGGGAATGGGGGGAAGACAATGGATACTCTTTGTTTTGTTTTTTAAAGAAAAATACAGTTTATTTCGGGCTTATGGAAACTTTCAGAGTGCTGCTGTGTTCCATTTATCCACCTCTTTGTTCACAGTAACAGGCTGCTAGGGTGGGCCCAAAAACTGCTCCCTTACTGAGCTCTGAAGCCCAGCTCCTAAAAGGCTGATTCTAAGGCTCTTCATGGGTCAAGTCACAGATTAAATAATAAGGTACTATTTACTGAGGTTTTAAGCCTCATCCCTGGATTTGGGTAAGTATATGGAAAGAGGCTGGGGGAGAAAGAAAACATAGTCCATGTCCCCCAAGCTCACCACCTAGCCAAACTCTTAGACTTCCTGAAGGAATCCAGGGCTAGAGACTAAGCTGCAGAAAGGGAGTGTTCCTGGGAGGTTCCAATTTCTGGGCAGGGGTACAGAGCTGCTTTGTGTGTATATGGGGAGGGGAAAAAGAAGAAGAGGTACCACAGCTATTTTCATTCACATATTCAACTCATCTTGCTTCTAGTTTGCAAGTTCATCTCAACATTCCTGACCCAGCAGGGCTACTGGTTCTCCTGCTGGTCCTCTCCCTTTACAGATCCACCTGGCCACTGTCAACCAGTGTTTAGCTTCTCTAGTCATGCCCTCACCTGCTCAACCCTCCCTCTTCATACTAACCACACCTGAGAGGCAATGTACTATGAAATCAGGCCCATCATGCAGACAGTAACTTAAGACCCAAAGGAGTGTGGTGAACCAGGTCACACTACCTCGAGAGCAAGGACCCTAGGGTTCTTCTTCCCCTGGAGGAAACTGAACAGGGGAACAGGAAGAGGGTGGAAATGGGGGAACCAGTCCAAGAGTCCACAACCCTCCCCAAAACCCCTATAAACAAGGCTCAAAACAACTAGCAAGCAATGACCCAAACCATTTCCAGCCCCACTCATTTCTTTCTCCGGACAATGGTCCAGCCATCCTCCACTATATCCTCTTCTTTAATAGTCTGGGAGTCTGGACCAGAGGATTCAGGCTGGGGGCAAACCCCATCTGTAGCTGCCCCATCATTCGTAGCTGTAACCTGGAGGAGAAATACAGTAAAAAGCTAAATACAACACCTCCTGACTATGGCCACTGGAGACCCAGGCTCTCTTCCCAGCTTTGCCAGGACTGGCTGTGTGACCTTAGGAAAGTTCCCTGCCCTCTCTGGATAATATATCCCCCCACCCCATCACTTCCCTATGAAACTAGCTGATTTCCCAGAAAATTAAAGATATCTGCATCTCCCCACCCAAGGGGCACCCCCTTTCACCTCCATTTCCTCCACGCTGTCCGCATCATCTTCATCCGTTTCTCTGGCTGTTGTAACTGCAGTGGCTCTGATGCTGTACTTTCTTTGGGTAATATGAGAGGCCATCTCCTTCAGAGCAGCCCCATCACCCCTCTGGAAGTGGTAGAACATGGTCTGTAGCTGCTGGCTCACCTACCAAGAAAACATTCAACTAGCTTGGATTTTTTGGAGAACCTACAATACAACCCGCATGTGTCTGCAGTGAGAGTAGGGAAGGGTTTGGAATTTTCCAGAAGAGAATGGGGCTCTTTCTTCCCCAAGGAGTTCACTACTGAAGGAATCAGGAATCAGGAATCAGGAATCTGTTCACTACAGAAGGACCCAGGTAAGAGCCTAAAGTATGGAAGGAGAGCTTCCTAGCAAAGGAAGGCACTAGAACTCGGTTTGAAAGACAGAAGAGGTAAAAGGGAAGGCAATCCCAGCAGGGCTTGATGGGGAAAATGTTAACCAGAACAGGGGTGGAAATGTACCTGGCCTGACCTGCCTTTGGGATGGAGGTGAAGAATGGACCCAGTTGAGAATGTTGTATGGAGAGAAATGAAAAAGAAGAGGCAGAGTTTGGAAAGACCTGGGAAGACTAGACTTTTTCCTTTAGGCAAAAGGGAGTCACAGAAGGTTCTTGCACAGGACTCAAGAAAAGAATGGTTAGACCCAAGGTCTTGGCCTAAAAACAAACAAACAGGGAGAAGAAAGACTGCAGGCAGAGAAATGGGAGTTAGTCCACAATATGCTCACCTGGGGCAGACTTCCATCCTCCACAACCGTATCAAATTCGTTCGTCATGAGCTCCCCGAGGAAGTCCTCCACCTCATCTAGCTCCAAGTCAGCTAATAGGAAAGCAAAGACCAGCCACCTGAATCACTAAGGCCCACTACTATTCAATACCTACTTGGTGGGTCCACATCCGATTGGTGGGTAAAGGCCGCAACAGTGAGCCTTTTATTCACTGAAGTGCTCTGTACTACAGGTTTTTATGTGATTCTTAAAAACCAAACAAACAAACACTAAACATAAATACCTAATTTCCAATCTCCTTCATCCTACCAATCCCTCTTATTCCCAAAGCATCCCAACCACACTCACCCTCTTTCATCTGACCTATTTTAACTGGCCTCTTCTCTGTGACCTTGAACAAGTTACTTATCTCTGTGTCTGTTTTCTCATCTACAAAATGGGGCTAAGGGCAGCCTTCTTGAAGGTCTGTTATGAGGAGTCCCCTAAATAATGCCTAGCATAGGAGAGACCCATAATCCATGTTAATTTGCATCACTCAAGGGCTGAAGTTTCTGAAATGTAGAAACCCTTCATGACTGCAGCTCCACTGAGCGGGATAGATAAGAAAAAATGGACGTTAAGTACTTCCAATGATGAAATCATCATAGCCTTGACATCAACATCCTATTGTGTGATTCTGGCTAATCTCCACCATCTAGGCTTCAGTTACCTTCTGGGCCCCTGCTCTACTTTTTCTGAATTAGAGAATTACTCAAGTCGGTCTTCCGTTCTTCCGCAAAGCTCCTCACTCTCCCTTCTCTCTGGGAGAGCTCCTTAACTCCCTTGACTTTCCCTAGCACTCTCATCTAATATCCCCCAAAGCCGTCTCCAACACAAACTACACTCTACCAATTTCACAGATGCCTCAGGCCCTCCATATCCAAAGCCAAACTTATCATCTTACCACTTCAAACCTACTTCTTGTCCTTCAGGGTTCCTCTATTCCATGTAAGGCACCTAATCCACCCAGTGACTCAAACCCAAAACCTGCCTCCTTTTTCCTCTCTCTTCACGACCAAACCATCTCCAAGGCCCCAATCCATTGCTATTGCCACTGCCCTAGTTCAGGCCTCATCATTTTCTACACAGAAATAACCTTCTCATCAGTCTTTCCCTCTCCAATCCATGCTCCATACCGATTATTTTCTGAACTTTCTAGTAACAAATCTCATCCTATTACTCACCGTAGAAAGAGCCCATGAACTTTCATCACCTACAGCAGTGTTTCATATCCTGCTTTTCAGGAATAGCTGTCCTGCTGGTTTTTAAAGAAAGCTATTCATAGAAAGCTAATGAGAAACAAAGGAAAACAGGCTTCTTTTTTGTGATTCTTATCGTTAGCCAAGATTTTATTATTATTATGTTAATGTTACTGTGACTCCTAAGGAGGAGCTGCAGAAAAGTTCTTACATAATTTGAATTTTTCTTCACTGAACATCTAACAGAACTATTATTCCATAGCCTGCATTTTGGCAAACGCTGGCCTAACGGACAAACCAAAGGCATGTAACATCTTCCCAGGGCCTCCCCACCCCCCAGATTCATTCTCAACCACTCCTACCTACACTCACAAGCGCGCACACACCCTTACTCCAATACTGAGCTCCCTGCCACTTTCCAAATATAACACATAATCTTCTCATACCACAGAACTTATTTGTGTGTTGCTCTGTCTCCCCCACCTAGTTAACTCCTTTTCATCCCTTAAGATTCAAGCCAATCACTATCTCCCTGAACACTCTCCAAAGGAAGCCTCCTCCTCAGTCTCAGGCTACCCAAGCACCCTGAGCTCATCCTTATTAGAACATCACCCCGACTGTAAATGCCTACTTACTTAAATGGATCCATTACTAGATGCAAACTTCCTTGTGATAACTCTACCTAATGTCATCTACAAGACCAAAAGAAAAAAACCTAAATAAAGAATTTTGCAAAAATCTTACTACGCAAAAGACCCTCTGCAGGGTCCCTTATTCTTACATGACCTTAAAGACACATCAAAGGTGTAGATCTTTGCTGTCCAAATAACCAAAAGTCATTACTGAGCACTAAAAATATGGATAGACCAAATGGAGAAGGTGCTAAAAGTGTAAAATACCCACCAGAATTTGAAAACTTAATACTAAAAAGGGATGTAAAATATCTCATGAGTTATCTTTTATACGGATTACCTGTTGAGATATTTTAGATATACTGACTTCAGTAACATTAATTTCATCTGCTTCTTTTTACTTTGTTGAAGCGGCTGCTAGAAAATTTTAAATGACATGATGTGAGTTGCATTGTATTTTTATTGGACAGTGCTGAGGTGGATACTTTAATATCTATTTTAGGCATTAAGAAACAGAGTCTCAGATAAAACTTGTCCAGAGTGATACCACAGGTCAATGACACAGCCTCTAAAGCATCAGAACTCAAGATTCTGACTCCTAAAGCCTGTATTCATTCCACCTCGACCTTAGATACCATCCCACAACTGTTCAACAGGAAGTGCGCGCTCTACAGGACCCGCCTCCTCCTCCCCACGCCCGCAAAGACAGGTCGCAGCGCCTCACATTCACTCACCATTGCGGAAGAAGTACTCTTCTACTGCACCCCCCAGCCACTCGGCCTTCTCTTGGCTGTGCACGCCCCCGAAGCCATTCTCCACAGCGATCTGCGAACACAGGCCAGAGCCCACCACGTCAGCCTGGAAGCTGGCCTGAGGTGGTGTAGGGTTGGCTGCTTAAGCCGCCCAGTGGCGCCTCAGGCGCGTTGTCCAGCCAACTCTTGTTCTGCCCCAGACACTAACCTTTATCCTAGCCGTGGCCCTACTCACCTGCAAGGCCGGCCAGGCTTCCAGCGCCGCACGGACGCCAGCCCCAAAGAGCGCCCGCGAATCTTCCCCAACTCCGGCCATCATCCGTCCTCTGGCAACGCGACGCCCAGGAGGCCCAATCGCTGCGCAGCACAGCCCAGGCCAAATGAGCCGAAAGCCGAGCCTGAGAAAGCCGATGCGCCTTTCCGCGGACCTGGCAGCAAGACTAGAGCAATAGAAAAGTCTATCAGAGCAATGAATGACATCACCGCAGTTAACTCCTATGTAATAAACCAAAGGAAGCCAGGAGTGGAGGTCGGGCGGGGCCATGGGTTATTGAAAGGTGTGGGGAACTTAATAAAGATACGGATTCCAGGGCGCCTGGGTGGCTCACTGGGTTAAGCCGCTGCCTTTGGCTCAGGTCATGATCTCAGGGTTCTGGGATCGAGGCCCGTCAGGCTCTCTGCTCAGCAGGGAGCCTGCTTCCCTCTCTCTCTCTCTGCCTGCCTTTCCATCTACTTGTGATTTCTCTCTGTCAAATAAATAAATAAATAATCTTAAAAAAAAAAAAAAAAGATACGGATTCCAGGCCTTGGGGCAGAGGAATCAACCACAGGGAGCATAGCCTTAAAATTTGCATTAAAAAAAGTAACATCTAAAAAAGTAACATCTAAAACACTGCACCCAACAGCAACAACAGAATATACATTTTTCTGAAGTGCACATGGAACATTCTCCATGACAAACCATATGATAAGTTGTAAAGCAGGCCTCAATGGATTTAAAGGAGTTGAAATCACACAAAATTTGAAATTGAAATTAAAAAAATAAATTAAAAAATAACAAAGTTGTAAAATTCACTAATATGTGGAAATTAACACCTTTCTAAATAAAAAATGAGTCAATGAAAAAATCATGAAGGAAACTGGGAAACAAACTGAAATGAATGAAAATGAAAGCACAGCACACCAATATTTAAGCTAAAACAATGCTTAAAATTAATTTTAGAGCAACTGGGTGGCTCAGCGGGTTAAGCCTCTGCCTTCCACTCAGGTCATGGTCTCAGGGACCGGAGATGGAGCCCCACATCCGCTGGCTTCTGCTCAACAGGGAGACTGCTTCCCCCTCCCACCACCCCTGCCTGCCTCTCTGCCTACTTGTGAGCTCTGTCAAATAAATAAATAAAATCTTTAAAAAAATGAGTTTTATAGCTATAAGCACCTATATTAAAAAAGAAGAAAGATGTCAAATCCATAACCTAACCTTTCACCTTAGGAAACTGGAAAAAGAAGAACAAAGTAATCCAAAAGCAAGCAGAAGGAAGGAAATAATAAAGACAGAACAGAAAATACCTGGAATAGAAAACAAAAGCAATAGAGAAAATCATGAAACAAAAGTTGATTATTTGAAAAGATCAACAAAATTGACAAATTTTTAGCTAGGTTGACTAAGTAAAAAAGAAGACTCAAATTACTGAAATCAGGAATGAAAGAGGTGACATCACTACCAACTAGCCAAAAAAGACTACATATCATATAATACCATTTAATATGAAATGTACAGGGGTGCCTGGGTGGCTCAGCTGTTAAGCATCTGCCTTGGCTCAGGTTATGATCCCAGGGTCCTGGGATTGAGCTCAGCATTGGGCTCCCTGCTCCGTGCGGAGCCTGCTTCTCCCACTCCTCCTGCTTGTTTCTGCTCTCGCTATCTCTCTCTCTGTCAAGTTAAAAAAAAAAATAGTATGAAATGTACAGAATAGGCAAATTTACAGAAATAGAGAATAGGTTAATGGTTGCCCAGGCTTTGGGGAGGGGGGAAATGGGGTTTCTTTGGGGGGAGATGAAGATGTTCTAAAATTAGATGTGTGATGGTTGCTGTTGGGGCTGAGTTGTGTGCCATCCCTTCCATTCATATGTTGAAGTGCTAAGACCCAATACCTCAAAATGTGACTATATTTAGAAACAGAGCCTCTAAAGAGGTAAATAAGGTAAAAGAAGGCCCTAGCGGTACACGCTAATCCAATACAATTGGTTTCATTGTAAGAAAAAGATATTAGGGCATAGAGAGAGACATAAGATGCACAGAGAAATGGCTATGTACGCAGAAGGTAAATATCTGCAAGCCAAAGAGAAAGGCCTCAGAAGAAACCAAACCTGCTGACAACTTGATCTTGAAGTTCTAGAATTTCGAGAAAATAAATTTTTGTTGTCAAAGCCACCAGTCTGGTATTTCGTTATGGTAGCCCTAGAAAACTAATACAGTTGCACAATCCCGTAAATATACTAAAAACCATTGAATTTTATACTTTAAATGGGTGAAATTTATGGCATATAAATAATATCTCAATAAAGCTGTTCTTAGAAAAATAGCATAGGTGATTCCCTCTCACAGAAAGGATTGCAAACTTTGGACTAGACCATGTTAACAAACAATACTGTCACTTCTGTGCCTGGGCCCCTGCTGAATATTGCTGTGTCATGCGTAGGGTTTGATCAAATGCTTAAGGAATTTACAGTCCATCATGCAAGACTGGCCAAGGACCCTAGAGAATTATCAGTGCTCTGGATTAATCTAAGTGTTAAATGACCTGAAGCAGATAGAATTCTGCAAACTCTCTTTAAGAGAAATGGTACAAATTAGGTATGAAGGTATTGCTTCAGATTTATAAAAGAAATCACAAATGTTACAAATTACAAAACTTTTTAAAAACTGACAAATACCATAAACATTCTCAAACTCCCCAAAATAAAATATTTTTATCAATTGTTTGACTCGTCTCCCCACTAATTTTTCTTTTGGTTACAAGCTCCTTGATACCCTCCTCTAAATAAATATGACAATTACTTTACAACATTTTCTAGAAAGACTACAAAGAATTCAATTGAATTCAATGTCATTCAGTTGATAAAAATTTTTATTGGTAGTTTAGAAAAGTGTCGACTTCACAATTTGTTATTAGTGAGGTAAATTTTAAGATTGCTGTCAAATTTGGGGAAACCTCTCTTTTTTTTTTTTACATGTGAGCTATAAAATTTCAAGGTATTTTAACTGTTCTTGTGCAATGACAAATTGTAAATGCTCTTCAAATTGACTGCGCTCAATAATCAGGGACTTGGAAGTGGCATGTGTAAGTATGGGGTGCTGAGGCTTAGCTTTATTGTTCTATAATAAATCCATCTCTGTGCAATGTTAGAGGAGAAGGGAGCACAGGGGCTCATGAGAATCCAGCAGAGGGAGCCCCTAACCCAGCCTGGGGGCTTGTGGCAGGCGCTCAGAGATGACGCTTTGAGCTGATTCTTAAAAGTTTGAGCGGAATTTTGCCAAGTGGCAAAAACCCCATCCTCTGGTTCAATTAATTTGCTACAGGGGCTCACAGAACTCAGAGAAACATTTTACTTACTAGATCATCAGTTTAGGGTTGCCTGGCTGGCTCAGTCAGAAGAGCATGTGACTCTTGATCTTGGGGTCCTGAGTTGGAGCACCACATTGGGTGTAGATAGATAGATAAACAAATTGAAGTTTAGATTATTGGTTTATTACCAAAGGATATAACTCAGGAACAGCTAGATGGAAGAGATGCGTAGTGCAAGGTGTGTGGAAGGAGCAAGGAGCTTTCATGCTCTCTCTGAATCTCCCTGTGATCATTAACCCAGAAGCTCTCTGACAGGGTTTTTATGGAGGCTTCATTACACAGGCATGATTGATTGAATCTTTGGACATTAGTGATTTGTTGGTGGTCGTTTAGTCTTTATTTCATAATCATAAACTTCACCCTACAATCCAGCTAGACTTAGAGTAAGGAAAATATAGAACCCACAGAACTGCAACAAAAGCACAAAGATTATAGGATATTTCAAGCAGCTGGAGGTGAAGGGGTGCTCTCTAAGCTACAGAAGGAAGTATCTGGCAGTTGAAAGAAAACACAAGTCAAATTTATTAGATTTGTCCACAGTCAGCAATGGTGATCTTCTTGCTGGTTTTGCCATTCATGGTCCCAAAGTACTCAATGGCTTCCACAAGATTCACACCTTCTTTCACCTTTTCAAAGACCATATGCTTGCCATCCAATCACTCAATGTTGGCAGTGCAGATGAAAAACTGGCAACTCTTCATGTTGGGTCCAACATTTGCCACGGACAAGATGCCAGGACCTGTGTGCTACAGGATAAAACTCTCATCATCAAATTTCTCCCCATAGATGGACTTGCCACCGGTGCCATTATTGCATGTGAAGTCACCACCCTGGCACAGAAATCCCAGAATAATCCTGTGAAATCAGGAGTCTCTATAACCAAATCCTTTCTCCCCAGTACTCAGAGCATGAAAGTTTTCTGCTGTCTTTGGAACTTAGCCTGCAAACAGCTCCAATCAGTTAAAATAGATTTGTGAATCAGATGAGTAGTCACTTCTCGGTTTCCAGGTCCCTTACCTCAAAGGAGATGTGACCCAAGGGCTCACCACCCACAGCAATGTGCATGGTGGGGTTGACCATGACTGGTGACATGGGAAGTTCCAGGGCAGTGGTGCCTGCAATGCCATTGGTAATTGAATTCAACCTCCAGCCCCTCCCCGCTCCCAGGAGGTTGAGGGGTGAAACTGAAACTTCCAAACTTATAATCACAGGGTGGCTCTACAGGCAACATAGCCATAAATACCTTTTGCCATTCTCATCACTTAGGAAATTACAAAGATTTTAGGAGCTCTGTGCCAGGAAAGGGTTCAAAGGCCAAATACATATTTTAATATATATATTTAATATTTTATTTATTTATTTGACAGACGGAGATCACAAGTAGGCAGAGAGGCAAGCAGAGAGAGAGGGGAAAGCAGGCTCCCCGCTGAGCAGAGAGCCTGATGCAGGGCTTGATCTCAGGACCCTGAGATCATGACCTGAGCTGAAGGCAGAGGCTTTAACCCACTGAGCCACCCAGGTGCCCCTCAAATACATATTTTTATTATAAATCACAATATCACAGTAGATCTTCTAGAAATACCCACGCTTGGGACTCCATTCTGGGCTCCAACAAACCAAGACCTCTGAATGAATCCTGAGATTTAGCCTTGAGACTGAAGTCCAAGGTTAAGTATACTAAGTGACAGACTTCCTCTTTTCTGTGCCTTGAATCCATCTGGCAATCTGTTGAAGCCAATATGTCCCTTCCCAGATTAATGTTTTTAAATGCATAAGATAAAATTTACATTACAAAGGAAACCAATTATATTAAAATATAGTTATAAGTGAAATAAGTCAAACAGAGAAAGACAAGTATCATATGGCTTCATTTATTTGTGGAACATAAGGAGTAACATAGAGGACCTTAGGAGAAGGAAGGGGAAAATGAAAGGAGGTGTATCAGAGGGGGAGACAAACCATAAGAGCCTATGGACTCCAGGAATCAAACTGAGGCTTTTAGAGGGGAGAGGAGTGGTGGGATCAGTGAGCCCGGTGGTAGGTATTAAGGAGAGCACATCTTTTAAAAAGATTTTATTTATTTATTTGACAGGGAGAGGCAGCAAGAGAGGAAACACAAGCAGGAGAAGCGGGAGAGGGAGAAGCAGGCTTCCTGCTGAACGGGGATCCTGAAGCAGGGCTCAATCCTAGGACCCGAGGATCATGACCCAAGCCGAAGACAAGTGTTTAACAACTGAGCCACCCAGGTGCCCGACTGTAAATAACATTTTAAGAGATCTGTTATGAGGGCTGCCTGGGTAGTACAGTCAGTTAAGCATCTGATCTTAGTTTTACTCAGGTCATAATCTCAGGGTTGTGAAATCAAGCCTGAGCTCCATACTGAGCAGGGAGTCTGCTCAAGATTCTCTCTCCCTTTCCCTCTGCCCCTTCCCCTTTATAAAATAAATCTTTCTTTTAAAAAGACCTGCTATGAAAAATATCTGTGTGTTGGCGACAAATTTAATATTATTGCTAATACTACTGTGGTTGGTTACCTACATTTATTATTGAAAGAAATGCCTATAACAGACACATGAAAAAATGTTCATCATCACTAGCCCTCAGGGAAATTAAAACCACATTGAGATACCACCTTACACCAGTTAAAATGGCCAAAATTAACAAGACAGGAAATAACATGTCTTGGAGGGGATGTGGAGAAAGGGGAACCCTCTTCCACTGTTGGTGGGAATGCAAGTTGGTGCAGCCTCTTTGGAAAACAGTGTGGAGATTCCTCAAGAAATTAAAAATAGAGCTTCCCTATGACCTTGCAATTGCACTATTGGGTACTGACCCCAAAGATACAGATGTAGTGAAAAGAAGGGCCATCTGTACCCCAATGTATATAGCAGCAATGGCCACGGTCGCCAAACTATGGAAAGAAGCAAGAGGCCCTTCAACGGACGAATGGATAGGAAGATGTGGTCCATATACACTATGGAGTATTATGCCTCCATCAGAAAGGATGAATACCCAACTTTTGTATCCACATGAACAGGACTAGAAGATATTATGCTGAGTGAAATAAGTCAAGCAGAGAGAGTCAATTATCCTATGGTTTTGCTTATTTGTGGAGCATAAAGAATAACACGGAAGACATGGGGAGATGGAGAGGAGAAGGGAGTTGGGGAAAATTGGAGAGGGGTGATGAACCATGAGAGACTGTGGACTCTGAGGAACTAACTGAGGGTTTTGGAGGGGATAAGGGTGGGAGGTTGGGTGAGCCTGGTAATGGGTATTGTGGAGGGAACATATTGCTTGGAGCACTGGGTGTGGTGTATAAACAATGAATTCTGGAACACTGAAAAGAAATTTAAAAAATAAATAAAAATTTAAAAAAGAAACAAAGAAATGCCTAATTTCATTGGAGGTTAGCAAATAAGATGTATTTTTTCACATCTAAATCCACACTTAAATTCTATGCATGACACTTACTCTACTCCTACTCTAGACCCTATTCTAGAGCAAAAATTTCAGACTAGATTAAGCCTAGATGAAGAGGACCAGATTAACATGGTAAAGACTGAACTTCCAGGGCGCCTGGGTGGCTCAGTGGGTTAAACCGCTGCCTTCGGCTCAGGTCATGATCTCAGAGTCCTGGGATCGAGTCCCGCATCGGGCTCTCTGCTCAGCAGAGAGCCTGCTTCCCTCTCTTTCTCTCTGCCTGCCTCTCCATCTACTTGTGATTTCTCTCTGTCAAATAAATAAATAAAATCTTTAAAAAAAAAAAAAAAAAAAAGACTGAACTTCCAAAACCTAAGCCTAACCTCAATTCCCAACATGAGACCTGAGACTAAGATCCAAGATTACAACACAGATTGAGTTGCCAAACTGAACTGCTAGTGTTTAAATGCAGCAGGTTCTTCCAGATGGAAATTTTCAGACTAGAACCCAGCCTGGAATTCCAAGACAGAGCCCACCACACAGAGATCACAGGTGAGGTTACCATATTGAGATCCCCTAGGCTTGGCTCCTCAGTATAAAATATTCTGGACTGAACTCCCAAAATCTGATTGTCCCAAAGCGGCCAGACTCAGCCACCCACACTGAGCCTTGAGCCTGGCAATCACTTGGTGAGAGGCTCGGTCATATCTTAGATCAAAAATCAGTCTTCCATATCAAATCCTTAGGTGTTTCAAGAGTTAACTCTCAGTGTTTAAACCCTCAATGTCATGTCCCCATAATGAACTTCTAGGCAGAGGTATGGGATTGAGACCCTAAATTTAGCTACTTGAAGGAGGATAGGGATGATATCTGGAGGAGGTCCAAGCCTGAGTTCCCAGAAGGATCCCTCACATGCTGAGGCCACAGATACATCTCCTCACTGAAAGTATAAAGTGAGCTCATGTTCTGAAACAAGTTCCTCCAGAATGAAAACCTAAGTCTGAGCTCCCAAATAACATGCCCAGAATGAGCCCTAGAGGGAATCCCCAGAGAGAACCACCAGTACATATCCAGTGGTAGCCATGAGAAAGCATCTCATAGACTTTTTATTTTATTTTATTTTTATTTTTAAAAATTCTTTTGTTTCAAACAGATTTTATTTATTTATTTGAGAGAGACAGAAATAGAAGGAGAGAGCATAAGCAGGGGGAGAGGCAGCAGGAGAAGGAGAAGCAGACTCCCTGCTGAGCATGGAGCCCAGTGCAGGGCTCGATCCCAGGACTCCAGGATCATGATCCAAGTCGAAGGCAGATGCCCAACCAACCAACCAAGCCACCCAGGAATCCCTCTCATAGACTTTTTAGACTTTAGGGAGCATAAGTAATCAAGTGCCCCAGCTGCTGTGTTCCGAAATCCATCCCTACATTTCTGCAAAGACCATGCTTCCCACAAGCTATTCCTAGCTTGAGTATGGCAGAGATACTTTGATGACTTTGGGTCAGGAATCCCAGACAGCCTTGCCAAAACTTCCTTGTACTGCACAGCTGTCTAGAACACTTCTGTTCAATCTTCCCCCCTTCTCTCCTTTTATGGGCCAAACTACATTGTGTTCTGATGGCTCTCAGCCTTCAATGGCAACTACCCCATTTTCTGTCATGGGCATTTCCCCTGATAAAATCTTGCTCACTTAATCCCATCTTGGTGTTTGCTTCTCAAGACTAACACAAGCTCCTGGGCATGAGACTATGTGGTTAATTGCTCCAGACTGAGCTTCCATTTTTAGAATGAGCCTACAGAATGAGATCAGGAGCCACGGTGTTCCCAGATGAGCTAATAAGGTCTCAGCCTCAAACAAATATCCCAGTTTGAGTCCTCAGACTTCTATGGGAGAGGGAGCAGTCCAGGTGGAACTCCAGAGGCTACCAGATTGAACTCCCACTCTCAAAACTTTAGGTTTATGCTTGCAGAATTAACTTCCAAGACTGAGCCCCTGTCTAACTGCCCCAGAATGAGTTCCTAGATTATTCATTTAACTGACTCCCCTGAAGAAGCTCCCCACAAGCCCCCAGACTGAGCTCCCAATGTTAGAGCTCCTAAGACATATATCAAAAATGGATCTCCAGATAGGCATGCAGAGAGAGGGGGTCCTTGTCAATTCAGACTAAGGGCCCCACACTGAATCCTAAAAGTGATGAGTAAAGGCTGATCCCCCAAATTGAGCTAGTTCTCTTAGATTGAGCCTCCAAAAGCTGGGCTTACAAACCCAAGATCCAGAATGAAGCACCAGACTGGCAATTCAAGAGGCTTAGACACATCCTGGACTGAACCCAGAGGTAGAATATAAAAAATCAGGATCCCAGACTGAATTCTCATATTGAAATACAAGAATGATTCCCTAGTTTGAGCACCCCCCAGACTGAACTTTTTATGAATGGAAAACCAAGAATGAGAATCTGAAGACTGATTCTACCAGACTGTCCCCAGACTCAGAAATTGAACTAAATCCTTTAAAGTAAGCTTCTAGACCAAGGTTCCCCAACTTTGATCATGAAACTGATTCCCCAGAATTAATTTCCAATCTCTCAGACCCTAAATTCATATCCCCAGAATGAGTTGCTCGAAATGGTATCCACAGAATCAGGGGCTCAGACTGAGAATCCCAGGCTGAGATGTCTGTGCAACAAAACTGCTAACTTCACATCCCAACTTACATTTTCCATTTCTCCTTTGGAACGGAACCCATATTTTTAGCTAAGTGGATAGAAGTCCAGCTTAAAGGCTATATTTCCCAGTATCCCTTGCAACTGATGGCCATGTGATATAAGCTTTGGCAGTAAGATTTAAACGGAAGAGTGAGGCAGTTCCTTGGAACTGTTTTTACATGAAAGAAATAAAGGCTTCTATCTTGTTTGAACCATCAGTATTTGCTGGCTCTCTATTATTTGCAATTGTATCTGATGCCTGTGGAGCACCCTTGGTTGGGCTGAAGTCTGATCCACAATGACTCAGCATTCTAAGCCCAAATCTTGATGCTGAGTGCCTAACAATGAGTGATCCAGACTGAGCTCCTGACTGACCAATACAGTGAGACTGACCCTCAGTACTAAGCTAGTAGTGCCTTAGCCCTTAGACAGGCAACCATAAAGTAAGTGTTTCAGTTTCTAGACCAAACCCCCCAAAATTATGTCTCTAGAATAAATATCCTGCCTGAGCTCCCTGACGAAATTTCCCAGATTGTGCACAAGAGATAGTTTACAGGACAAAGTTTTAGATCCCCATACTGAGGCCACACTCTGAGCCTCCCCAAAAATGAAACTCCTCACCAACCTCAGAATTAACCACTGGATGGAGCTAGCCCATTACATCCAGAGTAAACCTCTTCACGGAACCTAGTAGACAAAATCCCCCAGTTGGAGCCTCCAAAGTGGTTCTCCAGAGCAGAATTCCCAGATAAATCTCCCTGAAGTCTATCTGCTAAATTGAGGTCCCAAGATCAAGTCCCTCAGGCTAAGACTCCAAAATGACCTCCAATTATAGATCTAGGTGGTCCACTCAAGTTGTTCAGACTGAACCCAAATATAGGCCCTCAGAGTGAGGCCTTCAAACTGATTCCACAGATGAAATTTTCAGATCAAGGTCCTGTACTAAAATTGAGACAACCAGTGACAATGTTGGAACTTATCTGAGCCCTGTGTTCCTGGAAAATAGCCATGGTCCAAAACTCATCCACACTCTGTGCTCTGAGAAAGGGCTAACTACCAAGGACTTCCCTGCTCCCACATATTCTGAGATAAGACTCAGCTCCCCCTTTCCTCAGTGACTCAGATAAGACCTGTCCCTTTTCTTCTTAATCATCCTGTAAGACTCCTTAACTGTCCACCCTTGTCTACTTGCCTCCATAAAATTTCAGTCTCCCTTTCTTTCCTTTAAGACATTTCTCATTAGTGTATGATCTCTCTACTGTAATAGGCTGAATAAAAATATCCTCTTAATTGTCCAGAGTGTTTTGTCTTTCATGCCAATCTCAGTCCTCACATTGAAATACATTGCACTTAAATCCTCAGTGTCTCATTCATTGATTCATTCATTCATTCACCAAATACTGATGGAATGCTGAATATGTGCCAGGCACTACACTAAGCTCTGCACTAACAAGGCTCTGCTTTCACAGAGCTTACATTCAAGTAGGATAACAGGTGAGGGAGGAACAGTTTTTAATATGGTGGTCAGGAAAAATGCTGGATGTAACATTTAAATTGTTTTTATAAGGAGAGGATAGGCCAGAAGAAGATGGTTCCAACAAAGGTAACATGCACAAAGACAAGGATAATGGAACTTAGTATGAGAGGAAAAGTGATACAGGAAGTGAGGCATGTGACACCAGCAAGGGCATTATTAGTCCATGAGAAGAAATTGAATTATAGAGAAGCAAAAGTGGAAGCAAGAGATCTGTCAGAAAGCTCTTACAATAGTTCAGATAAGAGACTATGGTAGTTTGGTGTAGGTTAGTGATAGTGGAGACAGAGAACTGTGGACAAATTCAAGACAGGTTTTAGAGATAAAACCCATAGTATGCTGTAAGTACTACTGAGTGTGGAGGAGTTGAGGGAAGGGCATGATTCTCAGTTTTCTAATTTAGTAACTGGTAGTTGTACTGAGGTAGAGAAAGGTCGTGGGAGGAAAAGACTTGGGGAAAATATCAAGATTTATGCTTTAAAGATGTTTAATCTGAGGTGCCTATTAGATATTCAAGTGCAGATAACAAGGGGCAATCCATCTACAAGCTCAGAATGTCAACATTTAGAGGCTAGCGAGAGAAGATGAGAACACACAGACATGTTCTAGAAAGAGGAACTGGTTGACTGACCATGTCAGATTCTACTGAGAGCACAGTTAGGATGAGCAAAGACAAGTGCTCATCTGTTGGGTTTGACAACATGAAGTCTTTGGTGACTTTGACAAGGGCAGGTTTCATGGAATGGTGCAAAACTAGACTGGAGTTAGTTGAAAAGTGAATGGGAGGTGAAATGGGGACAGCAATGTGTAATCCACGTCTTGAGAAGTTTTGCTATGAAAGGAAGAGAGAACTAGGCAGTAGCAGAGGGGCTCATGGAATTCAAGGAGGACTTAAAAATGGTAGATAACAGAGCACATTCACGCACTAATGGGCATGGCCCAAAAGAGGAGAACCTGGTGATCCGGGAGAGATGGGAGTAGCTAAAGGAGTAAAGACCTTGAGTAGGTGAACAAAGTGTAAAGTAGAACTGAAAGGACTGGTCTTTGATATGAAGAGGTTTAGTTCCTTCACGTGACAAGTCAGAAGTAAAGGAAGTTCTGTGCAGAGAGAATTGTAGATCTGGTGGTGAGATAAGGGAATTTCCATTTGAATGTAGCTATCTTCTTAATGGAAGGCCAAGTGAAACCAACAAGCTGAAGGTGAGAACAAAGACTGGAATGTGGAAGGTTTGGGAGGAGCAGAGAAGGTATAAAATAGTAATCTCTGAAAGTGCGGAAGTGAGCACAACAGGATTGCTATGCTATTAATGCCCATTTGAGGTCTGCAATCAATGATTTAGAGTGAAATCAACTGACTTGTTTTGTGGTTTTTTGTTTTCTCTAATAACATTCAGCAGCTCAGATACAGATGTAGAGTGGGTGGGGCATTTTGACTAACCCAGGTTGTGTTTGGCCAGCCAAGTATTAAGATGGGAGGGAGGGGCTGCATTAGTTTCCTATGCTACAGAACAAATCATCACAAACTTAGAGGCTTAAAACAAAATGCATTTATTATCTCACAATTTCTATGTATCAGAAGTCTAGGAATAAAATAACTTGGTCTTCTCTAGGGTTTCATCAGGCTGCAATACAGATGTCAACTAGAACTGCGGTCTCATCAGAGGCTCAAACTAGGGAAAACATCTGCTTCTTGGCTCCCTTGGGATGTTGGAAGAATTTACCTCCTTGAAGGTATAAGACTCATTTTCTTGCTAGCTTTCAGGTAGGGATGGCTGTCAGCGGCTAGACACCAAGTTCCTTGCCACATGATCCTCCCTATAGGCCCTTTCACAACAAGTCTGCTTACTTCTTCAACGCTAGTAAAAGCATCTTCAATTCTAATCTGCTAAGGTGCAGTCTTATGGGAATAAAATCCTATCGCTTATCATATTCTATTAGCCAAAAGCAAGTCACAGATTCTGCTTACACTGGTGGTGGGGGGGATTACACAGGGCAATCAACACCTGGTAGTGGAGATTACTGGGAGTTGCTTTAGGGTCTATTGGCCACAAGGGCCAGAATAGTAAGGAAGTTTGCAAGGGAGTGATTATAATGATGGATAATGAAATCTAAGCTGAGTGTATTAGCTTTCTATTGCTACATAACAAATTACCACAAACTTTGCAACTTAAAACAACACACAGTTATGTCACAGTTGCCATGTGTGAGAAGTCTAAGCACAGCTTACCTGGGCTCTCTGTTCAGGGTCTCACAGGCTGCAGTCAAGATTTTGGCCAGAGCTGAGGTCTCATAGGAAGCCACATATTATTTCTGTAAGGACCTATTTTAGAAACTGTCGCGGCTCCCCTTCCTCCAGGGGATTTACAGGTAACAAAGCCCAGATACAAAGGTGGGTCAGGCCAGGTGGAGACATCGATCAGTGGGGGGGTGGGGGGATGCATGCTGTCTCCCTGGTTACCAAGGAGTATGGGCCCCGCCCTTTGGGAGCCCTTTTGTCGCTAATCCCAATCAAGGTGTAATAGGCTGGTTCAAATGTCTACTAGGGTAAATTGTAACTCAATTGGTCACTTTCCATCACTGTGGAGTTTCCTGTGTGTGTTACAATCTCATTGGCCACCTGTGCGTGGCCAGGCCCGACTGCATGGCCTTTGCCCTTAAAAGCTAGACTGTGAAACAGAGAAGGGTCACCCTCTCTTGTAAGAGGTGCGGCCCTGAACGTTCGGTTAGATTCTTGATGCTTGGCATGAAATAAAGCTTTGCTTGACCTTCGCTTTATATCAGTCTCGCTTCTTTAATCACAGACCCATTATTGGGGCATAACAATTTCATATTCTCTTCCAATCTCACATGGCTGTTGACAGAATTCAGTTCTGTGTGGTTATAGAACTGAGGTTCTGAGATCCTAGGGTCTGCCCAAAGCTCCCTGCTATGTGGCCTTCTCCATAGGCAGCTCACAACATAGCAACTTGCCTCTTCAAGGCCAGCAGTTGAGTTCCTTGCATGCTAGCAAGATGAAGCCCATCAGCTAGATAGATAGATAGATGATAGATAGAGATATCTCCCATCACCTTTGCCATATTCTGTTGGTTAGAAGCAATCCACAAATCCTGCTCATAAGCCAGGGAAAGGGCATAATACCAGGAGGTAGAGATCATGAGGACCATCTTGGAGTTCTGCCTACCACACTAGGTAAGGAGGGAAGTGAGAGCACAAGGGGAGTGCAGGACATTGAAAAGGTGGTGGGTGAAAGAATCAGAGGTTGAGATGTGTTTGAAGAATTCTTATGCAAGGTAGGTATGAAAGTAAATCAGCAAGAGGACCAGGGAATGATTATTAGAGGGTGATATGTTTGAACTTGAGATCTGGGGAGAAGGTTCCATTTTTTGCTGAAGATAAGGGTTAGGTTATGATCATAAAAGTGAGGGGCTGAGGTAGCTGGAGAGGAAGGTTGGAAATGAGGAGGTCAGAGATAGGCCAGTGTGGTGGATGGGTCATCTACATCTAGGACCTAGCCATCCAGGAGAGCCTCACAAACTGAGCCCCCCCCAATGGAGCCCTCAAATTGAGATCCTAAGGTAGACCCCCATAGCTTTGATGCCCCCTAAATCAAGCCCCTGATTGAACCAGGAAGCTCACATAGGCCTGAGTAAATTCCCAAAGAGAGGATATACCCTTAACTTGTCCTTTTCCATATATAATCTCCTACTCTGAGTACCTATCTGGGTGTCCTGCAAGGTTTCATCTTGTTTTCCTCAGTCTCTCTCAAACTAACAGCCTCTTATCCTATGTTGTCTCATCCTTCTCAGCCATCCCGGCCCATTCCCTCCCCAACCTACCCCAGGGAGATACCCCAGGTAAGACTGTTACTAATTCATACAGTATTGTACTCTGAATGTAGTGAAAGAGGCACACTGTCGGCTGGAAAAATTACAAAAATGAGCCCCTTCCAGTGGATGGGCACAAGTTCACAAAGGGGGAGCATCCTTGTTGAGTGGATCACAGATTATATTTCATTTCAGCCCAGTCCCCACTTAGCCTCTAGATTGGGTATTCTTGTAAATGCATAAACTGCACAACCATTTACAGCAGCCAAAGCAGCATGTGTAAGGGGAATGAGCACTGTGAGGCAGCCTTAGCTCTGCCATCTCCTAGCTAGACAACCTAAAGCCAGCCACCAACCTTTTCTGAGCCTCAGTTTCCTCACTGGACGAATGAGACATAATCATACTTATAGTACAAGGCTGTTGTGAGGATTAAAAGAACTACTTAATGCAAAGCATTTGATGGAGAGCCCTGATGAGGGGAGTGGGACCTGGGCCCTGCCCTAGGGGGCACAGTCTGATAGTGTATGTGACCTCTTGTGGGTAGAGACCACCTCTGGTAATCTAACGTCTTTCACACTCATTCCTGCACCGTATTTCCTTATCTGTGAATGGTCTGTTCATATCCCTTGCTTATTTTTCTAATTGGGATGTTGGGGCTTGGTATCCAGCAATGCAAAGATGGGGAAAATGTTTGGTGTTCATTCATTTCTTCTAGGCGTAGTAACCGGGGGACCCTGTTAATAATTTTCTGCTATTATCAAGTTCCCCAAGGGTTTTTGTCTGTCCAGGCTTCCTTTTAATCCTGTGAGTTTCTCTTACTTTCTGTTACTTGCAGCCATAGAATCCTGATCAAAATTCACATTTGTAAGTGAAGAGATGAAGGTGGGCTGGCCTTCTGTTAATCTTATAAGAATAATTTTGAGGGGAGACCCTCAAAGAGCATCTTAAATGCTAGTGAATGAAGTCTTACAGATTCAAGTTTTGCTCTTTATGGGTGGATTCTAATAAATTACTATGTGAAATGGAATAATAAGCCTATTGTAAACCAAAGTTGAAGCCAACATAATACCTTATACCATTTACTCAGAAAATTATCGGAGCCTTGGAGACAGAGTCATTTGGGCAAAATATTGGGCAAGCTGGAACTATTATTGTGAGAACAGGGCAGACAAGCAAAACTCACCCATATTTTTGCTTTCACCACTATGGAATCTGCTCCATACCAAATATGGCCCTAGATGGAAATACCATAAGAGTGTCCTGTTACCTTGCCAGTGAGAAACCAGAGCTGAACACTTCCTAGAATTCCCAGCTGCTGGGCCTCACCCACAATAATGCCTATGTCTTGAAGCATTCATCCATCTCTGGGAACCACAGCTTCATTTGAAGGTTTAATTCAAAGATTACCCCCATGAAGAAGTTAAAGCTGTTTTTGTTTTTATTTTTTTTTTTTTTTAAGGAGGAACTTCCTGCATTGTCCTTATCAGCTGGTAGCAATATCTTGGGTACACGCTGAGAAACTTGTACTTTGTCTTATAGCTGTGTATCTGAATTATGAGAATAGTGAGTTTGGGACATGGAGTTCAGATCACCCCTTAATCATGTCTCCTTTCTGCCACATACCCTTTAATAAGCTACTGCATTTTGTAATATTAAATCTTTTAAGGGATGCCTGGGTGGCTCAGTTGGTTAAGCAGCTGCCTTCGGCTCAAGTCATGATCCCAGCGTCCTGGGATCGAGTCCCACATCGGGATCCTTGCTCGGCAGGGAGCCTGCTTCTCCCTCTGTCTCTGCCTGCCATTCTGTCTGCCTGTGCTCGCTCTCTCTCCTGCTCTCTCTGATAAATAAATAAAATCTTTAAAAGAAATCTTTTAAACATGGCCTTCCAGCAATTTAATGAACCAAAACAATTATTAATGGAGACTCTGGCATTAATGCAAAGAATCTTAGTGATAGGCAGACTTTCTTTCTTTACCAAAGCTTTAGATGAACAGTCATGCATCTGTGCACATAGTTTCCCAGTTTTCTTCCAGTTGTTGCTGGGCAAAGAAACTTTCAACCACCTTGAAGATGCCCAAGTGCCTTTATAGTCTCCCAAAGGTGCTCACAAAATAGAATGTCTTTCATGACATTTCATGATGTCATTTCATGATTTCATGACATCAGCAACACATAGAGGTTGAAAACTAGGTGCTGGCCTATAGGGAGAGACTTTGAGCCAGTTGCCTATTGAAAGGAAGTTGCTGAGATGCCTAGGTGGCCCAGTCGGTTAAGTGGCTGCCTTCAGCTCAGGTCATGATCCCAGGGTCCTGGGATTGAGTCCCACATCCGGCTCCTTGCTCCAAAGGGAGCCTGCTTCTCCCTCTGCCTCTGCCTGCCTGTACTCTCTCTATCTCTCTGATAAATAAATAAATAAAATATTTTTAAAAAAAGAAAGAAAGGAAACTGCTCTCACTTTCTCACAACACATCTCTCCCTTTTTACTTCCCTCCCTCAGGCTTTTCTTCTCCTTCCTTCCTCTAGAAAGGAGGACCAGATTCAGAGCAGCTCTAGACTGATATTCTTTTAAGGCTTGCTGCATCTGGATGAAGGTATTCCATCTGTTTTCCCACTCTGCACTCTTTTTGCTCAAAGGGTGATCTGTTGGCATCATCTGGGTTTGTTTGTTTTTTTTTTAAGAAATACAGGATTTCAGGCCTCACTGACTCAGAACCTGCAAGACTCTCAAGTGATTCAAATTCATATTAGAGTTCAGAGAAGCCTGTCTCAGTAAAAATCCAGCTGGTCTAGTTTGGGTCATCTGCCCACCCTTTGACAGAGGAGGGCATACACTATGGTCGACCTTACTGACAGACTATATCAGTGGGGGAAGTGATCATTTAAATTTCCTGAATCAAGGTGCTATTACCAAAAGAATGGGAAACAAATGAAGGGAAGCAAGAACCAAATAAAATACCCATTTCACCTTTGTTCTTCTTTGGGAGGATGAAGTTTCCCCTTGCAGGCAATGAAGTTATTTTGCCTATGAAAGGGAATTTCAGAGGCTTGAAAAGGAAAGTCTCACTTGGCCTGGAATAAATCCCTAGGGAGTGGAAAGAAGGGTCTGTGATGGGCAAATACCTGATTCAATCTGAACCTTGTGCCTCTGGGGCAGTGAGGTCTCTGAGAAGAGCTAAAGTGTAAACCCAGAAACATTGGTTACTTAGAGTTATAATTTGGGGATTATCTGTAAAGACCATACTGACCTGTACTGGAAGGTGGAATCAGCTAAGCTTTGCTCTGGAGCAGACCAGCTGTGCCAAATGGAAACAGGTCAGTGTTCAGTAGTGATACATTGTGGCATTGAGGCATGGCAGTAGAGATTTTTCTCTGCTGAGGCAAAGACATCAGGCCAAACTCCTTTGTGGACTATGGTCAAATCCTCTATGGACTTAGCTTTCTGGATAAGCTAGAGGAAGAGAAGAGCCAAAGTGGGTGGTATTAAATTTTTTGCTAACTGGCCCATGAAGGCTCAAGCCTGTTTTCATTTATTTTGGAGAAATACAAAAGATAAGATTCTACTTGCTCCTCAAGTCCTAAAGTTCTAAAGCTATCATAAAGTCTACATGCAATTTTATGTAATTATTAGTTCACTGTCTTTCTTCCCAAGAAGAAAATACCAAGAATGGCAGGGATTTTGCCTGTCTTATTCATGCCTACATCCCCAGAAACTAGCACATAGTAGATGCTCAACAAACATTTGTTGAATGAATGAATGAATATGATGGGGTGTCAGTGTTGTGGGGCTTCAAGACGTGCAATAATGCTGGCCAAATCCAGAAATCATCTAAATGCCTTCTGCCTAGATGTACCCAGAAACTACAGCCTGACATGGTCTCTTAGTTCTTTAACACTCTCATAAAATGGCTGAAATCTTAGCCACTTAGAAGTGGCTGATATTTCTCCCCTGATATTTCTGAAGATTCTTGGCAGAATCTCATTTATTCTGGCCGGATTTCCTACTTCTTCTGGGCCTGCCTGCTACTTTGCATTGCCCTGCAAGGTGCCATAGCCACTCCCATTGTTACATACACCAGGAGCAGTCCTTTTCACTGGGGCTTTCCTGAGCTGCCACCAACAGTTCTTGGCACTGTTTTTACCCTGTGCCTGCTTTTCTTCATAGTCCCCACCCCCATTCAATCCTTTCTTCTTAGACCTCTTAACCTCCTCTAAGGTCACTGCCACTACTCTTTCCTCCCCCAGACCAGAGTAAGTGACTGTTAAGTAGAATCTGGCATTTGGTAGGGGGAGAGCCCCATAAGATGGCCTCTATTTTCCTCTCTTTTCTTTCCAATCTTTATTATAATATGTTCTGCTCTAATTAAGGATTTCTCTTTTGAGTCAAAGACAGAGTCAAAGTGCATTACCTTTGCACAAAAGCCTAAGTTAGAAGCAAAACAAAACAAAAACCTGAGCATTATCTACCTCTTTATGTTTCTTCTCTAACAATTCTAATTCCAAATTCCCTTCAAGGTGATAATGTACTGAACTGAATGGTCCTCCCTGAAAAATTATGTGCACTCAGAACCTATGAATATGACCTCATTTGAAAATGCTATCTTTACAAGATGGGATTGGGAGGGAGACAAACCATAAGAGACTCTTAATCTCACAAAACAAACTGAGGGTTGCTGGGGGATTAGGGGGTAGGGATAGGGTAGCTGGGTTATTGACATTGGAGAGGGTATGTGCTATGGTGAATGCTGTGAAATGTGTAAGACTGATGATTTACATACCTGTACTCCTGGAGCAAATAATACATTATATGTTAATAACAATAAAAAATAAATTAAAAAAATAAAATATTATCTTTGCAGATATAATCAGGTTAAGATGAGGTCATACTGAATTAGGCTGGGCCTTAAATCCAATGACTGGTGGCCTTATTAGAAGAGGGAATTTTTAACACAGAGACACAGAACAGACACACAGGGAGAGGGCCATGTGAAGATGGAGGCAGAGATTGCAATGATGGATCTATGAACAAAGGAACACCAAGTATTGCCAGCAACCACCAGAAATGAGGAGAGAGGCATGGATCAGATTCTTTCTTAGAGCCTCCCGAAGGAACTAACCTTGCCAATACCTTGATTTTGAACTTTTGTCCTCTTGAGCTGTGAGAGGATAAATATCTGTTGTTTTAAGCCATTCAGTATGTTATTTTGTTATGGCAGCCCTAGGAAACCAATACAAATATGGATGCTCTTGTCTCCTGGTAGAAGAGCTAGGAAAGGTAAGGCAAAAAAAAAAAAAAAAAAAAAAAAAAGCTCAAAGATTAAGGTTTCAAGATTGTATCCTGAGATTTTTAATATGGTCTACAACCTTGCTAATCAAAGTAGGTCCAAAGAGCAGCAGAATTAGATCTTAAGAAGGGCTGACTCTTGGGGCACCTGGGTGGCTCAATGGGTTAAGCCTCTGCCTTTGGCTCAGGTCATGATCTCAGGGTCCTGGGGTCGAGCCCCACATTGGGCTCTCTGTTATGGCAGGGAGCCTGCTTCCCCCTCTCTGCCTACTTGTGATCTCTCTCTCTCTGCCAAATAAATAAATAAAATAAAATAAAATACAAAAAAAAAAAGAAGGGCTGACTCAAGGAAATTCTACACATGCTACACATATTCAAGTACATGCTACAACATGGATGAACCTTGAGGGCATTATGCTAAGTGAGATAAGCCAGTCTTAAAAAAACAAATGCTATATGATTCCTCTTCTATAAGGTACCTAGGACAAGCAAATTCATAGAAACAGAAAATAGAATGGTGCTTGCCCAGGACCAAGAGAGGAGGGAAATGAGAAGTTATTATTTAATGGGTACAGAGTTTCAGCTTTGCAAGAGGAAAAGAGTTTGGAGATCGATGGTGGTGATGCTTGCACAACAATGTGCCACTAAACCATACACTTAAAAATGGTTAAGATGATACATTTTTTAAAAAGTTTTTCTTTTTTATCTTTTTAGTAATCTCTATGTACAACCCTGAGATCAACAGTCACATGCTCTTCCAACCGAGCCAGCTGGGTACCCCTAAGATGGTAAATTTTATGTTACATGTGTTTTACCACAATTAAAAATAAAAAAGAAGGGCTGGCCTACAAAGTCACTTCTGGCTTCTGCCGCCTCTCTAGCCTCATTTAGCCCATTATCCCCCTTACTTTGTGCCCCAAACAACCGGGAGTTTCTTCTGTTCCCTGCATGTATCAACTGTGAACTTTGACAAGACGTGGCTCTCTTTGGTGCATTTTTCCTTCCCTATTGCCTACTATCAAATGTCCCTTTCTCAGAGCAAAACTTTCCTGACACTACAGACCAACTCAGCCTCCAACTGGACATTCTCAAGGCACCTGTGCTTTTCCTTCTTTATGCTGATTGCGTCAAATACTTAAACAATCCATTGTTTAAAGTCTGTGTCTCCAACTAGAGTGTCAGCTCCTCAAGGACAGGGATCGTGTCTATTTTGTTTACTGCTGTATCCCTCCTAGAACAGTTAGACATTCAGTAAACATTTGCTGACTGAATGAATGACCTACTCATTGCTAGTTCAAGCTCCTTACCTCATATAATCCAAGGCGTATAAACTTCAACTATGCAGATCCAGAAATCTGACTTTGAAGGAACACGCAGAGCTGATCCAACTCAGAGCTGGGTGACACAAGCAAACAGTACACTCAATTACTCCACAAAACAGATGCCATTTAATTAATTTATGGAGTGGATGCCTGGTTGAGCAGAGAACTACTGCCAAGAAAGATAAAGAATCTTCAGCGATACTTGCCTGATGAAACAAAATGAAACAGAGAGTATCTCCTAGTAACGTATATTTCTGTCTCTGATCCTGCATCATTTTTAAGGTTGTTGGTTGCTCACAATGGAAATCATGTCTGTGCTCATAGAATCCATGCTCTCCTAGAGGACCAGGCTGAGAAGGGGGATGGGGACTACAGGAATATTAAGGGAAATGAACAACTTCACAGTCTTCCCTCCATCCTTGTATTCTTTGCTCATGATTCGAAGACAGAATCTGGTTGGCTAAGTTTAGTTCATAAGCCTACTGGGCTCAACACACTAGGGAAAAAGGTAATGTATTATTTTGCAAAACAATAGCTAATAACAGCACAGAAGAACTGAGATTAAACTGAGTTAATCTGTAAAAACACATATATTTATGTTCAACCTTAGCTATTAACCTTAGCCAAGCACCACCTTGGCTATTATTTATTTAATTTTCATCTTTAATTCAACTCAATTTATTTCAAAAAGAATATCTTGTATTCTAGAAAATACAAGAATATACAAAGACACATTCTATTCACTCTCAGAGTGATAATATCATATGTCATATAACCTCTAAGAAACCCCATCATATACTTGTAAAGTAATGAGAGTAAAAAAGGAAAAGAACATCATGAAAACGGTTATGACCTTGCAGTATGAAAAGGTCTTGGGTATCCCCAGGAGTCCCATAGTACACCTTCAGAACCACTGGCTTAAATCAATCAGGACTTAGTCCTGAGTCACACAGGGTAAGATTGGGCCCTGGAATCAAAGCAGGGCCCTGACAGCCTGGAAGAGGGAGATAACTGATGGCCTGCTACAGTGGGTCAGAGAGCATTCCCCAAAGACCACAAAGGAAGGAGAAGAAGTGTGTCCGGGCAATCATAAATCAACAAGCAATATCCCCACTCTCTTCCCCCGAGACAGGACTACTATCCATTGGACACTCTCTTTCAATCTCTGCATCTCTTCTTCACAGGGCTGGGCATGGTTGTCCATGGAACCATTTTTCCTTCAGATGTATTCATAGCCCTGATGAATTTGTATAGGCACTTGGCTGCCTACCTTTATATATTTCTTTCATTAGATAGGTGTTTGCTAAACAGCAGCTGCTGGAGAAGAACCTTAGAATGTTTGCCAAGATCAAGCACCACCTTGGCTATTATTTATTTAATCTTCATCTTTAATTCAACTCAATTTATTTCAAAAAGAACATCTTATTCACTTGGATAGTGAATCATCATCATTCAATCAGTCATCATTGATTGAAAGTCTCTCTAAGCTTCTCCAAGGAGTCACAGGAAAAATGATCCACTAGACTATTGATTCTTTCTTAGAATTACATTTGTGTGTGGGCTAAATTGGTCTTAAAAGCCTTTTCTGTTTTTATTGTCTTATCAGATGCTGTGGTCCAGGCAAGCCTAGCATTTCAAAGATGCGGCTTCTTAGTGGAGTTTGTTTTTGTTTTTTTTCCTAGAAAGTCAAACCAAACTCTGACCATCATTAATTGTAGCAGGGCAAGACAAAAGGAGAGTTTAAATTCCTCTTTTGTTTCACTTTTCCCCTCCAAAACAAATGGCAAAAAAGAAGACTAGGAGAGACTATGGACTCTGAAAAACAATCTGAAGGGTTTGAAGTGGCGGGGGTGTGGGAGGTTGGGGTACCAGGTGGTGGGTACTATAGAGGGCATGGATTGCATGGAGCACTGGGTGTGGTGAAAAAATAATGAATACTGTTATGCTGAAAATAAATAAAAAATAAATTTAAAAAAAGACTAGAAGTGTAACAACACCCCCTTTTTCCTGCTTCTCCTCTCCATTCACCCCTCCTGAGGGTCAGCCTTATTCAGGCCTGGGAAGTGGGAAGCCCCAGCGGCTTTGAACAGAGGCAGAAGCTCCAGGGTCTTGAAAGTTGCTCATCCTTAAACCTGGGAGGAGGGAGGAGTGTAGAGAGGGGGTGGGGTGGTCACAAGAAAGATTGCAGAGGGGTGGGTGGAGAGTTCAATTGACCCAAAGGCCAACCCTCTGAAGGGAAGGAGAAGAGAGAGACAAAGAAACAGAAAAGCAGAAATCTGAATCACAGAGAAGAGAAAGGGCAACACATAGGAGGGCCAAGAAGGAGAAAAAGTCAGAGAGAGACTAAGGGAAGGAGAGACAAAAATAGAGGAAGACAAGAAAGTAAAGTAGCAGGAACTAGCTCCTCTAACCTCACTGACAGAATGATCACCATTTTCTGAGTACCACTCTGCTCAGCTTTCTTAGGATAATCTCATTTCTCCCACATCCAAGTCCTTGCAGGTGACCTAGCTGCCACCTCTCTGTTCAAATCTGCTGGGCTTTTGGGATCCAATATGAGTCCAGGAAGAAGAGCAGACATACCTAGAGCAGAGATTCAGGAAAATTGTATCAGGCAGCGAGGAGACCAAAGGTGAAGTAACTAGCCGGAAGCCTTTTTCAGAAGTTCTGGCAAAGGGATGAGAAATGCAGTAGTGGGACAGTGAGGAGGGAAAGAAGGGCTGCAATATCATGATGTCACCAGTTACCTCATGGCCAGCTTTCTAAGAGCTTCTTTCACATCCAGGCTTTCTTTTCATCTGCTCCATCATTATTTTTCTTTTCAGTGAATATTATATCCATTGTACAAAAGAGGAAACTGAGTCTCAGAAAGTGAAAAAGATTTGTCTAGGATCTCTTGGTGTGTCTGTGGAGGAACTAGGACTAGGGTTGAGGTCTTTCAAGTGCCTATTAAGTACCAGGCCCAGTCTTCCTACTTTTGAACATATATTTGATCCTCACAGCAACCTTATAACGTTAAGGAGGTATTAATATATCCTCATTTCTCACAGTATGCACAAATATACAACTGCTCCAGGACTCCTTTGGGAGGGCGGCTTATTGGCTGTTATTCTTTCTGGAGGTCAGATTTCCTCGGGGCTACAGCTTCTTTCCATGGGGAGAGAAACTCCCCATAACCATTCCTACCCCTCTGTTAGAGTAGTTGTTTAGGGCTGGAAGGAGCCTGAGCCTACATATTTGGTAGACCTTGGAGCTGCTCTTAGAAAAGCAATAATACTCCATTCTTCCAAGGGCTAGGCCTAGGACCCAAGGCTAGGATTTCCTCAGCATATCCCTTGACCATTTTCTTCCCTCTACCCTGCTTCCACCCTCATCCAAGCTATCACCATCTCTCGCAGGATTACTGCAACAACCTCTTACTAATCTCTTTGATGAGAGCTGTAGAGAGTAGTTGTGCGGTTTGTGCACTACACAAGGGCCTCTGGTTGAGGGGCCCAGTAGGGTCTGAAATCCAGCCTGTATTCTGGTGATAAGTCATGCATGCTGGTGTGGGCCTGTATCTGCAAGAAGAAGGCGCATATTTCTCTTTAGACAAAGGCCCTCTTTCCCAAGCCAAGCCAAGTGCCATAAGGCTATGTCCACATGGAGATGGCACATTTTATAAAGTCACACATTGACAGGCAAATAGCACCTAAACAGCAAACTTGCTCTTGCTTTCACCCTTGCCTCCTTCAACCTATTCTCACAGCAACCAAAGGGGTCCTGTAAAAACCTAAGTCAATCATATACCTTCTTTGTTCACAGTCTTCCTGTGGCTTCTACCTCACTCGGAGTCAAAATCAAAGTCATTACAGTGGCATACAAGACCCTATGTGAGTTCATCTACCAATACCTCTATAATCTAAACTCTCACCTTTCTCTCACTCATCACTCTATCCTAGCCACACTGGACTTCTCACTGTTTTTTAAATACACCAAGTCCATCTCATCTCAGGATCTCTATACTTGCTTTTCTCTCTACCTGGATTCCTTTTCCTCTAGATATCCACATCATTGACTCCGCAACACAGACAATATATCGTCACTTCTACAAGATCCAAATTAGTACCTAGAGCACGTTTTTTTTTATTATTATTATTGATCCTGAAGAGTGGGAAGAAAAAAAGGTTTGTGACAGGGGTGCCTGGCTGCTCAGTTGGAAGAGTATGCAAGTCTTGATCTCAGGGTCATGAGTTTGAGCCCCATGCTGGATGCAGAGATTACTAAAAATAAGTAAGTAAGTAAAAAAATAAATAAATAAATAAACTATTAAAAAAAAGGTTTGTGACATCACTGGAATTGTAACGAATGCTCTCACTTTCAAAGTTTCTTCCATCATAGCATTACTCACTCAGCATTCAATCTTAAATGAGAGCCAAATTTGGGTCAAGTGCCCACATGGTGTCTATACCAGGGGGAGTTTAAAAAAAAAAAAGGATCTGGCCCCATTGGCTTTTGTAATGGGAGCCAGTAGTGGGGAGCAGGTGTTGGGAATTCCCTTCCTGCCAATACTGAAACTGGAAAGTATGAAACTGGATAGCCCAAAAAACAACAACTGTCATGTTTTTAGGTAAGGAAGTAGGGGTCTCAGTCTAAAGCAATTTCTGGACAATTGCCACGAAGAAATAGAAGGAGGTGGTGAGATCCTTAAAAGTACTGACTAGTATAGCCATTTTGGCAGGAAATGTAAAGCCATGCCAGCGCAAGTGTCAAAGCTGGTCAAGGAAGCAAGAGGCCTGTAGAGTCCTCCTGCCACCAAGTTGACGATGATTCTCTTTTGGGGAACTTTTCTTTTCTTTTAATAAATTTTAAAAGTCTTTAAAAATTGTTTTAAATTCTGGCTTTCTGGAGCCCAGATTGGGATTGATTTGTTCCATGAGGTGGCAGATAGATCCTAGGATAAGCCCCAAAGATTCCCACCTCTTGATGTTCATGCATTTAGTTGGACAGAACTTGTATCTTGCTTTTAACCAATAGAACATGGCAAAGGGGATGGGTTGACCCCTCCCATGATAACATTATATTATTCCTGACTCTACCTAAGAAGACTGGAGTCAGAGAGAATCTTCTTTGCTGGTTCTGAAGAAGCTGGTACCTGCTGCACATCCTGGTGAGATTCTGACAGAGAACTCAGCTTAACTATGCAGAGATCCTTGACACAGAGAAACCGGGAGATAATAAATGTATGTGTTGTTTTAAGCCACTAGATTTATGGTAATTTGTTACACAGCAGTAGAAAACCAATACAATCATACTCCCCACTTAGCGAACTCATCATCAATCCAGACATGGTACCACATGAAGATAATAATAGCATTTTCCTCATAAGGTTGTTATAAGAATACCTGAGTTTAATTTTATAAAGGGCTTAGAACAGTTCTAAGCACATATGTGTGTTTTTAGGGGTTTTGTTTGTTTTTTAAAGAGGGGAGTGTGGTCTTAATTTTAATTGTATAGAGGGCTTAGGACAGTTCTGCCACATATATGAGTGTTTTTAGGATTTTTGTTTTTTAAAGTGGGGGGTGTGTGGTCCCATCTTCATCCCAATAGCTTCCAAATGTGCATTATTGAGACTTGCTTCTGTTGTCAATTTTACCGTCTCTGCAGATCTCACAGGCTGCTGGACCATTCCTTACCCTATTTGGTGTATCACAGAGCATCTTGTATTGTGGCTTAGAGGACAATATATTTAATTCAGCTGTTTTGAGAAGATTTCCTCATTTTTCTGGTTTTTTTTTCATTTTTTTATTGTGGTAAAAGACACATAACAAAATTTACCATTTTAACCATTTTATTTTTTAAATATTTTATTTATTTATTTGTTTGGCAGAGAGAGAGAGGAGAGATCACACGTAGGCAGAGTAGCAGGTCGGGGTGGGGGCAGCAGGCTCCCCCATGAGCACAAGCACGGGGAGAGGCAGAGGGAGAGGAAGAAGCAAACTCCCTGCTGGGCAGGGAGCCTGATGTGGGGCTCCATCCCAGGACCCTGAGATCCTGACCTGAGCCAAAGGCAGAGGCTTAACCCACTGAGCCACTCGGGTGTCCCCCATTTCAACCATTTTAAAGTGCACAGTTCAGTGGCATTAAGTACAGCCATCACCAATATCTATTTTCAGAACATTTTCATTACCCCTAATAGAAACTCCATGTCCATCAATCAGTCACTCCCTATCCCCCGTCCCTAACAGCTGAAATCACAAATATGCTTTCTGTCTCTACGAATTTGCTATTCTGAGTATTTATTTTATTTTTTTTTAGACATTATATAATTTTTTATTTTTTATAAACATATATTTTTATCCCCAGGGGTACAGGTCTGTGAATCACCAGGTTTACACACTTCACAGCACTCACCAAAGCACATACCCTCCCCAATGTCCATAATCCCACCCCCTTCTCCCAAACCCCCTCCCCCCAGCAACCCTCAGTTTGTTTTGTGAGATTAAGAGTCACTTATGGTTTGTCTCCCTCCCAATCCCATCTTGTTTCATTGATTCTTCTCCTACCCACTTAAGCCCCCATGTTGCATCACCACTTCCTCATATCAGGGAGATCATATGATAGTTGTCTTTCTCCGCTTGACTTATTTCGCTAAGCATGATACGCTCTAGTTCCATCCATGTTGTCGCAAATGGCAAGATTTCATTTCTTTTGATGGCTGCATAGTATTCCATTGTGTATATATACCACATCTTCTTGATCCATTCATCTGTTGATGGACATCTAGGTTCTTTCCATAGTTTGGCTATTGTGGACATTGCTGCTATAAACATTCGGGTACACGTGCCCCTTTGGATCACTACGTTTGTATCTTTAGGGTAAATACCCAATAGTGCAATTGCTGGGTCATAGGGCAGTTCTATTTTCAACATTTTGAGGAACCTCCATGCTGTTTTCCAGAGAGGTTGCACCAGCTTGCATTCCCACCAACAGTGTAGGAGGGTTCCCCTTTCTCTGCATCCTCGCCAGCATCTGTCATTTCCTGACTTGTTGATTTTAGCCATTCTGACTGGTGTGAGGTGATATCGCATTGTGGTTTTGATTTGTATTTCCCTGATGCCGAGTGATATGGAGCACTTTTTCATGTGTCTGTTGGCCATCTGGATGTCTTCTTTGCAGAAATGTCTGTTCATGTCCTCTGCCCATTTCTTGATTGGATTATTTGTTCTTTGGGTGTTGAGTTTGCTAAGTTCTTTATAGATTCTGGACACTAGCCCTTTATCTGATATGTCGTTTGCAAATATCTTCTCCCATTCTGTCAGTTGTCTTTTGATTTTGTTAACTGTTTCCTTTGCTGTGCAAAAGCTTTTGATCTTGATGAAATCCCAATAGTTCATTTTTGCCCTTGCTTCCCTTGCCTTTGGCGTTGTTCCTAGGAAGTATTCTGAGTATTTTATATGAGTAGAATTATTGTCCAAAACCAACCTCTGTGCTCTGGACCAAAATGTAACATAAAGACAGAGTTTGGGGATAAAGAGGAACAATAGTTTTATTACTTTGTCAGGCAAAGGAGACTACAGGAATCTAATGCCTTCAAAACTGCAGACCCACCAGGGATAAAAGGCTGAGGGGTTTTATAGGAAAATACATGACCTAGGCAGTTTCAATAGGAATCTGGTATGTGTCGCCAGCCATGTTTGTCATGTCTTCTACCTGGCTTCATGATTATTGCTGGCACTGGTCGTCCATGTCTCCTTACCAACTATATATTAAGGTCAGCAAGATGTCAATATCAATACTGAGTTCCTGGAACAAAGGGTTCTACAGAAAAAAAAGTGAAGAGGTAGAGGAGGCTTCAAGAATGAGGAAGAGAAAAATTTGTTCAGTTTTAAGTCAAGCCTTGCTGAAGCATCAGTGTTTCCCTTTTAATTTCCATCCATCTTTATGTTTCTATAATGGTTTCAAGAATCATATGATATGTGGCCTTCTACATCTGGCTTGTTTCACTTAGTATAACGTTTTCAAGGTTCATTCACGTTATGGCATGTATCAGTTGTTCACTTTTTTAATGACTGTGTAATAGTCCATTGAATGGATATACTACATTTTATTTATCTACTCATCAGTTCATGGACATTTGGGTGTTACCATCTTTTGGCACTTATGAATAGTCTTGCTCTAAATATTCATGTACAGGAATTTATTTGAAAACAAATTTTCAATTCTTTGGGGGATGTACCTAGAAGTAGAGTTTCTAGCTTATGTGGTAATTCTATGTTTAACTTGTTGAGGAACCATCAACGTATTCCCACTAGCTACACCATTTTACATTGCCACCAGAAATATAAAAGGGTTCTAATTTCTCCATATTCTTGCCAAAGCCTGTTATTATTATTATCATATTATTTTAATATATAATATATTGTAATATATTAATAATAATACTATTATTATTAATTATTGCCATCCTAATAGGTGTGAAGTAGCTTGTTGTTTTTAAAAATATTTTTATTTAAATTCAATTTGATTAATATATACTATATTATTTGTTTCAGAGGTAGAATTTAGATTCACTACAACTGAATTTAGATGTATGCAACAGATCCATTAGTTGCATACAACATCCAGTGCTCATTAATTCAAGTTCCCTCCTTAATGCCCACCACCCAATTACCCCAGGCCCCACCCACCTCCCCTCCAGCAACCCTCAGTTTGTTTTATATAATTAGTAGTCTTTTATGTTTTGCTTCCCTCTCTGTTTTATCTAATTTTATTTTTCCTTCCCTTCCCCTATGTTCATCTGATTTGTTTCTTAAATTCCACATATGAGTGAAACAATGTGTCATTCATCTTTCTCTGACTAGCTTACTTTGCTTAGCATAATACCATCTAGTTCCATCTACATTGTTGCAAATGGCAAGATTTCATTCTTTCTGATGGCTGAGAAGTATTCCATTGTGTGTGTGTGTGTGTGTGTGTGTGTGTGTGTGTGTGTGTGTATCTCACATCTTTATCCATTCATCTGTCAGTGGGCATCTGGGCTGTTTCCATAGTTTGGCTTTGTGGACACTGCTGCTATAAACATTGGGGTGCAGGTGCCCTTTCCAATCACTATGTTTGTGTCCTTTAGATAAACACCTAGAAGTGCAATTGTTGGGTCATAGGGTAGCTCTATTTTTAACTTTTTGAAGAACCTCCATTCTGTTTTCCAGAGTGGCTAAACCAGCTTGCATTCCCACGAACGGTGTAAGAGGGTTCCCTTTTCTCCGCATCCTCAACAACATCTGTTGTTTCCTGAGCTGTTCATTTTAGCCATTCTGACTGGTGTGATGTGGTGTCTCATTGTAGTTTTCATTTGTATTTCCCTTACGCTCAATGATGTGGAGCATTTTTTCATGTGTCTGTTAGTCATCTGTATACCTTCTTTGGAGAAATGTCTGTTCATGTCTTCTGCCCAGTTCTTGACTGGATTTGTTTTCTGGGTGTTGAGTTTCATAAGTTCTTTATACATTTTGGATACTAGCCCTCTATCTAATAAAATATTTGCAAATATCTTCTCCCATTCCATATGTTGCTTTTTAGTTTTGTTGACTGTTTTCTTTGCTGTACATAAACTTTTTATCTTGATGAGTCCCAATAGTTCATTTTTGCTTTTGTTTCTCTTGCCTTTTGAGATGTGTCTAGCAAGAAGTTGCTGTGACTGAGGTCAGAAACATTGCTGCCTGTGTTGTCCTCTAATTTTGGTGGATTCCTATCTCACATTTAGGTCTTTCATCCATCTTTATTTATTTTTGTGTATGGTGTGAAAAAGTGGTCCAGTTTTATTCTTCTGCATGTGGCTGTCCAGTTTTCCCAATGCCATTTGTTGAAGATACTGTCTTTTTCTTTTTTTTTTTTTTTTTAAAGATTTTATCTATTTATTTGACAGAGAGAGATCACAAGTAGGCAGAGAGAGAGAGAGGAGGAAGCAGGCTCCCCGCCGAGCAGAGAGCCCGATGCGGGACTCGATCCCAGGACCCTGAGATCATGACCCGAGCCGAAGGCAGCGGCTTAACCCACTGAGCCACCCAGGCGCCCGATACTGTCTTTTTCCATTGGATATTCTTTTCTGCTTTGTTGGAGATCGAGTCAAGAGCCCATTTCTGAATTCTCTATTCTGTTCCATTGATCTAGGTGTCTGTTTCCATGCTAGTACCTTACTGTCTTGATGATTACAGCTTTGTAATAGACCTTGAACTCCAGAATTGTGATGCCTCGAGCTTTGGCTTTCTTTTTCAACATCCCTTTGACTATTTGGGGTCTTTTCTGGTTGCATACAAATTTTAGGATTGTTTTTTCCAGCTCTGTGAAAAAGGTTGATAGTATTTTGGTAGTGATTGCACTGAATCTATAGATTGTTCTAGGTACTGTAGACATTTAAATAATATTTCTTCCTCTAATCCATGAGCATGGAATATTTTTCCATTTCTTTGTGTCTTCCTCAATTTCTTTCATGAGTGTTCTATAGTTTTCAGAGTATGGATCGTTTACCTCTTTGGTTAGGTTTATTCCTAAATATCTTATGGTTTTGGGTGCAATTGTAAATGGGACCAATTACTTGATTTCTCTTTCTTCTGCCTCATTGTTTGTGCTTAGAAATGCAACTGACTTGTGTGCATTGCTTTTATATGCTGTGACTTTGTTGAACTCCTGCGTCAGTTCTAGTAAATTCGCTGGAGTATTTTGGGTTTTCTACATAGAATATCATGTTGTGTGCAAAGAGAGAAAATTTGACTTCTTCTTTGCTGATTTAGATGACCTTTATTTCTTTTCGTTGTATGGTTACTGAGGCTAGGACTTCCAGTACTATGTTGAACAACTGTGGTGAGAGTGGACATCCCAGTCATGTTCCTGACTTCAGAGGGGAAAAGCTCACAGTTTTTCTCCATTGAGGATGATATTTTATGTGTGTTTTTTGTATGTGGCTTTTATAATATTGAGGTATGTTCCCTTTATCCCTACAATGTAGAGAGTTGTTGTCAAGAAAGGATGCTATATTTTGTCAAATGATCCTTCTGCATCTATTAAGAGGATCATATGGTTCTTGTCCTTTCTTTTCTTTTTCATTATGTTATGTTAGTCACTATACAGTACTTTAGTTTTTGATGTAGTGTTTCAAGATTCATTGTTTGCGTATAACACCCAGTTCTCAGAGATTGATTTGCCGATGTTTACCACCCTTGCTGTCCAGGAATAAATCCCACTTGGTCATGGTGAATAATCCTTTTAAAGTTCTGTTGAATCATATTAGCTAGTATCTTGTTGAGAATTTTTGTGTCCATGTCCATCAGGGATATTCATCTATAATTCTCCTTTTTAGTGGGGTATTTTTCTGGTTTGGGGATCAAGGTAATGCTGGCCTCAAAGAGAGAGTTTGGAAGTTTTCCTTCCATTTCTATTTTTTGGAACAGTTTCAGAAGAATAGGTATTAATTCTTGTTTGAATATTTGGTAGACTTCCCTTGGGAAACCATCCAGAACTAGACTCTTGTTTGTTATGAGATTTTTGATTACTGATTCAGTTTCTTTGCTGGTTATGGGTCTGTTCAGCTTCTCTATTTATTCCTGTTTCAATTTTGGTAATGTATATGTTTCTAGGAATGCATCATTTTCTTCTAGATTGCCTAATTCTTTGTATTTCTTCAGTGTTGGTTGTGATCTCTCCTCTTGCATTCATGATTTTACTTATTTTGATCCCTTCTGTTTTCTTTTTGGTAAGTCTGGCTAAGGGTTTATCAATCTTATTAATTCTTTCAAAGAACTAGCCCCTAGTTTCATTGATCTGTTCTTTTTTAAAAATTTCTATCATTGATTTCTGTCCTAGTCTTTATTATTTCTCTTCTCCTGCTGGATTTAGACTTCACTTGGTTTATTGATTTTATTTGCTGTTCCTTTTCCAGCTCCTCTAGATGTAGGGTTAGGTTGTGTATTTGAGACTGTTTTTGTTTTTTGAGGAAGGCCTGTATTGCCATATACTTCCCTCTTAGGACCACCTTTGCTGCATCCCAAAGGTTCTGAACTTTCACGTTTTCATTTTCATTTGCTTCTATGTATTTTATTTTTAAAGATTTTATTTATTTATCAAAGAGAGAGGGAGAGAGAGCGAGCACAAGCAGACAGAATGGCAGGCAGAGGCAGAGGGAGAAGCAGGCTCCCTGTCGAGCAAGGAGCCCAATGTGGGACTCGATCCCAGGATGCCGGGATCATGACCTGAGCCGAAGGCAGCTGCTTAACCAACTGAGCCACCCAGGCATCCCTGCTTCTATGTATTTTTTAATTTGTCTTTAATTTACTGGTTGACCCATTCATTCTTTAGTAAGATGCTTTTTTTTAAAGATTTTATTTATTTGTCTGACAGAGAGAGAGATTACAAGTAGGCAGAGAGGCAGGCAGAGAGAAAGGGGGAAACAGGCTCCATGCTGAGCAGAGAGCCGGATATGGGACTTGATCCCAGGACCCCAGGATCATGACCTGAGCTGAAGGCAGAGGATTTAACCCACTAGCCACCAAGGCGCCCCAGTAAGATGCTTTTTAACCTCCACATATTTGTAGTCCTTCTAAATTTTTTCTCGTAGTTAACTTCACGTTTTATAGCATTGTAGTCTGGGGTTGCTTGGGTGGCTCAGTCACTGGTTAACCATGTGCCTTCACCTCAGGTCATGATCCTAGGGTCCCGGGATCAAGCTCCACATCGAGCTCTCTGCTCAGCAGAGAGTCTGATTGTCTCTCTCCCTCTGCTGCTCCCCCTGCTTGTGCGCTCTCTTTCTCTATCAAATAAATAAAATCTTTAAAAAAAAAAACCAAAGCATTGTGGTCTGAAATTATGCATGGAACAATCTCAATCTTTTTGTATAAGTTGAGACCTGATTTGCAACCCAGTTTGTGATCTTTTTTGGAGAATATTCCATGTGCACATGAGAAGAATGTGTATTCTGCTGCTTTAGGGTGAAATGCCCTGAATATATCTGTGAAGTCCGTCTGTTCCAGTGTATCATTCAAAGCCCTTATTTCCTTGTTGATCTTCTGCTTAGATGATTTGTGCATTTCTGTGAGTGGGGTGTTAAAGTTGCCTATTATTATTATATTATTATCAATGAATTTCTTTAACTTTTTATCAATTGGCTTATATATTTGGCTGCTCCCAAGTTGGAGGTATAAATACTTACAATTCCTTTTTATTACGATACAGTGTCTTTCGTGTCTTACTATAGTCTTTGCTTTAAAATCTAGTTTGTCTGATACAAGGATTGCTACTCCAGCTTTCTTTTGATGTCCCTTAGCATGATAAATGGTTCTCCACACCCTCACTTTTAATCTGGAGGTGACTTTGGGTCTAAAATGACTCTCATGTAAAAAGCATATCAGTGGGTCTTGTTTTTTATTTTAAATCCAGTCTGATATCATATGTCTTTGGATTAGAGCATTTAGTCCTTACATTCAGAATAATAATTGGAAGATATGAAGTTAGTGCCATTATATTACTTGTAAAGTCACTGTTCCTGTAGATCGTCTCTGTTCATTTCCAAACTTTGTTACTTTTGGGCTCTGCCCTAGTTCTAATAATCCCCTTTAATATTTCTTGCAGAGCTGGTTTAGTGTCTACAAACTCCTTTAGCTTTTGTTTGTCCTGGAAACTCTTTATCTCTCCTTCTGTTTTGAATGACAACCTTGCTGGATAAAGTATTCTTGGATGAATATTTTTCTCATTTAGCACATTGAATATATCATACTAGCCCTTTCTGGCTTTCCAGGTCTCTTTGGACAGGTCTGCTGCCAACCTTATTTTTCCACCCTTGTAGGTTAGGGATCTCTTGTCCTGAGCTGCTCTCAGGATTTTCTCTTTATCCCTGAAATTTGCATGCTTCACTATTCTGTGCCTTGTACACTTGAAATACTGTTTCCTTCCCCAGATTAGGGAAGTTCTATAATTTTAATTATAGAAGAAGTTGTCACCATTTTAATTTTAAACTTTCTGATAGACATGCGGTGAAATCTCATTATGGTTTTAATTTGTATTCCCCTAATGGCTACTGGAGTTGAGTATCTTTTCACATGTTTCTTTGCCACCTTTATATTCTCTTAAATGAGATGCCTCCTCATTTTTGTCCATTTTCTAGCTGAATTTATTTATTTATTTTATATTATTTTATTTATTTGAGAGACAGCATGCATTCATTTTGTGAAAAATTTTTGCATCCATGTTCATCAAGGATATTGTCCTGTAGTTCTCTTTTTGGGTGGTATCTTTTTTTTTAAGATTTTATTTATTTGACAGACAGATCACAAGTAGGCAAAGAGGCAGGCAGAGAGAGAGAGAGGAGGAAGCAGGCTCCCTGCTGAGCAGAGAGCCTGACGTGGGGCTCGATCCCAGGACCCTGGGATCATGACCTGAGCTAAAGGCAGAGGCTTTAACCCACTGAGCCACCCAGGCACCCCTTTGGGTGGTATCTTTATCTGGCTTTGGTATCAGGGTAATGCTGGCCTTATAGAATGAATTTGGAACTTTTCCTTCCTTTTTTATTTTTTGGAATAGTTTAAGAACAATAGGTATTAACTCTCCTTTATTTTTTTAAAAAGATTTTATTTATTTATTTGACAAATCACAAGTAGGCAGAGAGGCAGGCAGAAAGAGAAAGAGAGGAGAAAGCAGGCTTCCCACTGAGCAGAGAGCCTGATGTGGGACTTGATCCTAGGACCTGGTATCATGACCTGAGCCGAAGGCAGAGGCTTTAACACACTGAGCCACCCAAGCACCCCTAGCTCTTCTTAGATGTTTGATAGAATTCTGCTGTGAAGCTATTTGGCCTTGGATTTTTTTTTTGTTGTTTTTGGGAGGTTTTTTGTTTTGTTTTGTTTTGTTTTGTTTTTTTGATTGATTCAATTTCTTTGCTGGTTAACAGTTTGTTCAAGTTTTCTATTTCTTCCTGTTTCTGTTTTGGTAGTTTACATGTTCCTAGGATTTATCCACTTCTAGTTTGCCCAATTTGTTTGTATATAGTTTTTCATAATACTCTCTTATAATTCTTTGTATTTCTGTGGTATTGATTGTTATTTCTCCTCTCTCATTTATGACTTTATTTATTTGGATACCTTCTTTTTTATTTTGATAAGTCTGTCTAGAGTTTTATCAACATTCTAAAGTATTTCAATGAACCAGCTCCTTATTTCATTGCTCTGTTCTATTTTTTTTATTTTTTTAGTTTCTAGATCATTTATTTCTTTCATCTTTATTATATCCTCCCATATGCTGGCTTTAAGCTTTGCTTGTTGTTCTTTTTCTGCCTCCTTTGATGTAAGGTTTGGTTGTTTATTTCAGATTTTTCATGCTTCTTGAGGGAGACCTATATTGGTATGCACTTACCTTTTAGGACCACTTTGCTTCATCCCAAATGCTTTGGACCATCGTGCTTTCTTTGTTATTTGTTCCCATGAGATTTTAATTTTTTTCTTTGATTTCATGGTTGACCCATTAGTTGTTTAGTAGAATGTTGTTTAACCTCCAAGTAATTGTGGTCCTTCCAGATTTTTTCTTGTAGTTGACTTCTAGTTTCAGAGCACTGTGGTCAGGAAAGGTGCATAGTATGACTTAAATATTTTTGTGTTTGTTGAGGCCTGTTTTGTGACCTAGTATGTGCTGCAGAATATCCCATGTTCATTTGAAAAACATGTGTACTCTGCTGTTTTAGGATGAGATGTTCTGAACAGTTTAAAAAGCATTGTGGTCTGAGAATACACAGGGTATAATCTCAATCTTTGGGTATTAGTTGAGACCTGATTTGTGACCCAGTATGTGATCTATTCTTGAGAAAGTTTCATGTGCTTTCAAGATTAATGTTCTGTATATATCTGTTAATTCCATCTTGTCCAGCATGTCATTCAAAGTCATTGTTTCCTTGTTCATTTTCTGTTTAGATGATCTGCCCACTGATGTAAGTGGGGTGTTAAAAATCCCCTACTATTATTGTATGATTATCAATTAGTTCTTTATTTTTGTTATTGTTTCATATATTCGGGTGCACCCCACATTGCATGCATAAACATTTAAAATCGTTATATCTTTTTGTTAGATCTTCCCCTTTCCTATGATATAGAGCCCTTCCTTTTCTCTTGTTATGTCTTTTTAAATTTATTTATTTATTTATTTGTTTGTTTGTTTCTTTATTTGCTTTTAGAGAGAAAGAGAGAGAGCAGGAGAGCATGTGTGGGGGGAAGGACTGAGGGGGAGGAAGAAGGAACAAGAGCATCTTTCAAAAAGACTCCATGCTGAGCATGGAGCCCATTGTGGGGCTCAATTCCACAACTCTGAGATTACAAACTAAGCTGAAACCCAGAATTGGACACTCAACCAACTGAGCCACCAGGTGCCCCATTGTTAAGTCTTTCTGTAAAGTCTAGTCTGTCTGATATAAGTATTGCTACTCTGACTTTCTTTTGACCTCCATTTGTGTGATAAATATTTCCCCATCCTCTCACTTTCCACCTGCAGGTGGCTTTATGTCTTTATTGAATCTCTTGTAGATAGCATATTGATGGGTCTTTTTTTTTTTTTTTTTGGCCCATTCTGTTACTCTATGTCTTTTGATTGGAATGTTTAGTCCATTTACATTCAAGGTAATTATTGGTAGATATATATTTATTGCCATTTTATTACTTTTTTTTGTCATTGTTTCTGGAGATTTCCTCTGTTTTTTTTTTTTTTTTCTTGTCCTTGTCACTTTTGGTCTCTACTTTCTACCCCCTCTAATATTTCTTGCAGGGCCTGTTTAGAGGTCATAAACTTCTTTAGTTTTTTGTTTGTCTGGGAAACTCTTTATTGCTCCTTGAATTCTGAATGATAGTCTTGCTGGACAGAGTATTCTTGGCTACAAGTTTTTCCAATCAGCGTTTTGAATATATCAAGCCACTGCCTTGCAGTGCAACTGGCTTGTCAAGTTTCTGTTGTGACATCTCCAGCTAGCCTTATGTGCTTTCTCCTGTATGTTAAGGACTCTTTTTGTTTTGCTGCTTTTAAATTTTTCTTTATCACTATATTTTACAAAATTAATTATAATATGTCTTGGTGTTAGCTTGCTTTTATTGATTTTGATGAGAGTTCTCTTTGCTTCCTTGATCTGGATAAAGAGACAGTGAGAGAGAGAGAGAACACAAGCAAGGTGAGGGGCAGAGGGAGAAGCAGACTCCCTGTTGAGTAGGGAGCCCAATGTGGGGTTTGATCCTGGGACTCTGGAATTAGGACCTGAGATGAAGGCAGAGGCTCAACTGACTGAGCCACCCAGGCACCCATCTGATGGCTGTTCTTTCATTTGGGATAAATTCCTCTCTCTTTATCTTTTATCTTTCTCTGCCTTCCTCTGTGTGTCTCATGCTCCTGAAAGCTTTATAACAAAGAGATCATGTAATGCCCAGGGCCTGATGCTTCAAGGAATATCTTGTGTGTGTGCTGCATGTGCTCTACTATTGTGTTTTCACCACTCTCTCCTTCAGGCCAGTCATCTGCATAGGCTCTCCTTGCCTGCTGTAGCCGTATTTGGTCCCTGGCCTGAATGTGGCAAGTTTTAGCTACCTGTATTCTGGTCTGCTTGTGAAATGAGACCTGTTATCACCTCCAGCAGAACTGAGGCCCCGCAAAACTCTCCTGTCAGGAAATGTGTGGGCAAGGATTTGTGCTGGTCTTCTGTGGGAGGGGTCTGCCTTGCTGGGACTGACACAAGTGTGACTGAGAAAGGAAGTCCTTTAAGAGTGCGGGGGATGGGGCTTATAAGCAAGTTGGGCAGCCAGTGTTGGTGCTTCACTTCTTCTCCTAGGTGGCACTTTGTTGATGCTGAGGGGCAGGAGAGGAAAATGGTGCCAGGCAACTCCTTTTTTCCTGAATAGGTTATCTCCTTGAACACTGCCTCCCAGTGATGTGCTCTGAGAAGAGCAAATAATCTCCCTATGGCATGCCCCTAGTGCTCTTCAGATTGCTGTTTCCTTGCTTTCTGCCCCTAAGTTATTTGCCTGTCTTCCAGGAGCAACTCAGTGTCCTCTAGGCTCTATTCCAGCCAAGCCCATTGACCTTTAAAATGTCACACTTTAAAGTCCTGCTGGTTTCAAGAACTCAAGAAATTCAACTCCTCTCATTTTCCTATCCAGTGGCTTTGAGAAATGGTCTCTTTGTGTATTCCTGTGTGCTCCTGTCTCTCTCACTCTTCTTCACAATCAAGGCACCCCCCTCCACAGCACCTGTGATCCTTTTCTTCTCTAAATTTCATCTCTGCACTTCCTACTTTCTTCAATGTGCCATCTTCTCTCCCTTTAGTTACAGAGTTTGTTCTGTCAGTCTTCAGGTTGATTTCTGGGGTACTTAGGGTGATTTGGCAGCTATCTAGTTGTGGTCATGGGATGAGGTTCCTACTCTGCTGCCATCTTCCCCTCCCTGAAAAGATTTATTGTGTTTGCTATTCTTTTTTTTTTTTAAGATTGTTTATTTCTTTGACAGAGAGAGATCACAAGTAGGCAGAGAGGCAGGCAGAGAGAGAGAGAGGAGGAAGCAGGCTCCCTGCTGAGCAGAGAGCCCGATGCGGGACTCGATCCCAGGGCCCTGAGATCATGACCAGAGCCGAAGGCAGCGGCCTAACCCACTGAGCCACCCAGGCGCCCCTGTGTTTGCTATTTTTAATGCAATTAAATACATTATCAATAGGGTTGATGTGCATTTTCCTAAGATCCAGGGCTAGTGTGAAATTCTAAATAAGTCAGTGAACCAGATAAACCCATGGGTCACAGTTGTTTATGCAAGATTATGCCCAATCTTTATTTCCAGCCCAGATTTCTTCCCTGAGCCCCAGACCCAGGTATTCAATTACCTACTGGACATCTCCCTGTGTATGTCCCATAAGCATCTCAAATTTAACAAATATCACTAAACTCACAATCTTCTTTTTTAAAAGATTTTATTTATTTATTTGAGAGAGAGGGAGCACGTGTTGGTGGGGGTAGAAGGAGAGGGAGAAGCAGACTCCCTGCTGAGTGGGGACCTGATGTGGGGCTCAATCCCAGGACCCTGAGATCATGACTTCAGCTGAAGACAGATGCTTAACCGACTGAGTCACCCAGATGCCCTTAGTTCATTATCTTCTTACCCAAACTTGTTTCTTTTCCTATGTTTCCTACCTTAATTGGTGGCATTACCATGACGCACAATGACCAAAGTCAGGAACAAAGCAACAATATCTCCTGTTCCTGATAAATTTCTCCAAGTAAGGTTGACTCTACAACTAAAGGGCTATCAAAACAGTATACTATTTTCCATCCCCATGGCCATCTCCTTAATTCTGGCCTCAATATCGCTCTTCTTGATTATTGCGTTTGCCTCTCTAAGTCCAATTTTCATCCTTCAGTCTACTTGCCACAATGACCCCTGGCAATTGTGTCTTGGTAAATGTTTAACAACAGGCTCTGTAGGGGAAAAAAGGCTTCAGTTTGTAGCATTTGTTGACATCCATTCCGTAAATATCCCCATTATGACTGATTTCAAGTTACTAACATGTCAGTTGGCTGGCAAAATTCCTGAAATTTTAAGAATCATCTGTTTTGGGAGCTGGTAGGAGCCAGCTGCAGAAAACCACTGGTATAAATGAATCTTTGTAACATACAAATTTGACCAAGTTACTCCTTTGATTAAAACTTCAATGACTCTCCCATACTCACAAAATAAAGCCCAAGTTCTTCAGCTTAGCATTCACCTTCCTTTGCAATTTAGCCACTACAGACTTCACCAGCTTCATTTCTCAAACCACCCAAACTACAGGTCCCGTCCATTTTGAATGGCTCAACATTCTTTGATTCACCAGACTGTTTCACACCTTTGTTATCTTATTTCTTGCTTTTCTCTGCACCTGGTGAACACCTATTTATTTTTCCAGACTCATTTGATTCCCTCAGGCAGAACTGGACACGCCCATATCACAATTCATTCAGACTTCTGTCACAGCACCTGTAACTTTTTGTTTTATATGTTCCTTTATGTTTTTTTCTTTGAGACCAGCCTGTGAAGTTACTTGAAAATGGATAGAGTATCTATCATTCATCCTTATCTCTCTAACACCTAAGGCCTTAGCCTGGTCTATAGATACAATTTAATAAATAACTATTAGAGAAAAAGTTGATTTATTTTTTATTTTATTTATTTATTTATTTATTTATTTTTACAGAGAGATCACAAGTAGGCAGAGAGGCAGGCAGAGAGAGAGAGAGAGAGAGGAGGAAGCAGGCTCCCTGCCGAGCAGAGAGCCCAATGCGGGGCTCGATCCCAGGACCCTGAGATCATGACCTGAGCTGAAGGCAGAGGCCTAATCCACTGAGCCACCCAGGTGCCCCAGAGAGAAAGTTGATTTAGACTAAGACTTGAAGGAGTTAAGAGTTAGCTGGACAGACAAGTATTAGGAGAGAATTGCAGGTGAGAGAAAGTGTCCATATATACAATATGAGCACTCTCCAATTCCTTAGAAGGCAAGGTGTGTGATATTCCTGAGGAGTTTTTTAAGTATTCCTCTAACTAAGCAAATAAAGAGGCTATTAGTGAGCCTATCACACTGTGGACTTCAATTATGATTAATGGCAACAATCACTATGATGTTTTTCACTCCCCACCCCTGGCTCATCTGCCATGGGTACAAAAAATGTGCTGTACTCTGATTAGGGAAAATACAAATGCTCCTTCTTTTTCTACTTTTCTTATGAATGATTCTTAATACTTCTCTGTGGATGGTGAGGAAACAGATTTAGGATACATTTTAGAGATTGGGCTTTAGAGGACTTGATGGATTTGATGTAGCATGTGAAGGAAGGGGAGATATCAAGGATAACTCTTAGGTTATCTAGGTTGACTGGAAAGATGAAATTTTCATTAACCAAGGTGGGGAAGACTGTAGGAGGAGCAAGTTTGTGGTGGAGGAAGATCAAGATTCTATTTTGGACATGCTAAATTAGAGAAGCGTATGAGACAACCAAGTGGAAATTTCAAGTAGGCAGTTGAATACACAAGTATGGAGTTCTGGATAGACTATTTGGGAGTAATTAGTATACAAATGGATGGTAGTTAAAGTGCAAGGACGGGATGAGATTCTCAGGAGAAATATCTGAGGACTGAGACCTGAATACTCTGAAGTTTGGGGGCTGGGGAAAAAACACTGGAGTCAGCATAAGACAATGTGAAGGAGCAACCGGTGAGAAGGGGAACACTATAAGGTTTTAGTGTTACAAAGATTAAGAGAAGAAAATATTGTAAAAATGAAATTATTACCTCTGTTGAATGTTGCTCATAGTTTGAGCTGCTAAAATAAAATACCATAGACTGCATGGTTTTAAAAGAGTAGAAATTTATTTCTCACAGTTCTGGAGGTGGAAAGCCAAGATCAAGGTGCCAGTATGGTTGGGTTCTGGTGAGAAACCTCTTCCAGGTTGCACATAACCATTTTTTCCACTTATCTTTACATGGTGGAAAGGGCAAGAGAATTCCCTAGGACTTATTTTATAAGGGCACCGATTTCATTCATGAGGGCTTCACCCTCATGACCTAATTATCTCCCAAAGATCCCACCTCCTAATACCATCACATTGGGGATTAGAATTTCAACCTGTGAATTTTGGGGAGATACATTCAGTCCATAAAAGTTGGAAGTTGTTGAGTAAAATGAAGATAAAGTAATACTGAATGCATTTGGCAACCTAGAGCTCACTTGTGGCCTTGCCGAGGACAATTTTACTAGAGGAGTAGGGATCAACACCTACTTACAATGAGTTGAGAAGAGAAAAGAATGTAACAATAGCTCTCCACTCTCACCTAGCACTGTCTGAGGTCAGTGACTATTAACCAAGATGTTTATTTCTTCTTGAGATACAGTGTATGATACCATACAGATTAAGACAGACTTTAGAGTCAGACTGCCTGGTTCTAGTCCTGATTTAGTCACTTGCTGGTAGTGTGACATTGAGCAAATGATTTCCCTTCTCTGTGCCTCAATTTTCTCATTTGTAAAGTGAAAATAGGTTGTTGTGAGATATATAAAAATTAATCTATGTGATATAGAATAGTGCCTAGCTCCTAATAAGTGCTAAAGAAATGGTAGATCTGATTAGTGTTTCATCTTTAGCCTTCAAAGAGATCTCTGGATTGGAATACTGGAGGGCAGGCCTCTAGTCCTATTTCTGCCACGGATGAATGACCATGAGTAATTCACTTAAAAATAAAGAAGTTAAAACAAAATATTTCTAGAAATTCAAGAACCTAGAATAAGTTTTAACCTATATGGATGGCAACTTATTCAAATTTGAAATGGGTGAAATAATGGTATTTTATACACATACATTTGCACTCACAGAAACCCCTGGAATTTGAAGGGCCAGATATGAGATCCCATTATTTGCTGAATTTAATGTTATATCAAGTAGAGGCAGCTAGGATGCAAAGGGAAGAAAGAAACAAAGAAACAATCAGAACCAATGAGGTTCAGTTGTCTACATAGGTTAACCAGGCATTTCACAGCAACCCACCATGGTTAAGTATGATTCTCATTTCACAGGTGAGAAAACTGAGGCTCAGGGAGGGTAGGTAATTAGACCAGAGTGGCACAACTATTGAGAAAAAGAATCAGAATTTGAACTCTGCTATTTTGACTCAAAAGTGCCTGCTTTTTCTATCACTAAGGCAGCCACAATGCTCTGTGGTCTCAAGCATAGGCTTTGGAGCAAGAACACCTAGATTTGATTCTAGCTCCTGCCAGTTATCAGCTGTGCAGCCCTCTGCAAGCCACTCCAATTCTCTGAGCCTCTCTTGTTCATTAGTAAAACAGTGATGGTAATAAGACTATTTAATTTTCACAAGGCCCCTGTGAGGATTAAACAGTCCTATAAGTGAAGCACTGAGCACATAGTCAAGAATCCATAAATGGTAGCTCACAATAATACAATAGTATGCTACTCAAGATTTAGTTTTAGGTTTAGCCATTTATAGTACACTCAGATTAGTTACTATACTTCCCTGGGCTCCAGTTTCTACCTCATCTTTAAGGTCCCTTTTCTGTTTGTTAACAACAACAACAAACAACTTGTATTGAGCTATGGCCTTTAAAGGATTCTGATAGGATTTAAATTCAATCCCAATTTTTTTCAGTAAGCTTTAGGCCCAATATGGGCTTGAACTCACTCTGAGATCAAAAGTCACATGCTCTACCAACTGAACAAGACAGGCACCCCTCAATCTTAATTTTAAGTAAAATTGTGTGAACACTAGGTACTTCCACTGAGCTGATTGGGGTCACAAAGATTTTCCATATATTTGGTCTATATCTGCCTAAAATTATTCTTATTTTTATTTTTTTGAAGTGTGACTAAGGTTTTAATGGCATGTGTTTTTTCTTAATTTAATTTAATTTAATTTTTTCATTGTTCCAAGATTCATTGGTTGTGCACCACACCCAGTGCTCCATGCAATACATGCTCTCCTTAATACCCACCACCAGGCTTACCCATCCTTTCACCCCTTCCCTTCCAAAACCCTCAGTTTGTTTCTCAGAGTCCAGTCTCCCATGTTTCATCTCCCCTTCTGATATCTCCCAATTCACTTTTCCTTTCCTTCTCCTAATGTCCTCCATGTTATTCCTTATGCTCCACAAGTAAGTGGAACCATATGATAATTGACTTTCTCAGCTTGACTTATTTCACTCAGCATCATCTCCTCCAGTCCCACCCATGTTGATACAAAAGTTGGATATTCATCCTTTCTGATGGAAGTGTAATATTCCATTGTATATATAGACCTTATCTTCTTTTTTTTTTAAAGATTTTATTTATTTATTTGACAGAGAGAAAGATCACAAGTAGGCAGAGAGGCAGGCAAGAAAGGGAGAAGGAGGCTCCCTGCTGAGCAGAAAGCCTGATGCGGGCCTGGATCCCAGGACCCTGAGATCATGACCTGAGCTGAAGGTAGAGGCTTAATCCAGAGTCACCTAGGTGCCCTGGACCATATTTTCTTTACCCATTCTTCTGTTGAAGGGCATCCCTCCACAGTTTGGCCATTGTGGCCATTGCTGCTATGAACATTTATATATGGCCCTTCTTTTCACTACATCTGCATCCAAGCCTCACTTCAAACAAATGGAAAAATCCCGAATACACGAACTCTCTTTACATCTTAAAGAACTGGAAAATCAACAACAAATTAAGCCAACCCCATGCACAAGAAGGGAAATAATCAAGATTAGAGCAGAGATCAATGAATTAGAAACTAGAGATACAGTAGAACACATCAACGAAACTAGAAGCTGGTTCTTTGAAAGAATCAGTAAGTTTGACAAACCACTGGCCACACTAATCCAAAAGAAAAAATAAAGGACCCAGATTAATAAAATTATTAATGAAAGGGGAGAGATCACAACAAACACCAAGGAAATAGAAACGATCATCAGAAATTATTATCAACAGTTATATGCCAATAAGCTAAGCAACCTAGAAGAAATGGATGCATTCCTGGAAAACTTTAAACTTCCAAGACTGAAACAGGAAGAAATTGACAACCTGAATAAAACTATTCTTTTTACAAAAATTATTATCATAACCCCTTCTGTGATCTGTCCCTATTCAGCCCTTCATTAGTTAAAAGTACCACATAAACAGCTATTACAGAACCATACATCTAGGTGATTCAATCATTTTGTTGCTTTCATTTCTCCTTTCTAAACACATTCCAGTTGACTATACTCAGTACATTCTGGTCATTATTTCTTCCAGAGATCCTCTTTAAGGTATACACAAAGGTGTATGGAGTTTATATCAGTAGAAGTCCTCGAAGAATAGAGTAAAACACTTCCTGCTCTGAGAAACACTACATGAATCTGTTAAAAGAGAATGAGAAAAGGTAAATACATATCACATTGAATATACCTGTAACATAACATATTCTCAGGAATTAGTAAAACAACTCAGAACATTTACTAAAAGCTCTCAGAAGTGGGAGTTAAAGACCAGAGATTTGGCGACAAATGATGGAAAAACAATTGGTTACACATAAGAAAAAACTGAAATTGGAGGCTAATACTATGTCATATACAAAATCCAACTCCAGCCTTATTAGACACTTAATAAAGGCAATATTTTACAAAAAAAATAATAGTCCTTGATATTCAGAAGCTGGTCTAGCACTCACAGCTAGGCCATGTTATTCTCATATTTAGACATAAACAGAGAACACCTACCTCAGACAAGGTTACACTGAGACCATGATAAATCGAAACAAAACAAGGTCATTTCCTAATTTTGTCTAAACACTGTGCCACTCACAAATTACCAAATGTCTCCTCTCTTTGCCAAAATGAGTGACTTCTACTTTGCCTATTATAACCTTAGCATTATGCTCCTTTTTCCCTCCCTATAGATAAGATTTATTGAGATACCTGATCATAGAATTGCCCCTTCCCACTGTCTGCTGGCACCCAATTTAGAACAGACTCTCACTTTCTTAGGCTCTCCTCCAAATCACTCAACCAAAGTTCAATTCCAGTAAAAGGTTTTTTTGTAATCCAATTTTATTGAGACACCTCTGGATTCCTTATTGTGTGTGTTTTTTCTTGTTGCAATGAATAATAAATTCAACTTGTTCAATTTTAGGTGTCTTTGATTAGAGGGCATTGACAACTTAAAAGCCTTGAGTAAAAAATACTGGAGAACGTACTTTTACTTTGGGGTAGTGAAGTATTTTTTAAACAATACACAAAAGCATTAGCAATATAGAATAAAATTGATAAATTTGAGTGTGTGTTAGGCAGCCTCTTACATAGTCCCAATGATCCCCTCCTCCTGGTTTTCACACTCTTGTGTAATCCTTATTGTTGGGAGTGGGCTGGATGTAGTAAATTGCTTTTGATGAATACAATAGAGAAGAAATGATAGGATTTCACTTCTGAGATTAGATCATAAAGACTGGGCTTGATCTTGAGTACTCTTTGTCATTCATTCTCCCTCTTAGATTGCTCACCCTGAGACAAGCCATTTGCCATGTCATGAGAAAGCTCTATATAGAAGCATCCATGACAAAGCACCAAGGTTCATTAACCACCACATAAGTGAGTTTGGAAGTGGTCCTCCCTCAGTCAAGCATTCAAATGAGACCACAATCTCAACCAACAGCTTAGCTACAACCTCATGATACACCTTGAGCTAGAAGCTAAACCGTGTTCAGATTCCTGACCCACAGAAAATGTGGAATAAGAGTTCATTGTTTTAAGCTGCTAAATTTCAAGGTAATTTATTACATATTGATAAGTAGCTAATATAGACCACATTAAAATTAAGAATTTTGGTTCATTGAAAGATGTGCTATTAAAGTGAGAAACTACAAAGCTATAAATCATGAAGAGAATATTTGAAATACACGGTTTTTTAAATTTTATTTTATTTTTTCAGTGTTTCAAGATTCATTGGTTAGGCACCACACCCAGTGCTCCAGGCAATCAATACATACCCTCCTTAATCCCCATCACCAGGTTTACCCATCCCCTCACCTCCTCCCTTCCAAAACCTTCAGTTTGTTTCTCAGAGTTCACAGTCTCTCCTGTTTCATCTCCCCCTCTGATAACTCCCAATTCACTTTTCCTTTTCTTCTCCTAATGTCCTCCATGTTATTCTTTATGCTCCACAAGCAAGTGAAACCATGTGATAATTGACTTTTTCTGCTTGACTTATTTCACTCAGCATCATCTCCTCCAGTCCCATCCATGTTGATAAAAAAGTTGGATATTCATCCTTTCTCATGGAGGCATAATATACCATTGTATATACGGGCCATATCTTCTTTAACCATTTGTCTGTTGAAGGGCATCTTGGTTCCCGCCACAGTTTGATGATTATGTCCATTGCTGCTATGAACATTGGGATACACATGGTCCTTCTTTTCACTGCATCTGTAGCGCAGCTGCAGGGTCATAGGGGAGCTCTATTTTTAATTTCTTAAGGAATCTCTACACTGTTTTCCAAAGTGGCTGCACCAACTTGCCTTCCCACCAACAGTTGAAATACACATACTTATCAAAGGATAACTAGAATATAAATCAAGAACTTCCACAGATAAAAATAGGAAAAAAATAACTCAGTAAACAAATGGGCAAAAGACAAAGATAGGCATTTCATAGAGTGAGAAAGAGGAATGTCAAATAAGCATATAAAAGGACAGTAAACCTCATTAATAATCAGACCAAGGCCAAATAAGATCTCAATGAGGTATCATTTTATTCATTAAACTGCCAAAAGTTAAGAAGTCTGCCAATGCCAAGTAATAGAAAAGGGAATGTTATATACTACTGGTGGGAATGTAAATGGAGACAATCACTTCAGAAACATTTTGCTATTACCTAACTAATAAAGCTGAACATACCCATATTGTACATTCTGGACATTTCAATTCTTAGGTATATGCCCTGGGAAAAGTCTTTCATGAGTGCCCCATGAAACACGTTTACAGCAACACTATTGGTCATAGTCAAAACATGGAAACAATTTAAATGTCTGTTGAGAGAAAAATAAATTGTGATAAGTGCATACAGTGGAATATTATATTTTTGGGAAATGAATTACAAAATGAATGAATCTTTTAGAAACATAATATATTTTATTAACATATAATGTATTATTTATTTCATGGATACAGGTCTGTGATTCATCAGTCTCACCCAGTTCACAGCACTCACCATAGCATGTACCCTCCCCAATGTCCATCACCTAGTCACCCCATCTCTCCCACCCCCCTCCACTCCAGCAACCCAGAAACATAATATTGAGTGAAAAAAACAAGATGCAGAGGACTATGGAGAGCATGATATTATATTTATCGAGTTAGAAATAAGGAAAAATTAAGCAATTTATTGATTATGAATACATATATAGGAAATAGAACTTTTGTAAACAAATGTCAAATATAAAACTCAAAATAGCAGTTAGTTATGTGGAGAGGTTGGTGTGGGTAGAGAGAATCATATAGATAAATATAAGTTATTGGTAATTTCCAGTTTTTTAGGCTGTGTGGTTGATTCACAGGTGTTTTATTAGGATTTATAGGTTACATTTGTAACATAGTTAAAAATATTATTCCAAATGTATCAAATATTACTTCATTTAAAACATTTTAAAAAACAGATTAGGAGCATTTTTATTGTTTATTATGGAAAATAAAGAGCATTTTTTTACATCTAGAGAAAGTAACCAAGTTTATTTTTTTAAATGGGAAGGAAAAATACAGAAGGGAGAAAAGTTTGGTGAGCTCCTAAGAAGATCAAGAAAGGGAATACAATTCAGGGAAAAGGAAAAAAATCTTCCATTTTACACTATGTTATTATTTTAATCCTAGATCATTCAGGAAGCTATGCTGGCTAAAACAGGAATTTATTAAGAAGATTATACATTCACCTGCAGTTCACATCAAGTAATTTCCATCCATGTTCCACATCTACATCTTTAAATAGTTTTTAATGCTCTCCCTTCTCAAATCAATCTCAAATATCAGAAACCACCACATAAGGAAGTAGATAGAGCTACTTCTATCAGTGCTAGAGGGGAACCAGTCTCAGTTACATTCTTGGGGTTTTCCTAACTGGTTCTGGGGTCTTATGCAATGTCAACTCTTGATAGGTGTTGAAGAGGATCATTTGTCTTTACAAGTTATTACTGAGGGACATTGTCCACTTGGCATCTTCAGATTGGCAGTCTCTCTGTGGCTTCTGTGCTTGCCTTAGGACACAGAAGTCATAATATTTGTAACTCCAGGCCTTACATTCCTGTCCCTCAATTTTATTAAAGCAGACATTCCTTTCTAGGGCCTCACTGGGAGGCCATGGAAAGAAAGTCCAAGGTATCAGCTGACTTTTCCTACCTTCCTGCCCCCCAGCCCATGGGACCTTGCTTTTGAATCTGATAGAGGTCCCATTCTCCCTCAAACCTAATTTTCCTATGCGCTGGGGCTTTTAGAAAAGAAAGCTCAAATATCTTGCAAGCTGACCTGCTTTTGCTCAACCACATACTTCCTAGAAGGCGAAGTACAGAATCTGCATTTCCCAGAAAAGGAGAAAAGGAAAGTGTGAAATACAGGAAGAAAACCCCTCAATATTTCAAAATATTATCTGGAGGTTAAGCAAAAGTTTTTCAGATAGGATTCAAAAAATGCTAACTGGGGCACCTGAATGGCTCAGTCAGTTAAGTGTCTGACTCTTGGTTTCAGCTCAGGTCATGATCTTAGGGTCCTGGGATTGAGCCTCATGTCAGGCTCCCCACAGCGGGGAGCCTGCTTGTCTCCTTTTCTCTCTGCGCCCCCCTAAAATAAATAAACCTTTAAAAAAAATCCTGCTAACCAAAGAGGGGAAAAATTGGACTCCCTAAAATAAAGAACTTTTGTTTACCAAAATACACTGTTAAGAGAGGGAAAAGGCAAGACAAAAAAGGGAAGAAGATATTTGAAATACATATATCAAAGGATTCATGTTCAAATATATAACAAGGTCCTATAAATCAATTAAAAATGCAGACAATCCAACTGAAAAATTACTTAAAACCAGTATTTCACAAGAGAAGATATCCTAATGGCCAATAAACATGAAAGATTGTTCAGCCTCATAAGTCATAATGGAAATGTAAATTAAAAAAAGAATGCAATTCTACTCTACATTGACCAGTATGGTTAAAGTGGGAAAGACTGACAATATCAAATGTTGGCAAAGATGTGGAACATCTTGATGGGAAACATAAAATGGTAAAACCACTTTGGAAAACTGACATTAACCACTAAAGCTAAACAACCGTAGCAATTTCACTTAGATATATACCAAAAAGAAATAAATATATATGTTTATCCATAGGCATATCTAAGAATTTTTATGGAGGTACTACTTATGATAGCCCCAGTGGAAACTACCCAGATGCTCATCAACAGTAATTGGATAAAGAGTAGTATATTCAGGGACACCTGGGTGGCTCAGTTGGTTAAGCAGCTGCCTTCGGCTCAGGTTATGATCCCAGCATCCTGGGATCGAGTCCTACATCGGGCTCCTTGCTCAGCAGGGAGCCTGCTTCTCCCTCTGTCTCTGCCTGACATTCTGTCTGCCTGTGCTCGCTCTCTCTCCCTCTCTCCCTCTGAAAAATAAATAAAATCTTTAAAAAAAATAGTATATTCATACAATGGAATAACATACAGCAATGAAAATGAAGAAACTATTTCTACATAAAATATGGAGGAATCTCACCAACCCAATCAAGTGTAAAAAAAACAGACATAAGAGTATGTGTTGTATGATTCAATTTATATAAAGTTTTAAAAGAAGCAAAATTAATTTTTGGTGTTAGAAATCAGAATAGTAGTTATCTTTGAGATGAATAGTGACTGGAGTGCACATGAAGAGAGCTTCTAGGGAACTGTCCATGTATTATTTTGGGATCTGGATACTGGTTCCACAGCTGTGTTCTCTTTATGAAAATTCATTAAACTCTACACTTAAGATTTGCTCATTTTTCTATATATATGTAATACTTCAAAATACTAAAATACTAAATTTACCTACTTCTAAAATACTAAATTTACCTACAAAATTTTCATCTAAAATTTATGCAGCCTCATTGTACCTACAAGTCTGAGGGCCAGACCCTGAAATATGATTCACCAAAATAGCCAATGCCTCTTTAAAATGTTTTAGGTACTGCTCTTCGCCTTTTTCTTGTTATACCCCTATGCAGCCTTTCCCAGAACACAGCAAAATTTCTTCTCTAGGTCCTTTAGTGAAACTGAATAAAGTAATCTAGGCACATATGTAGGTTTTCACAAATTGGAAAACTTGGTATTCTATACCTACCTCAGCTGGTAGTGAGGGACAGAAATTCATTTAAACCTACTTGCCCAACTTCACTTGATACCCAAATTCACCCATCTTCTGACAAATTGCAATTACCTTTCTTCTTTTCCTATTTTTCCTTTTCCAGAGTCTCAATTCATACATTCAACTAACAGAAGATGCCAAACTCTATTACTTTTACAAAATAAGTTTGCTTTTTATAGAAAAATTCAACAATAGAAAAAAGAACAAAGAAACGGGCAATAGATAACCCCAAAATCCCACCACCCAAGTATAATCAGAGTTAGCAATTGGTGAGGACTCTCTGTAGAATGTATTCAAATAGCAAGAAGGATATATAGAAGAAAGATGGATCATGGATGCATAGAGATGGATATGAATATTTAAGCCACAAATTGGAAGAAGACAAGTTGCCATAAATACAGCAGCAAAGGATTAATATCCTGTATATGTAGAGAACTACAAACAAAAAAGATGTGCAACTCAATTAAAAAGTAGAAAAATGATATGAAGACAATTTACATGGTATGAACCACAAAAGAACTGATAAACATATGAAAAGATAGTAAATCTTACATGTAATCAACAAATTAAAAGTAGAGGGGGTGCCTGGGTGGCTCAGTTGGTTAAGCATCTTCCTTCAGCTTGGATCATTATCCCAGGGTCCTGGGATTGAGGTCCTGCTGAGCAGGGAGCCTGCCTTTCCCTCTCCCTCTGCCCCCCACTCATGCTCTCTCTCTTGCTTGCTCTCTCTAAATATCAAATAAATTAAATTAAATTAAATTAAATTAAATCAAAATAGAGTGACATAGAGTGAAAGTAATGGGATACATTTCCACATGTATGCAATGTTATTGCTACTATTTCACAATAATCATATTGGCAAAAATTAAGTAAGTTTTTAAAAAGTTAATTAGGTCTGGTAATATCAAATATTGGTAAAAGTGTGAAGGAAAAGAAAAGGAAAAAGGAAAGAAAAATGTTGCAGCATAAATCAGTACAACTACATTGGACATTGTTTCAGAAATATCTAGGAAAATTAAATATTGATGTCCAAGAGAAATCAAGATGCATGTTCACAAAAAACTTCTGCAATAATGTTCATAGCCATTGTATTAGTTATCCATTGCTACAGAACAAATTACCTAAAAATTTAGTGGCTTAAAACAACAAATAATATCTAATAGTCTGTAATACCATGCAGGGTTTAGTTGAATGCCTCTGCCTCAAGGACTCTCACAGGGCTGCAATTAATGCATCATCTGGAGCTGTGCTCTCATCTGAAAGATCAATTAAAGGGAGGAGATTACAAAAGGTCGGGCATACCAGGAGAAAGAGATCATTCGGTCCCATTTTGGTTTTTTATTATTAAACTTTTTTAAAATTTTAATCCCAGTATAGTTAACGTACAGTGTTATATTAGTTTCAGGTGTACAATATAGTAACTCAATAATTCTATATATTACTCAGTGCTCATCATGATAAGTATCCTTTTAATCTCTTTCACCTATGTCACCCATCCCTCCACCCATCTCCCCCCTGGTAACCAACAGCTTGTTTTCTATAGTTAAGAGTCTGTTTTTTGGTCTCTTTTTTTCTCTTTGTTTGGTTTCTTAAATTCCACATGTGAGTGAAATGATATGGTTTTGTCTTTCTCTGACTGGCTTATTTCACTCAGCATTACCCTCAAGATCCATCCCTGTTATTACAAATGGCAAGCTTTCATTCTTTTTTATGACTGAATAATATTCCATTGTGTATATATACCACTTTTTCTTTATCCATTCATCAATCAATGAACACATGGGCTGCTTCCATTATTTGGATTTTGTAAATAATGTTGCAACAAACATAGGGATGCATGTATCTTTTCCAACTAGTATTTTCACATCCTTTGGGTGAATACCCAGTAAGGGAATTACTGGGTCATATGGAATTTCTATTTTTAATTTTTCTGAATAATCTCATACTGTTTTCCACAGTGTTTGCATCAATTTGCATTACCACCAACAGTGTATGAAGGTTCCTTTTCCCCACATCGTTGGCAACACTTGCTTCTTGTGTTTTTTATTTTATCCATTCTGACAGGTGTGAGGTGATACCTCACTGTGGTTTTGATTTGCATTTCCCTGATGATGAGTGATGTTGATCTTTTCATGTGCCTGTTCACCGTCTGGAGTTCTTCTTTGGAGAAATGTCTGTCCATGTCTCCTGCCCATTTTTAATTGGATTACTTGTTTTGTGGGGTGTTGAGTTGTATATGTTTTTATATATTTTGAATATTAACCCTTTATTGAATATATCATTTGCAAATATCTTCTCCCATTCAATAGGTTGTCTTTTAGTTTTGTTGATAGATTTCTTTGCTCTGCAGATGACTTACCTGGATGTAGTGTCAGTAGTTTATTTTTGCTTTTGTCTCCCTTGTGTTAGGAGACATATTTAGAAAAAAAAAATGTTGCTATGACAGATGTCAGAGAAATTATTATCTGTGATCTCTTCTAGATTTTTGTGGTTTCAGGCCTCACATTGAGGTCCTTAATCAATTTGAGGGTTTTTTTTTAGATTTTATTTATTTATTTATTTGCTAGAGAGAGAGAGATACAGTGAGAGAGGGAACACAGTAGGGGGAGTGGGAGAGGGAGAAGCAGAATTCCTGAGGAGCAGGGAGCCTGATGAGGGGCTCGATCCCAGGACTCTGGGATCATGACCTGGGCAGAAGGCAGACGCTTAACGACTGAGCCACCCAGGCGCCCCTTGAATTTATTTTTGTGTATGGTGTAAGAAAGTGGTCTAGTTTCATTATTTTGCATGTAGTTTTCCAGTTTTCCCAATAACATTTGTTGAACATTTGTTTTTCCCACTTCATATTCTTGCCTTCTTTGTGGAAGATTAATTGACGATATAATCACAGGTTTATTTCTGGGCTCTGTGCTATTTGATTGATCTATGTTTCTATTTTTGTGCCACTATCATACTGTTTTGATTACTATAGCTTTAGAGTGTATCTTGAAATCTGGGATTCTGACACCTCCAGCTTTGCTTTTCTTTCTCAAGATTGCTTTGGCTATTTGAGGTCTTTTGTGGTTGCATACAAATTTGGGGGTTGTCTGTTCTAGTTCTGTAAAAAATGCTATTGGTGGGGCACCTGGGTGGCTCAGCCATTGAATATCTGCCTTCAGCTCTGGTCATGGCCCCAGGGTCCTGGGACTGAGCCCCTCATAGGGGCTCCCTGCTCAGCAGGAAGTCTGCTTCTCCCTCTCGTACTCCCCTTGCTTGTGTTCCTGCTCACTGTGTCTCTGTCAAATAAATAAAATCTTAAAAAGAAATGCTACTGTTGTTTTGATAGTGATTGCATTAAATCTGTAGATTGTTTTGGATAATGTGGACGTTTTAACAATATTTGTTCTTCTAATCCATGAGGATGAAATATCTTTCCATTTCTTTGTGTCCTCTTCAATTTCTTTCATCTCTGCTTTATACTTTTCAGAGTATGGGTCTTTCACCTCTTTGGTTAAGTTTAATCCTAGCTATTTTATTATTTTGGGTGCAATTGTAAATGAGATTGTTTTAATTTCTCTTTCTGCTGCTTCATTATTGGTTTGTAGAAATGCAGTGCATTTCTTTTTAAATTACTTTTATTAATATATAATGTATTATTTGTCCCAGGGGTACAGGTCTGTGAGTCATCAAGCTTACACATTTCACAGCACTCACCATAGCACATCCGTCCCCAAAGTCCATAACCCAACCATCTTCTCCCTACCCCACACCCTCCAGCAACCCTCAGTTTGTTTTGTGAGAGTAAGAGTCTCTTATGGTTTGTCTCCCTCCTGATCCCATCTTGTTTCATTTCTTTTTCTTTCCCTAACCCCCAAACCTCCTGATTTTGTATCCTGTGACCTTACTGAATTCATTTATCAGTTCTAGTAGTTTTTTGGTGGTCTTTAATGTTTTCTATATATAGTATCATTTTATCTGCAAGTGAAAGTGTATTTCTTCCTACCAATTTGGATGCCTTTTATTTCTTTCTGTTTGGTGGCTGAGGCTAGGATTTCCACTAGTATGTTAAATAAAAGTGGTGAGAGTGGGCATCCCTGTCTTGCTGTCTTGTTCATGACCATAGAGGAAAAGCTTAGTATGTCCACATTGAGTATGATGTTTGCTGTAGGTTTTTCAGATATGGCCTTTATGAGCTATGTTCCCTCTAAACCTACTTTGTTGAGGGGGGTTTTTTTTTAATCATAACTTGGTGCTATACTTTGTCAAATTATTTTTCTATTGAAATGATCACATGGTTTTTATCCTTCTCTTATTGATGTGATGTATCATGTTGATTGGTTTGCAAATATTGAACTAATCTTGCACCCCAGGAATAAATCCCACTTTAATGTGGTGAATGATTTTTTAAATATATTGTTGGATTTTATTTGCTAGTATTTTGTTGAAGATCTTTGCATCTATGTTCATTAGGGATATTTGCCTGTAGTTCTCTTTTCCTGTGGTGTCTTTATCTGACTTTTGCATCAGGGTAATGCTGGCTTCATAGAATGAATTTGGAAGTTTTCCATCCTCTTCTATTTTTTGGAATAATTTGAGAAGAATAGAATATTAACTTTCTTTTAAATGTTTGGCACAATTCACCTGTGAAGCCATCTGGCTCTGAACTTTTGTTTATTGGGAGTTTATTACTGATTCAATTTCATTTTTGCTAATATGGCTGTTCTAATTTTCTATTTCTTTCTGATTCAGTTTTGGGAGGTTATATATTTCTAGGAATTTATCTATTTCTTCTAGGCTGCCCAATTTGTTAGCATATACTTTTTTTATAATATTCTTTTATAATCCTTTGTATTTCTGTGGTATTGTTTGTTATTTCTCTTATTTTGTTTCTTGTCTTTTTTTTTAAAGATTTTATTTATTTATTTGAGAGTGAGAGACAGACAGAGAGAGAGCGAGAGCAAGAGCAGGGGAAAGAGGCAGACTCCCTGTCAAGTTGGGAGCTTGATGTGTGGCTCAACGTGGGGCTTGATGTGGGGCTTAATCCCAGGACCCTTAATTATAGGAAACCAATTGAGGGTTGCTGGAGGGGAGGTGGGTTGAGGGATGGGGTAACTCAGTGAAAGGCATTAAGGTGGCATAAGATGTGATGAGCACTGGGTGTTAAATGCAACTGATGAATTACTAAACTCTACATCTGAAACAAATGATGTACTATATGTTGGCTAATTGAATTTAAATTTAAAAATATATAGTAAAATATTAATAGTAGAATTTAGGTGGTGGGTACGTATAAATTCACTCTACAGTTTTTCAACTTTTCTGTATGTTTCAAATAAACAATAATAAATAATAAAACATTGGAGAAAAATTTAAGAAGCATATTCCATATTACTCAGCAATCCAATTCTAGGTATTTGCTTACAGAAAAAATCTCAAACATGAGTATAGGTAGACATGTGAAAGGATGTTCACTACAATGTTGTATGTAATAGTAAAAAAGTGAAAACAACTCACCTGTTCTTCGGTAAAGGTTTGGATAGATCAACTGTAATTTATTCATACAGTGGAATATAACATACGGTGGAACTAGATCTACATGAATCAACTTGAATATATCTGAAAAACAATGTTGAATTTAAAATACAAAGTGCAAAACCATGCATACATCATGAGACCATTTATGTAAAAACAAGATAAATATTACTTATGGCTAGCATCATATGAAATAAACCTATAAAAACATCCATTGGAGGGGTGCCTTGCTGGCTCAGTTAGTACAGCATGGACTCCTGATCTCAGGGTTATGAGTTTTAGCCCCACACTGGGTGTAGAGATTACTTAAAAAAATAAAATCTTTAAAAATATTCATTGGAATAATATATACCAACATCAGAATGACTGTCCCTCTAGGAGGGAAGGATGTGAGTTAGGGCTCTAGAAGTATCTTTTAAAAAAAAAAAAAAGATTTTATTTATTTATTTGACAGTGAGAGAGAGAACACAGGTGGGGGAGTGGGAGAGGGAGAAGCAGGCTTCCTGCTAAGCAGGGAGCCTGATGTGGACCCCAGGACCCTGGGATCATGACCTGAGCTGAAGGCAGACGCTTAAAGACTGAGCCACCCAGGCGCCTCTCTAGAAGTATCTTTAATGCATTATGTCTTTCAAAAGTAAAAATATTTGCAGCAATTATGGAAATAATATGTAATATGTTTAATCTTAGTGGTGGATTTATACTCATTTAAATAATTACCATGTGCCAGAAACTTTGCTAAATGTTTTATATATTTTATATCTCACTTAATCCTCAAATGAAATAGATTACCATTCATATTCACTTTCCAAATAAGGAACTTAAGGCTTAAAGAGATTAAATAATTTAACCAACATCTGGGATACCTGGCTGGCTCAGCTAGTGGAGCATGCAACTCTTGTTCTTGGGGTTTTAAGTTCAAGCCCCATGTTGGGGGTAGAGATTACTTTAAAAAAAAATAAAATCCTTAAGAAAGTAATTTATCAGGGTGCCTGGGTGGCTCAGGGGGTTAATCCTCTGCCTTCAGCTCAGGTCATGATCTCAGAGTCCTGGGACTGAGTCCTACATCAGGCTCTGTGCTCAGCAGGGATCCTGCCCCCCCACCACCTGCTTGCCTCTCTGCCTACTTGTGATACCTATCTCTGTTCATCAAATAAATAAATAAAATGTTTGAAAAAAAAATAATTTACCCAACACCATACATGCTAGCAGATCCAGAAAGTCTAACTTCAGAGTCTACATTCTTGACCATTCTATTTATATTTGTCACCTGATTAACCCTGTGTCTAAACCTCATGGAGAGAGAGGTTTCAAGCAGGATATGAGGGACTGATTTTATAAGGGATGCCATGAGATACAGGGAGACAAAAGGTGACACAAGGTGGATAAAATGGAACTTGTCTTCACTTCTGCACAGAATACAGTATATCTCTACCAATTCAAAGACTGGAAGCAGCAAGAGATACAACCCATTATGCAGATGCTGTTGTTTTCATGATGGATGTTACTCTCTATTGTATATTGAATTGTGTCCCCCCGCCCCATAAGATCTGTTTAAGTCCTAAGCCCCAGTACCTGTAAATGTTTGCAGTTGTAATCAAGTTAAGATGAGGTCATATTGGATACTCCTCTCTCTTGACCTTGCATGTTTTTAGGCACTTTAGAGAACAGTCAGAGCCCTGATGGCCCAAGTCCTTGGCGTACTACCTCTGCAGATTCCTGAGTTGAAAGCACATTCCAGGTAACTGCACCTTTGTTTGTTCTTTTATAACCAGGTACCTAGTAAAGTGGAATTTTAAAAAATTATAGCAATCGCTTTAAGTCATTAAGACTGTGACTCATTCTGGGAGGGCTTTTTCTTACTCTTAGCTAAAGAAAAACAAGATCTTTTTTTCTGTGTTTTAGCAATGTTATTCAGAATTCTGAAGAGTCTTTGGGAGGAAGTAGACCCAATTTGCATAAGAAGGCAAGGTGCTTTGGGAGAGGAAAGGAAAAGAGAATTCAATCACTTCTTGCTTAGATTTAAAGTTTAGGAATCTGTTGGAGTGGTAAGAAAGGACGCCAGTGGTCCCAAAGGAGAAATTACCTTGAAGGCTAGCAAGAATCTAGGCCGTTTATCTAGGCTGTGTATCTCAACACCAGAACCTAAAGGTTCTTGAGGGTTGGGGTGGTTCTAAAGTTTAAAACCCCAGGACTGAACCTGGCAGGCACAATGGTATGTTTTCAGGGTCAACAGCTAAAAATGAAGAATTAACTCAAAGAGCTGTAACCTTGGCACTCCAAACTCTTGCCGTGTGCAGGATAAGGGGAGATGGCAAGAGAAGCAAAAGAGCTAGTGGACTGAATGGACTTTCTAATTCTCTCTCTCTCTGACTCTGAGTTAAGAAATAGGACTCATCAGGGACGACTGGGTGGCTCAGTGGGTTAAAGCCTCTGCCTTCGGCTCAGGTCATGATCCCAGGGTCCTGGGATAGAGCCCCACATGGGGCTCCCTGCTCAGCAGGAAGCCTGCTTCTCCCTTTCACACTCGCCTTACTTGTGTTCCCTTTCTTGCTCTGTGTGTGTGTGTGTGTCTCTCTAACTCTCTGTCAAATTAATTAATTAATTAATTAAATCTTGAAAAAAAGATACAGTGTAATGATGAAGGAAATGGAGAATTTTTTTTAAAGATTTTAGACAGAATCAGTATAGATTTCTAATATATACATATGGACTTCTAGAATCAGAGAAATTCACAGTTCCACAGAGCTATTCATTAGGGCACAACTTACGATGTACAGTGCTATCAAATGAAAAAAGAGTGGTGTTCAACGTTCTTTGAACAAATTTGTCAAGACCTGAAAAGAAGAGCAGCTGAGTGGCTCAGTTGTTTAAGCAGCTGCCTTTGCCTCAGGGCATGATCTCAGGGTCCTGGGATCAAGCCCTGTGTAAGGCTCCCTCCTCAGCAGGGAGCCTGCTTCTCCCTCTTCCTCTCTCTTGCAAATAAATAAAATCTTAAATAAGAGAGAGGAGTTGAAAAGATACCTCAAAGTTAACATCAAAATTCCATGCTTAATCCTTTGAAATTCATTATCAACAAGTCCTTCTTCCCAACATTAAAACCAAAAAATGTTTGAAGAACTCATGGCCAAATTTTAAAGAATTTGTTGAAGATTATAAAACCGCAGAACTTCTTTTTTTCAGCCCCTGACTAAATTGTAAGCTCAGGTGCTAGGACTAGACCTAACTTGTTCTGGGTTCTCACCATAAATTGAGCACAAAGTAAAAAATTAATGAATGTAATAAATAGATGGACCTGACTATTTTGCAACAAATATTTGCTGAGGTCCACTGAAGAGGTAATACAGTTCTTGAAAGTAGAGTGCTTTCAAGTGTAAGGCTTATTTGTGAAAGGACCTTCTGTTCCCAAAGATTACTGTTTCCAACAAGAAGTCTGCTATCATCCTTATCATTGTTCTGTGCATAAATTATCTTCTTTTAAAAACAAGCTGTTTTAAGATTTACTCTTCATCATTGGTTTTAAGAAATTTCATTATTGACATGCCTTGGTGTAGTTTTCTGCCTGTTTCTTTTGCTTAGAGTTTTGTTTTTGTTTTGCTTTTTTGTTTAAGTTTTCTGGATCTCTGGTTTTCTAATTTTCAACAAATTTGGAAAAAGTTCAACAAATAGTTCTTCAGATATTTGTTTTTTGACACACCCCCCTTTCTGGGACGCCAGTGATATGTGTATTAAGGCCTCCTAAAGTTGTCTCACAGCTCGCTAATGCTCTGTTCATTTTTTTCAGTCTTTTTTCCCCATGTTTTTAGTTTCTTTTTCTTTTTTTAAATTTTTTTAAAAGATTTTATTTATTTATTTGACAGAGAGAAATCACAAGTAGATAGAGAAGCAGGCAGAGAGAGAGAGAGGGAATCAGGCTCCCTGCTGAGCAAAGAGCCCGATGCGGGACTCGATCTCAGGACCCTGAGATCATGACCTGAGCCGAAGGGAGCGGCCTAACCCACTGAGCCATCCAGGCCCCTAGTTTCTTTTTCTTATTAAAAAAAGAAAACCATGTATTTATTTTTCTTTCTTTCTTTTTTTTTTTTTTTTAAAGATTTTATTTATTTATTTGAGAGAGAGAGACAGTGAGAGAGAGCATAAGCGCAGAGAAGGTCAGAGGGAGAAGCAGACTCCCCATGGAGCTGGGAGCCCGATGTGGGATTCGATCCTGGGACTCCAGGATCATGACCTGAGCCGAAAGCAGTCGTCCAACCAACTGAGCCACCCAGGCATCCCCCCTATTTTTCTCTCTTTGTAAAAGGATTTATTTATTTAGTTTAGAGAGTGAGTGCATGTGAGTGGGCCGAGGGGGAGAAGGAGAGGGAGAGAGAGAATCCCCACCAAGTGCAGAGCCGGACTCAGGGCTCTATCCCAGGACCCAGAGATCATGAACTAAGGTGAAACCAAGAAACAGCCACTTAACCAACTGAGCCACCCAGGCACCCCATAACTAGATAGATTTATTGTTATGTTTTCGAGTTCATTAATCTTTTCTTCTGCAATGTCCAATGTCCAAGAAAATCTTAAAGCAACTTGTTTTTTTTTATAATTTAAAAAAATTTTTTATAAACATATAATGTATTTTTAGCCCCAGGGGTACAGGTCTGTGAATCGCCAGGTTTACAAACTTTACAGCACTCACCATAGCACATACCTTCCCCAATGTCCATAACCCCACCACCCTCTCCTGACCCCCCTCCCCCAGCACCTCTCAGTTTGTTTTGTGAGATTAAGAGTCTCTTATGATTTGTGTCCCTCCTGATCCCATCTTTTTTGATTTATTCTTTTCCTACCCCCCTAAACCCCCCCACATTGCATCTCCACTTCCTCATATCAGGGAGATCATATGATAGTTGTTTTTCTCCAATTGACTTATTTCGCTAAGCATAATACCATCTAGTTCCATCCATGTCTTCGCAAATGGCAAGATTTTATTTCTTTTGATGGCTGCATAGTATTCCATGGTATATATATATACCACTTCTTCTTTATCCATTCATCTGTTGATGGACATCTAGGTTCTTTCCATAGTTTGGCTATTGTGGACATTGCTGATATAAACATTTGGGTGCATGTGCCTTTTCGGATCACTACGTTTGTATGTTTATGGTAAATACCCAGTACTGCAATTGCTGGGTCATAGGGTAGCTCTATTTTCAACTTTTTGAGGAACCACCATGCTGTTTACCAGAGTGGTTGCACCAGCTTGCATTCCCACCAACAGTGTAGGAGGGTACCCCTTTCTCTGCATCCTCGCCAGCATCTGTCATTTCCTGACTTGTAAATTTTAGTCATTCTGACTGGTGTGAAGTGGTATCTCATTGTGGTTTTGATTTGCATTTCCCTGATGCCGAGTGATGTGGAACATTTTTTCATGTGTCTGTTAGCCATCTGGATGTCTTCTTTGCAGAAATGTCTGTTCATGTCCTTTGCCCATTTCTTGATTGGATTATTTGTTCTTTGGGTGTTGAGTTTGCTAAGTTCTTTATAGATTTTTGATACTAGCCCTTTATCTGATATGTTGTTTGCAAATATCTTCTCCCATTCTGTCAGTTGTTTTTTGGTTTTGTTAACTGTTTCCTTAAAGCAACTTGTTTTTAAGAAGATACTTTATGGGGGCGCCTGGGTGTTTCTCTCTCTTTCTCTTATTTTGGGTGTTTCTCTCTCTTTCTCTTATTTTCCCCTTCACTCGTTTGTTTGTTTCTTACATTATACATATGAATGAAATCATATGGTATTTGTCTTCCTCTAACTGGCTTATTTTGCTTAGCATCATACTCTCTAGCTTTATCCATGTTGCTGCAAATGGCAATATTTCTTTTTTTTTTTACTGGCTGAATAATATTCCACTACATATATTTATACCATGTCTTCTCTATCCATCAATTAATTAATGGACACTTGGGCTGCTTCCATAATTTGGTTATTGTAAAAAATGCTATAATAAACAGAAGGGTGTGGGTGCCTGGGTGGCTCAGTCAGTCAAGCACCTGCCTTCAGTTCAGGTCATGATCTCAGGGTCCTGGGATTGAGCCCCATGTCAGGCTCCCTGCTCAGCAGGGTATCTGTCTCCTACTCCCTGCTCATGTTCTGTCTCTGTCTCTCATTCTCTTTATGTAAAATAAATAAATAAACAAACAAATAATAAATAAGTAAATAATAAATGTAATGGTGCATGTATACCTTTGAATTAATGTTTTTGTATTCTTTGGGTAAATGCCCAGTAGTGTGATTGCTAGATTGTAGGGTAGTTCTATTTTTAATTTTTTGAGGACCTTCCATACTGTTTTCCATGTTGGCCACACCAGTTTGTATTCCCACCAACAGTATATGAGTATTGCTTTTTCTTCACATTCTCATCAACACTTGTTTCTCGTATCTTTGCGTTTATCCATTCTGATAGGTGTGAGATGATATCTCATTGTCATTTTGATTTGTATTTCTTTGATGGCAAGGATGATGATTATCTTTTCATGTGTCTATTGGCCATCTGTATATCTTCCTTGGAGAAATATCTATTCATGTCTTCTGCTCATTTTTATTGGATTATTTGGTTTTTGGGTGTTGAGGGTTTTTTGGCATTGAGTTTTATAAATTCTTCATATATTTTGGATACTATCCCATTTACAATTGCACCAAAAAATAACAAGATACCTTGGAATAAACCTAATCAAAGAGATGAAAGACCTGTACTCTGAAAACACTGATGAAGGAAACTGAAGAGGACAAAAGAAATGGAAAAATATTCCGTGTTCATGAATCGGAAGAAAGAATATTGTTAAAATTCCATACTACTGAAAGCAGTCTACAGATTTAATGCAATCCCTATCAAAACAACAGCATAAATAATCCTAAAATCTGTATGGAATACCCAAAGACCCCAAATAGCCAAAACAATCTTGAAAAAGAAAAGGAAAACTTCAAATAATATTTCAAAGCTGTAGTAAAAAAAGGAGTATGGTAGTGGCACAAAAATAGACACATAGATCAATGGAACAGAATATAAAGCACAGAAATAAACCCACAACTCTATGGTCAATTAATCTTCAACAAAGTAGGGTAGAATATTCGATGGGAAAAATAGGAAGAAGACAGCCTCTTCAACAAATGGTGTAAGGAAAGCTGGACAGCAACATGAAAAAGAAAGAAACTGGATGACTTTCTTACACCATACACAAAAATAATTTCAAAATGGATGAAAGACCTAAATGTGAGACCTGAACCCATAAAAGTCCTACAAGAGAACATAGGCAGTAATGTCTTTGACACAGGCCCTAGCAACTTCTTTCTAGATATGTCTCCTGAGGCAAGGGAAACAAAAGCAAAAATAAACTACTGGGACTCCATCAAAATAAAAAGTTTCCACACATTGAAGGAAAAAAAATCAACAAAACTAAAAGTCAACCTACAAAATGGGAGAAGATATTTGCAAATAACATATCTGAAACAGATATTTTAATGTTTTTTATAGTTACTGCTTTTAACTTCTGTATCTTTCTCTCACATCCTTTTGCCCCCATACCCGGGTTTTATTGCCTCAGGGGAAGGGAATGTGGAAGGACAAAAAGCAGATTTCACTTGCCAGTCTCTTTGTTTTTGTGTTTCAAAAGCCCAAGTCCTTTAGGGAGAGAGGATTAGGGACAAAGACAAGTGTTTTGGCCAGAAAAAATGAAGGGCAAAGGATTTTATCCAGTTTAGAGAGGGATTCTAGCACTTCCTGTCCTTAGGGCTGGAGATAATGTAATGCTATCAGGGAGACGGGGGTGGGGGGAGTGGGGGGGCGGGGGGTGGAGGGGGTGCGGGCGCTGGGTAGAGGGGACCTGTGTCCTGCTTCCTGGCACCATCTCTGGATAGACAGGAACATTTGAGAAAACAGGGGCTATTCTAGGCAGCCTTAACAAAAATTCCTGAGCCACTGGCGGGATCCCAATGTAATAAGGACCTGCCAAATAGCAAAGGAATGCTGTGGGCAGAGGTAATGGACCTCTGACTGCTAAGCTGTATTGCCTGATGGCTAAGGACTTGATGAACTTCTGTTCCCAGGCCTTAGCACTGTGTAATAGCCCAGAACTGTGGCATAAGCCTAGGAGAAATGCCAAGAAGAATTGAGGTTAAGTCACATAGTAAAGGAAATAATGGATAAAATGAAAAGACAACCTACTGAATGGGAGAAAGTATTTGTAAATGACATACCTGATAAAGGGTTAGTATCCAAAATATATAAAGAACTGACATAACTCAATACCCAAAAAGCAAATAATCCAATTTGAAATGGGCAGAAGACACGAACAGACATTTCTCCAAAGAAGACATACAGATGGTCAAAAGACACATCACTCATCATCAGGGAAATGCAAATCAAAATTAGATATGACCTCACAAGTTTCGGAATGGGTAAAATAAAAAACACAAGAAACAGCAAGTATTGGTGAGGATATGGAGAAAAAGGAAACACTCTTGCATTGCTGGTGGGAAAACAAATTGGTGCAGCCATGGTGGAAAAAAAAAAACAGTATGGAGGGGCCTTAAATATTAAAAATAGAACTACCTTGTGGTCCAGTAATCACACTACTGGGTATTTACCCTGCAAATATGAAAACAGTAATACATGAACCCCTATGTTCATTGTAGCATTTTTTACAATAGCTAAACTAGGGATGCTGCACAAATGTCCATCGATTGGTGAATGAATAGAGAAGAGGTGGTATATATATATATATATATATATATATATATATATATTAATATTACTCAGCCATAGAAAGAATGAAATCTTGCCATTTGCAACAACATGGATAAAGCTAGAGAATATAACGTTAAGTGAAATAAGTCAGTCAGAGAAAGACAAATACCATGTGATTTCACTTGTATGTGGAATTTAAGAAACAAAAGAAACAAGCAAAGGAAAAAAAGAGAGGGCGTGACAGAACAAGAAACAGACTCTTAACTATAGAGAACAAGCTGATGGCTACCAATGGGGAGGCTGGTGGGTGGATGGAGAAATAGGTAAAGGGCAATAAACAGGTACCTTGACAATGAGTTCTATGCTCCAGTTATCATGATGAAAAATAAATAAGTAAAATGAATACAAGGAATAAAAATAAAAATGAAATAAAAAAGAATTGAGGTTGTCTTACCAGCCCCATAGAAAAGGGAGCTTGGAGTCTAAAGTTAAATGTAATCATAGAAAGATACAACAAAATGATTGAGAGCATGGACTCTGAAATAAACTAACTACGTTCAAATCTAGCTCTGCCATTTACTTGCTGTGTTACCCTGGCAAGTTATTTAAATTCTTTGTGATTTGGAATAACAATTTGAAAAATGGTATTAATAATGTCACTTAACCCATAGGAGTCAATGGGTTTGTATAAAGCACATTGTAAATGTTATTTCATTATTATTATTATTACTAGTAGTAGTCGTAGTAGTAGTAGTAGAATAGTAGTAGTAGACAGAATGTTGGAACAGATACAGAGGGATCAGTGGAAGGGAAGGTGAAGGGAGAGAAGGAGAGAGGAAGGAAAGGCAGGCAGGCAAATACAGCCTTGTAGGTTAGCTCAGAAAATTGATTCCCAAAAGAGTATACCATGTTAGACTACACATTTCTTTTTTAAAAAAAATATTTATTTATTTATTTATTTATTTAGGAGAGAGATAGAGAGAATGAGCAGGAGGGGCAGAAGGAGCGGGAGAGAGAAACCCAAGCAGACTCTGTGCTAAGCTCAGAGCCCAACATGGGGCTTGAGCTTGTTACCCTGAGCTCATGACCTGAGATGAAACCAAGAGTCAGACCCCTAACTGACTGTGCTACCCAGGTGCCCCAGACTGTACATCTCTCAATGAATTGATTTTCTTTTGGAGAGAGAAAAGTTTGTTTCAGCACCCCCAACTCAGGCTCTGTATCCGGTCCACATGGGGACTTGGCAGAGGAATGAAGATTCCAGATACCTAGCAAATTTTAGAGAAATGATGCAGGTTTTCTCTTTTTTAGGCTAAGTTGTCAAGGCAAAGGCATTTACTATAAATTTGCCCCCCTACCTGATATCTGGCCTGGGGCACATGAGGAAAGACTGTGTCTAGGAAGCGGAGAGCAGACTCCATAGTAAATCTCCAGAAATTGTACTGTTTAATCTGGATGGTGGAGATAGTTGCTCATTTCTGAGCTAGGTGATGTTTGTTCTTATTCAGGCAACACTCAACTTCTCCTGGAAGGAAAGATAGCCTCCTGAGAGGACATTAACAGACCCTAGATGATTCAGGTAAGAAATTTCCCAGTACGAAGCCCAGTACCTTGAGAAAAGATCACCCATGCATCCAAGCCCTGGGAGTTACTGTCTTGAGCAGGGGGCATCTCGATGCGAAGTAAATTTTCTTTTTTTTTTCCTTCCAAATTTTTATTTAAATTCTAGTTAGTTAACATATAGTGTAATATTGGTTTCAGGAGTACAACTTAGTGAATAATCACTTACATATGACACCTGGTACTCATCATAATAAGTGCCCTCCTTAATACCCATCATGCATTTAGCCCATCGGCTGCCTACCTCCACTTCAGTAACCCTCATTTAGTTCTCTAACATTAAAGAGTCTCTTATGGGTTGCTTTCCTCTTTTTCTCCCCCCCCCCCCCCCGTCCCATATGTTCATCTGTTCTGATTCCTAAATTTCACCTATGAGTGAAATCATATGGTTTTTGTCTTTATCTGACTGGCTTATTTTGATTAGCATAATACACTCTAGCTCCATGCACATCATTGAAAATGGCAAGATTTCATTCTTTTTGATGGCTGAGTAACAGTCCATTGTATATATATATACACCACATCTTCTTTACCTATTCATCAGTAGATGAACACTTGGGCTCTTTCCACAGTTTGGCTATTGTTGTTAATGTTGCTATAAACACCCAGGGGCATGTATCCCTTCAAATCTGCATTTTTGTATCCTTTCAGTAAGAGAAGTAAGTTGTCTTTGCCCTAGGTGCTAAGATTTAATAGAGGGAGAATGTGGCTGGAATGTTTTGAGACATAAATGGATTTTTTCTTGTCTGTATTCCCATCATTCCCGCCCCCCCCCTCGAAAAAGTAGTCAGTTTTGTGGTGTATCTCAGGGCAAGAAGGCAGTGAGGCAGGAAACCAAATACTGTGTCGGTCTCTCTAGCTTTTGTGTTCCACAAGTGGAAGCACTAGGGGAGGGGGATTAATATCAGAGGCAAAGACAAAGTAGCTGGGCCAGAAAACTAAAAGGAGGAAAGATTTGCATAAGGCTAAAAAAAAAAAAGGTTCTTCTCTTCCTCACTCCCCTCTCCTTGGTGCATGGGGTGGGGGTGGCAAAGAGAGTTCTTTGGGAGGTCAACCAGCACAAACTGCCAGGAGCAACATTTGGTTGGCTGGAAGGCTCAAGAGAGGAAGGGCTGTGTGGAATGTCTAGGTCGATGGACCAACAGGTACCTTGACAATGAGTTCTATGCTCCAAGTATGGCAGAGACATTGGAGAAAACTATAGCACCTGAAAGGACCATGCGGGCAGAGGGCTAAGCAGTAACTGACAGGCTCTAAGGACTTGGAAGTATATAATTTTACTCCAGTCCCACTCTCCACCCCCATGCCTGGGTACTACATAAGATCCCCGAACTGTGACATCACCTGGGATGAGGGGAAAGTACATTAAGATGACTTATATTGTTTTCCCAACAACCTGACAAAAGGAAGGCTCGGGGTTAGAAACTGAGTTTCAGAAACGTTCACAACTCTACCTATGGTTGTAGCAGTTAGCTAACAGTCAGCTTTGAGGTTCATCTCCGTTCCATCTTGTTAATTGAAGGAGTTAACTTCTGTGTAGTAGGGAGGAGATCAACATCTAGTAGGGCCATGAAAATAACCCCCAGCCCCACCCCTGTGGGATGCTGGGGTCTAAAAATGGTTCCAGCAAAACCTTTTGTAATTTCACATAAAATGAACTAGATTAGGGGCGTCTGGGTGGCTCAGTGGTTTGGGCTGCTGCCTTCGGCTCGGGTCATGATCTCAGGGTCCTGGGATCGAGCCCCGCATCGGGCTCTCTGCTCCGCAGGAAGCATGCTTCCCTCTCTCTCTCTCTCTCTCTCTGCCTGCCTCTCTGCCTACTTGTGATCTCTGTCTGTCAAATAAATAAATAAAATCTTTAAAAAAAAAAGATGAACTAGATTATTGGAAGAATGTTTTCCTAGAATAATGTAAGGCCAAATTACAAATAGTTAAAATAAGTCAAATTTTCTATTTGATGAATAAAAACATCACTAATACAACCTAAGAGTCAGTGGAAACCAGGGGGTTAGAAAGGAATATTCCCTGGCATACATTATTAACTAGTTATAATTGTGCATTCCCCTTTCTGCCCATAGTGACATTTGTTCCTACTTATGGATAGGTTGCTTCAAATAGAAGAGCATGGGTGTCAATAAAATGTCTAAACTGAGAAAAGCCTGTGCTTGAACGGGGAACAAACTGATTTTCTAACTTCTGAAGTTTGTAAAAGTCACACTACTTTACATTTATTTAGCAAATGTTTGACTGTTGAAGAGGGACTTCTCAGAAGGGTTCATATCTGAGCAGGTTGAAGGGCTAACATTTCTAGGTATTGCTCTGTACTGATTACATCAAGGCGCTTGGAGACTAAGGAAGAGGAGAAGGCCAAAACTGAGGGAGGTACCTGTTGATTTTCCTAAAGGTGGATGTGTGTAGTGATGGTGGGAGTACAGAAACACTGAGAAATAAAAAATTGTGGTTCAGTTAAAGAAAATGGTGGGCACAAGTTTCTAGTTGCCATCTCAGTGGGAGTCAGGGGATACAAAGACTTGTAATAACTTGGTAACCTTTGAAACTGCCTTTTGGTAGTTGGCTCTGTTTCCTGTTTTCTTCGTAGTAGTGAACAATTCAACAAGGAAAAGGGATTATCTTCAGGGGCAGTGATGAAAGGAGGTTAGGAGACTCCATTCATTCCACAGCTAATTTGGAATGTGGAGACCTTTAAGGTAGAGTGGTGGCGCATTTTGGAGAAATCACACCTTGCTCTTCCAAATTTTGCTAGGAAGATCTCCACAGGTGAAATAGTTGGACCTTGTAGCCCTGAATTTCATTCCTTTAGAGTCTCTTTCCATTGTCAAAAGGGAAGATGGGGATTTGAATTTATTACGGGCATAATCTGGTTTTCTTACATATTCTGGCAATCATGGGATCAATTAAGTGACTTTCAAGAGGAAAGATGTAAAGACAACAAACAGGGCTATATGGCCTCTCACCATTCCACTCCATTTGAACTCTGGAAACTTATATTTAACTTTATTGACTTTTTTTCTTTTAAAGAGCTGAAAAGGCTGAGGTTTTAAGGCCTAAAAAGAAAAAAAAAGTGGGGAGAAAAGATTGATATAACTCTGTAATAGGGCCCTGAGGCTGGGCGGTTGTAAATATTAGCCTG